>NC_089979.1:151412010-152012010 GCF_036417845.1 Apteryx mantelli | reverse complement strand
AAGATCAAATCACTCTATAGTTATCTCTTTAATTGACTAAGTAGGTGGAATTTCTGATGGAATTGCTACTCTGTCTTTTCAAGTCTTTAATTATTTTTGTGGGTCAACTCTGAATGCTTTATTTTTGAACTTCCAATTTGGACTGAATTTCAACATACTTCAGAACATGATTCAGTATTCCAGTAATAGTTGTATGAATACTCAATCAGGTAAAATAACTTTCCTGTTTCTATGTAAGCTCTGTTTGAACATCAGAGATTTTCATTAGCCTGTTTGGCCACAATATTGCCCTCAAAGTTTATGTTTGGCCAATTTTCTACTTTGACTTCCATGTCTTTTGGGGAACTGTTTGCCAGGTTAGAAATTCCCATGCTATAATATTGGCCTGCATACACAGGACTAAAAATTAAAGGAAGGTAATGTTTTTAATGTAAATCACTGGTGAAGTTAGACCTTGTGAAACAAGTTGGTATCTTTTTTCAAGGAGATTAAATCAGTGTTGAATACTTGTCAATACACTTTGTAAACCTCAAATGAATTAGCTCTCTTTTTGTAAGAATCATTCGCAGTTTAAAGGCAGCCACAAAATTTATTCAAGCATTTTATTGTTTTAGAGAAGAGAAATTTAAGAGATCAACACACTGACATTTCATATAATGCCTTTTAAACAACATACTGCATTTCCATAGTAGCAGATTCCAGTTTTGGCAGAGATACGATACATTAGAAAACTGAAGGAGTTCACTGGCTGAAAAGGTGATAAATGCTTGTAAATTATGTAGACACAGGTGGATTAGACTCTGTGAAAAGAATACCTGTGGCTTTAAATAGTAAAGTATGAAACTAAAAAAAGAGTATATTCTTCTTTTCAGGTGTTCTTTCTACATTTGCAAGCACCTGGTCAGATAGTACATAAATATTCTAAAACACTTAGGGATATCTTCTCATTGAGGTAATTTCCAATATCTTGTATGAGGATATCCTGATGTTTTGACTTGGGATAAGGTTTGTGCTTGAATTCTTAACTAATTAAATAACAATGTTTAATTAATAACATTATTAATTTGTAACTTATTTATGTATTTATCTGTAATGTGATGGTGTTTAAAGCTATTGATCACAGCTGAGAAGTTCACTTTGCTGGGCAGTGTTGTATACCTACATAAAAAGAAGACCCCAGAAAACTTTCAGTCTGAATGTTTGACAGGACACAACAAGGCGGAGGTGAACAAACAGATAGGGATGGAATGGTAGAAAAAAATCTGTAGAAATATTTGTATTGATCATTGTTGATAATACAAGTAAAACCAAGATACAATTACTGCTAATTCACAGTTGCAATTCAATTATCTTAAGTAAAATATAAGTACCAAATACTGACTATGGGTTGTTTATTTTTTGAAAAACAAGGAAATGGGGCCACTAAAGAGCAGCCAGTCACCTAGACATTAAGGAACTTACATGGGAACCATAACTGGTGCTGTTGGTAGTTTTTTTCCATGTGTGTGTCTCCTCTGATGGTTACAGAAAGTCAGAGTAAATTAGCCTATTTTGAGCTCTACATTATTCTGAACTGCCTTTATTATCCAGACAAGTTCATTTAAAGATAGCTATTACTATGCTGCACTGTAAATAAGTCCATTGTCTCCTGTTCCTATTCCATTGTATATACATAACATTATTTTGGGGGCCAGAGGAAGACAGACGGATTAACTCAATGATTACAGTACATACCTGAAATGTAGAAGATCAGACTTTCAGTTAGTGTACTGACATTTTTTTAATATTGAAAGTGTATACTCTGCCTACCACTGTATAGAACTGATCTTTAACCTAACTGTGTAGCCTGTTTCTTTGAATTATTTGCATAATATGGAAGTGCTCTATTTTCTTATTATGAAGAAATATTAATAGATCCCTTACAGAATATCAATTGTTGTAGCATATAGGAACTTTATCAGGGATGCTGAAAACTTAATTTGAAGTACCTAGTATAATAAGGCAGGCAAAGAAGGACTTGTGTTCATAAGAGTGGGACTTGATTTGTATATGTGCATGCACATACTATATATATTTTTTTAAATTAATCCATCAGAGTTGTTCCTGTCTTCCCATCAGCCTGTAATCTCAAGAGATACGTGGGGGTTTTTTCAGTTTGATAATTTTTGGAGGGGGGACAAAGAAGGTATAAGAGCTACAATGTATTTTCTGAATGCTGCTACTATTTAATTCATAAATAATTGTGGGTTTTTTAATTCTATTACTATTCTTAACTATAGAAAGGTTAATCACACATAGATTCTTCCGCTCCCTTGTAATAATCTAAGATATAAAAATAATTAGTTTTACCATGATTTATAAAAGTTACTGTGACATGTAGATTTAATATTTGAAGTGTTCTTATATACTTTGTTATAATGACTGTATTATAAAATACCTTCTGTGTATTTTATTGTGCAGTGCTTCCAGAATATTGGCCATTGTTTGCTGCAGACATAAATCCTTATGAGAAGTTTTGGCTAACTTTTTTATGTGAACAGGTTTTTGTAAGACCATCTTTGTGAAATAAATATATGTGAATTGCAAAATACAGATGACAGTTACTAGTAATTTCTACTGAAAATATTCTAAAAACAGCTTCTGCCATAAACCTTATAAATCTGAAGTTCAGAAACTGAAATGCAAAAGCACTGGCACCTACTTCTCTAGGTGTATTTGGCTTAGGGGTAGTTTGTTTTGGGGGTGTGGTTCTTTGGTGAGAACATTGAGTATAGGATACACAGTTTTACATTATCAACCAAGGTTTAAGAAAATCTCTTTTTAAATCAGTCCAAAATATTTCATATGATATCTATGTAATAATAATGTATATGTGTAGTACACATGTATTTGCTTATTTATATCTTTACATTTTTATTTCCAATTTGGAAGAACCCACTTTTTAATGGTCATGGTTGGCTCTATTCTGGCTCCACAGTTTAGGCTGGAGGTACAGTGTGTTTGGCATATACTCCAAGCTGATGCTTGTTGCTTTTTATAAATTAATTACAGTTCTTGGACATCAAGAAAGAGGGCACTAGATGGCAAAATTGCTGCATGTCTGTCAGCTATAGAAAGTGTGCCCGGTTCCTTTGCCCACAAAGGAATTGATCACATCACTGTAAAATTTCAAAAACAAGAAGTTCCATAAACTGAGTCCCATACTAGCATATTTTGTTTTGTTTCAGAAGGATTAGTGAAAATTGACAGTGTTACATCACTGCAATTTTTATTGTGTTAGCAAGTAGCAGGTATGAACATTTTGTTTACTGTTCCAGCTCTGGGAAGCAGAAACCAGAAAGCCTCATCCTTCCTAATAAGCAGAATTTCACCATTCATGAAGTAGGGATACTTACATATAAAACATTCGCCTTTGCACTATTGCCAAAGGTGATAAAGTTTGACTTCAGTGTAGATTAAGTCTCAGATTTTAGATGATTTTTCAAAATTTCACATTACTAAAGTTTATGATACGTAGCAAGTGTTCTGTTAAAGTCTGGCTGATCCCAGATGGGAAAAAGCAGCAGTCCAAGGGAGATCAGCTTATCTTTGCCCAAACTCTGTGCTTCAGGAGACCTCTAATTTAGTAACGTTTGGATAACAAACCTAGAAGCTGGCATAAAACTCCTCTTGGCACATTTTAAACATCTTTAGTCTTTTAAAAAGAAGCTTGTCCCACTAAGCTGTAGGTTTGTTGGAGCTGTTTAACAGTAGCTGTGCCCTCCAGCTCTTTTAGTGATAAATGAGCCGTTTCAAATAAGTGCAATTGCAGCCAACTGTGCAGAAGGAATCATTAAAAAAAATTTAAATAGACATTTTTGAAGCTTAAAAATGCACAAACAAAGTATGTTAAACCAAAATATATGCTGCTCCTTTTAATGGAAAAGATTGCTACTGGCTAAGTCTGCCAGCTTCAATAGGTGTGCCAAAAAGCCTAGGAATCTGGCAGAGTCCATAGATAGCAGTTCCATCTTTCATCTATATTTCTTTTCTGTATTTATCTTGCTTTAGAAAATGCAGGGAATGTCTTTTCCTTCCGACTTGGCACTATTTCTAAACCACAGAAATACACAGAGCAGCTTCTTGCAGTTGTTTAGCTCCCTACACCAAGTCTGATCCTTCTGACTATGTGAAATTTTTCTTTCTGATTTGACAATAATAAGAAAGAAGAAGAATATTAGAAACTTTTTTAGTTTTATTCAATAATATCTTAGCTAAATTGTCAATTATTAAAATTAATTTTCTTAATTGAAAGATACTGGGCTTAATGCACAAGGGCAGAATGCCAGGTAATTATTTTTGGCATTCAGCTGATCAAAAATAGTTTCCTTGTATATACAGAGCTATTCACAGAAGCTGAATGTAAGAAATAATAATAATGGTATTTTGGACTGTGTGAATAAGTCTATTTTGACATTCAGTGAAAATACGATCCATTTACCCTTAAACAGCAGTTCTTGTATACACGTATATATATTTGCATACATACATACAGATACATATGTGTAAATAGAGGCTAGATTATCACTCATGAGTCTTTAATGTACCAAAATAAGCATTCATTATTGCCATCTATGAAAACTTCTTTTTTTTCCTTCTTCCTGTAGAATCAATCAGGCTTAGTTAAAATTGGCTTCAAGCCCTAGTCATTGTAATCTTTTCAATGTTGCCTTTTCAAACACCCCACTGCAGTATCTTTTAGTAATGTAGCACGTCTTATTGCTGTCACTTTCAAGGTACAGATGCTAAGAAAAAGCCCTTTTGCAAAGTGTAGATTATAAGATGGGTTCTACTCTTAATGTTCCTTTTCAGTGTTCTGTATTTTGGCATAAAGTCTAAAGGCCTGATCAAACTGCCAGGGGACAGGAGGTTGATGAGAATTTTGTCATTGATTTCACTAAAGACTGGATCAGACTCACTCATCACTGATCATAACGGTGATGACATAACAATCAATTTTATGTAAAAGCTAAAGTGTATCTTCTAATACACTATTAGTGAAAGTCCATACAATTTCATTTTATTTGAAATTTCATTTTATTTATTTTTGCATTAATCTCCAAGGATGATAAGTGGCTATATTCACCAGCTGCTAATCAGTGTAAGAATTCTTGTGACAGCTCATGATAATTTCTAATCTATGGTAATTCTGAAGAAAAAATTAATGTTAAAGTGAAAGAACATTGGTCCATATTGCCAGTTAATTACCAAAGGAGCCAGATACACTGCTTATTATACATTATCTTTGGATCTGGGGAAAAGAGAAGGCTACATAGAAAGTGATTTTAGATTGTATCCAGTCTACCCATTGCATCCATATTGAAAATAAAGATAAAAATTAAGTCCATGTCATAGAACTGAGAAAACAGGCAGTCATACTGCCTTACAGGTAGTACAGCTCCATATAATGGAATTTCAGGCTAAGATACGTATATCTCTGTGGCCAATATAGAGAGATTAAAAATCTTCAAAAGGTATTCAGAACACCTAAAGTCTGAATCCCCCTGTGGAGGTCCTGTCTTTCACCACTTCTTCCCTATGTCCTACCATGTCTACAGTTATTTGGGATGATTCCAGGTTTATTTGCTGTTTTTATCTTTATCATCTCAGCAATCTGCAGGAGATCCAAAAGTCGTTAGATTGAATTAGTACCTTTGCAGGAATCCAAAGACAGGTAATTGCTGTAGTCCAGAGGCACTATAAGGCAAATGGATTGTGTACATTTCTCAAGGAGGCCTGTCTGTCCTGGCTTTCCTGGGCATTTGCTGTACAGTGAACATTTTATTAGTCTTTTGCTTCTCAAAGTGTTATACCTTTTCGGCAGTTGCTCTATAGTCGTATTCATCTGCAATAAACCTGTTGATATTTGGAAGTGCTGGATTTACACTACTTGGATTTTAAGACAGCATTCAACAGAACTCTTCACCAAAAGCTCTTAAGAAATTAATTTGCTATGCTATGAGAGACAAAGTTCTAAAATGGTAAATAATTGGTTAAAAATGGGGAATCAAAGTGTCAGAATTAGGGTCAGGTTTTGCAGCCATGGGATCTTGCCATTGAGTACTTCATAAATGTTATGAAATGAGTGGTGAAAGGTGAGGTTGCAAAGTTTGCTGACAACACAAAGTTCTTCTGGGCAGTAGAGACAAGGGCAAAATGCAAACTGCAGTTCACAATACAGAATCACAGAATGGTCAAGGTTGGAAGGGACCTCTGGAGATCATCTAGTCCCCCCTGCTCAATCAGGGTCACCTAGAGCACATTGCACAGGATTGCATCCAGGCGCGTTTTGAATATCTCCAGAGAAGGAGACTCCACCACCACCTCTCTGGGCAACCTGTTCCAGTGCTCTGTCACCCTCACAGTGAAGAGGTTATTCCTCATGTTCAGATGGAATTGTCTGTGTTTCAGTTTGTGCCCGCTGCCTCGCGTCCTGTCGCTCGGCACCACTGAAAAGAGTCTGGTCCCATCCGATCAACACCCTCCCTTCAGATACTTGTACACATTGATAAGATCTCCTCTCAGCCTTCTCTTCTCCAAGCTAAACAGGCCAAGCTCTCTCAGCCTTTCCTCATAAGAGAGATGCTCCAGTCCCCTAATCATCTTTGTAGCCCTTCGCTGGACTCGCTCCAGTAGTGCCACATCCCTCTTGTACTGGGGAGCCCAGAACTGGACGCAGTACTCCAGATGTGGCCTCACCAGGGCTGAGTAGAGGGGGAGAATCACCTCCCTCGACCTGCTGGCAACACTCTTCCTGATGCCCCCCAGGATACCATTGGCCTTCTTGGCCACAAGGGCACATTGCTGCCTCATGCTTAACTTGGTGCCCCCCAGCACTCCCAGGTGCTTCTCTGCAGAGCTGTCTTCCAGCAGGTCAGCCCCCAACCTGTCCTGGCGCATGGGGTTATTCCTCCCTAGGTGCAGGACCCTGCACTTCCTTTTACTGAACTTCATGAGGTTCCTCTCCGCTCAACTCTCCAGCCTGTCCAGGTCTCTCTGAATGGCAGCACAGCCTTCTGGTGTATCAGACACTCCTCCCAGTTTTGTATTGTCAGCAAACTTGCTGATGGTGCACTCTGTCCCTTCATCCAGGTCATTGATGAAGAAGTTGAACAAGACTGGACCCAGTACTGACCCCTGGGGGACACCGCTAGCTACAGGCCTCCAACTAGACTGTGCCACTGATCACAACCCTCTGAGCTGTGCCATTCAGCCAGTTAAATATCTGTTGTACTTAGTCATGTAGGTTATAAAATGGCAGATGAAATTTAGCATAGATTCATGTAAAGCATGAATAGGAAAAAAAATTTATTTATTCACTAATGGGCTTTAACTTGACTGTTGTTTCTCAGGAGTGGTCTTGTGGTTAAGCAGTTTTATGAAAAGGTCAGCTGAATATTCATAGGTAGCCCAAAGTAGAACTCATTGCCACTGGGTGTTTTTGATTAAAAAAAATTACAGTGTTTCATAAAGCAATTAAACCAGTGAATGAAAGACAGGTCTATTAAGAGTTATGAAGTATAAAGTCATTGCTTTTGGCTGAAGAAATACCTAGGTTATAATTGCTGGAAGCTGTGATGGTTAAGAAGAAATAACACCATATGCTTCTCTGCTCTTATACTTTTCTCGAAGCATCTGCTTTTGACTGTTGTCTGAGACAGGTAACTGAGCGAGATGGACATTTGGTCTGGCCCAGTATGGCAATTCTTGTGCTCTGTGGGCACGCCAACCTGTAGCAGCTCATTTAGTCAGTAGTCTGTCTTATACTTCCTAGAGGTGTCAAATCTCCTGTGCAAGTACACCACAGTTGTGAAGCTCAATACAAAGTTTTTACCATTTGTGAAAGCAATGGTTTCACTACACTGGACCATAAGGTACAGTACAAATGTGCAGCAGATCCAAAAGAGCTGCCAATAACTATCTGTTAGAACTGACAAGCTGTCCTGATATTTGGGCAAGGCTATAAAGTCCTCACAAATGATTTGAACTTTTTTTTTTTTCTGTGTAAAATACAGCTAGGGAGACCTTGAAGCCATACATCCCTGACTTTTGATCTTGGTTTTGCTTCTGATTGGTCAAGCTGTTTCTGTTATTCTCTATACTTTTCATCTCATCATCCAAGAATTCTCATAAAATATGCAATTAACCATAAGAGTTCTTTATCTTTAAATTTGTCTTGACTTCCTGGGGGGAAGAAATTGATATTCTGTCTAATTCTTGAGCATCACATACGCATAAGACAGAATTGTGCTTATGAGAAGCCACTCTTTAACAAATGCCAGTATTCTGCATAAAGAGGCTCCTGTTCAGGAAAGGATGTTAAGTTTCCTTGATTTGACCATGATTTAAGCATGTGATGGAGTATTTTCCTGGAAAAGTAGCCTCTTTAAGCTGGGAAGTAAAGGATGAAAAAGAGAGTATATTCCACACAAAGGAGTGCTGCTTTGTCTTACACCAGCTTCCCAATAATTTTATAAATAGGTTGCACTGTGCCCTGAGTATATTCACCCAAGAATGTCCAACATGCTGTCAGAAGTGTTCTTATACAGCATTAGTGTTATGAAATGATAATTAGGATAGCTAGTTAAACAACCTTTCCAGCCATTTCATGCTTCTTAAGATGCAAAGTAGCCATTGTATTAAATTCAGAGTATTAATCCCAATTCTTTTTAGCTCTCTGCAGAGATAGCATCCTGCTAGAAGGTCCACATGATTTTTTTTTCTTTTTTCTTCTTCTAAAGCATAAAGTTGCATGGTTTTACAAAATTAAATTTCATATCTTCCCTCACATGCTTTAACCATCATAAAAGCATAAACTTAAGCATATGCTTAAGCATAAACTGTGCTTTAACCAGCATAAAAGCTCTAGTAAAACTTTTATATGTGTTACAACCCTCACTTGCATAAGCATAACTATAACTTTATTTTGTAAAACTAAAAAGCCCAAGCAAATAAAAAAAAACCAAAAACATCCCTGAAACTTGAAGCTTGGAATTAAAATTGAGTAATCATTCAGCCAAAAGGTTGAAGAAGAGACCTCTGCTCTAATCAGAGGAAAGTTTTAGACTTAACTACTGTCAGTGATTTTTTTATTCTCTACTGGATAGTTATGGCATTTGAGATGAAAGGAAGCAGACCAAGGCCTCTAAGATTTCCTGGCTGACATGTACAAGGCAGGCAGGCAGATAATAGTGCTTGCTTGCAGGCTACACAGTATTTTTCTAAATCTCTGATCTCACAAAACTTCCAAAAATCAACAGCTACTCAAATAATTTGTGGCCAGAGCAAGTCTTTGAAACAGTTTGGTGTTTTAGGGTGATTTTTTGTTTCTTTTTTTACAAAACATTTGTATAACTCCACACTAGAGAACTATATGCAAATCACAAATAATTAGGCTGAATATGACCTGAATGGAGTGCTAGTTCAAGCCCTCTCTTATGTTTTAACCACAAAAGAACCCAAACATTTGCCTTTCTCAATAAGTCTGTATGGTAATGATTTTCTACAGCACAGTCTTTATGAAAGCATAGAAATTTCCAGCACAAGTAAATGTATTTTATGATCACTATATCACACTGTGTTCATAAACTAGTGCTCAAATGACTCTGAAGTTTAGGATGATTACAGGAAGTTGAATCCTCAGTAAAAATTAATTTACTCCTTACTTTTTTCTAGTATAACAAATAAAGAAGCAGTTTGAGAATCTGAAAAAATAACTTCCACTCTGTGTTCATTCTTGCTTCTATTTTTCTTTTCCCTGACATCATACATTTAATTCTGTCTTTTGTCTTCCAGAGCATTACAAAAGTAATGACAAAAAAGAAAAACAATACAAAAGTTAAAATAATCAGTATACACACAGTTCTGAAAATCTCAATATCAATTTAAAAATAGGGAAAAATAAAGAAAAATGCATTCCTTAGTTCACCTCATCTTGTAATCCAGCATAGAAACTCACAAGGTAGACAGAAAGGAAGGACAGACAATTTATGAAATCCGCAGATGTGAATGAACATGCTGACTATACAAGGACCCTTGCCCATGAAAGGCCCCAGCTCGTTTCTTACTTGCTCGCTTTCAGAGTTTCATATTGGTATGAATAAAGCTGAACTGTGTTTATACCATCTATAGATTTATTTATACTGTGTCATTTTCTTTCTGTGTTTAATGTAATTTCTGTCTGCTAAGTATCCTTAGTAGTGCCCCAAAATGAAGGAAATTCATACAGGAAGAACAGCAAATAAATAACCAGTTCAAATAGACCTCTCACATTTTGGCTTGACACAAATTATTGGCTTTCTTCATTGGAAGAGGTACTAATTGTATCCAAAAGAATAGTGAAATTATATATGTATTTATTCTCATTTATGTTAGCTGTTATTTGTTTTGGGAAGTTACCTTCAGTTAGGAAGGAAAGCCAAATGTGAAGAATTAAATTCTAATTAAATTATTGTTATTAAATTACATATTCTCATCTTGGAATATGCCCAGAGCAGGTTCTAGAAGTCACTTTTTGATTTTGTGACTGTATATATGTATGTTTATATTAGTTTCATAAAATGTTCTAATTAAGCATTCTCTAGTATGTTCACTTAGCTTAAAAACAGACTAGGAGTTGAACTATGCCAGTCATCTTCCAGTTTAGGTAAATGTATGCTCTGCTGCCACCCACACACCTCAGAACCTGAGATTATAGGTCAGTCTTCTAGTATGCCAGAAAAACAACAGCTTTAAAATTTCCTGGCTCGTTATTTGAAATAAATACTATCATATGGATCTCCCATAAGAACATCCTGCTTTTGTCCCCAGACTTTGATATGTAAGGTTTACTAGAAAAAAGCACCCCACTGATTTTGATTATTATGATCATATATAGGCAGAGAGACAGACACTTAGATCATTAGACCTAAAGCTATATTGACTTTAGAAATCAAAATCAGTGGTTGGAATTGCATACAGAAGAGAATTTGAAGTTAATTCAAACATTGCAGTAGATGTTTCATACCTTTAAAATTATGAGTATGGTCAGATTTTGTACCTTTTTCTCGGATAAGGTGCAGCTTGAGATAAACACCGCAAAATTTGTCACTGATCTGGAAACTGTAGTTTCTGATTGCCGCAGTTCAGTGTTGTCTTCAAAGATAGTCTAGTTATAATACATTTCAAGAAAACTGGATAAACTAGAGAACCAAATGCACCATGGTTTTGGAATGTGAGTGTTAATGGACAGCTTAGGGCTCCTTCTGTTTCTCTGACTCTCTCCTGATAGTTTATTTCCAAATGCCCCCTCTGAGCTCCCATATAATCTTTGTATGACTGCTAGAGATAGAAAGACAGACGGAGACAGAATTACAGTATTCACAGTAACAGTAATTTTAACAAAATTTGGAAAATCAAGACTAAACAAACTAGCAATTTTTTCTCCAATTTCCTGTACTATCCCCTCAGTAATATTTGGGAAGGGAGGAAACGTAAAAGTGATGCTCACTTAAAATGAAAAAGAAAGGAAAGTATGAAAAAGCAGGTAAGTAGGGAAAAGAAATAGGAAATAATAAGAAGAAAGATTGATCAGGTTGGCAGCAATATAAGGGAAGGATGGTCCCCAGCATGTCATTAAGCCAAACTAATTATGAAAAGGAAAGGAGCATCCATGGTGTTAGTCTACCATTTTGAATGTCCATGTAGTAAGTAAGCAGACTCCTGTTTTAATCTTAATAAAATGAATTTCCAGTGAATTGAAAAAAGCTTTTCTTCAATGTCATTCTTTTGATATTTTGAAAAAGTTCTTTGTTCTCTCTATCCCTCCAAGAGCTTTTTATATGTTAATCTTCTCTTGAAAACTACAATGAAATAAAAATAAAATAGAGAAAGTGGTTCAATAATAATATGCTGTAAGACCTTTGGCTTCATCACTTCTGGATTATCAGATCTGCGTATTGCTTTTTGTGGGATGAATTTCATATCCCATAAGACTCTCTGTACATTGGAATGTTCATGATGATTGAATTCTTTCTAAATATTGCACCAAACTTCTTACAGCTGAGTATAGATTCAAAATATCTGCCTTTAAGGACCTGTCTCAGTTACATATAATCACACTTTTTAAACAAAGATTAGAAAACATTTTTAGTGTTAGCTTTATTTAGGTACATTACCTTTGCATGATGTGTATATATTTAGTTAGATTCACATCTGAAATTGTTGGAAATATTTGAAGCCCTATGAATTACAACTTGAGATAGGAACCCTTAAAACTTAACATATTTTAAAGCATCATGAAAGTTTACAAAGTTTTAAAACTATTTTACGTTTTACCATTTAGCATTTTGTTCACTTTCTCCTTTTCACTGATATTCCAAAATTCTCTGCCCATTTGTTATGGCCTTGCAAGAAGTGGTGCATCCTCCCCTGAATAATTATAAAATTAGAAGTAATAGACAATTAATACAGATGAGATGTAGGAAGAGCTGTAGGTTATTTTTTTTTCATATTTTGTACATATATACAAACAGGCAAAAACGTGTGTATTTTTAAATTGTGTATATTGTATTATAATTCCCTTTAGACATTCGGGGTTGTATGCGTTTTCCAGCAACTGAAGCAATAGAACATTTAACCTTATTGAAGAGTCTGAGAACTATGATACTATTTAGTATTTTATTAATGTGTACCTGAGAGGACCTCTATTCAAGAGTATTATCCCCATTGTAGTAGTCACAGTTAGATGAGTTGGAGAAAGATGGTCCTTGTCCCAAGTACTTTTCAGTTTAACTATAGTAAGGAGGCTACTAGGTGAAAGAAACAGACAAAAATGAATAGATAACAGGAAGGAAAAGGAAAAAATGAAGCTGTACACAGAAGAATTTTAAATTGCAAATCTATCATGACATGAAATCAATTAAAATTCACTGAAATTTTGTGTTCTAAAGAAACAGTAAACATCTCATGGTAGGGTATAAATAAATCAGACTACTTCACTGAATCTATCAAGCCATACTATTCTTTCTCCCTTGTTTCCTGGTAATCCCTTGTTTGCTGGGATTCAGCTCACCCAGCTGCAGCCATGTGAAAGTTCAGCTGTTTCGTCACACATGGTCATACAGGAAAAGGTAAATGCCTGCAGAGGACAAGTCACCTGTCCTAAGTCCCAGAATAGGGGAGATGAATCGTCCTCTGGAAATGCACCACAAGCTGCAGACAAGTTTACTATCATCCTGACGCTGTCCCCCAAGTCCTGCACCCATTTGCGGAGGGGGAGCAGGTTTGCCTGTGCCCCATCTCTGCTTTCCTGCCTGAGGATGGGAAAGAAGAGGCAGCTGCTGCCCAGCCCACTGACTGCCACCACGTTCAGAAAGGGCACCTTAGCCCAAGTGGCAGCCTTTGGGCCTCCTCATCCCACCAGCCCTGTTTGACTGAGTTATCCTCTTTCCATTGCTGCCAGAATGGAGATGTGCTTCAGGGGACAGAGAAGAAGAGGAGAGACAGGAATGAGAGAGGAAAGGGAAAGAAGCCAGGTGGACTCTTCACAGGATTTCTCCCAGCCCGTCAGGAGACTGTCCGTGTGCACCTCTTCACATTCAGAGTGACTGGACTAGGCTACATCAGGGGCTGCTCTGACTTTAGTCCCAGAGAAAAGAGCACATAGATGAGAGAGAATCAGCACTGTGGGTGCCCATCTTCTCCCATCCCTGGGATTGCTCAGGACTGGACTTTCTATCTCTGCTAGCTTAGAGTATTCCTTGACGCAGATGAGTTTACATCTGAAATCTAGTCTCTTTGTGCCACCTGAGAAAAACAAAATTAACAAAAAACACTGCAGAACTTGGACTAGTGTCTTCTTAGGAAGCTATGTGGTACATATTGTCTTATCTTTTTACTCAGCTGAAAGAGAAAATCAGGAAATCAACCTGACTTTTAGTTTAGAAACAGTGACTTAGCTCAACTTTCATTATGCTTTGATTGTGCAGTATGTTTTATTATTTATAATTTAATTGTATGAGAAATATTTTCATAGGAATATGTGTAACATAACACTCAAACTAGGTGCTTTAATATTTTCCAGTGTGCAATATGGTGTTGAAAGTTAGCAAAATGTTGGCTGGATCTAGACTGATACTTTCTTGGATAAGCTTCTACCATATGCTTTTATTTAAAGTATTTTTTTTCTTTTAGGTTAGATTTATAAAAAGCATGTGAAAAATGTCTTTTTTGGAAAAGAAGTGCTATGCAATTAGAAGATCAGAGCATTAGAAATTCAGCATCCTTTAGGAAATGTTGCATATAGAAGAAGTCAGACATTAAATCTAAATTTTAAAAAAAGGCAAGTCCTACCACTAACTAGAAATGCTATGTCAATCTACAAGATGTCATCACCAGAGTAACAGACAGAATCAGCAGTCATATTGAAGCAAATGTCTTTAGTTCCAGGAATTTTAGGCTCTATATGAACTCTGACTAGCTTCCCAGTCTGTGTCTGGATATGAATCTTGTTGAAGGAGTTTGCCCATATTTCCTTCTAATTAGAAAAAATCAAATAAAATTTGTTTTGCAGGGCAGAAAATCTAAAGAAGCCAGAAAAAGGGGGCATTAAATATGCTTTTTAGAGCTATTCTGTATTCATTATTTGCTTTCATGTTCACAGGACTCCAGAGTATTGAGTAGGCTGATCTTTATCTGTTTTGCATGAGCAAAGAAACCTCTGTCCAGCAGTATTGCTCTACACTTTCCACTGTTTTGGAAAACATGTTGTAGATACATCACATGACTACCCCCTTATTTTAAGATGAATACATGCAAAAGTGTATTCTCTCTGAAAACACCACTTCCTATGTCTCCTGCTTCCCACTAGTGAGTCTGGAAGCTGCAATAACTGTGACTGAAGGAAAGTGAGTACTTAAAAATTATTGTACGCAATACACAGAGCACCAGTACCTTCTGAGATTTTTGTCAGATTCAGGGTTTATTGCTGTAAATCTTCAAATATGTGCATTTTTTATGCTTTGAAATTCCCTTGTGCTACTTCTTTTGTAGAAGTGAAAAATCCTCGAAAGATATCCTCATAGAAAAGAGAGTTACTAGCCTTCTCTGAAAATATCATTTTTATTTTTTTTATTTTACTATGGATCCGTTCCCAGATTTTGGAAGGAGATTTTTACAAGTGCTTATCTTGATGCTTGTGTTGTCCTGATTGAAGAAATAGTTTTTCAGTTAATTATTTCGTGTTTGTAGAGATTTCACTTTAAGGAAGCTATGCTTTTCAGACCATGGAAGATGGCATCATTCATGATATACCAGTATGCAAGTAAATGCCGTGGCTTACACTCTTACCTCTTACTGCTGCCCTGAGGAACAAAAACCTTTCAATTTTTGTTATCACTTCGGTTTATCATAGAGCATAAGATCCAACAATGAGAATTTGCTAAGCATGTCTTCAGAGCAGCAGTTCCTGACAACAGTCTGGGGAACACCAGACTGGTCAGCCTCACCTTGGTCCCTGGGAAATTGTGGAGTTAGTTTTCTTGGAACACATTTCTGGGCTCACAAAAGAGAAGCAGATGACTGGGAACAGTCAGCGTAGATTTACCAAAGGTAAATCAGGCCTGACCAACCTGATTGCCTTCTATCCTAAAGTGGCTAGGGGTGTGGATGAGGGGAGAGCAGTGGGTGTCATTTACCCTGACTTTAGCAAGATTTTCAAAACAGTTTCCCACAATATATTTCTGTCCAAGTTAGAATGTTTTACAGTCTAGATGGGTGGACAACCAAATGTGTAAAAAAACTGGTTGGAAGATCCAGCTCAGAAGGCAATGGTTAATAGGTCATAATCTACCTGGTGGCCAGTAAGAAGTGGAGTATCACAGGGCTCTCTACTGGGATCTGTGTGTCCCATTTACCATGTTTACCAGTGATCTGGAGAAGGCAATGGAGTGCTTACTCATAATGTTTGCAATGACATCAAATTGCGAGGCGAGGCGGTGAGGGTGGTGGGGGTCAGTCAATACGTTCAAGGGCAGGGCTGCCATTCAGAGGTATCCAGACAGGGCTGGAATGGGCTGACAAGAACAAATGCAAAGTCTTGCACCTGCAAGGGAAGAACCCCTTACAGTGACAGAGGCTGGAGACTGACTGGCTGGGGAGCAGCTTTGCTGAAATGGACAGGAAGATTTTGGTGGACAGCAAGCTGAACGTGAACCAGCAGTGTGTCCTGACAGCAAAGAAGGCTAACAGAATACTGCTAATATAGCAGGAATATAGCCAGTAGATTGAGGAAAGTGATTCTTGCCCTTTACACAGTACTCATTAGACTGAACCTAGAACAGTGCATTCAGTTTTAGCGCCCCCCCCCCCCCAATGCAGGAAAGACATGAATGAACTAGAGCAAGTTCAGTGGAGGGCCACCAAGATGGTTGGGGGCTGGAGCACTTGCCCTGTGAGGAGAAGCTGAAGAAACTGGGTATGTTCAGCCTGGAGAAGCAACAGCTTCCAGGGTACCTAATAGCAGCCTTCTCATACCTGCAAGGAGGTCAAGAAGATGGAGCCAGGCTTTTCATAGTAATGCATGGCAGGAGGATGAGAGACAAGAGGCACAAATCAAAATGGAAGAGACTGAATATAAGGAAAAACTCCTCCATGAGGACAATCCAGCACTGGAACAGGTTGACCGAAGAGGTTGTGCGGTCTCCATGCTTGGAGGTTTTCAAGATCAGACTGGATAAAGCCTTGAGCAATCTGGTCTGATCTCCTAGCTGAACAGGAGGTTGGGCTAGAGACCTCCTAAGATCTCTTCCAACCTGCATATTCTGCATATTCTATGATTGTACAGTCCTAATACAGTCACGCTGTTCTGTGCTGTTTTAAAGCTATGCTAACAATATCAAAATCTCCTTAATTGTTGTGAATATTTAGATGATTTGGCTGTGCATTACTTTTGCTTTTGGAACCCATAAATGCTACATATGCCCTTTACATTCTCTAAACAGCTTGTATTTGTGCTTATTTGCTGGTATGACGTGCTAACTGTGCAAAAAATTTTGGACTCTTGCCTTAGATACCTGCCAACTGAAAATGAAGTCTACATAGTACTGCAAATGCTTTCTCTGTCTATGGAAAGTGCCTTTTATATGCCATAAAGAAGCATTTATACCACATGCTTTTTTACTGCTTCTCACATCTGTTAACATTTACATGGGTCAGAAAATAATACCTGAACAGTAAAGGGAAGGGATAAATGAAGTTCAAGGGCATTGCATGAAGAGAAAGGACATATTATATTGCATTGATGCATCAGAATCAAAAAAAAATTTCTTGGATTTGTCAAATATATGTAATATGTATATATGATCCATGTATACTATCTGTGAATGCATTTCCATAGCTGAATTGGACAACCAAATTGCCAGTGAATTGAGCTGAACCACAAAAGGATCAGGGAGCAGCAGTCAGGAATTGAAGGAATTATAACTTTGTTGATATATAAGAAGAGGATAAAATTTTATTTCATTTAAGACAAAGATAGTAACAGCATTTATATCAAAATCTTCAAAGTTGGATTCCTAAGTATGGAATTATCTACTTACATTGAAACATTCTGCATTTTTGCTATTTGTCTCCTCAGTTGCCTCTTTGTTAGCACATGGAGTAAGTTGACTGGCAAATGTTGCTGTATATCCTCCATCCCCAGAGGCAGCTACTGTGTTGGACTGTGTTTCCAAGAATATTTCTTTCAAGTCATATTGTGAAAATCCTAAGACACAATGTAATATGGGATATTGTACAATGTGGCAGTTCTTCTGGATATTACCCCTGGCAAGTGACTTAAAAGGAAAACCAATTAGAGAGTGACTGATCCTTGCCCCACCAAACCCAGAATGGAAAATTCCCAGTTTTTAATATCTCCATTAAAATTGTTGTTTGCATTGGTGGCATTCATATCACCTATTCTTTAGAGTGTAATAAGGTATTTTGAATCATTGGCCTGTTAGAGCTGCTGGTTTTGCATATCTAACTTTGATTCTCTGAAATCCACCTGAAATGTGTAGTGCAGTCCAAAGTAAACAGCGTAGATCCCCCCTCCTACCGCTGTGGTTGCTTAATATTGAACTTGCCTAGGAAAGTGTCAAAAAAGTATCTATTTTCTGAAGTCTTCTGAGCCTAGAAACAAATGGTGGCTAAAAGAAAGAATAAATAACCTTGAACTGAGGCCTCCATACCATATGTAGACATAACAGAGGCAGATTTATTTTTGCTTTTTACTCTATTTCTACTAAATAACATCTCCAAAACATTAACTTCATGATGAACTTTTGCTCTTATGAATAAATAGCAAGTCTCATCTTGAAATTATTATGAAGTTTTGGGTTCCACACTCACTACACTGAAGAAGCCTTGCACTAGGTCTATGAAGATATAGAGAGTAATCGCATAAGGCATATGGTTTCCTTGCTCCAAAATTTGAAACTTATGGCTTTACCAAAATACCAGATGTACAGTATGTACATACATGGTTTTGGTTTTCAGTCATGGATATGAAGGTCTATATCAGTTTTCTTCTGTAAGTTCTGTAAGAACATTGTGAGGTACCCAAAGAAACACTTTACAGTTTAAGTTGATGAGAAATCAACTGTAGAAATTAGCAGGGAAGAAGGATATTCATCCAGCAATATTTCTTTCAAAAAAAGTGAATTGTCTGATAAGGCTTGCATTCTGGCTCTTGTGCTCTGTAAAGCAGCTTTATCACTACATGGAGATGTACAGCTTGGTCTTGTCCCCGGTTGAAATCAGAGGTGAAACTTCCACTGACTTCACTGCCTGCTTAACTTGGCCTAGATTTTGCATACAAATAAAATATAAAAATATAAAGCTTTCTCATATCATTTGCCTCTCTGTTTTAACTCAGGTATATCCTTTCACAATGTTCACACTTTAAGAATTCTTATCTAGCTATTTGTGCATAAACATTTGATTACATTAATGGAAATTATAGGAAGAAGAATGGCTAGAAGAATTTATCAGTGATGCTTGATTTACATAAGGCTCTTTTTTACATAATTCAGGCATATTACAGGCAATCTTACAAGTTATATATATAGGGGTCAAAGAGTGAAAGGTGACTGGCAAGATGCTTATTTTGTACATTTGGCTAACACAAATACTTCCTCAAGTATAAAATGCTTTGATCTCTATAAGCAAATGCCATATGTGTGCAGCTGTGGCCCATTCTTCATGATTGCTGGAAGGTTACAAAAAGGTAGCATATGAATTTGATGTCTGCATTCAATTTATGCTTTTATATTTAGCAGTTCATAATTTTATGTAATATTTTAGCTGTATGAAAAATATGCACGGGACTTGAGTGATAACAGATTTCTTTGTGGTTTGACTCAACATTGTTTGGGTGAACGCAGAATCCTAAGTATTGCAGACTGAAAATATAGGTTTTAATTAGAGCTGTCTGAGCTTCAAAATACCTGAACTCACATTAAGTTTGGCAGATTTTCAGAAATCTGAGGATTGCATGGAGCTGATTTAAGCTAAGCAAGTCTTCTGTTTTCCAGCATATATTGCATTTGCAGTTGCATCACTGATTGCAACACGCTAAGAAAATAAGAGCCAAAACCATTATTAATGACTTTCTGATATGTAAAAATATTTTCTCATCAAGCCCTCTCTTATGTCATACTTGTGTTGAACAGTGCCTTACTCCAAGGGAATTTCCACTGAAAAAATTGAATGGCTTCCAGAGTAAAGGATCTGCTCCACATGACTGAAGAGCTGAATCAGCTCCAGAAGTTTGGGGCCTGTGTTGAACTTTTGTTTTTCACTCTTACGTGCAAATATTTCAGAATGATATGCCCAGACCGTTATCCCTCAAGCAGTTTAACATGAGTGGTTTGCTGTGACAATAAAGAAACCTACTGCAGTCAATGGGACACGAGGGCCCATTCACATGCATCTGGTTTCAAGATCAAGGCCAAAAAAAAGTGCATAGCTTTGTTTGTTAAAAATCTTGAGCATGGACAAATATGCTACTATGCCTTGAGGGGGAAATCATGATTTCAATTAAAGCATGTGCAATTTCTACTCACAAGAAGAAATCCAAGTCAGAACTGATAGACAGATGTAATAAGATAATCAGTAAATCAGTAAATGAAATGACAGGTACAAGTATGATAAAACTTAAAGCATTCTGTTTATATATCTTAATTTACAAGATTTTTGGTTAATATGATTTTTAACATTTTATTTCTCTACATGTGTGTGAGTAAATTTATACAGTTGTTGTATATATGATTTGAATATTTGTTGCATAAAAAGCATATTAATTTGTTTTTCTTATGCTGTTTTTCTTTTGTATTTTTACTAGCTCCTACTAGCTATGGTAGGCTCTACTGATGAAGCTCTACAGGAGGCGGCAGCTGGCTGCATAGCAAACATTCGCAGATTGGCTCTGGCAACAGAAAAAGCAAAGTATGGTTGATGCCTTAACAGCTTTTTCCAACACACTGCTTTTACAATACAGCTACACTTAAATGCATGACTACTTGATCTAGTATCTGTATTTCACAGCAGAGTTCATAAAACGTTTATAGGAGAATATTTTAATAATAAAAATACATCTGCGAAAACAAAAGGATGTTTTGTTTGTTTTTACCTTGATGGTGTGTGTAAGATATGTCAAAGTAGTTTTCTGTAATTAATAAGCTTGTTTCTCAGATTCAATTTAGATATATGTGTTTTTGCATATCTGTAAAGTTACAGTAAATACATTTTCCATTACTGCCTGTGTGTGGCTGTGCAGTAATTTATGAATGTCTTGAACAATTCCCTTCCTGCTAAACTTGTCTAATCATCCTGTCACTATGTTTTTTTTTTGCCTGTTTGATCACTTACAATTCACGGGAGAGGACAAAATACAGATACATCAATGTCACATCTGGTGTTATATAAGGACTGCAAACAGCTGTAGCAGTAGACATCATTCCACATTTCCTCTTACTACCAGCATCAAACAATATAGTGCATAATTTTATAAGTAGCTAGTGAAATATCTATCTTAATTAACATTGCATTTAAATCACATTAAAACTTACCAACTGTAAATAAAAAGTAAAGTATTACATTCATGTTTACACATTATAAATTATCTCATGATTTTCCATTTTTAAACTGAGAACAGCATAGTCTTGAGGTAGTTACTTTATTTTTCTACATAAAATTATATTTAGAAATACTGCATTCCTTTCAATAACCATATAATCAATTACTGGTATTCAACAACCACCATGTAATCAATTATTCATATTACAGATTACAGAACCACTGAACTACATCCCAGGCATCTATTTAACTGTTATCTAGTCTTTGTTAAAGTATGTACCATTCTCAACAAATAATATTGTCTAAGACATTTCCTTGAAAGCAGTAATGTCTTAATTACTGGTGACAAAATTGAAAAAAAACAAATGTTTAAATAAATTATATTTGTCAAATATTCACTTTTGAATTTTTTTTAATTTTATTTAATAATTAACAGTTTCCTTATTTTGGAAGTGTCCGTTTATAATTTTTTTCCCCTCTAACTAGCATGGCTACGAAAGGCAACTAATTTTACTACCAGCAGAGGCTTCTCACAAATAAATAAATGCAAATCCAACTTTTCATTTGTATTTTCTCTGAAATAGGCATGCAGGCTCATTAATTTCATTTTAAAAGACTGATAGAATTATTTCTCATTTTATCATTTTAAAGAAATAGTCATTATATGTTTAAAAAGTATTGAATTTTCATTGAATTTTTAGTTTTTTTAAAGCTTCTCTGAGTGCAGTCAGTAGGCTCCCATAAGTATTTAAGAGGTTCCTGAGCCTGGTCCTCTGTAAAAGAACTTCACTTTCTTTGTCTGCATCCTACTTACCTTAAAATAAAAACATGACCAAATTTGCCGTCAACCAAAATTGTACAAGTGGAGCCTAGAGCACTGCAACGTCCCTGCAGGGAGCCCTCAGACCGCAGGTTTTAACGGCGGCGGCGGTGGGGCGCGTGGCAGCCCTCCGCGCTGCGCGGCGGCTCCTGCGGCGCTGGAGCCCGTCCCGCCGCCCGTCGCGGGCGCTCGAGGAAGGGGCAGAGCCGTCGAGCCCCGGGCTGGCGCCCCAGGGCGCAGCGACCGCGTCCCGCGCCTTGCTGCAGAGCCTCTGCGCCGGCGGAGCTGGGGGATCGCAGCAGGCCCTTTCCAAGCTATAAAGAGTATTTAAAGGAAAGCAACTCTGGGCAGGTGCTGAGAGTGTGGGGAGCAAAATATTAATCCAATTACTGGTTTTGATAAATGCAAACACCTATATGGTCACAGAGTTGGCACAAATTCTACTAGCAACTGGTGACCAAGTAAATACTATTTCAGCTATTTTCCAGCTCTGGCCCATAGGCCTGGTATGTTATTTTAAATAAATGTATCTATATTATTCTACAGATTTCACAACAGTAGTAACAGCATATGCTTCACAGCTATTTACATAAACACTTTTGAAAAAAATGCTAATTCACAAATTCATTTAGAAGGGGCAGGGGCTCAGCTTTATTTTTGTCTTTTTTGTGAGAAAAGTTGTAGATGTGAACAGTTTATGGCAGTCTTACTTATGAAAAATATGTAAAATGGTGGGTTATTTTACTTATTGTTGTGGGGAACAAACCTCCCCGACAATAACTGTTGTCCTTAGCCTGACCTCTCAAGGCACTCCTGACTGTTTAACATAGAATTCAAATAGAATAAGTTTAAAGTAAACCTAATTTTATGATACAGGTGTCAGGGCAATAAATGTCATGTTCATGACAATTATATGGCCTCAGTGTGACACTCACTCACGCTGGTAGCCCTTATGCCTTTGAGTAGTTCAGCTGAAGACTTTGTTTAAAGATATCAGACACTTAATCCTAGGCTTAAGCTGGTGTTTTCTTTTCCTGTATTATGCCTGCAGTTTTTAAGTTCTGTACAGGGAGAAGAAATTTTGAAATTGATACAATGGACTTACCACACAGTCAAAAGATCAATATTTAAAAAATACATCTTTTTTTGGCTAAAACTGCTGGATTCCACATAATTAATATAAAGAGATTTCAGTTTTGGACACTGAATAAATGAATCTGGTTCCTGGCTTCTCCAAAGTGTGCAGTACAGCGTGTACATTTGAAAAGCTTCCACTCGCTCCGCAGAGCTGTGTTAAGTTTCACAACACTGCGGCTGGCTGAAAAGGAGCCCCCACAAAGCCACTTCCCGCTTACTGCTCACGCACGCCGGGCCTGGCACCGTCGCCAGCCTATTCAAGCCCCGGCATGAACTGGAGCAGCCCCAGCCATCCAGCCCCAGTATTCCCACCATTTCTGACCGGGCACCAGCTACTCCCTACAGCCCCTGCAATCCAAAGGGAAATGTCTTTATTCCTTTCTTGTGCCACCCGCTGCTACTTATCCAGACAAACCTGCAGCCCCTTAAGAAATCTGGTTATATTGAGCATGAGAGCTCAGTATTATATTCAGCTTAGTGCAATTTGATATAAAAATTTGATATGAAGTCCTTATTTTAATTGCAAAAATCAAGTGACTTAACAGGGGATCCCTCTCTGGTGCATTTGTTTGCTGTCATCTACTCAGTCTGCTCCCCTCCTTCCCCGCTTGCTTGTTTTCTTTATGTAATTCCTGTATTTTCCCAGTCTTGTAGTAGTTTTCTTCCAGCCTGCAGTTTGTTTGCATTGACTTTGCTGTCAGAAGAGAGTCCATCACTTTTTAAAATTCTGGAAGGCAGCTCCTCAGTTTGCGCAGAGCAGCACATGCCGACATACAGCAAGAAAGCTAGGCCTGCTCTACAGCCACCGCTCATTTCAAGCTTCGGTCCTTGCTTTCATTAAAATGTCAGAAAAATTAGAGGTCGAATAAGAAAAGATGTCATGAGAAAGTGTTGTTTTGAGTATGGAAATACTAGAATTGATGAGAAAAAATGCAAGAAAAGAAATCTTTCACTTTTCTATAATTACTTCTGGAACCTTAAAGGCTGAGCAAATCTTTCAGCCTTTGCATCTGTCAGCAGCAAGATAGCTTTTCTTTTGCCACTCCAAGGCTTCATGATTTATTGCTTGGTGACAGATAACCATTATCAATAATTTAATTGTCCCAGAATGTTCAAACTACACATTTAAATCTGGGATTTATGTTCATTTCCTCTTAATGTTCATGCTAATGACAAGTGCATGTGTTCTGACACACAATATTGTGTCCAAGTTGTTAAGGAAATATAAACTTCACGGCCTGGGTGCAATGGCATCTGAGATATATTAGAGGCTTTGTTATTCTGCTCCCTCACCAGAACTTTTCTTCAGAGAGTAAATGAGCTCGAGGCACACAGGGCTGTTGAGATTTCGATTGCTAATTTGCTAGCTGATCACTCTGTAAGAAATGAGATTCCTCTTGCTTTTCATGTCTCCCAAAAGGAGTCAAATGACCTGCTGACACTGGGGGTCAGAGGTGTGAACTGTCCTGGGAAGCTGAACTAGATAATATGTTAGTTTAAGAATTTCATCTCGTAATAAATTAGGTGGCTGTTCCTTGCAAATTTCTACCAAAAAAAATTGTACACACAACAGCAGAATGACTACAATGAAAATGTGTAATGTATTTCCTTAACACTGGTACTCGAGTTTCCATTCAGGCTGTTTGCAGAGCTTATTTCCAGAGTCAGAAGCTAACCGCTCCCCAACTGTAAATTGTGGTTTGCTTCTTCTTTAGCCCCTTCAACTTTGCCACATGCTGCTCAGGATCCAGAATAACAGAGAGAAGCTGTGCTGTTTCTTAGCCACATTGAAATTCAGACAACCTAATCTCCTGTTTTTCAATGACCTGATATGTGCCAGGACCAGAGTGTCTGCAGATGTAGCCATTGCAAGGGGAAGTTACACTACACGGTTTCTGAAGGGAACGAGTTTTACCAATTATTGTTCCCTCCCCTGCTTAAGCAGAGAAGTTCCTCAATAATCCACATTTTGCTGCTCTGGATATTGAAGCTAGCAAAGAGTCAACCCTTTCCCTGAATCTTTTTGTTGAGTGCAGTTTGATATTGTGACGGGTGCTTTGTATCTTGTTGCCTAGTTATCAGTTCAGTGATATTCACTATTTAATGGGAAGGCACGGACAGCATTGCCGTAATTTGTTTTCTCAACTTGTTTCTGTGGTAGCTGCCGGGCACCTTTTGGTTGGCAAGTTTCTCTCTTTTTTTTCCAGTTGTTTTCACTGGCGAGTTATGTGCTTTACTCTAATCTAGGTGGAACACAGAGCAGTTCAGCTGTTTGATCCTTCTTTTACCATGACTGTAATCAATTCTACTTTGGTTACAGATCTGCTTCCTTTCTCCAAGGTTCATAAACCCACATAGGGAAGCTTTGGCTTGGCTATCGGCTTATACGATGTGGCCTAATCCTATTGCTTTTGCAGCTCTCCAGTGGCACAAAACCAGCTTCACCAGTTTCATGGGTTTTCTTCTATCATTTGGGAATCCTGTTGCGGTGACAAGATAGGGTAGCTGGCCAGACAAAACTGTGGTTTGTTGTCACTTTGAATATATTTTGGACAAGGGCCAGAAGAATGAATTTATACCAGCGCCAAGCCATGAAATGATAGGTCATAGAGCAAGTTTTCAGGCACCTCCCTGTTGAACCGGAATCCTGGCTGCCTTCTTCTCCACTTGTGATTAGGTGAGAATCTCCCTAGAAGCTTTTCCTTGGCAGAATTACTCATTAAAATCTTGGTGGTAGGTTTTTCTCCAGTTATCCTGTGACACGTACCACTTCTCTGAGGCACTTGGGGAATGCCAAGAGAAAACACGGAGCACCTGTAGTCTGTTGGGCAGGTCTGGGAGCAGAATTTTGCTGCAGTGGTGGAGCCTTGAACTGCAAGTTCTGATACCCAAGTTAAATAACTAGGGATTTATGTACTGCTTTGAAAAAAGGTTTTTTTAAAAAAGGTAATTAAAAAGTTACAGATGCTGATATAATTAAAAGCATATGATATGGAATTGAAATGACTTACTGTTGAAAATTGTTAGTTGACTCAGTAGTAGTTAAATTTTCAAATAAGTTGTCTTGAACAAGCAAATAGTTTTGAGTATTTGGCTATGTGTCTTTTTTTTAAAAAAAAAAGTGAACACAGATCATGTTGCTGGTTCCCTCTAACACAAACTGGTAAAAGCTGCACTATAAAATTAGTGCAGTAAACCACTCGTCTTTCCAATTGCCGCATTCTCTTCTCCAATCAACAGCTTTTTGGGGCCTCCCTGGCTCTTTAGCAAAAAGCACCAAGTGCAGTCCTGTTGCACTAATGAAAAAATAACAACAATGTCTGGGAAGCCATGGAATGATGCAATAACTGTGCTGCCCTGCTTCCTTTAATGTGATGGAGCTTGCATATTTGCCTGGCCCCAGTATTTCACTCCTGCCAGTATTGTACTGTAAAGAGACTTGGCAGAACACATTCAAAGAATATTCGTGGTTTTTCACTCAGCATTAAACCTTCCAGTGACGGAAGGGTGGGGGAACCCACGTTGGGACAAACAGACGCTAAAAAATTTTAAAAAAAGAAAAAAAAAAAAGAGGAAAAAGAGACTGGTGGTAGATGGTCAGCAGTTTAGTAAACCTTGGTTATAGAACCGAGGTTGATTAGGGCCAGACTGAGACCTGCTGGAGGATGGTATAAAACAGGGGGCATTCTCTGGCCATTTTCCAGGGGGCAACCAGCACGACAGAGGAACAGCTCCCAGTGTACTCAGTAAAGGGACCGGTGCTGCTTAGGTCCGACAACAAAAGTCCCACTGCCCTTGTAACCGAGCTCAGTCACAAGGTGGGTGATAGCGCAGAGGCTCCTGAATTGCCCCTGTTTGTGCTGGACTTGCCCAGTATACGGAAAATTCCTTTCCCGGTGGCTGCCAGCCTTGCTCTGCAGACCTTCATTACACTCACTCATGGCCGACTTTTTTTTTTTTTTTTAATTGGACCATTTAGAAAGCAGACCAGCTAACCCCTACCCCTTCATGAGGTTAGGGAGGAAAATATTCAGAGTGGAGCTGGAGCAGCTCTTGGACAGAAATATTCCACATGCACTTGCAGATGAGGGGCAAAATACATTCAGAATCAGAAGTTATGGTCAGATTGATGCCTTCTTCCAGTCCGTTCCACAACTGTCTGTGGTGGGGTATCATGTAAAAGGAAAAATATTTGCAGAAGCGGACCTCTGTGGGCCAGCGTTGGTACGTTTCCCAGAATGTAATGACTAGGTGAATGTTTTTCAGTGTAGCAACTAAGGAATATAGGTGACTGCCAAGCATTGGATCTGATGTGGCATGAAGAGGTACAAAACAAAGCAGAGTGATTTCTCTGAAGAAGCTGAGGCCTAATTCCTTCCAAACTCAGCAGGAAAAAAGCCAGAACTCTCTTCTGTCCTCCCAGTGCTGCTTTGCATATTTTTGCATGTCTGTAAGACACTTGCATTATGCTGACCCACTTGTATCCACCAGGCTGTACAAGTACCATTACTGTCAACATTTCTGAATCAACAGAGTTACTTAGGTCTGTGCTCTGGTCATAGTTCCACTGGCAATTACTGATATCTAATTACCCTTGCACCCATTCTGAACTTCACAGGAACGTGTAATAGTAACCACTTTAATTTTTGCTAGAGCTGGATTTGAATTACGTGTCTCATCCCCTGCATAACCATGCAAATCCATGCAGTCACCACATCCATGCTCACCATCGCACCCCAAAGAACTGAAACACATTTCAGCTCTAACAGTGAATTACTCCACTCTCTCCAACGCACATCCTTGCTCTGTGGGATGGGAAACACGGGCTCGAGTGCCCCACAGCACTCTCAGGCACGCGCCGGGTCTCAGAGAGTCTCCATCAGACTGTGCCAGCACAAAAGAGGACACTCACAGCCTGCAACCTCCTATTCTGTATCACGAACGACTATTGCAGCTTGGGCAGAAAGCCGCGGCGATGCCGGGGCCTCAGGCTGTGAGAAAGCGCTGGCCAAAACGCTCAACCCCAGAAGCGGCTTTAGGGCTGCGAAGCCTGATGGAGCGAGGCATCTCTTCCCACCTGATGTAAGTGCCTATGACCCCGAGAGGGCTGGGGGCAAACAGATGGCTTCTCCACAGGGCTGAGGGCCCACCTGGGATTTGATTACGTGTCCCCGTGCAGGAGCCGAGGTAAGCAGCCTGGGCTTACGGGTTCCTGTGTGCACTTGCCTGCGTGTGTGCTGCACGCACGGAGGCGTGTATTTTCATAGCAAATCGAAATGGCAGTTTAAAAAGGCTGGCCCAGCCAAAGAAAACCCTGGAAAACCCCACAGCATGAAACAATAAAGCTGTCTAAGAATTTAATCCAATGAGAAAGTTAGCAATTGTCAGAAGTCCACAAGGGTTACATTTTTTAAATGAAACAGTCCAACAAAGTAACACGATTGTGTTGATATAATCAACTAGTAGCAGTTTTACAAAATAATAAGAATGTGCAGGGTATTCGGTTACAAAAGGTGGCTGCCACCTGCAAGTACCCCTTCAACGCACTTCAAGGCTTTAATCAAAAATTTTTTGTGGAAAAATACCTGAAAGCTCAGCCCATTCTCTCTGGGGCAGGTAACATTTTATGTTGGCCATGAGCATGTGCGATCTGGGCAAACACATCCCGAACAACTGCAAACGAAGTGATTGCGAAACTGCTGAGTAGGAGCCAAAGGGAGCTGCAGGCCCTGGGAAGCTCCCTGCAGCTGTGGATGTGCCGCAGACCCGGGCTGCTGGGGCCAGAAAGGGTTCCCTCGGCTGCCCCGGGAAGGCAGGGACTGGCACACAGGGGTGTTATTTCTGCCCAAGGAATACCCGTGGGGAGGGCTGGGGGTTGCTCTGCAAGGTTCCCGTGCATGCTGCTGGGGCCCCGCGCGCCCGGCCAGGCTGGGAGCAGGGGCAGCACGGCTGCGCTCACGCTCCCCGTTTCCTTCCGTGCTCTTGCTGGGGCCCCACACCAGTGCAGCCGCCTTTCCTAGCTGGAGAGGGGCTGGTCAGTCAGACTGCTGGGTGGAAGGAAGCAAGAAGGGAAGAAAGGCTTATTAAGGAAGGGTTTTATTAAGAAGTGAAGACAGATGATTTAGTTAGCTTGCTCAGGGCAGATCTGGGGCTGCCACAGGGCAGGATGGCAGCTCCTGCGGCGAGGATGCCAAGGCAGCCCCTCTTACGAGGGGCCATTCCAGCCAGCAGGGGACATGGAACAGTGCTGCTCCGATGCAGGAAAAGGACATATACCCTGTATACCATATACCACCCTCACACTACTCCCCTTTCCAGAAAGGCTCAAAAGTACATGGAGATACAAATTACCCTCCTCACTCTCCTATGAGAGGGGAGCTCCAAAAGAATGTGCAGGGATCTCTCTTCCAGCAGGGATCCCAACCCAAAGGGGGTAACGGCGTTCACTGAGCTTCGTGAGGACGCCCCTCAGGAGAGCAGCCTGGCTGGCCACAGCAAGGCCTTGCCATCAGCCAGCGCCCGCAAGCAGCTGAGCCACGGGGAAAGCACGAGGACGCGCAGAGTGAAAACGCACAGCCAGCTCCGAGGGCTGCCCTGCCTGTGCTGCCGGTCACTGAGGCTGAGCATGGGTCCTTCTGTCTCACTCTGATAACTGCGGAGACTTCCCAAATCTTCTCAGATGGCTGCTGCCCCACAGACCCAAACAGAAGCAGGGCAAGAGAAAGCTTACAAACAATGTGCTATCTCCCCGTGCACAGTCTCTGTCTCTGGTAGATTAGCAATGCAAACAAGGGAAGGCTTCCTGGAACCAGCCAGAGACTTCTGGCAAACCAACGTGTTTGTGCCTGCTACCTTCATTGGAGAGAACTGACATGATTATATCCTTTCCAAGTATTTTGAGCATTTTTACAGTTATCTGCCGCCTGGTTCCAGGCCTGTGGAGTCCATCCAGGGGAGGATAAAAATCACAATGACTGTTTAAAGTTGCTCCATGGGACAAGAACCTTAAAAAAAACCCGAGATCTTTTGGGTAGAAGATCATATTTCTTGGCCAGTTTGTAAACGTTCATTGCAAACTATCTAGTGCTGCTGCCAAGCAGAATTACCTTAACTGAGGACGTTATGGCTCAACCTGTGGAGAATCTTCCACATAAACACAGGCAGGAAGCAAAGCGCCTTCTTTTGGAGGGAATGCTCCCAGCGGGGCTTGGTACCTTTGCAGGACAGTGGCTGTGATAATATTGAAAAAGGTCTCAGAGTTGAGTTCACTGAACTAGAGGAGGGCCGGCAGCCTTTGAGGATATCTTCTTCAAAGGCTCCAACTTCTTCAGTAAAAACAGCAGTGTCACTCATGCACTGCAAGAGGCCACCTGTTCTTCCCTGCACGCATGCATCCTGACCAACAGAGGCAGGTACCATAACCCCTGAGCAGGGCCAACAAATTTGCTACTGCTGTGGCAGCAAAGGTCCATCTGAGGGCCTGAGGAAGAGCCGGAAGTCTCTGAGAGTGGACCCTGTCCCTTCTGCTACACATCTCCATTTAACTCCCATCAGAAACCTGGGAGCATATCCAGAACAGAGTGACCTCAGACCAGGGGGTGTGAACAAGCAAAGTCTGCCCAGTGCCAGGCCCACCCATCCATGCTCCATTTATGGCAGAGGTGCAGGGCTCTTCAGGAAAAGCCTGCTAGCTGACAGGCAAAACATTCACCAGAAATCTTGCCAAAAACACCTTCCTGACATGGTCTTCTGCACTGATTTATGACAGACCCCTTACTCGTACTCAGCTGGGATACAGGGGGAGATGCAATGTCCCTGTGTCTCTCACCTTTGATGGTCATTACCTCTAATTTACGACACACCAGGCTTGCCGTGGTGCTCTGTGTGCAGGTGATCAAAATCAGTGTATCCACCTGGCAGATGCTGCGCAGACAAGCTGTTCATCATGCCCCCACATTTCCTTCCTTACTGAACTGGTGGAGAGGAAATGTGGGCAAACAGTGGACTCTGCAGTCTGCTAAACCAGGCTAAATCTGCTGCCATCTGATGGAGAAGGTGAAGACTTAGTGCAAGGAGGCCCAGATGACCTCCACTGCACTCTGGCAAGCGTCCCTTTTCACAGGTTTATAGAGCCTGTCTCTGAACCACTTTTTGGGAGAGGATGGCAGCCCTGACTCCTGCCCCATGACTCCAGCACACGTGGAGAGGCCCCTCCAGGACAGGCCAAGCGACTGCGGGGCCACAGCATGCGTTTAGGCTACCGCTTGGGAAAGAGGCAGGGACGCTCCCCAAAACCGCTGCAAGTACAGCTAGGGGCACTGCCACGGTGGGGACACGCGGCCCCCGAGGATCCCGCAGCTCTGGGTACTCCAGTGCCACTTGCCATGGGCACGTCTCGCACAGGAGGAGAATATGCACAAGCGGCTGTGACCCTGCTTTGTGCCTGCATTTATTCCCGGTGTTTACACTGGCAGCCGCGCTGAGTAACTTTATACAGTTTTGCTACTTTGTAGAAAGGCTGCGAGGTGACTGGCACCTAAATTTGTTGACAGCTTTGAAGGAAGCAATTTAATTATGCAAACCTGAAAACCAATTCTGTCCTTACACCCGGGAGCAGTGTCCCCATTGACGGAAGCTGGAAGCCCCTGGGCTTCTGAGGGCAGCGCCCATCCTGGTCCAGCCAACACTTAGTGTATGCTTATTATTACCCAAATGAGGAATTCTAGCAAAGCCAATGGGATAGCCAATGTTTATGCATACAACCAAAAGTGCAATTTAGGTCTGAGCACTTCGTCATTTTCTTGGACTGCACTTAAAAAAAAGATGAAAACCCACAAGTCAAATTTAACTTAGCAGAATGATTTATTAAGAAAAAACACTGAAGGATTTTTGAAGTAGTGAAAGGGATGAAATAGTCTGAATAGAATAAAAATTGACACGAATTTTTACCACAATGCAAAAGGAACTTGAACTATTCTAATAAGAGTTTGCTTTAATGTTCATGCATGTCTTCACATCCTGCTTTTGGCAATGGCCAGAAAAGAACTACCAAAGTACTGTGAGAAAAGCTGTTCTCATGTTATTTCTGGCCCTGCTGTAATGCATGAAATCAGGACATCTCATGAGAGAGACTGATATTCAGGATTTTCAGTCTATTTTTCAGACAAAAAAAGGTCTGAATAAATATCTAAACTCCTGGTTTTAGTCATTGCTAAATTTCAAGCAACAAAAAAAGTATCCCTGAGGTCACAAGTCAAATAGTCACAACACAGAAGAAAAGATAATAGTTATAGGCAAATAACTTGGAGTAAAAAACCTGCACACCTAATATTCACAGGACATGCAAGGGGGATGGTTCCTTATTCTCTCAGTAACTCTTAAAGCCATCAAGGGATTTCCAAAGTTTGTTCATACAGTGGATGGATGTTGGGATTAAGCCTAAAGTGCTTGAAGATATCAAGAAGTGTCCTAGGGTTAGCGCCATGTATCTGCATGGCTCTACTCTGCCTGAAAGTCTTTCCTCATAAATACCTTCAGGATATAAACAAATGCAGGGTTCTATGGGCTATATGGTTTCTGGTGCCTCTGCCAACTCTGAATAAATACTCTGTGTGTGTAGCCAAGGTCTTGGAGAATTATTTCCTGAGAGCTACTTTAGAACCAGAAGGAATTAATGAAGATGTGCCAGCTATTTCCTACATTGGCTTGCATGCCTCCATCTCACCAATGAGGAGCAGTAACAATTTGCACAAGAGTTATACTGCTACACTTAACTTTTGCATCCTGTGGAACTCACATATGGGAATATGGAGGCACAAATGGAAAAACACAAACAGAATATGAGCTTATTGCAGCTCCTTGGGTGTTGTCCTTTGAGGCTAGCAATAGCTATCAAAGCCAAAATGCATTCTGAGTCTATCCTCTATTAGTATAGTATTTGTGTGTTTAAAAACTATTTTACAGAGCTTTAATTTAGTTCTACTAAAATGAGATAATACAACTATCTGCATTGGTTGAACAGATTAATTTGATCTGCCTGGCTTCTTATCTGTTTGAATAAACACGTGTTTATTATCACTGGAAAACTTTAAGAAAACATACAAGTCATTAGAGACTTTTAAATGATGAATTATGTAAAAGCTAGAGCTACTAGGGAGACATTTTTATATGACTGCATGCAATAGGGAAGGCAATTTTCACACTCAGGCCAAAAACATTAATTACAAATTATGTTTAGAAAATCTTCCCGTAACCTTACTATATCCTCAAACCTCCTCAGGCTTCCCCTGCAGGAAATCAGCCCTGCACCGGGTGACTCCGAGCAGAGCCAAGGAGCAGGGGATCCCGAAGACCTGGGGAGAGCTTTCCCCAGGCTGCTCAGGCAGCCAACCCCACACAGCTTTCGTAGCAACTGGCAGTGTCTTTGGGGTTTTCCTTCAGGACACAAAAATCACCTCAAAAATGTTGCCTAGACAACAGTCGACTCTGCCTGTCCTCTCCAGGACCAGACTCGTACTGGGAGGACTCCTGGGCAGAGAGTCACCAAAACAGACTGAACTGCTCAAGGTTTCACTCAGCACAAGCAGCCAAGAGGCTGAGGGTATTTCTGAGCTTTCTTTGCAATAACTGGAGGACCATCAAACTTAAGCACATTATGACTATTTCTTTCTGTTTAAAATCCTCAAAGTCAGAACGAATCTTGTATCCTCTCTGTCTTGCCTCCAGAAAATGCCTCAAATTTGGGGTTGAAAGTGAATACATTCTGGGCTGACACGCTGCGAGCTGCTCCCCGGAGCAGAGCTTTGTCAGTGCAAAGCGAGGAGGAAACGTTTCTGCGAGTATTATTAACATGTCAGTAGCACTGATAGATTCCAACTGAGATCAAGCCCTGTTGTAATCACTATGTGCCAGAAGTGGCGGAGGAAACAGGGAAAGGAGAGGAAGTGTTATTATTCCCCTGTTACAGCTGCAGAAGAGAGGCTCAGAGATTGTGAAATCCTTGAGATCACACGAAAGCGTGTGCAGTTGAAGTGGGAAACCGAGTCACCGCCTCGCAATCGTCACTTCTCGCCTGTCGTCCCACTCACATCTCTCCCCCTTGCCAGCGTCGTGGGTTTTGTTTAATTTGTCAGTTATTTGAGGGTGCTCAAGCTTTTGGACTGGTAGAGTAAGTCCCAAGGGGACGGGTGGCAAGCAGAGCCCACGTGTATTTCTGTGAGTCCCTGAGAGCTATTGCAGCTCCTTCACTCACATAGATGCACATGTGCTTGTGTCTCCCCCTGCCCAGAAAAGACAGACTGGAGAAAAAATTGCTCACAATTTGAACCACGCTGCACCTGATTATTTAAAATGCAAGATTGACCTCTATACCCCTAATACCGAAGCAGTAACATTGGTGGTAGGGGTTACTCTAAAAACACCTGACTTTATACTTTCCAGTAATGCTAGATGGGAAAACAGGAACAAATAGTAGGAAATTTAGTAACACAGTATGTGATGTTTATTTTTGCACAGGTGGCTGAAGAAAACAATGTAATTATAATAATAAAAATTATTAGTATCAACTGTTCAACATTTATCCTTAACTTCTCAAAGCAGTGATAGGAAATTTCTGCAATGTGACTTCTAACCATTAATGTTAAATTCAAACAAATCCACATTCTTTTTTCAAACGTAGAGCAGACATCAGCCATCTACATTAAATGAAACTGAATCATTCTCTGACAAGTAAAAGCAGTAAAGTACAGTGAATTTCCTCAGAGAATATTAAATGCACACTGTAAAACTCAATTAAAAGAAACCTTATTATGAAAAGAATAAAATATATAAAAACATAGCAAAATTACCAATGCTGCTAATATCAATACATTGCTTATAATTAAGAAAATTATCCACTTCTGAGCTGAGTTTCAACTCCTGTTTGTAAGGAAACAAAGGTTCGAGTACATATTTAAGGCTACATCCTCTGGTTTTGTATTTCGCACAGTTAAGGAAAAATGAGCAGCAGAGGCAAGGTGATGCAGGCCAGAGCAATCTATATAGTTTGACTCCAAACAGGGCAGAGAGCTGGGGAAACCAGGTGGTATGTAACAGCTGCAGGTGGCCTCTATGCGAGGCACCCGCTGCAGGTGTACCTGAGACCTAAAAGCATGCAGTGGTAATGGCCTGGGCACACTAACGAAGTGTAGGAGCTAAAGGCCTGGTCTTGAACTACCCAGTCTGTCCCAGGCCGAGCTGCACAGCTTCCCCCGTTAACCACATTTCCCCCTAATTAGCAACGCCTGACACCAGTACTGTTGTATCACTCCCAGGAGAAGCATCTGGCATTTCTCTGGATCCCTTTTGCCCATGCGGCTGTTCACAGAGCCCAGACAGAGCACGAAGATACAGACCCTGGGAAAACACGGCTCCCATGAAAGTCCCGGCCCTCGTCCTCCTCCTGGGCCCATTACACCAGCGATCGGAGGGCAGCCCTTATAGAAGGCACTTTGTTCTACATGGCCTGGGGCAGGGGGGGATCTAAAAAATGCAATAAAGGCTGGACATGGAACCGAGTGGCAAGAAAAAAATAAAGCCCCTGAGCACCAGCTGAGAGTGAGTGTTTCTGGCTAACTGTTCGAGGGGTTCACATGGAAGCAGAAAGACCTGGAACCTAGTCCTTATTTGGAGATGCGGTTATGCCTTTTGTATTAAGACACAGGAGAAAGGACATGGAGAGGCTGGCAGAACATTACAGGGTCCTCTGTCCTCCCGGCTGAAGCAACAGGTACAGCACTGGGGTTTTTCCTTTTTTTTTTTTTTTTTTCTTTTTGGTGTGTATGGTTTTTTTTCTGTCACTGCTCCAAATTTTTCCAAAGTTTGCAGGCGTCTGTAGGGGTGCTGCCCTCGCCGCGTGCCCTGCTCCCCAGCGGAGAAGGTGCAGTGCTGCCCACTGTGGCAGCCCAGCAGGTGCCTGGCCCTGCCCCGTTTTGGTGAGCCCAGCCCCCAGCCCCAGCAGGGCCTCGGCGTTCCCCGCGCAGCACCTCTGGCCGCCACGGAGGCTGGGAGCTCCCCAAGCCTGCCGGGAGCCTGGCTCCGTCCTGCGCAGCGTAACCAGCACTGCACTCTGGATTGTACCATCGCACTGAGGCGGCTTGAAGCTGGATGCCAAAACACCACACTTGGGGCATGTGAGTCCAGTCTACAACCCAGCCCAGGCCCTCTGCCAGCTGCTTTTTCTACTTCTTTCATGCAAATGACATGCAACCCTTCCTGCAGCTTTGGGGATGACAAGAAGTGTGCTGAGTGTTACTCCATTATTTATCTGTTATCTTCTCTGGAGACATGATGTGGCCTGGCTACACATGACTGAGAGGAGAGATGTGAGAAATGGAAACACCATGGAGCCCTGTGTGGCTGCGCTGACGCTGGAGGTTGACAGCCTCAGGTTGCCGTTTGTCCAGGTCCTCCACATCCTGCCAGTTTTCCTAAACTGAGGCTGCTAACACTGAACCGCAGGGAAATAGGGTCTTACAGAGCTCTTTCCTGGTACATCTCACAATCTGAAACTGTTCATCCAGTGTTTCCAGGTAACACCTTTCCTCAAAGTCATCTCCTGCATTTGCACAGAATTGGGTGCAGTTCTCGTTTTTTGGTGTTCACATCCCAGTCTATTTCACCTTTCTGCAGCATTTGGCTGCTTTCACACAACAGACATCTCTCTTAATAAATATCTTTCCCAGATGTAAATGATAAGGAACCCTCTGAGGTATGCTGAGTAGTACACTGGCCCAGGTGCAGCTGCGCTTTGTAATCTTTTCTCTCAGTCTGGTCTTGCTGGGCCTGGAAGTGAAACGCAGGGTTTGGTTAATGGTTACATCTCCCAGGCTTTAGGATATCCTTCCCATTTTGTCTTTTTGCTGTTGCTGTTGTCTTCCTGGTTCCCCACATTCATGGCCCTGCAGTTTGATAGTATTACAGGCTGCAGCATCGACGGCAAAGTTGGTCTAGGAATGGTCACACATGACGCTGGCGTATTCATTTCCTGACTACAGGTTTCCATGTTGACATACCCTCTTGCCACTTCATCCAAACCAAATACCTATTAGAAAGAAAAGCAAGCCTGCATTTTATCTTTCAGGCTGTTCCTTTAATTCCTTCGTGGAACCCTCCAAATCCCCATTTCTCCACAGCCTTTTGCATGCAAAAAGGCCTGTAATTAGGTGGTAACTTCAGAGCCTCTCTTTCGAGTAGACTGACACAGTTTTTTCCCCTCATAGGTGTCGTATGTCCAGCATGACAACCCCACTGCTCCCAAACATGGGTACACGCTCTCAGCCTGGGACGGAGCTTACCCATCGCCCCAAGGCAGGGGCTGCCCCTGCCTGTGCACTCCTGCTGCTTGCAACAGTATGTCCTCCTCTCAATGGTCCTGTGAAATATCCAAAGGGGAGGGTATTTCTTCCATCCTTAGGAACATGTCTCACAAGACTCCATTGTTATGAGACCCAGCTTCACCCCTACTTTATTTCCCCCGTGCTTTGGAGGCTGTCAGACAGGAGCAGGGACAGCCCCTGTTAACGTCATGGCTATGTCATGCTCTGGCTGCACACATGAGCTGAGCAGACCCAGCGGGCACCATTGGAGCACACATCACTAGCAGGTGTGTCCTTGTCTGCATGTGCCTCCAAACTGCATGCAGGGCTGATCCAGCTGCTACCATAGATGGCAACAGTTCTCAGCAACTGTTCTCTCTGGGAGTGTGGATATTTTGCAGTGTAGATAAGACCTTATTTTGCATAATGCTAAACAATTCCTCACCTACCTGACTTCAACGAACACTATAGCACAGTGTGTACCAAGGAGATGGGGAAATTCTTTGAATTTCAAACATATATGTTAACTGTTAAGGAATCCACAGCTGGAGGGGGTGGTTGTGAGAATGCAGCTCCAAGGAAGTGTTTTCTAAAAGCATTTAAAAAATAGCCAGAGCACAACATGAGGGACAAGAACAACATTTTGCTGGAAGTGGGAATGCAAACCAGAATTGAAGACTGTATTTAGGAGTGTAGATGGGGCTCTATCGAAACTGCTTTTGGAGTGCCAATGCCAATGGGCAATGGGTCTGTAAGGACTGGCAAGGAGCTCCCTGGGCCCCAGCCCGGCCAGCGCCCCCGCTCACTCTGTACCCAGCTGCGTGCAGGGTGCATGGGGAGCCCCGGTGCTCCCAGCTGGCCCGTGCTGCACCGTCCTCAAGGGAGCCAGCCATGGCCTGCGGTACGCAGCCAGCAGTTATTGACTGACTTTTCCGTGCATGGCTGGGCAAGTAACCTTAATTAAAAACATAAAGCCCGCAGTTTGTATCACATTCGCGATGTTAAACAAGCTCTGGAAATAGAAGCCCTGTTTTCATTTAAGCTTTTCAACTGTGATCTAAGTAATAAAATATGGAGGGGGCGGGCGTGTGTGAGATTTACATGTGATGATTTGGGAGATCTCACTGCTTTAGAGGCTCGTAAGGCACCGTGATGCCAACTGCTCCTGCCACCGCCTCGCTGCACTTGGCAGCGCCTGCCCTGCACAGCCTTTTGTTTTTTTCCAGAGCCGCTTTCCAAATGCTGATTTCTGCCCTGGGCTGTTGTTGCTGTGATTTATTCTGGGTGCGGGTGTCGGATCTGCCAGGCCCTCAGCAACCTGCTACCCTGGCTCCCCGCGCCCTGCCTGGCCATGGGCAGGTGGGCAGCCTGCATGCCCGGTGCTTCCTGGGGACCATGGAGGAGGCCCCAAGGACAGGGCTGCGCCTCGCAAGTGCAGCCAGTGCTGCCCTGAGCCTGTGCTCAAGAGGCATCGCCAGGAGGTGCAGGGAGGATTTTCTCTGCGTGAACAACCCCCGGCTGGAGACCCCTGCGCCACCTTGGGACCAGGCACCATTGGGAGAAAGGGGCCGCCGTGGGCCCCAGCAGCCTGCGTTTACCCTCACGGGCAGCGTGGGCATGGAGTGGCGCCTGCCAGGACGGAGCCTGGCTCAACCCGAGTGCGTGGCAAGGGGGCTGTGCGCTTTTCACAGGGCAGCTGTCTGTCTCCCTGCGGAGGGTCCCCCCTTCCCGGCCACGCGCGAGCGGTGAACAAGCATCAATCCCACCATGGGGTGCGGAGAGGCAGGGAGGCCCTGCCGAGGGCCCCCGCGGTGTCCTGCTGGGGTGCAGCCTGGCCCTGCCTGGCGGCTTTCCCAGCCGGCAGAGCCCGCAGAGAGCTGCCGTGCCCCGGGCTCACCCGTGCCTCACAGCTGGGCTGGCCGCCGCCTGCTCCTGCCCCTCCAGCAGGGCTCATCCCTGCCACATGCGAGGGGCCGGGAAGGCCACCAGAGTGAATATTTGTGTGGAAGAGGTTGCGATTGCCTTCCCATTTCACTGGCCTGAGCGAGAGCCCTCTGGAGCTTGGCTTTTAGCAATCAAGCCTCTAGCTTTCTCAGTGTCATTTTGCTGTAATCTAATTATAACAATATTTCCCAGGTCATAAACAGTTCAGCTGGGCACAGCAATAATTGGAGCTGCGTGTTTTGCAGCAAGCCTCTAATAAGCACATTAGCACGGACTGGGAAGCGCTTGTCCCGCAGTGTCCCCATCTGTCCCGCTGCCACCCCCATCCCAGTCTGTTCCTGAGCACCTGGGCCAGGGCAGGCACCGGGGGAGCCCCAAATGGGGGCACCCCAAAGTCCAGGGGAGTGCACAGGGCACTCCCACCGTCATTCACACCCCTGTCTGTCCTTTGCTTTCTTGGCGGGGATTGGAGGTGAGCCTTTTGGGTGGGTTTGGGGGTTTTCCCCCACCGGTCCTTGGAATAGTGATTTTTCCCTGATGGACAAGATGTCTTTGCGCATTTCCCTTTCCCGTCTTCCCTGCTGGTTTCCCTCGGCGACCGGAGACATGAAGAGGGGGCTGGCGATGCCTGTCCCCGGGGCGCCCTTCTTGCAAGGGCAGGGAGCGCCTTCCCTAACGCGCGTGCCTGTGTGACGTCACAGAGCGCGGCCGTGACGTCACGAGCCCGCCGGCAAGCCGGGGTGGGGAGGGGCAGGGCGCAGAAACCACCCCGCGGCGGGGCAGGTGGCGTGCGGGGGGGCCGCCGATTTGCGCTGGGGGGGGGGGCGGGCATGGGAGCGGGAGCCCGAGCGGCCCGGCCCGGCCCGGCCCCCTCCCGTCGGCGGCGGAGCGGACGCGCCCGCAGCAGGTACCTGCCTCCCGGGGCCGGGGAAGGCGGCGAGCCCCCGCCTGCCCGTCCCGCCGCGGCCCGCGCGCCCCCCCGCGGGGACCCCTCCGGGCTCGGCCTCTGCGACCCGGATGGACGGGACGGCCGAGGCCAGGGTGACAGAGAGGAGAGGGAGAGGGAGAGGGAGAGGGAGAAAGCCGGCAGCGGCTGTGCGGGCGCGGGGGCCCGGGGGCCCGTCTGCAGGGCCGGGGGCAGGGGCGCCCCGGGGGACGCGAGGTGCCGGGGCGCGCACGGGCGGCCCGCGCCGCGCACGTCGCGCCGGGCGGCGGGTGCAGACGGCTGGTCCCTTTCACACGCGGCGGTCACACAGCGTCTGAATTACGTCCCTGTAAATATTGACCGTGGCCGTCTTTCTGCGCACAGCAGCCGAAGTGTGAAGCCCGCGGGGGCCGGGGCCGGGCGGGCCGTGCCGCGGGGCGGCAGGGGAGCGGCCGGGCCGCGGGCCGGGCCGCGGACACGGGCGGACCTCGCCGCCGGGGCGGGCGCGCCGGGCTCGCACCGGAGCGAGCATCGCTTCGCCGCGGGAGCGCCGCGGGCCGTGCCGAGGATGCTAAACGGGGCAGGCTGCCTCCGGGCTTGGACTGCGGTTTGATTTATAAGCCTTGTAAGAGAGGGGGGACAAAAGGAGGGGGAAGGAAAAGGGCGGGGGGGGGGGGTTGAAGTGTCAAGAAATTTCCCGTCCCTGCACCGGCTTCATTAAACGCCGGCGTTAATGAGCGGCGGAGGGCTGCGACCGCTCGCACTGCCGCCGCCGGGCCGGCTGCGCTCTGCGTCCCTCGACGGGGGTCTGGCCCGCGGGCAGCGTGACCCCAGCGGGTGTCCTCAGCCGCCTCCCTCGGGAGACCCTCCTCCGGGCAGACCGGGTGCTGCCCAGCCGAGCAGTGCCGTGCCGCGGCTTCCTCTCCGGGCTCCCACCGCCCCTCCACGCACCGCCCCCCGACGCCGCGCTGCCCGGGCGGGGCCCGCGCCCTTCCCGGGGGTGCCGGGGTCCCTTGGCCCGCGGTGGCCCGGGGGGGCGGTGCCCCCAGCGTGAGTGGCTGCGGGGCGGCTGTGCCTCCGGGCGCCGGCGCTGCGCATTTGGTGGTCGTTAAAAACAATTTGTTTCCCTCCCCGTTTGGGGAGGGGGAAGGGGAAAATCATTCCGGGGGAGGGGAGGGGAAGGGAAAGGAAAAAAAAAAAAGAAAAGAAAAGAAACACCAAACCCAACAGAAAACCCGCGCTCCGAACTATTGCGACACGGAGCGAGGAGCGTGGCGGAGGCTGGCGGCGAGGTGCGAGCAGCAGCGGGCCGGGCCGGGGCAGCGGGCCGGGGCAGCGGGAGGGCCGGGGGGGCGGGCGAGCGGGCCGGGCCGCGGGCCAGGCCGTGGCCGTGGGAGCGGGCAGCCCCGCGGTGGGCAGGCGGCTCCCGGTGCCCCCCGCGCTGCCTCCCCCGCCGGCCGCTGCCCGCCCCTCGGCGCGGCTCCGCCGTGACCGGCTGCCGCTTCTCCGCAGCGCAGAGCGAGCCACCCGCACCTCGGAGCCGGCGGCCCCCGCGAGCGCGGCCAGCCCGACGGCGACCCCCAGCCCCCCACCATGAACACCATCGTCTTCAGCAAGCTCAGCGGCCAGGTGCTTTTCGAGGAGGACGCCAAGGAGCGGGAGCGGAGCAGCCGGCCCTACGTGGGGGTGGTGGACAGCCCGCACCACGCCGAGGTGCTGCTCCCCGACAGCCCGTCCATCAAGGAGAGCCTCAGCCTGCGCCACCGGCGGACGGGGTACGCGCGGGCGCCGGGGCCGCCTCGCCGCCGCCCGCCGGGGCAGCGCTCCCGCAGCCGGCGCGCTCGGACGCCGCGTAGCCGGAGCATAGGTTCGGGGTGGCGAGAGGGGTTTATACACGGTCCCCCCGACGTGATCCCCGGGCTCCCATCGCACAGCCTCGGAGGGTGCAATTTCCTGCAGCAGACGATGCAGAGCCCTCCGCTGTGCCTGGAGCGGGCGAAACAGAGCGCTCCTGTCTGACGGTGCTGGACCTCGCTCTGTCCTGCTCGAAGCAAACAAAACGGGGGAATAGGCGCTTCTCCCGTTTGTTTGGGCGCTTTATTTAAATAAAGGCCCCCAAGCAGACCTGCAGGGTGGAAATCCACCTTGTTTAGCGGTCCTTTCGCTTTGGCGAATGCCCCTCGGTGTGAAACTCGCGGGACAGGGCGGATGTAGATGTGAATGTGCCGCGAGCGGTGCCTGCAGGAGCCTTGTAGCCGCGGAGCTAACGCGGTTAAGCCAGCCCGGCAGCGTGCGCTCGGTAGCACTTGTTCCGCGATACCGGCTTGTTCGTAATTTACCGAGCGAGTCGAGGGAAAGGAGCTTTGTTGTTGCTGCTTTCCTTGTGAGGGCATTTAAAACTAATCTCACGATGAATAGCGTCGCTGTCAGTCAGAGGCTGGGAACGGTAATACTAGGAACGGTTTTGCTAAAAATCCACCTGAGGATGAACCATCTGCGGGTAATTTTTTTGTGCTGGAACAGGTGAAATTGGAGGTGACGGAGGACTTGTTATCTCCAGTGTGTTGTCAGCCGTAGCTTGCAGGGTTAAACTGGCTAGCGTGAGCTAGACATTTCGGGTCAGATTTACAAATTAAAGCACTAAGGAACACAGCGAGGAGGCACCGAAAGCGAAAAATTCCGTGGGGCTATTTTTACTGCTGAATTTCCACCTTAACGATTGCATCAGCTCATACTTTTAACGGCATTGCTGGTTGGTAGGACACAGATTATGTTTCATCAAGATGTTATTACCAGCCGATTCAGGCAGAATTGGGTTTCAGAGGGAGCTCTGGCGAGGCAGCGCCCGGCGCGGCCCCGCGGCGCCCCCTGCCGGCGCCGCGCCCTGCGCGCCGCTCCGCGCCGCTGCGCGCAGCCCCGGCCGCCTCTCCGCGGCTCCCTGCTTTCCGCCTGGCTCCTCTGGGTGCGTTTACTGGCTTTTTGTTTCCGAGCGTTTTAAAAAGCACCTTTTTCTTATTTTTTGCGGGAGTTTTCTTTCCCCCGTTCTCACCTTTCTCGGGCACGCGTGGGGCTCTGCGGCCCCCCGCTCCCCCCCGCCGGCCGGGCTGCGGGAGCCGCGGGCATCCGCGGCGCGGGTCCGCTCGCCGCCTCGTCGGGGCCAGCGTCGCGCGCGGCCGGCGCGGAGCCGCTCGGGGCCGGGCACGGCCGGCCGCCGGGCTGAGGCAGGGCACCGGGGCCGAGGGGTTAAACCCGCCGCCGCGCCGCAGCCTCCTCTCCTGCCGCAGCAGGGGCTCCGGCCGGGCGGGGCGGGGCGGGCGCGGGTGCCGCAGTCCTCCTGGAAAGCCCCTCGGTAAACAGGCCGAAAATATGCTCTGCAGATGCCGAGTACTGTAAACATCGTGACACTCAAGCCCTGCACCCGCGTAACCCCTGCGCCGAGCCCAAATCCCCGCGGTGCAGCCGCTCGGGAGCGCCGGGGGCGTGCGCAGCCCGCCCCAGCCAGGCTGGGGCTCAGCCCGGGCAGGTCACTCTCCGTCGGGCAGGGCTCACCCCGGGCAGGGGCACCCCCGTCGGGCAGGGGCACAGCCGTCGGGCAGGGCTCAGCCCGGGCAGGACACCCCCGTCGGGCAGGGCGCCGGCAGGCGGCGGCGCGCAGGGGAGCGCGGCGCTGCCCGGCTCTGCGGAGGCCCCGCGGTGCCGCGCGGCTCTCACGCACCTTCTCCGCGCAGGGCCCGGCAGAGCGGCGGCAAGGTGCGGCACAAGCGGCAGGCGCTGCAGGACATGGCGCGGCCGCTCAAGCAGTGGCTCTACAAGCACCGCGACAACCCCTATCCCACCAAGACCGAGAAGATCCTGCTGGCCCTCGGCTCCCAGATGACCCTGGTGCAGGTAGGGCCACCTGCGCCCGCCCCCCGCGGCGCTGGGCGGCTGCCCTGGGGCCCTTCGTGGACGGGAGGGACGGGGACAGCAGTGCCAAAGCCCCCTGTGAGCTGAGCAAGGGGCAGCAGCGGGGGACCGCGGGGCTGCCCCACGGGCGGGGGTTTGGCCCCGGGGGAGATGCCTCGCTGCACCCGCCCCGGGGCCCACACTCGCTCCGAGCAGCGTGGCCTTGTCCCCACGGCGTGTCTGGGACAGCAGAGGCGTAGGGGCACCAGCACAGCGAAGGTGCCGAGCCCCCAAGCGCTGCTTTCCCCGCTGCCATTCCCAGGGTTTCCCCTCCAGCAGGACTTGTCCCACCAGACAGGAATTCCCACATCTGGCCCTCCTGGCTGGGAATCTGCTAACAGCAATCGGTGAAAGGTGTATGCTTCCCCTCCTGCCTGCCTTCCCTCCTAGGAGAGGGTGGCATGTTTTCATTTCGTCTCATTCATAAATACAACAGAAATATTTCTGCTTAGTCTTTAAAAATCTTCAGGCCAAACCAAAAGAAAATCAATTGTTGGAGATTTCAGCACAAAATAGGAATTGTTCAGGAAGTTATAGGGAGCTGCAAATTTCCCGTATGAAAGTGGGATAGAATAGAAAAGTTAACATTGTTTTGATAATAATCATCGCTATTACTAATACTAGTCATGCGGGTGTTAGTGTTACCATTCACATGATGTGCAGTGGCTCTCAGCATATAGCGATTCTGCACTTCAGAGCCCTGCATCGGTTGTCATTGCACGGGGCAGTTAGACATGGGGATTACTCTGATTTGCTCTCTCAGGTGAAACTCTGCTGAAGTGACTGGTAGTTGTGTAGCAGTAAGAGGTATGAAGTTGGCTGCCAATGTTTATAAATCTTATTTCTTTGTTTTCTTTGCCATCTGGCACTCTGATGAATTATGTGGTTAAATGATACCAGTTGCTGAGTAATGCTATCTCAGGTCTGGGTGCTGCAAAGATTTACACATTGTGAATGTTCTCATTTTCCTTACTGGGAGTTACTCCTAGGTGCATAAATTTACGTGTGTTTGCAGAACTGGGACTTCAGTCCTCTGCATAATACATTATGTGTCACTTTACAAAGGACATTAAGGTATCAAAATAACATGAAGTGTTAGAAAATAAGGTGTCAATCCACCATTATTATTTTGAGTATTCCTTCAAAAAAGGCTGTGCTATGAACTTTGATTCTAGTAGCGTTGGCAAAATGTGAAACTTTTACACTTTAGTACCTCATGGTGAAACTATTGCACTAGCGAAAACACTATAGCTTTGACAAAAATAATACTAATGTCTCAGAAAATGCCAGTTATAACTGGAAGATATAGTTAAAACAACTTTGCTTGCTTTTTAAAAATATACATGAAAGGTTTGCTCAGACTTTTAAAAATATGATTATGTAAACACTATCCATTCAATGCCACAATTCAATATGAGTAGCTTTTTGGACTACGGCTTTTAGAATATTCCTGTATTTTTACATGAGTTTTAAAATATATATCCAGAATATATGTTTGGAGACTTTAACATTAATGGCATATTGAGGAGTTCCTCCCTTATTCTTTTACAAATGCCACAAAATGAACATGTGAGGGAAACTGTCTGGTGATTTTTTTCCAGTGTGTCTCTCATGGCAGCTTTGATAAATGCTGATTAGGATACGCTGTGCTAACTTCTATAAAAACATCAAGGGAGTCATGGCCACTACTCCACAGAGTTTTATGATTTAAGTAAGGTGCAGAATAAAATTAAGAAGAATCATAAATGGCTGCATTTATCCCTCATTAGGCTCCCTTAACTCTAGTGGATTTATGCTGGAGATGAATCTGGCTGGCCATATTTCTGTGAAATGTAATATTTGAAAGAGTTGTGCAAACCAGCACATCTATCTTCATTTACAGAAGCACACCATCAGAAAGAAACCCCAGATGTTTCTTCCATCATTTGGGCGCAATGCTCTTTTAATCCAGGAATACTATAGCATCTGTACAAGAGGTAAATACATATGTCTGGCAACAACAGTAATCCCTGAGCCTGGAAGGACAAAACAACACACACCCCACATCTATTTTTCAAATGTCGAGAATGAACGAGACTGTAATCCAGATCAAAATTCTTGTTCTCTGAGAATGAGAACGGTGGAGCCAGGCTGTGATCTCAGCTGCGCCAGGTACATCTGAAAAAACTTTTCTGAGGTCTCGGGTGTTACTTTCAGCTGAGACTGGTATAACCCAGAGCAGGTTCAGTCCTGGGCTTTCGTATCTGTTTGAATGCTTTGTTTCTCGTTTCAGGAGGGGCACATTGCAAAAGCATCAAACAGGGTCTCTTACGTTTGGTTTTCTAATCTACTAACACCAAATGCCAGCAGACTTTGTTGAAAAACCAGGGTCCAGTATGTGATGTTTTCTCTGGGTTACACGCCTTCACATTTGCGGACCTGTCTCATATTTCCTAGTCTTCTTCCATCGCTCGGTGCTGCGCTGTGGTGTTTGCCCTCAGTAAGGACATGAGCCTGCTCCCACAGCTCTCTGCTCCTGCCGAGGCTGTTGTCTGCTGAAAGCTATTACCTCTTCACTTGCATCCCTGGTGAGCTGACGCCTTGTCACCGACAACCCTAGGGAAGCCGAAAGATGCTGTTGAAAACCCCTTTGGGTTTCCGCCACCAGAATTCCATTTAGGAAAGGAAAGGTTGGGGGGGGGGTTGTTTTTCCTCCTGACTGCCAACCTTGGTGCAATCCTCTGAATAGCCTCAAAGGACAAGTAGCTCCCCTGTTTCTCAAGGTTTTGGTAGCAAGGTCTGGACCGTCTGTCTGATGTCTCTGACTGCAGCTACACTCTCCAACCTGCACCCACCTTCCTTCCCCACCAGGGAAATGCCCAGCTTGGCATTCGTTTGCCTTCACGTCTTCAGCAGCTGCCTGAAATATGGTGCTGGTCACAGTAATATTGATAATAAGGCTATAACCCTTCTCCATGTGCTTTTCTTTCTCCTAGTGAGCCTTATTCCAGTATGTACTACCCATCCAAAGGAGATTTTGCAGGACCATGACATAGATATAATTGATCCTTCTTTGAGACGAGGGGTTGAACATCCAGCCCTGTTTTCTATTGTTATTATTAGGACAGTATCTGCACATCAAATTTTCCACTATTTCATTTTCATTAGTTTTACTATCACCCAGTTTTCTGCTTCTTAAACTTTTAATTTACCCCACTTCACTAACACTTTTGCTCAATATTCTTTTCCTGGGTGCGGTGGAACAGCCGGGGGTTGTTTCGTCTGCTTGTCTGTCAGGGCTTCGGAAGGGAAGTCTAACTCTTTCAAGGAGGTAGGATTTCTCAGGAATCATAAATCATTTTGTTTCTTAATAACTAGTAGTAAAAACTGGGCAAATTCTGGGCTGACTTATTCCTGAGCAGTCCAGCAATGTCTTTGGGAGTCCTCAAGGCAAATGTTATTGCAGCTTTCAATCCAACAGTCCAAAGTATTCTACCCCCCAAACTGCCAAAGCAGGAAACCAAAAAAGCAATAAAGTTTGAAAAGCCATTTTATGTTTTACTCCAATTAGATTCCAATTGAGAATCCAATAATTTGTCCCATTAATATACTATTAATATGCTACATTTTCATTTGCATTGTTACCACAGCATTAGATTTATTTTATTTTAAATTTTGGTTTAGTCATTCTTTTGAAATAAAAAAGAAAAATGGCCACATATTCCTTCCAGAAAGAAATATGAATGGCTGTATTGTTGAATAGAAGTTATTTGCCATACTAGGATTAATATACTGGTCATGTGCTGCTATGGATTTAATAGCATTCAGATTCATATAGGCATATCTGGTTTATTGGAGGAGGAGAACTGCTTGATTTCTGTTCCCCTTCTGAAACCTTGGCTGCTCTTAAGTAGTGAAGCAGAACGGTTAGAACAAATTTGAAGAATCTCTTCAGAAGCAAAGCCAGAGGGTCAGTATTTCTTGATGCCGATGTAAATCCTTGCTGCTCTTTAGGGGAATGACTGAGCTGCTGTAAAGCATGAATGCTGGGAAGCCTACCTATTATTGTTCCTCTTGGTTTTTCTTTATAATTCCTGAAGAACTTTATTGTTGTTGCTTTGCAAGAACAGTTAAGTTTCAGCCTGCATTTGTTCAAGATACTTAGTTCTTGGTAGGTCTCTGAGGCAAAGGTTTTCCCACTGTCTTGTATGTAAATCATTGGTTTTACATTTTTCAAGATTTTTGGAGGTCACAGTAGTGTAACTTCGAACCATTTCAGTGAATGGCTGATTTTTGGCAGCTTAAGTTGTTTCTGTCTGTAATAGCCTGAGTAAGTGTGGTGAAAATGGGTACCTGTAGAGATTCAGACTTGCAGTGGTAGACACAGAGCTTTTCAAAGACCATATGGATACAGGGGGTAACATTTGGGGCTGGTTGAAATTAGTGACAAAAACTCCCCTTGGCTTTAAAGGAGCCAGGAACTGCCTGTAATGTAGTAGCCCATGTCTAGAGTTCAGGGCGTGTGCTGTCTGGTACAATTTTGGGGCTGGTAGCCTCTCGTAACCCACACCTCAAGATTTTGCCCCAGGATTCAAGCCTGGGAGAGGTGATGAACCTCTTGATCTCAGAGATACCGATTTGGCAGGAGCATCCTCCAGTGCCCAGGAGCAACAAAGCACACCCAGATGCCGCACCATAGGTATATGCTAAAAATCTGTTATGTGGATTGGCCTAACTTTCATTCAGCTTTAATGGGCCTTGTTTTAACTGCATTCAAGATAAGAGTTTCTGGAGTGAGAGTCTGCTGCTTTGTGCTTTAGAAGAAAGTCTCTCTTGTAAATGCTGACTAAGGTTATTTCATAATGATCAAATACTACTATTTCCTCCTCTCTCTTCATAAGACCAAAAATATGGCTCATCGTTTCCTATTGATATGCAGAAAGCTGAGAGCTGGCATGGGAAGAATGAGTCCAAAATAAACCGAGAGTACCATGCAAAAATCACTCTTGCTAAATTTAATTGCTTGTATGTATGAGTCACATTAATACTACCCTATCTTTCTTTTCTGCACATGGCACTTTAATGATGAAATATTTCAATATGTAATGAAATGCAGCATAATGAAATATTTCTCATGAGATGTTGGAAAGCTGTCAGTTTTGTTAGATGCTGCAGTAACTGTTGTAATATTCAATGGGACCCTGGATTGATCCATCTCTATCGTTACGCATATGACTTGAGAGTTATACTAAATCATGCAGGAGTCAGGAGACCACTGTTTCGGCTGAACAGTCTGGAGTGAGTTTGTTCAACTGCATTAGAAAGTGGATGGGTTCCAGTCCGTCCTTTCTGGTTTACTATAATGATTGCTGTGTCAATACGATGAATATAAACAAGTAGCCTTGGAAGAGAATGAAAATTACTTAGTCTTCTCTGCCAGCTACAGTTCTGGTCTCCTAACCTGTCACAGTAAACTACATGGTTTGTAAAGTCATGTGTTTGGCGTTTGAGTGCTGATCCAGGGCTCACTGTACTTTTAGTGGAGCCCTGTTTCATGTAAACTGGATTTTAAGTAAAACCAAAGTGACAGGCTTAAAGCACCACTGCTAAGTTCTGGGTAGGACTCCGAACTGAAGTTTTGGTTTTCCTAAAGCAGATAGTGTTTATTTTTCTCATAACCACCCTAAAAGAGATTATCAGTCCAAAATAATTAGCCAAATGCGCCTGCGCTATTTATGCAGCCTTTGCTGCAATAGACGGATGACAAAACTAGGGCCAAAATCCAACTTTGAGTTCTACAGTTTGGCTTTCTAGTAGGTAAGGTAGTACTGTATTGATAAAACATATGTTAACTGGCTTTGCAGGTTAACATAAATTAAACCACACGATCATTTGCAGGTCAGGATGTGACTGCAGTGGTCTCCAGCCTCTGAAGTGAGCCCTTCCTCAGCCCAGAAATGCGAGCGGGGCTGTGCAGTACCCTGTGCTCTTTGCATTCTGCTTTTCAAGGAATGCTACCCGACATCCTCTTTGCAGGGGTCATGTCACAATACAGTTATTCCTCGAAGGAGTAAATAGCATTTTGAAGCCCTGATTTATCATAAAATAAATATTGTTAGGGTGTAGGTAGCTTGCTTCTGCTTTTACTCGTAGGAGAGTTACAGTTAGGTCATTCTGTCAGTATCAGTAATTCCTATTTTATGTATTTTTAAGTGACAGTGAAATCAAGGCCAGCACTTTCTCAGGTACACTTTCATACAAAGTCACTGCAAGTACATGGCATCCTATTTGACAGTTTGAATAGCATTGCTGACACACGAGACTATACTGTGCCTTTTTGCTTCTTTGATGCGTAAAGATCTGTAAAATCTTTGTGCTGGAACCTGACTTTGCAGTGACCGTTTATGTCAGAAGGATACTAACATGAATCCCTTTTGCAATGTCAAACTCTAGGCAATACGCTGCAGCTGAAAAGCACAGCTAATGAAAGCCAGGCCCTTGTTTAGCAGTCACTGTGTGAGGAATCTGCATCTTCACTATTTTTAGGGATTTCCATAACACAAAAAGTTCATAAAAGCTGCTGCTCTGTAGAGCAAATGGCTGGTTTCTGCAGTGACTCAAAGCATGTTATGTTCTGTGCAAGACTTTTCTGATACCCACTAGCTGTCAATCTTGGTGTACTGATAAAGCACGAGGAAGAATTTAGACTTTTATATAACCAAATTCAAAAGTTTTTTTTCTGTTCAACATTTTATAGTAGCCTACATAAATGTCAAAGGCAAATTATCTAACATTACTTATTAATTTTAATTTGCTACTAATATATTGAAAAATTTTATTGAAAGTTCAGGATATTTATCTTTAAGAAAAAAAAAAGAAGGGTGACTATGAAATGGGTATTTTGGGAGATCTGAATTAAAACTCACTGTTATTAATAATGAGGGTTTGCTAACGTTTGCGAAGGACGGAAGGCCTGAATCCCCAGTCCTGGCTGGGTCCTGCTCTGATTAACGATAGTCTCCCAGACTCCTGGTGCCCCACACAGGACGGATGCATTTCCCTCATTTGCTGTTTTTTTAGGGTGTACACAAACTCATGAAAATTATATGGGTTGGATTTGTTTGTTTGCTTGGTTTTGAGGGAACCTAATACATTCATTTTTATGCAGGTGTCAAACTGGTTTGCCAATGCAAGACGTCGCCTTAAGAATACGGTCAGGCAGCCAGATCTTAGCTGGGCTTTACGAATAAAACTGTACAACAAATATGTTCAAGGAAATGCGGAAAGACTTAGCGTAAGCAGTGATGATTCATGCTCTGAAGGTTTGTTACCATTCTTTTTTATCAATTTTCAATTGATTAAAATAAGTTTAGAAAGAGCCAGATTCCCAAAGAGAGCTCTGATTTCTCAGCAAACACTCTTAGTGGAGCTGCCTTTCCTTTCTGTGAATTAAATGCCGCTTTCGTTTCCCAGCTACTTTGCAGCCTTGCAAAATAGTATTGTGCAAATTAATCAAGGCTGACAGGCTGGTTGTATGTTATTTGCTTGTTCTGTATAGTGTTGTTATTAGAAAGATATTTCTTAGTTCATTAGATACTACAAGCTTATTCCTTTAATCTGCAGTAAAGGAAAAAATTAATCATATTTGTCAGTTTAGGGAAATGAGAAGTCTCTTGACTGTTAACTCCCCAGGTTTATGGGTGTTACTTGACAGAAGGACTAAATCAATATCATTTCATGAACAAGAGAATCAGATTCACTTCAGTGGGGCTTTTTATATGGTAAACTGAATATGATTGAGTTTATGGTGATTTTATGTTTTACCAGCAAAAGTTTTCCATAAAAGATGCAATGAAATTTTCTGTCTTATCAAAATTAACAAATGTAGGAAATTTGTAAGTAGTATTAATTACTTTTAATTTGTATTAATATGGTATTAATATGTCTATGAGTGCTTTTTTCAGTCAGCTGTGACAGAGGTGTGTTAAGAGGTGAACAAATGCTACAAAACATTGCCAGAAATTTGTATGCGATTTTTTTAAAGAATTTGTTTCAATTTGTACTCAATTTCAATTTTACTTGTCCCAGTTTCAGTTTGTACATTTCTTTTGTATTCACTTTCCTTTAAAATTTTGGTTGCAGGACAGTTAAAAGAGTACAGTTTAAGAAAATATGCTTAAATATAGTGTTCAGAAGAAGCAAATTTTGAGTTCATATTTTCTGAGAAAATATGATGGTAAGAATTAAGCTTATTCTCGCAGATTTTGAAATGTTTATCGTTGGTTTATGGCACTGCTCAGTTTTCTTCCGTAAACTTGTGTTGCTCATGAACAAATTAGACCCAAAGACTGTTTTATACGGTGATCTAATTTGGAATAGCTGAGAACCCTGGGAAGTGCTGTGAGCAATGTGTAAACAGAAAAATGTGAAAATCGTTGTTTAAGGCTGATTTCTAAAATTATTTGTCTAGTTTCAGTTATGTTTATAGCAATTTAAAACATATAGAGAAAGACTCTCATTAAGTATTAGGTATTTGATGTATTACTGTATCTTTCTTATTTTCAGATGGAGAAAATCCTCCAAGAAACCATATGAATGAAGGAGGATATAACAAACCGGTTCATCACACTGTGATTAAAACTGAAAGTTCAGTAATAAAAACAGGAGTGAGACCAGAAACAAGTGCCAATGAGGATTACGTGTCGCCCCCCAAATACAAAAGCAGTTTGTTGAATCGTTACCTGAATGACTCGTTGAGACATGTCATGGCTACTAATGCAGCTATGATGGAAAAAACAAGGCAAAGGAATCACTCTGGTTCGTTTAGTTCCAATGAATTTGAAGAGGAGTTGGTATCTCCGTCATCATCAGAGACAGAGGGCAATTTTGTCTACCGGACAGGTAAGGAGTTTCTCCTGCGCTGTGGTTAATGCCGCCAGCTTGGTTGGTTGCTGTCACCTGAAATGAGGATCGCCTGCCCCTATCTTTTATGAGAGCGGATAACTCCTATCCCTCGCCTCAGCCTCTGAATAAATTGTTTGCAGTGTTGAAGCTGCAGGCTATTACTGACCACTGCGTTAAGCCGCTTTGCTTTTTGTCGCAGAGCTGGGGGCAGTTTTTTAACATGACATTTATAGGCTTGTTTGCCAGCACTAAGGCAAACGGAAGGGGGGAGAAAACCCTTGGGCGATCTGGTATGATAAGGGAGAAGGTGGATAAAGGCTATTTATGCAGGCGGCTGGCTGGAAGCTCTGCATGAAGCACCTGCAGGGCTGGAAGTGCTTAGCGTTTCTGTTCCTCCACCTGGAGCGCTGTCGGAGTACTGAAGTACTCCGTGGCCCCAGCAGGAAAGAAGGGGAGGATCTGGCTTTTCCAAGTGGCTGTTCGTGACGCTTAGACAAGCCATGTGCCCCTCATTAGCCTGTGGAGCCCCCATGAACGCACGGCCCCTGCCGTGCGTCACGTTTGCGCCGCTCAGGGCGGCTGTCGCTGGTGCGTGGAGCCTGCGAATCTCTTGCCAGCACATGAGTGGGTTTAGGCCAGTCTCTGCATCACGGTCCAGGCACAAGGCACTGAGCTAAGGGCGCGGCAGACTTGGCCCTTAAATATCTTGGCTTAATATTTTTTGGGGGGGTTACATATAATTTATTATTTTAATCTTATCAATAAAAGCCAAAAAGCATGATTTATATTCCCCGCTGCATTGTCAGTCGGAGGAAGGCACACGGGGCTGCCTGGTCGATGCCAGCAAACCGCTGTACGTCAGGGCGAGATACAGGAGTGCTTGGGCTCTGACATGTCTCTTGCAAGCAAAGAAAGGTCCCTGGGGGCCAGGGAGCGCTGGCAGGCTCCTCTGATGAAGCTTGCTCCAAATTTCTTTGGGCACAAGACGCAAAGCCTCCGCTTTGGAAAAGCCGAAGTTTTGCATTGCAAATGCTGTAGGTCTCCATGGGCTGTCTCAGGCTTCCCACCACCACCACCACCACCACCACCACCACAACCACCACCAGCCATTCGCCTTGTCCCTGGGCCTTTCCCTGGGGTAACTCTGCCGGGGACCCCGCGGGCAGTGTCACCGTTGGGGCGGACGGGCATTTCTCCAAAGCACAGCAGGGCTTTGCGCTCAAGTCAGCACAGGTTGGGGCGCTGCATTTGGCCCCACGGCTCCCCAGCAGGCTGGTCAGGTGCCCCCCGCCCCTGCAGCCTCTCACGTTTGCAGCCTTTGCCGTCTCTTCCCTGCCGCATTTTGTGCGATCTTTTGTCCTTTTGGAAAGGCCACCAGGGCTGGAGGATGCTGGGCACGGGGTGGTGGTAGGAGGAGGCTGGGCCGTGCAGGTCGTCGGGGGACAACCACGGCTGGAGTGGAGGCTCCGCGGATGAACGGCATCTCATGGGGAGCACAAATAGCAGATGCAGGATGAAAATGTTTCGAAATTAACTCTCTCTGTTCATTTAACATTATTTTTCGACATACCAAATGCATTTGGTCTGCATTATGGGCGTACTGTCTGCCAAGTTTTACTTTTAAATGAAAAGTTACTCAGAACAGATGCAGCAGCTCAGATATGTAAACTTCTGTTTTTCTATACTTTTATACCATAACTTAAAAATGGACCCAATGACTTTTAAAAAATTGTAATAAATTTGCTACTGGATTAAGTTTTTCTTGCCAAGTTTCAAGCTACACTGAAAAATATGGTCTTTAATGAGAAGGCTGAGACAGGCACACTGTAACTGCAGTGAGTTCACAAGCTGGGCTGGAATGACTAAATAACAGTATATTTGTCCTTAAAGTTCCTAACTGAGATTCCTGGAACTCCTCTTGAGATTGTATTTAAATCACTTTTTAAATACCTTGTTAACTTTTTGAAGTGCTACAGCCTTTGATGAGAACACACCAGCTCTTGGGATGTAGTTTTATTCTTCTTACACTCCCAAGGCAGACAAGCAGTAACTTACCAATAGAAAGAAAAAGGTCATGCGTGCACTATATTATTTGATATATCCTTTCCATATGTGTATATACATTCGGGAGATAATAGGTACAAATAGGCTTTTTTCAGCCACAGAATTACAGTCCCATTAACAATTTTCTGATGATGCTGTAATATGCAAGAATTGACACCTTCATGAAAAAAACAGGTATTTTCAAGTTATCATCCTTTCATGAAACCTATTTCGACATAATTGTATTTATCCAGATAACAGTTAGATAGGAAGAGATAAAATAAGGACGTTTTATTTTTAAAGTCTTTTCTCTGTAATTTTAGTAACTGGGATGATATATCTCAGTGCAATAATGTAGACTTGTATCTGTGTTCTCAAAAATAGCTACAATGCATTTTGGTTAAGCAAAATAACAAAGTATGTTTGACTATGCCACTTACCCCTTCCTGAAAGCAGCAAGTGTATTTTTTTAAGTGAGACATCACCACTTGTAAGAAGGTCCCCTCTGCAGTTTTTGCTAACAAACGAAACAGATAAATTTTACACCAGGGGGCTGAAGCAGAATTTTGGAGTCCTTAATAGATATGTTAGTATATGAAGACATTTTGCATAGTGTTTTAAAAAAACACAGGATGAAAACTGATTGACATTTTATTTTTGAGAAACATTTGGCAAAATTGTTCTGCTCCTAAGGGCAGGAAGTCATTTGTTTTGAAGCAAATTCTTTATTGTGCTTCTTTGGAAAAGCAGCTTGGTGTAGCAGATGACGAGCAGCGAGTTTTCTCACCAGGTCTGGTTCATGTTATGGGCCAGCCTCTGGTTTCAGCTGCAGCAGCGTGTCTGCAGCGACTCTGCTCCTCCAGCCCACACTGCCCCAGAGCAGAGTGTGGCCATATGCGTCTTGGCCGAATTAGCAGAATATGAGTACAGTGTCCAGTGACAAAAACAAGAAATTGCAGTTTAAAGTTTATAAGGAAAAGGGGTTGTACTGTTTCCCATTTCAGTCATTAACATGATTATAAACACTGGACCATATGCTACTCTAGGCAATCCTAGGTAAAGACCAAGGACAGGCTGTATAACCCACTGTCAGGAGAGTGGCCTTGTTTTATGCCTTTGGATGGTTACTGCGAGTGACTGTGTTTGATACAATCGCTGCGGCGTTCTGGGTCTGCGCCGGCGCTCCCGCAGCCCCGCAGCCCTCTCCCGCAGAGCGCCGGGGCCGGGCGAGCCGGGAGAGCGGGCTCAAGCGGTACGTAACGCTACCACTTCAGAAAGGACAGAACGGGGGCGGGGAGGGAAAGAGCGAGAGCATATTCACATATATCGCGTATGTAAGCATTTCTGTTGTAAGCTGATATGCTTTTATGTATAATGTGACATACATAAATGTGGTCACTTAAGGCAGCAGATTTTCAGTTCAGATTAATCCAAGTGCGGGTATATTATATAAATAGGTGTAATTGGCCAAATGTGTGTTTTAAACTGGCCACTGGAAGGTTTGTTCAGTATTTTTATTTAGGTAAAAACACATGTCAGAGAACAAGTTTTCATCAGCTCCTGGGCATACTGTCATTCAGGGCAGGTTCTCTGCATGACACGAGTAACGACAGCCAGGCTTACCTATCTCCATTTATTGCGTAAGTGTGTGTAGAAACAACAGTCCGATTGCACCCAGCACTGCAGAAATATATAATGAAAAGATGTAGCAATGTTTATAGTGAGGCTGGGTGTAAATCTAAAATGCCAAGGTCAGTCTCTGGTTTATGGATTACTAAAACGTTGCCCTTTTTTGTGATTAGGCTGCAATGCCCCACAAGCGCTCTGTTGTTAGTCACCTGGGGAAGCAGAAAGTTCTGCGTTGTTATAGCGCAAGGGAATGAAAACCCCCAACTTGCTGGGGTGTGGCTGGCTGATGAGTGGCACTTGGTACACGAAAGCAAGAATTAAACCGAGAGAGAGAGGAGGAGGGATGAAATGGCAGGACGGGGAGCTTTCTAGCTTTGCTATATACACAGATTTTGGTTGATTTCACTCTCTGTGTTACTTAGCGCAGTAGAAAAGCCAGAACAAATAAAAATAGTGAGGAAAGCGAGGACTCTCAGACCTGGAAAGGAGGGTGGCTTTAAAAAAATCTTGAATGACTGGTTGATTTTTCAAGATGTTTGATCTCTATTTTTAGACAGTTATACTATGAGTGTGTTTAGTTTCTGATGTTTTCATTATTGCTGCCTTTTTCTTTCCTCCTTCCATTTTTTCTTTCATTTGGATGCTGCAAAGTTTGTGATTTATAAAACATGATCCTGGGCAGTTTACTGCAACAAACTGAGGACCTCAGGGGAGGCTCTCATTATGCTACAGGATCAGGCCCACATTCGTACAGAGCACTTAAATGTAAGGCTACATTCATGCGCATATGTGCCATGCACACAAACCAAGGTCAGTGCTGGGATTTTGTGTGATCCTTGCCAACTTTTCCTCTCAATTCAACATTTTCAGAAATTAACATGTAATTCAAAAGTGAGCTATAAAATTTAAAAGCCGAACAGAAACACAATGGAACCTGTTTTCAGAAATAACTCAAGGGACCACCAAAACCTACTAGTATTAGTGACTTTTGCAAGTTTGATCTACATGGTGCTGGAAACCTTGGGGATATTTTAAAATAAATGGTAACCTGGGGCAGCCAAAGGAGGCAACTTGTTGCCGATGCGAATGTCATGCAGAAGTGCAATTGAAATGTGGAATGGCAAGGGCAGTAGGAAATGCACAAAGCAGCGTGACTGCAGTTTGAAGGTTACGTGGTTAAGATCATATTTCTACAGGAATTTTATTATTACATGACCTGATTCTTCACCACTGAAATAATAAAGAATTGAGACTTGAGAAGAGGGCTATGTTTAATTTGCTGTTTTGCTGTTTTTTGTTGTTGTTTTTTTAAGAAAGACTAAAAGGAAACCGCTTTACTGCAGGTGGAGTGTCACATTTAATATCCCATATGTCATAGCCAAAACTAGGGAATCTTAAAAATCCTGCTTGTTTTCCTCTAGTTAAGCTGGTTGTTCTCTTTTTGCCTTTCTTTCAATTTGGACTATGAAGAACAAATAAGCTGTTTTTCTTGCTAGTTTCCTTTGGTTCCTTGGTTTGTCAGCAGTTGTGTTGCAAGCGCAACGGGTCGGGATTATTTCCACATGACTTTGGAAAATGGTGCTTCATCAAAACCGAATCTTTTTGTGGAAACATAGCAGTCTCAACAGAAATGTCTCTGATGGGGGAAATGAAGGTGCACCAGGCGCAGGTGAGCCTGCAGCCACGCGGGCCAGGGCACTCTCCCAAAGTCCTTTATGTTCTTTTTTCAGATGCAAACAGTCATTACTGTTTGGGGCTTTGTTTTTGTTTTTTAATATATATATATATATTAAAGATTTTGGAGATTGGGCCACGTGTGGGTCAGCTGTGCTTCTAGTATCAGCAGGTGTTAAGGTGTAAGGGCTTTGGAGATGCCAAGGAGTAGAAGAGGGCAGGGGCATGTGGACCTCTGCTGCTGGTTCTGCTTCTGTTATGTGATGGCAAATTTGCTGTGCACTTCAATAAAAACTAGCTCAAGCCAGTTATTTGGCTGCAGAGAATTTTCTTCGAGGCAGCTTGCCTCAGGGCAGCCCTACACACGTTTCAGGACTTCTGACAGCTTTATCATTGTGGAGAATTAGATGTTTTTGCATGAATGATCTGAAATGGAAAAGATGACAACACAGGACAAAAAAATCAGAGAGACCTAAAAATCAGTGGATCAGCCGTGTTTCCATGGCCACAGGTTTCTCCTGCCCTTGCTATTACAGCGGTTTGTGGGTACTTCCCTGAGACCATTAAAATTTCCCCAATGCAGATATTCACAGCAGCAGCCAAAAAATCAGCAGATCCCTGTGCTTGCCCAAAGACCTCTCTCAGGCGCAGCAGGAAAAATGTATGGTGCTGTCACCAGTTGCTAACAGCCACATATTTTAATACTCCTCTTAGAGTTAGCAAATGCTCCAGCCTTAGCGAGGGCTGTTCCCTGGCAAGCATCAGGCCCCATTCATTTACCTAAGGCACATGTTCAACAAGAAAGAAATATTTATCCCTGTTTTCCCATTGTTTCAAAAAATCTTCATAATCATGCTTGGACTTAAAACCTGGGGCCAGTCCAAGTGTGAATGTTTCAGGAAATTATGTGTGTGGAAAAACACATGATTATCAGTCAGACTGTTTTGAAGTTTTAGCTGTAGACTACATGACTAATAAGGAATATAGTAGGGAAATCAGTAAGAAAATTAGCAGTTAACTTAAGGAAAATTTAAAGATTGTGTGAAACTGCAGCTTGGGAAGACTGATTTAGTGAAATGTCTGTGATTCCTTCTTCCCTTCCACTGCCTGGGAGGGATTTTCCCCGGTAGGTAGATTCTGTGCACATCTGTTATACCAGAACCATCAAGCCCCTTTGCAGCACCTCTGCTGGGGTGGCTTTTGGACTGGTTCAGGGCATCCTCGTCCTTGCAGGCAGAGGGAGTTTCCAGGCTGAGACAGACAAGGTGAAGGGAAAAACCCATGGGCTCAGGCTGGCAGGCAGAAAGTGGCCTTGTCGCGGGAGGTGGGGAAGGGCCAGCGCAGCGGCCGGCAGGAGCGCGGGTCTGCAGCCCCTGTGCAGCCCGCGAGCAGCGCCGAGCCCGCAACCCACCAGTGAGCATGAGGAATATGACATGATCTAAAACAAGACAGAGAGGGAGGAGAAGAGAAACATGGCCATGCCCACACTGGCGAGGCTCGCTGTGGGGCCGGCCGCGAGACGTTTGCCCCACGCTGCCAGGTGTCAGGGTCCTCCCGGCCGGCTCTGCCCAGGCACAGAGGCACGCGCGTACCGCCCCGGCGCCAAGAAGGAAGACACTTGTCATTGACAAAAACCTTCCTTTTTGCCCCTTTGCATAGGAAATCGATCTTCCTTTACTGGTGACACGTCTTAACACGCTCCTATATATATGCAAGGGCACCGAGCGGGGACAGGAGGGGAAGGGGATGCAGAAAGCCAAGCCCAGCTGGGGATGCAGCAGGAGCCAGGCGGGGACGAGGCTGTAGTTTTCACATTCTGTGGCAGTATATTTAAAGGAGTGGTGAGCCCATAAAAATTTCGTTTCTTTCTGGAAAAATGTCTGAATTGAAACTTCATACCTGGAGCGGGGTTCCTGTGTGTTCCAGCGTCTGTCCACCGCTGGATAGAAATAAAACAACGTTGGGCAGCGCTCTGATGGGGTCTGCTTGCAGCGTGGACGGTCCCGCGTGCGTGTTATAGCGCTGCTGTTCATGTTGCTGCACTTTGGGTTGTACCTGTGTTTCCATTAGAACCCTTTTAATCCGCAAATTTATGACCCAGCTGTAAAAATTCAATCCAGACTGAAACTTGGCATGGGCAGTGTTCGTTCTCCCATCTGTGGAAGGAATTGAAGCAGGTACATCCCAGCAACAGCCATCTGAGTTAGGCTTGTAAATCTGGAGCGTGCTGGCTGCTGAATAAGATGGCAAGCTGCTTAGTAGTCCAGGAGCTGGAAGTGCTATACGCCCATGGTGAGACTGGTGAAAAACAGCTTGTTTGCTCTCAGTCACAGAGCAGTAAATAAAGAAAGCGTTCTGAGTTTTTCTGCATTTGCTTACATGTACAAGCACGTGCATTTTCCTTACTGTGACGATATTTTGACATGGGTGGCAAATGTGTGAACTTCTGCAGCCTGTGGCTCCAAAGCACTGCTTTACCATTGCCAGGTTGTCTTTGCACAGGTGCAAACGGTAGAATTTACCTCGTCCTTGTAACTGAAAAAAAATTGTGAGAAATAAAAAAAATTAGATTGTTTCGATTGGGATATTTTATTGGAATTTTTAAAAATATCTTCAAAATTAATTCAGTATTGAACTGTAAAATCAGTTTTATTCACCATCACTTCTACCTCTTTTCATTTTTTTCTAAAATGCTACATATTGAATGTTGCCTGACCAGATAGAGTAGTAATCTTATCTGATCCAGCAAATCCTATTTCCCTTTGTAGGTTTCTGGTTTTTGAAAGTCATTCTGTAACTTAAAGAACTCCTTTATGTGTTTAACTGAAATTTTTTAGGTCGTTTGTCCATAATGTGAATACCAGAAACATAATGATGAAAGCAGTTTAGCGAGACCAAACTTCTGATCTTGCACGCATATTCACATAGAAGCTTTCAGGAGGGTTTTGGCACACTTTGACAAGTGGATTGAAGGCAGAGCCTGGAATCTATACGTGGACTAATATTAGGCTGCAGATGAGTTTATACCCTGCCACTCAGAAAACTCCTGGGTTATATTTTGAAAAAAGTGAGAAATCTATGGGGATTGTTATTGTATGAGATTTTTGCCATCTCCGTGGAGAACGAGGAGCTCTCATAAACCCCCTGTTCCAGAAAAATGCCCTCCATCTTCGTCTGTAAAGTTCAGTGTCTAGTTTACAATTGCCCAAAACTAGCAAAGCAGTGTAGTAGTCTGTTTCATCTAAGCCACCTCACTCCAAATTTAAAATTTTGGTATGAGATACAAGGAGTAGACTTGGAAATTATCAGTGAGTACTAAGGACTATTTGAGGTTTTTAATGCTTTATGACATTAAAATGGCATCAGATAGCCATTTTAGATCTGTTAAAGGAGAAATACGTAATAACACTCAAAGGACACAAAAGGCTTATATAATATAAGTGAGTTTTATGTGAGTTACAAAAAAAAAGAAAAAGAGCAGGAGTTTAAATCAGGAAAGTAAGTTTGGAGAAGTAAGCTGCATTGTAGAAAATCTGGAAAAAGTAAAAACAATTCAAACAAAGAGATCAGATAAACAGCTAGAGTTGGAACAGCTGAAAAGAAACACACAAGTAGGTAAAGCAAAATTCCAATGAGCCATGAAATGTGTTTTCCTTAATTTTTCACAGTGGCCTTGAAAGTTAATGTTGGAGCCTTCTATCTCTGTTCTTTCACTGATGGCCAGAAGCTGAGGTTATGATGACCAGAGCGTTTGCTATGGCACTGACATTTCAAGTTAGAAGGGACTGCCAAGATTCTCAGTTATGACACTAAAATATACTGTTATTTCTAAGGCCAATTTTGAGCCCCTCCCTCATGCCTCCACACTGATTTAGACAACAGATGCATGAAAAGCAAAGCAGCATTCAAAATAATCCCTTAGCTGAGGCTGGGAGAAGGCTGGCTAGTGGGCTGTAGCCAAAATTCCTTAAATGTTACAATGTTTTACATTTCTAAATGTAAAAACTTTCTTTCCAATGCGAGGTACTAGCCAAGTGTCTCAGCTATGGTATCTCAGAGCAAAAACTGGCATCCGGCCCTTGTGGTCATTTGTGGGTATTGACAGATTTACACCATTAGATCAAGTTAAATGTTGTCGGTTTCTCCATCTCCCCTTTACTTTGTCAGGCTTTTTTTCTCTCAGTTACTATTTGTCAACTTAAATCCCGTTCACTGGAAAAGTGAAGGCTCTTCACGACCTGGTTCTTCAGGAGAGAATTGCCTCAAGTTCTTCTTGCTGGCCAAGGTATTTTGTAGTGCATTACAAAACAGCAGCAGCATTGCTCTCCTTGCACTGGATGTACTTTGTGGGCTAGACACTGCGGGCAAATAGAAAGAGATCTTGGTCTGTTGGAGAGTTTGTCTCTGCCATTGCCTTGAGGGGAGCTTTCATCCCAAATCCCTTCCCTTCTCACTGATATTCACGTCCCAGGGCACTGGGCCAACTGCCCGGGGAAGCTCCTGGGGCCGACGCACGGCATGCCGCAGGCGGGGAAGGAAGGCTCTCCTCTGGGAGTGGGTCCTGGGCTAGCTGGAGCAGCAGGGCAGGGGGACCCCCCAGCCGTTTTCCATCACCCCCAGGAATACCCCTTCACCAGCAGCCCCACGCTGACGCTGCCATTCCCCCTCCGCCAAACCAAATTTCCTACTCTTCTGATATGAAAATTATATGGTCTGCTCCAGAGCATTTATGACAGCTTCGCACAGGCTCATCAGCCCAGAGGCAGGGGTGGGAGATTGCACATGACACGGATACACAAAATTCATTGTCCTGTTTTCCTCCCTTTTATGTTGTTTAGCTGGTGTAACTATTGGTTACTGCATAGCTAATTAATTTCCCCGGGATTGTCTTCAAATAGTCCCTTCCTCCGGCCAGCAAAGGCCTTTGTTCCTTTAGCAGGGAAAGCTCTCAGCGGCTGTAGTAATATTTGTGACTGCGGTGAAAGTAGTGTAAATAAGAGTGCAGTTGAGCTTTGGGGCCTAATGCGAGCTGGGGGAGCGTGGGTGCTGTGTGAGGCTTGCAGCCCTTGTCCTCCAGCAACGCCAGAGCGCGCAGCGGCCCGGCGCTCCTCATTAGCGATTCCCAGGAGTACTTGCTGTCCAGAGAGGCTTTTTGCAGTGGGGAGAATACAGAAAAGCTATCACACGCTGGCAACTCCAGAGACTGTAGTGATGTGTGTATAGCCATCTATTTTACATATACATATATATGCATATGTATACGTGTGTGTGTGTATATATATAGATATAGATATATAGATATCCTTAGCTCTCTGTTATGATGATATCATCTGTGGAATTAAAGTCTGCTGCTTTGTTGCCTGGCCGTGCTGCTAAACTGCTTCAGCTCTGAGCTCTTTAACTGCTCAGTGTGGCTATGAACTTTCTAAAGACAGACAAAATGAGGCTCCCCTTGCATTCCCCACAAATTGTGAGATATCTCCTGTTCAAACTCAGTCCCTCTCTGGACTGCTTACTCCTGCTTGCCTGGCAAAGCCCAAAATCCTATTCGTGGAGGTCAGCAAAGAGCAGGAGACTGACCTGCAGGTAGTGATCCCGGTGGAGCTGTTTTATGCAAAGACCTGTTTTGTTCATCCAAGCTTTGGCTAAACCAAAGTAAAGAAAAGCTTGTTTCAATATTTTACATGAATAAATATGACAGGTGTCTTAATCAACCCGTTTTGCTTTTACTACTGTCTCCCAGCATTTCTGCTGCTGTTTTTAGTCCTCACCTGAGACTATGAGTGATAGTGTTCTCCTGGTTATAACTGCACATAATCATTCATTTGTGCTTTTTACATTTATTGTGGATCTCTACAGAGAGAAGATAGTAATATTTCTCAATCCTCTATACCTTATTCAACTCACATTAATTGCTATCCCTGATTATTTGCTCTGTAACTTCAAAAGGAGCTAATAATGGCTTCAGATGTCCAATTCAAAATGCCTTTAGCTTGACCAGATTGTCAATGGACAGGCACTCAGACGGTTTAAAGCAAAGCCCTTGGAAGTGCTTTATGCTGGGCAAAGCAAAAATCTAAAGTGCCAAGATCTGGTCTGTTTTTTGAGTTTTTTGGCCCCAAAGCACTCTACATGGTTTGACACACAATGTTCATGTGTTTGTAAAGCTTTCCAAACTTCATTTGGTGAACTCCAGCTGCTTTCAGTGGGATCTTTGCTTGCAGGTCAAAGGCTGTGACCCTCAGAGAATGTATGCACTCATATTTGGGTACTGTTCTTCCTTCATTCCTGGCACAAAATAGGAAAAAAAGCCTTTATTCAGCCCCACAATTTTGCTGCACTTGCTGAGGTTTGGGGGCTGCTGTCGTCTCGCTGCGGTGCTGCAGCTTCTCAGAGGTATCCCCTCGCTCTCCAAAGACACTGCAAGTCCCAGCCTGGTGGGAGCCCTCAAACCATCTTGTTCCTCACAGCTGTGTCCTCCTGCCTGAAACCTCCATGTGTGGCCCCGCGCAGCCCCGGGCTGAGCAAGGGGCTCCATCCATCCCTGCCGTGCAGTCGCAGCAGAGGAGCCATGTGGCACCTAGGCCTTATCAGCCAGCTAAGAGTTTTGAGACAACTGGAGCCAGGAGAGATGCAGGAAGCTCTTACAACCTCAAGATTTCTTACAGTCCGGGGGGATTTGGGTGGGGGGAAGACAGATGGTTCCTTCTCCAAGAGATTTCTCATGTAAACCCTGTACAATTGCCACCCTTGGCCCAGCTGGCAAGCCAGGGTGGAAGGGGGCAGTGCTCTGCCGGGAGGCTACCATTAGGGTGAAGAAGAAATATATGGAGTGAGCAAGGAGAATATTAATGGTGTACAGGGCACGGTCCCACCGGGGCAGACCGAATGAGAGCCACCTCACCCTTCCCATCCTTGGCCAGGTCACCATCACCCAGTGCCACCAAGGAACAGTTCTGCCTGTGAAAAGCCAGCTGTCAGCCCCAGCTGGGATCTGGAGGTCATGAAACACAGTGAGGTCCCTGCAGGGCCGAGCTCAGGGAAGCAGGTGAGTTATAATAAGGTGTCTGAAACAGGGAGTAGTGAGGAGAGCTCACTTTATGCTGTTGATTGGGGTGTGAGGGACATCTGCGCCATAATTCTGTAATAGCATTTACCTTTGTCCTTGGCTAGCTCTGCTCAGTTCGAGGATTTCGCTCCCCTGGCCCCTGCATATCTTTACAGCTGGATTATGGGTTTAGGAAAGTCAAATGCCCCAGGATCACAGATATAGAGTAACTGTTTATTGAAGAGAGGAGGAGGGCAAAAATCAACAGATTCCTGTGATATATTGGATGTCATCTGTACATGACACTCCAATACCTTCAAACCTTCAAATGCTTGAACTAAAGACCTAAATATAATTTTGTTAGTAAAAATATACCTTAGTTATAATAAAATGATAATAGTGGAACTTGGCAACAGAGCAGCTAATAAATACTACACTTTTGAAATGTGCCTGGGATCCAAGAACATACTCTTTTACTGTGTAGTTAAAGCATGTGGCAGGACATGCTAGACCAAGATTTTCTTTTTGTCTTTCCAGTGGAAAACTAAAGTTCTTTGTTTAAGTGAAACCCTTTGGGAATTTTTCTTAAATAAAACAAGGAGCTAAAGAATTCCATTCCTTTTTGCCAACTTTTATGCTCCTTCAAGCCAAATTATCGATTAATGGTTCATTAAATGTATTACCTAGTTATATTCTTACTCTTTTTTGTTTAGGTTACTTCAATACTTTCTCATTGGTACTTCAAATACAGCTGAATTAAAAGATGAGATACTCTATCAGGAAAATAATACCCCTTCCAAAACCTTCTGGCCTTATAAAAAGGAAGGTCAGTAATATGAAAGTCATTAAATTTGCATCCCTAATGGCATTTCCAATTTTTTTAAGAAAAAAATCCATACTCCTCTAAGATCTTCTTCTTCCTGAACCTCATTTTTTGCCTTCTTCACTAGCTGTCTCCATTTCGGTACCCCATAGTTTTGCCAGCAGAGCAGCCAAGTGAATGCTTGACCATATTTTTGTCTGGCTCTAGCTAAACTGTGATCTGACAATAGAATACTTTTCTCTGGGTTTTCCTTCTTCCCCCAGGGAACCATGCTTCAAGGGCAACCTGCTTGTCCAGCATATGAACATGTGGAAAATCCACTGCTATGCACTAATGATTTTCAGATGGGCCATTGTTGCTGAAAATCATCCCAAGAGCAGCAGCTTCTCCACTGTAGCTCCTAACCACTTTGGGATCATATTGCTCACAGCAGATCTGGAATAAACCCCTTGCATTTATGTGTAGAGTGGTGACATGTGCTGCATCACGCATACGTAGTACCAAAATTTAAGGAAAAAGGAGGTAAAAGTTACTGTTATGGCTCCTTTTTTGTCCTTTCTAACATGCATCAAAATCTGACATTTATTTTAGCATGAAAACATAAATGTAGGAAAAAGTCAAGCTATGCCAAAGATCCACGACAGCAAGGCAGCAGCACCCTAAATATTGTCCATAAAGGAATCACTTTCAAACTTTTGTTTTAAATATTTACAAGGAGACTTGTCACATGCTGGGGGAGAGAAGAATGAGTTCTAAATTTTAAATAGTTTCTGTTACTGTTCTGCTCAGAATATGCATTCTTTTTAAACAACTTTCACTTTTAATCTGTAATTAAAGCCAAAATTTTCTTTTAATTTTAAAAGCTTGTCCTTGGACTAAAATAACATGGAACATTTTTAAACATTGATCCAAGCTGCTGTAGATGATACATTTTATTTAAACCACAGAGCCTGCAGTGAGATTCCTCACTTTGCCAGATAGACTACAAACTGTAAGTGTGGCAGTAATGACTGCGGATTTCTGGATGCCGTACTACCAGTGAGGAGGGTTGTTTTTCTGGAGTCGTTCCTCCCTTTGGGCCCTGTTCATGAATGACTTAATCTCTGCGTATGATCAAATGTCGTGCAAGTTACTGCACACAGAAAAATCAAGGAATGCGCCTCTTCCCTGTGTTCCTTACATGGAATTGCTGCGCCTGCCCTGCAAGCAGTTGGAGTGCGGTAAGGGTGAGAAGCGAGTGGCAGCAAAAACACACATGCAAAACCACCAGAAGTAATAAAAAAAGAGTGAGACAAAGCAAACAGAGGAGATTTTGAAAGATTGGGTGTGCAAGTTGGATTGTGCCCTGTGTAGACGGCTCCAGCTTGCCCAGGCTGCACCAGCTGGAGAGGGAGCAGCACTCTACATCGGGGAGGGCTACAGGGCAATTTTCTCACCATGAAAAACAAAAGTGTTCCTGAGTATTTTCTCTGGAGCGCTGGCCATAAAGATGATTTCTAGTGCATGTTTCTATTAGCTTATTTCATCTTGGAAAGCAAACATTTACTGTTTTGATGGGCAAATTGCAAAAAGTTCGGGGAATCAATGCCTCTCACAGTCTTTCTATCCTCTGGAGCCGGTTGCTTGCGTGGTGTAATTCTGTCACCTCAGGGGATGTTACACCAGGAGTGACTTTCATCCCCTTCCCCTGAAGCCAAAACAGACTGAAGTCTCACAGGATTTCCATTAGCTGTGATACTAATTACGCTGTGCATGCCATCTGAAGAACTTCTCTTACGATGTTTTAGTACTTGTTCAGAGATCCAACAGAATTCAGAGAGCGAAGAGGTGCAGAATTGTACCCCTGTTTATCCTAATTCTTTTAAGTTTCAACAAAGTCCTAAGTCATGTTGGGTGCTGTTCTCAGTTAAGAGTGAAGAAAGGACTTAGGTTAGCTGAGTTGTTTTTCTCATCACCGACACCCTGTGGCTGCTGCAAAAAGTTGCGTCTGTCTCGCCATGCCTTGGTGCGGGGACAGCTTGTTACACTGCTCTGCACAGCCGGGACTCCCCCACGAAATAGGGCCTGGTAGCAAAAGTGGAATAACTTGACTCAGGCACTGAACTCCTCCAGCTGTCAATGGGATCCACATGTGTGTGAATGTGATAGTCATTTAGGTCTTTCTGAGACACTTTCCTTCCTTTTAGTACTGACAATGGACTTAAAAGATTCACCTCACTTTTCAGGTAGCTTGTTGCTGGAGTATCAGTTTAGCTCTAGGATGTCAAGAGGAGGCAAAAGATACAAGAAAGGATGGAGAGGGGAGGGGAAAAGGAAAACTTACAGCCAGGAAATAAATTCAGGTAGGAAAATAAAGAACAGAAGCTTTTAGAAGATGGGAGAGAGAGAGGAGAGAGTGTTAAGAGGAGACAAGGAAAGAGGAAAACAGAGTTGAGGAAAAGGACAAAAAGGGAAGAGTGGTGGAAGGAAGGGAAGAGGCAGAAAAGAGAGGAAGGGATGAAGGCAAAAAGAGAAAAATCCTGGGGAGAGCAGATGTGAAGGAAATGCTAGTAGGAGACTCAAGTGTACCTGGGAAGGGCTGTAGAATAAATTAGAGAAGCATAGGAGATACTAGCACTTTTACAGTTCAAAATGAGAAGTTTGACATTTTTCCCTTCCAACGAGGATGGATATGCTTTCAGGTATTTGGTCACTTTGCTTGGAATGCACCTCTGAATCTAATTACTATGTCTTTAGCATTTTTTTTTTCCATGTCACACAGGCTAAGAGCAAATCCACTTCTAGAAAAGACTATGACCTTCGTTAAAATACAATGCAAGTTGCTCACAACTCAGTGAAAAACCTGAACTTAGTCAGAGGCTGGGGAATACTATAGTTTTGTTGCTGGTGGTGGGTTTTTTATGTTTGTGTGGAGTGTGTGTTTATTAATTTCCCAGTTTCCTGGCAGATCTGCACTCCCTGACTAAGCTGGAAAACAGAAATACAGAAGAGCTTTCACACTTTGGCTTTATCATACCTAAACTGGAGACTTTGGAGAAATCCCACCAAGACCAATTCTGAAAGCCATAGCCTGGGTTTTGGGCTACTGTAAGATGGTTTGGCCAAATGTGGAGGCTTCTCTGACCCAGCATTCCTAAAAGTCTGAACTTCTCCCAGGTCTACTTCTTCTTTCCCTAAACCTTGCAGATTGGATCTCCTGTTTGAAGATACAGCAGTTCATCATCTGTAAGTCACAGGCATAAAATTTGCTTAACCTATTGCACAGTTGGCTGAGGGCAATATGTCTTTGCGCTCCTCTGAGACAAGCACTGGTCAGTAGCATAGAAAGGCGATCACCTGGGATGGACTCATAGTCCAATGTGGCATGGCAAATTATGCATTCCTATGTAGTTCATGATATAGATGAACCTGCAAATATGTGCCGTGCCAGATCAGATTATACATATAAATTTCAAGTTCAACAAAAGGCTTTGTTTCTTTTTCCCCCATCATTTTTTAAAGAAACAGAATTTATCTGAATTTAAAACATGATTGGTGATGACAAGTGGGTGGTTCTGTTTACCCTGCCACATTATATAGTACCACTTTTACTCCTTGTTTGGATGGCAGTCACAAGACCCAGATATCAAGCTGTGAAAGCTATTTTTCTTGCAGCAGCCTTTCTTTTTTTGGCAGGCAGCGGCTTTGGAGATGCCTTGCGTTTTGTCATGTGATTGGGCTGCCGGTCTGTGCTGATTCTTGCTGCCTCGTTTTCCTGGCTTCCACTGGACCTTAACTCTCCTTTGGGTCGCAATAGTTAGCACACTGCTGAAAGAGTGCAGTTTTGCATCACGGTGTAATGAGCTCTTAATACATGGTCTCTGTAAGAAAACAGCCCTTAAAGAAAGAATTCACTGTTTGTTCCACGTGATAGAAATCTGTTTGCTGTACCTCCAGCTGTCCACATCCAGAACACATTCCATTTTTACAGTAATTTTCTTTTTGAATCAAGGCATAATGAGAGGAAATGACTAGTATATAATCATTCCATCTAGAAACATTCAGCTTAGTCTTGTAAACACATAAACTAGATCTTGTAAACAAATGTCTTAATTTTCTTTAAACTGAATGTGTAGATGTCACAGATAGAGAAGCTGGATATGTCAAACCCATATGGTTCCTATTGCATCAGACACTTTCTTAATTTTAGTATTCTAATTGAAAAGATATTTTTGAAAGCTTGCTAGCTTTACAGAGACTAATCTAGCTATCGCTCTATCTGTTTGGTCTAGGTTTTATACTTCCATCTATCACCATACTCTAGAGACATCTTCCATTTTAAATGTACAGCAGTAACAATGTCCCTAATGGACTTGCAATTGCCCTTGATACTTCCCAGTTCATGATATGGATCTCTTTGTGGGGTAATCAATGTTGGGGAGCTGGAAGGGACTTAGAGGAGAAAGAGCTAGGAGGAGTTATCGGTGAAGGATTGGGATATAATTTATTCCTAACTGTTTGCCTTATTCCTGGATAATTCATAACACAAAGTGCCTGGGCTAAGTAATATCTTTAACTGGACAAAATTTCTATCCACTTTGAGGAAAAGGCAGGCCTGCTTTAAAATACAAACTATTTTCTAAATACTTTATAAGTATTTTATAAATTCATTAAACTACTCTCTGTCTCATATAAGGCAAAATTTTAATTTGGCCTCCAGGAGCATGAGCAATACATACTAATTTTTCCTTCTAAAAATAATAGGCAGAAAACAATGACATTTACATTTGAAATAGGTGCATTTAAAATAGAAAACACATTTGTATCTTTGGCACTACACCTAGGCTTTCTGCTAGTATGAGCTTTAATGGCAGGTGTATGCTCTGCAGCTAGCTGAGCAATGTACATTTGCTTGCATGTTGTTATGTGGTGGGATGTCTTTTGGAGCTGTGCTGCTCTCTCCAGGAGCACGCTGTTCTCCTTGCACTGCAGACTGTGGGCTCTGGCCTGCCTGAGCAAGTGGGAGATGTGCCATTGACTTGGGTTAGGCACAGTCCTTAATTCTGTATAAATCCACCTTTCCCGACCATACAGACTGTGTAACAAAGAATTACCTTTTCTTTCACCGACACATACAATGTAAAGTCTGTAAAGGTCATAGAGGTCAATTTGTTTATTAAATGGAAATATTTGGGCCCAAAAAATGTTATGAATCATTTTGGTGTTTTACGTTCAGGATGCAGAGTAAATTATTCCAAAAATAGTGGTAGCCAAATGTCACTGGTAGCCAATATCATTCCCTCCAAATGTTTGTGTAATATCTATTTATCTGTGGGCAGATGACTGATCTGTATAATCAGAGGCAGACTTTTGTCAAGTTGAGACTAAGTAAACACAGCTGAACACAAGCAAGTTGGCCTACAAGATTTCTGAGTTTTGCCAGCACTGTTATGACCTTGAAGATGAGCCCTTCTTCAGAGCAATCTGCTTTCAATACAGGAAAAATTTTTGTGTTTCAAATTAACAAGTGTTGATTGAAAATCTGTTCTGTTTAATTTTTTTTTTTTTTTGGTAAAACAAATGAAAAATATGTATTTGCCCAAAGGAGGGTGTCCTTTCTGCTGCTTGGAAATTAGGGCTGTTTCTTAAAAGAATGCACTTTCATGTATCTACGAGAACAAGAACAATAGTTAAAGAACTATAAACTGATCTAAAGCTTCATTGTATAATGAGAGAAAACTTTCTACTGTTTCCTTAAAACATAAATGCTGGTATTTTTGTAAAATGTGATGTGAAAGTAAATGTAGCTTTTAGGGAACAGATTTTTACCACTACATATCTAGATATTATTTTCAACACTCTTGAAAAAGTAGTACTTCCATTTATAAATTCTGTCCTTTTTTCTCAAATTTGCTTACTGAGTAAACATTTTCCACAGATCCTATTTTTTTCTGAAACACAAAAAGAAACCAGTCTGATTTTATTGACAAGACAGTAATACATTTAAAGCTCAGTTTTAATATGCTTATTTGCCACTTCTACATTACCTAGTCATTTGAGTAGAAAACATTTTACTCTCTTGATTTTAAAGGCCACATTGTCTGGAGTCTCAGAGAGGGTTGGGACAGAAGTAAAATGTGAGAAGTCTTGCTCAAAAATTTGTCTTTCAGTAATCTCAGCAAAGGATTCTCAGCCATTGCTGATATCTCTGCTTTGAGGTACTTCTTTGGAAGGGATCTTTTTCTCATTGTAAGTGCTCTGGACAAGCCAGCTTACACAACCAGCCAGCTTTGGACTTCAGGAGGAGATCTTGCTCCACAGCAGCGAGTGAGTGCCCCTCATTGTGGCTGGGGTAATCCATGCCTTACCGCTGAGCCCTGAGTGCCGCCGGCTGGTGCTCTGCAGTGAGCTGCAAAACTTGCCAGAAATCCTTGCGTTCCTTATCCACGGAGCATACTTCCCAATCTACCTCTTTTGGGGCAGCAGTTACCATTTTCAAGTTTCTGACAAACTGTTAGAGGGACAATAGTTCAATGTCAGTAGTGAAGCCTACGCAGTGCCTCCAATTGCACGCCTTGCTACCATGTGTCTTCAGCTTTGCAAGCCAAGCACCACCCTACCAAGTAGTCTTGGATGTTTTTTGAAAGAACAGCAGCAAATGTCTCTTCTTGCTTCAGTTTTTACTTTCTCTATCATTGAACCAAAAGAAAAATGAGAATGCAGGTGGAAAGTAAGAGGAGAAGGATAGAAAAGAAGATGACATGACCGAGAAGCTCTTTCAGGTGAGAATTGCCAGCAGTGGATATTCCTCTACATACCTATACTTCGTACCAAAATGCAGAATTCAGAGAAAAAGGCAGGAAACACTGCTTCCAGCTGAGCACTGCTGCTTTTTAACATTAACCTAGATGTTCTGGAAAAGGCCTTGAAGCCAGAATTTTTAAACACTTTGTTGTTTTCTCTGGGCAGCTCCTTCTTGGGGGCTAAAGGTCCAGACGCAGCATCAGCATACTGCCTCCTATTCTGGGATTTCTGGTTCACCCACTGCCACAAAGGCTAGTGAGACCTGTAAATAAATGACCTTAAAAAAAAGTCAGATGTCTTCTAAGCACTTGGTGGCATGGAGTGGCCTCTGGGAGTTTGAAGGATGCAGGGCAAGTACTTGGAAAACTTAAACCCCCCAAGCAGGAGCTGCCTTGAATTTTAACAGTTGCACCCCGTGTTAGGGCTGCAAGGGGAAGGGGAGAGCCTTGCTGAGGATGGAGGGGCTCTGGGTGGTCTGCAGCTTTCAGGATACCTTTGAGTAGCCCTCAGGATGCTCCAGCTAAAATGATAGCTGCTTAGGATGTGTTAGCAGGGAATCATTAAGGAGTTTCCAGGGGACAGGACAGAGGATCTCACGGTGTTTCAGACATATGTGTTTCACACTGAGTTGTGGTTTGTGGTATACACCAGTGCTAGCAGAGTCATGCCTACAGGCGAGGTGAGCCATGTTCTCAGAGGTGCTCTGAGGTGAGGGTTTTGCCTACACTTCATTACTTCATTAATCTGAAATAGAACGGGTTGTGGGGACACTTTGTGTGCCCTCGTGAATCTGTACCTCATGTAGCATTTGCTTTTGGTGCCCAGTCTATTTGCCTGCTCTTATGAAAGGAAGGTGGAAGGAAAGCAGGCGTTGCCTACACACGGCATTTGCTGCATCCGCTTTACAGACCCTTTGTGGGTCTCCATAAACTTCACAAACAGTGGTGAATAGGCTATCACGCTATTGGAAAGCTTTGGCTCACAGGCAAAAGTGAAAAAAATACCCTTTCAAAAATGGAAGAAAAAACTTTTATTGTTTTAAAAGTGGAAACAGAAGTACTACTAATAATAGCAGTGAGTTAATTAGAGAACATGGGGCATAACATTCACAGAGCTTAAAGCCTTGGCATTGCAGCTGACTGGCTCATGTGACTGTGATGGGTACTTTCGTTGCCTGTCCAAAGGCTCGGAGCCTGGAGTTGGACTGCACTGGTGGGGTCAAAGAATCTCAATTTTTTTTACCATAGTTATTCTCTAAAAGATATGGATATTAATTATGCCGGGGACCATGGCTTCCTATCCCATCGCATTTCTCTGTAGAGGAGGAAATTCGTGATCTTAACTCTTAAAAAGGAGGTGAGCATGCAGGGCTATCTAGACAATTATGTGCCTGCTACGTATGCTGCTTACTCTTAGGAAGGCATCTGAGCAGCTCAGGAAACACATCAGCAAACTAGAGAAGCGTGAGCTACTCTGAAATGGTGTTCATTTGGTTGCTATTTGAGCAAAAACTCCATGGTGTTTTCCATTTCATCCACAAAAGGAGTAATATTCTATGAATGCATATATTTTACATATTTTTATGCATATATATAGCCAGTTTTCCCAGATGCAAACCATGCTGGGTGACTTTTTTTGATTTATGGTAACAGGAGGAAAGGCTGATTATTTATCCATGCTGATAAAGCTTCTGAGTTGTTTCTGATCTATAGATTTTTTTTGAATTATTTGTATTTTGCCCAAAGTCATATTTTTAGAAAAATGTCAGTTGATTTAACCATAAATACCATGTGACTTTAAAATAAATATGTGTGTGTGATTTAAGGCTCTGATCTGGCAAATTATTGTGGAAGGAGAGAATTCCCTGATGGAAATCTCCTGACTTCCAGGAAAACTTGAATGAGCAAAACTTTACAAAACTTGTTGTAAAACAAATGTAGTAAATATAACATTATTGCCCTCTGTACCTGTCTTACATATTTTTGAGGCACCCTATCTTTGTGACAACAACCTGGTAATTTTTAAAAAAAGTCTCTTCGCTCTATTCGGGGAAAAATAACGTTATGAGGTGCTGCTTTTGATAATGCTGTCTTTGATCTTGGACCAAGTCCACTATTGTGACTTTGGCTACACTGGTCAAGGTAATTAGCACCTTTCTGGGAGAGATACATTTAATAGCTCTGGATAATACGTTTTTCCCCTATGGTGATAATATATCATGCACCTATAATCTGTTGTATTATTCGTACAAAGGCAGGGATTTCTTTTTATCACTGGCTATTTAAAAGATAAGTGTTATTACTCTCATAATTATTATTACTACTGTTATTACTATTTAGGTGTATTTCTTCCAGATGAGAATTGTTTGGAACGATCCCAGAGAATCAGCACCATCACTCCGAGCAGAGAAACAGCCTTGGCATATTCCATATTCCCCTCGGTTCAGATGCGCTGTCTGAACACAAATCTCTGCCTTGTTTGAAATCTTGTGGCTTAGGGTCCTCTGTAGCTCAGCAATTATATCTTTGAAAACTGTTCTTCCTGGGCCTAATGGCTTATTATATTTTGCATTTTAACAGTGGTTTTCCAGCTTCAGTTCCAATCTCCTGGTGCTGCTCTTCTGATTGATAGTGTAAAGATGATAGGAAAGATGGTGCAGGGGCCAGTGCTGTCTGTGGATCAGGAAAGCATGTTCAGGAAAGGGCCAGAACAGGAGTGGAAGGGCTGAAATGCAGTGCAGGACCCTTATGTAGCTGCTATGTGTTAGAATTGCCAGGCAGTAGTCAGGGCACTCAGAAACTCAGGAAACTTTTAGTACTCTACAGCAAAATCATATTATTATATGAAAAGCTCTTGCAAAGGAGTCCAAGTGTGAACCCACCAAGTCTGTAGGGTCTGAATATGCCTAGTTGCTGTGCTCTGTGTCCTACAGGTAGATGACCAAGATGGAACAGTAATAAAACCCACATCTGTGCAGTGTGATGGAGTGAGTTTTACAGAGCCCCAGTTTAATGCGGTTGTGCTGTACCAAGAACTGGAAGTGTATAGAAAGGTCAGTATGAGCTACTGAGTCCTGTCCCTCCGCAGCTCTCTTTGCTCTAGGATAGGCTCATTAATGTGGCCTAACGCTGCTTTCCAAGGTCAGACAGCGTCTCTGTAGGGCACTGTGCTGTGCCACATGGATACATGATGCCCCATTACACGGTGCACAGCTACTGAAACGTGCCTCATGTCTGAGACCCTGAATGCTAGAAGTCTTGAATTCAATCCCATGTTCTTATCAGTCGACGATGCTTCCCTGCTGTTGAAAGTTGGTTTCTTCAAAATCACTGTCTCCAAAAGCAGCAGTGTGTGTTGAATAACAAACCCCTTCACATTCAGGCTCTTCAGGTTTTGGGAATGGCGCCAACATTCTTGAAGAATGATTTAGTAGCCAATAAACATCTGCAAAGTTTGTAAGACTGTCAGAAACAGTAACATTGAAAGTAAAGATCATATCAGTAGCAATTCCCCTGTTCTGACAAGGCATTCAGTGCAAATATTTGTTCAGTCATCCTTACTCTCGTTCCCGTTATCACAGTTTCACATGTTTTGCCAAAAGAGCAATTCAGTCTCCTTCCACAAAGCTGTTCACTTCCAAGGCCTTTGCAATGTTAAATATTGGCCTACTACTGTTTCAGGACCTCCCACACATACTCTTTCGGAGCGCAGGAACCTCATCTGTCTTGCACAAAGCCTCTGCTATGAAGGGTTCTTATAACTTTCAATTAGCAGGCATCTGCAATGTTAAGGTTTTGCTGCTCCTTGAGGATTCAAGCTCAGCCTGATTGATTTATTACACTGCAACAATCTTCATGATATCCAAGATAGTCCCTGAACTCTTCTAAATATGATTTACCTGCTGAGACATTGAAATTGCACTGCAGTAAGACTCAAACCATTTATAAATGCAAGATAATGCTTGGAGAAGAAGGAGGTGTTTCCACTTCCACAAAATCTCTTGGCAAATGGGTACAACTTCCTGAATAATTCTTATGGGCACACAATTCTTCTGCTGCAAGAGCCTTCCCCATTTGCCTTTTTGGCTGCGCTGTCTCTCACTTGCTCAGTGGATAGGAAAACAGAGCTGATCTGAAAACACTGCCCTTCTCGAGATACCTCCTAGTTTGCTAGAATCTCTGAGGGCCTGTTTGGAAGGTGTCTGGGAATGTTTCATTTTGGGAAGAAATACTGTAATGGAAATAATAACAATGTGAATTGTGGTGAGTGGGAGAATGAAGACTGCAGTAGCTTCACAAGAAAAAGCAAGGGGAGCAGAACTATAAATCTGACTCAACAAACTCAGTCAAACACTAACCAAATAATTTTTGTGCAATTGGAGGTGAGACTAATCCGCAGGCAACTATCCCCCCTGCAGTCACTCCACAGTGTTACTTTCTACCGTTTATTCTCCAGACTGTCAGAAAATTGTGTGACTACAGCTTTCTCTGTAAGCTCCTGGAATTTCTTAAGATGCTGGAAAAAGGGGTTCACATAATGTTTCTGGTTAGTTGAGAAAAGGGATGCTTTTCTGACATATGTGTACTAAAACAGTTTGAAAGAACCCTTAAAATCCAGCTACTGTCTGCCCTAGGAGCTCATTGCCCCTTCTCTACTCTGCTGGCAAAGCACTAGCGTGAAAACAGCCGAGCATCTCTGAGGACAGAATGATTAATTTCATGTTTCATGATGTGCTGTTCAGTGCTGTTTGATACACACTATCTGGTCCTTCAAAAACTTTAGTACATTTATTTTCATGAGGCATCTGTAGGATTTCACAGATGGGGAAGTGAGGCACCAAACAATTAATATTTAAAGTCATTTTGGCCTAATTTTAGATACCTAAGACCTCATGGACTCTTATAATTTCATGTCTCTTTATACATTCAAAGCACAGCTCTTGCTGTCTTCAGTTGCACGGGTGAGGGCTCAGCACTGCTGAAGATCAGACCTCAGGCTCTTGGGTCAGAGTCGAGAGACTTAGAATCGTACAGTAACCGTCTGCAAAAAGGTTGGTTAAAACAATTTGTCTAGCCCCACACTTAAACCTGTAGCACAATCAGAGATTCCATTAATCATTAATATGACTTACTGGGAAATGTTAAACCAATTGAATATCTTTTATCTTCTTGTATTTCCCTCCTGCAATAACCTTCCAGCTGCTGTGACATTAAGCTGAGGTTCGGCAGGGAACAGTATCACCAAACAGTCTGGCTTCATCACTAGAGCAGGTCAGGGCATGTTCAGGGCAGCTAGTGGCCCACAGAAAGTCTCATGTGTGCTTGTGTTGCTGTATTTCACAGTATGTTTAGTGAGAGTGTAAACTTAGTCTGCTTAGGCATTCTTATTTTTATGCACACATAATATATATGCAGATACAGATGAACATGTCTGTATTTCTCTATACAAATATGTAGAAAAAATTTCAAATGTAGGTCCTTTGATTTGTAGGATCCTTTGTGCAACAGTTATCTGGGGTTACCATAATGCTCTTTTGTATCCTACAACTGGTTTCACAGCCCTTTGGCTGGTGAACCCTTATATGTGCTTATACACTTCTTTAAGTGCTACTTTAATTCTTTTTGCCTGTGATCGCATAGATAGCAATAACTTTGGGGCATAACTTAGGTACCAATTTTCTAGTATTTGGATGTATGTATTATGCACATTCCCGTATCCCATGCAGCGGACATTTTTGAAGCAGCTATGTTTAAAAAGATCGTATTCCATTTGTCAGTCTCTGCTTTATCTCATACGCAAGCAAAAGAAACAGTGAATTTCTTCTCCCTTTCAGACTTACCCATACTTTACTCTGTGCTGCTGGATAAACACACCCTGGAAATCAGTTCTGGCATTAATGTGGAAGTTCCTCCACTGGCCTGAAAATACAGTACCTTGTAATTCAAATTGCCTTTGTACCATGTACGCCGTGTCTAAGCCTGCTTTGGCAATACCAAGGACAGGAGAGGGGCTGGGTCCTGGCACGTGGTGGCAAGCAGGGCCACGGGAACTGCGTGGTACATTTTGGTGAATTCAGCAGGATATTCTGAAAATATCCCGTGTGCGTGCATTTATATCATAATGTTATACTGCATATGTAGGGTCTGCTCCCAAACCCACAGCCAACTAGCATAACAAAATCAGATTTTACTGCTGTAGTGTCAGCCTGGGGTTGAAATATGGCTTTGAAACCCTCCCTTTCACCCCACATTTTTAATGAAAAACAATCCGGTTGGAGTGTAATAGTGCTTACCCTGGCTGCGTTTGACTTTAGCTTTTTACTTTTAAAGCCTTATTTTAGGCTTTAAGACCTCCCAGTTAAACTTTTCAGATCCAAAGTGAAAGTCTGAATGTGCCTGCTTGCACAACAGCGAGATTCCTGGGTGGGAAAGGGATATTTTTTTAATTAAAAATAAAGAAAACTAATATATCAATACATTTTCTCCTTTCCTACTCCTTACTCTCCTTTTTCCTCATGCATTTTCATTTGCTGTTTTCTCATTTCCTTTTTTTTAACATCTCCTTTACCTTTCCTTTAGTTCTTTTTTTTCTTCTTCTTCTGCTCTTTTATTTCTTTTTTCAGCCTTCCCCTTCCCTGCTGCCTTACTTAGTTTACATTGTAACCCATAATGGTTCGCAATAGGAGGGCTAACTGGTTCATCCTTCCAGTCAGTACAGGATGTGCTATAAATTGCTTTCCAGATAATACCAAAAATGAAGCCCAGGTCAGATATTTGTTTATCCATTATAAAATCCATATGGGAGACTATCACCAAGGCATCTGACAACCTTACACAATTAATTACATACCAACTCAATGAGGAAAGATTTGATTTCAGTTAGCTTTGCAGCAAACTTAAAAGAACATAATACCATATAACCGTCAGTTCGTTAACAACTCGCCTCCAACACTACACAGCCCCAACTCCCATTATAAGCTCTACTAAAGCCTGGCTAGAAAAACAAGTCTCACACCATGCCCTGAATCTCACCAGAGAGAACACACTGTCACTGATCATAGGAAATTTAAAGCCAGCTATGACAGCCAGAACAATGAAGTGATTTACGCAAGGTTTGTATCTAGTTTGCTAACTAATAAATTCTGCATGCAGGTGCATAGCCCAAGACGGTGAGGCCGTTTGCACCGTGCCTACTATTATGTAGTGCTTTCAGTGCACTTATTAATACAAATGTGAATATAGACCTGCATACTCAATTCTATTTTATAGTTTATAAAATACACCTATCCCAGTCTCTGTGGGCATGTACACTCATTTTATAAAAAACACATGTATTAAAATGTAACTAGATGCCTGCTTGCACTTCAGCAGGCTCCAGACTGCACAGGAAAGAAAGGTCTTCTAATTCCCAAGTATTCAGGAAAAAAACTTGAGTTACACCAGTTCCTCACAGTAAAGCTCCTATCTGTTGCTCTGGTGCAGGAAGCAAATTTCAAAGCAAAGATTTCCCTGAGAAGGCTTGGTCTGAGGTGTGATGGCAAGGGGAGATTTGTGAGGCAGGCAAGACAACCTATGGGTCTTAACAGGAGAGGTCGAACCAGAGCTAGAGTTGTTCCTGGAAAAAAACTGCTGGAAGAAAAGGGAAAAATATTCCCTGTAACTATCACTGTGAACACGTTGTCATTGTGCAGTTTGCCTGTCTGAAAGGACAAAACAGCTGATGACAGGAAGAGGTTGTCACCCAGAAAGACCAGATCAGTCTTTATACTCAGTCAGTGTGAAGCTGGGTAAGTAAAGTAATGGGGTTGTGGAGGTGACTTCATCACAAGCTGCTCCATAATCTCCTCCTGGAGGAAAAAGAGAGCAGTAGTAAATGAAAACATTGATGAAAAGGAGTTTTCTTTAAAGCCTGGGCCTAGAGCTCATTCCTGCAAGAGTTTCTGACAGCTTTCCTCCCTCCACCCAATAAAAGGACATTGTAATAAATCTTTGTTGGTAGAAATCAAGTGCCCCCGTGAGATTAGACCAGCTGCGATGGGCTTTGTGCTCACTCACAGATCATGGCCTGATACTGCCTTGCTGTTTCAGTACCTGCAGATTGCCTGTAACTCAGAGGGGCCTTTCTTCCCTCTACCCAAGGACTCTACTGCGCGGGCGCTGCCAGCTCGGACCGGGCAGCTGGATGCCTATCTGCCCACAGAGTGGGTGGGGAGGGCAGGACAGGCAGCACTTCTACTCCTCAGCCGCTTCCGCTCACGGTTCCGCATCCGAAAGGCATCTGCTGGCAGCTCGAGCCTGCATTAACACCAGGCTGCGTCCCAGCGGGACCAAGGTCTTGCCACCATGGTTGGTGAGGTTGCTGGGCCTGGTGGAGGTAGCCAGGCTGCACAAAGCCCCCGTGCAGGCTGGGGCGACTTTGTGGGGAGAAACATTGAACCGAATCCACACGGAGGTAGACTGAGGTCTCCTGGATGTTGCGTTTAGGAAATGCTGTTTCTGTACGAGACTGTAGTTTGGAGTCCAGTCAGGAGGGAGCTTTCCTGTCTGTGCTTCTCTGTAATTCATCTTCAAGAGTCTATTCAATTCATCTTTAAGAGTCTCTGTGCCTGCTGCTGGATTGGAAGAGTCCTGTATATGTCTAGAAAGCTTTTGGTAGCGTCATTCGTTGCCTGAACGGTATCAGTGTTCAGAAACTCATTTGTCTGTTAACATCAGGCTCAAAATGGGAGCACCCTCAGTGTAAGCATGGGAAGGCCAGCTCCTGCCTCCTCCAGTTCAAGCTAGAGGAACCGAGGTTTACTGTGTTTGGGTTTTTCAGAAGGTCCTATGGTTTTTACACCAAGATTAAATGACGTTTCTCGTAAGAGGAAGAGGCCTGGCCTGGCATTCTGGGTTACAATTTCCCATCCCTTGTGCTGCTGAATAGCTTGTACTAAGCCACTTTCTCACTCCAGATGTGGGTGAAAGTTAGTGATGTTGTATGATGTTTACTTTGGGATCCTTCAGGAGGAAAGGAGCTGTATCAGTGTAAAAGAGTACAATAATATTAACTCCAGTTAACCCAGTTCTGTTCTTGGAGAAACAGAAATCTGAAAGTCATATGTGCCCTGAATTTGTGGTTTGGAAAATACTAGACAGTTAAGATGTGAGTGTGTGTGTGCGACCTACAGAAATACTTCATCTCACCACTAATTTACTCACACATGTAAACTTCATTTTTCATTCAGCTGCTTCTGATTATTTCCTGTTCCTCCCTCTTTTTCCTCCTCTTGCTTGTTTTGAAAATGCTGGTCAACACATGTTAAACCAGAGTCTCCAAAACCAACAAAAGAAAGTTCAGGAGAGGCAAAAAGAGAAACAGCTGAATAACATTGCCAATTTTAAAATGAAGATAAGTTATACAGGACCTTTTATTGAATCAACAAATATTTTATAGTATTCACCATTTGGGGCCAGCAGTTCTTTTTTCCTCCCTTTTGAGCAAGAACAAAAGGTGTGTAATTCATAAGGAATCTGTACGTGCTTAAGTAGCTTCAAGAAATCTTACAGTCATGTGGGACTGACCTACTGTGTCTTGATTTCCATGTCCTTTTTTTCCCACTACATAATATTATGTACCTTTTTCTCTCTGTCTTGTTCTCTCATTCACATGTTCTTTCCCTTGTTGGTTTCAAGCCATATTTGCTTTGTCTACATTAACTGATAGCACAAAGCAGGATTTTAAGCCAGCTGTTGTGGTTCTGCTTAGACTGTATTAACACTGAGTGGGGGAGAAATGTGGATGAGAAATTGGTTCTATATAAGGGGTCAGCTATTCCTTTGCTGTTACCTGCAGAGACTCCAGGTGAAGTCAGTTCATCATCACACACATTTGGTGTTCTTAGATCAGAATTCTTAAATCGAAAGGCTAAAATGTAGCTCTAATCAGCATTATTTAGAACATCCCTGAAGTCCTTCAGGTACATAAAAGTGATGGGTCTGAATTGTTCTGAAATATGTGAGTGTGCTGCAAGAACCATGCAGCCGGAGGGCTTCTGTGTTGTTAGCTGGAGTAGATGTACATGCTACTGTGTATTTAGAAGATATATATTTTCCTGTAAACTATTAATATACTATTTTGATGAAAAAAGTCAAGTGTAATGGCAACGTACTAGAGGAAAGTGATATTACTGTCCAGTTTGTAGAAAGTTTGTCTGCTTCTCTTCCATACCCTAGGATTTATTTTCTTTGGGTGGGCATTTTACCTGATTGCAGTAGAACAAAAGAAAAGGTTTTAAATATAGGAGAAACCCTGTAACAGTCTGCTCGTAAATGCATTTGAAATGGATGTATTGCCTTCACATGTTGTCTTTGGACTTCTGTGACTCATTTCCATCTCTGCTAAAATGGGACTACTGGTTACCTTGCAAGAGAGCTGTCAGGATCAACCAGTGAATATTTATGAAGAAATTTCATGGTGAAAAAAAAAATGTGCTACATATATTATTAATAATTATGTGAGTCCTGAAAAATACCATACTGTATCACAAAGCTCGTATTGTCCAGTGACTACACTCTTGGCACTGTGTGCCACAGTAAGCTGTATACTGAAAACTCGTACTAATGGAAAGGTATACAGGATTCCATCGGTAAGTGATTTATAGTTACTTCCTATTATAAACAAGAGGGAACAAATATCCAACCTAGCTGGTTTCTTTGGGTGGGTGGTGAGACCAGAATGAGACATTCCTGGCCAGGCAAAAGCTGATTCTCTGGATGTTTGCAATTGGATGCAGAATGAAGAACAAGAAGGGGAGGCATGAATGACAATCCTTAATTATAAATAATTATGTTTGCATTTTCAGAGTGCTTAAAACTTTCCAGTTGTAGAGCAAGTGACCACCTTCTTAAGGGGTTTCTGAGCTTGTAACAAAAAGATGTTCCTGATATTTAATATTAAATAGACTTAAACAGGATCTCAATATATTTTGAAAACTTACCAACATCCTTCTCCCAGTAAGTGCATTGCTTTCTGAGACATAACAGAGCACCTTCATCACTAGCTAATAGATTTGGTTCTGAATTAATAAATATGCTATTGAGCACTACTGTGATTTGTTTAGGAAAGTTATTTGTGCTGGCCAATATTATGCAGTTGATAAACTTGAGTATAAGCCCTAGTCTATAAAAGTCTTGGGGACAGCATGGAATATAATAAGACCATCACTGTCTTTCTCTAGAGTCACATTACACACTGGTATTGAACTAAGCGTGACGTGCATACCAGAGAAGAGCCAGGGACTTCTACACTGAAGTCTATAGAGGCTGAAAATCATGTGACAGCCTGTCTCAATCCGAGCAGAGAGAGGACCACACTTCTTCAGAAGAGACCAAAAGTGGCTGCCCCCCGATGTTTATGTAGATTAAAGATAACCTCCAAGATGAAGCTTGGAGAGGGTAGCTATGGCACATCCTTGGTACCTTGTATAAAGTGGTGCCTCTCATGTAGTCAGAGAGGGGCCATGAGAAAAGTGGTGGGTGTGCTTGTCTGCACTTGTTCTGGGGTGAATCCCTAGCTGAGGTGAGTCAGTGGGATTCAGTATGGTGCATCCTTTTTCCATGCCTTTATTTGCCATTTCCAGTGATGTTACACAGGCCTGATGCCATTTCCCTCATTGCCTCAGAGAAGAAATTTAGGAACACATTGTGCAATGGTCAAGAAACCTATCCCTTTCCGTACTGGGAATATTGTTCTTGGGTTATGTTCATGCAGCAGTCTTAACAGCATGCTGCTTTTACAATTAAAATATACAGTGCAATTGTTGTGCAGCTATGTCAAATTTCAAAAGCTGTAATTACCAAAAGCTTTAATTAGTGTTCAGGGCAAAGCAGGTAGATTATGAAAGGTGAAGGATAAGAAAAATGTTGTGCAAGATTCAGCTCTTTTTTTTTTTAACTGTATAAAATTTTTTCATCTAGATTCCCTTTCTTGTCAGTGAAGAGACAGCCTGCAGTTCATCCCAGGCTGAGACAGGCAGCTAAGGCCAAAGTTACACTAGCAGTTTTATCTCCAACGAGCAGGGAGGCCTAATTCTCCCCACATCCTGCTCACAGCATTTCCACATGGATGATATTGCTGCCAAAAGGGAAACAGTGGGAGGAGGTGGCCATGGAAGAGGGCTACCCTGTCTGGTTTTGCAGCAGCACTTAGGGAACTTGGACTGTGTTAGATAGGTGGGCTGGAACCACTTCTTACAGGACCTTTTTGTTGTTTGTGAATGAATGGACAACTAGTCTAGATAAACACATGATTTTAGATGGCAGGTTAATGGCAAGTGAGATGAACCCTGCTTCTAGTTCTCCTTTTGGAGTTGGATCAAGCTGACTTGACCTGAAAGATGTCAAGGAAGGCCAGGGAGCGTGGGACATGCTTATGTCCCCTTGAAGGCAAAGGGTCTGGAGACCCACATTCCCTGCAAAACTGGATTGTTTGTTTGTGTCTCTTGATGAGGTTATTCCCATCCAAAAATGGTGAAAATACTTATTTCCTTCACTAGGGTCTGTAAAACATTGAGTTCAAAGAGCTGTGAGCTGCTTAGGTGCTATGGCAGTGCAAATTGAGATATGCTGTCACAGATTTGGTGTAGCAGAAAAGGATTTTTGGCAAGAAAAAGGGGGCCTGTGCTTTGAAATGATGGATTTTCAGACTTTGTTGTACTAACACTCTTTAACACCAATTATTAGCAAAGAGCTTTGCAAATTATCGATAATGGTTTTATTGTAGCCCACTTTTAAGTTTCTTTGAAATGAATTACTTGTTTAAAAAACATAAAATTTGAATGAAATAAAAATGTATTTTCTTTTTAAAATTAAAATTGTGTGATTCTCTGCTCCTGAATTTTATTTTTTTAGCTCTGCAACTGCTTTTATATGCCCTGGGCAAGCCACTTTCCTTTAGAGCTGGCTAAACACCACTAAAAAATATTTGCAAATACTCCTTCAAATAAACGCTTGAATTGGAATGCATGTCACCATTCACACCTACTTTCCTCAGAAGTTTATACAAGCAATTTTTTTGTTCATAGGAAATATTTTCCAACAGCAGAAGAAACTGACAGATGCATGAGAGATGTGTATTTATATCCAGGTTTGCTCTGGCAGTGGCATGCTCTATTACTTGCCATTTCCATTTCTATACCTACTGACCTATTAAATCCTAACCCTCCTCTTTGAAATTGTCACTGTTGAAAAATAAATGAAGCAAGGCTAAATAACAATGTGTAGCCAAATACTGCATGAAGTATATCTCTCCTGATCAAATGTTGGTAAGGTTGATTTCCAGTTGGGAATCCAGTTTCATAAAGAGGTGCATGGCTTTACTAGATTTATGCTTTTTACATCTTTGTTGCCATTAGTGTTCATGCTGTAGCTGTTTGTTTTGTTTGACTCATTCTTCCTGGGTATTGCCTTTAAGCATCAGCATCTAGTTCCTCTATAATGCACGTCTCTGTCAGGATAGCAGGCGTGCTGCATAAAGCTTATACATTTCCGCCTGGTAAATATTTCTGGCTTCTCTGCGATGTGAGGGCTTACATGAATGAACAAATGTGACTCTTGATGGGAAAGTGTAGATTATGCCCATGATGCAATTTAATCTTGGAAGGCTGTTAACCACGTGTGCTTGTTACTTTGGAAATATGTATCCTTCTCAGCTTGTGCTTGTGAGCGAGTTGCAGCCTGGGCAAGGGACACATTAAAAACCACACACATGATGGCTGCGTATGGGCAAACGGTCTATTTTTAGTGCATACAAGAGTGCATTCACTGAAGGGCAATAAATCTGATTTTTATTTTTAGTTTTTGTAATTCCTTATGTCCTCGGGATTTATGTAGTGAACAATCAGCTCCATTGCCCTGCAAAATGTAGGTAAACCTCCAAGACCAGCTTCATTCTCGCTATTACCGAGATAAGCAAAATACTTTTTTCCAAACCGGCCTGGTACAGGATGCTCTGGGCAGTATTCAGCACTGACAGTGGCATGTTCTGCCCCACCAGTGCCTATTGCTGAAACATGCTATCACAGGAACTTCCCCACAACTGAAACTTCCCCATGGTGATTTTTTGGACGTGTGCCTTGCTCAAAGCTCAGTGTTGATTTCTCCACACAGAGACTGTTGAGTAAATCTGACCCTTTATAGGTGTCTAAACAAGGATTTTATTTAGAAATCTAGTCTCAATTTTGAAATTAATCTTGGGTTATTTTTCCATATGCCAATTCCATGAATTTGCTTGTTTTAAAAACTATTAAAAGAAAATAGACATTTAAAATGTTTTCTTTCTGTTTTCAGAAACTCTTGAGAATGGACCAAATAAGTGTGAAAGGTGAGTAAGGGGCTTTACAGTTTTTCAAAATATTTATTTTTTTAGTTTGTCCTGACATCACATAGCTACTGTAGCTATGTAAGCTGTACATGTAAATATTTGTTATTGCTTGAATCTAGCGCAGCTAACAGAAAAGGAACCAGCAAAGATGAAACATACTGGAAGGAGATCAACGCAGCTATGGCCCTAACGAACCTTGCCCAAGGAAAGGATAAACTGCAGGGAACTACCAGCTGCATCATTCAAAAATCATCACATATATCAGAAGTAAAGACTGTTAAAGTGCCATTAGTTCAGCAGTTTTAAGAGATGGGTCCTTTTTCTTCTTCCCGTCAAACGGACATTTTCCTCACAGGATTGGTTTTCGGTAAAATCAGATTCACAGATATGAGGCAAATGTGGAAAATAGGCCCCTTTTTACAGTACGGTCAGTTAAAAAAAAAACATTCCTTCAGACTCAGATGTTTTCATTGTGTTAAATGAAATGTTCGATTGCTTCTATAAAAGGCATGTAAATTATAAAAAAACTGTTTTTATCAAAACATTAACTTATTTTATGTTAATCAAAGTGCGCATAAGATGTTTGCATTGCTATTACAGTAAGTGCCTTGCTTTCAAGAAATAAGCTATAACGTGGGCGTAGTACAACACTATTATGCCTCAAAATGATAATGCCATAATGCTTAACCTTTGTATATTATTCCAAGTGGGCTTAAGCAGCCTAGGGCTAAACACATTACTGCTGGAGGCCCTGGAGAATTGTGCTTATTTGACTTGTACAAATTGAGTCTTAATGGAATTGTTACATCATTCTCTCTCTCTTTTTTAACCAGTGTTATAAAAATTGTACAGTATGTTTTGTCAAACTGACAAAGAGGTTGTTATGCATGTTTCTCACCTGTATATGCAGTATATTAAAATACCAAAATCATTCCTTTGAAAAGTGCAATACTCTAGAACACACAAATTTAGGAAATATGTTGACTGTTCAGATTATTTTGAACTTATACATATGCTCCCAGACATGTTGCCCATTATAGATTTCTAGTTGAGAAGGTTCAAGCCAGACTATCTGTAAATTCAAGCTGAATTTCTATCCTTTTAAGGCTTTGCTAGTGACTTATTGAAGTTTTGATGTAAGTATAAGTAAACAAAACCAATTTCTTCTTGTACAAAACTAAATCTATAGTGCAGTTTATTATTTGCAATGGAGCTCAAAAAGTTTCCATGATACAAATTGTATTACTTTAATGTGTTTTAAATGGTTTTATTTTGTATCTACTGTGTAATTGAGGACAGTTGATTGACAATTCAGATTTCAATGAAAAAAAGCTGTAATAAAATATCAAAGCCCAAACTAGTTTCTAGTATGGGATATGAAACATTGAAAAATCTCAGCATCCAATTTAGGAGGGTTTTAAGTAGATACTAAGCCATGTATTAAATGTCATGTCTCTAAACTTGACGGCTATTGAGTGTAATAACTAGCGCAAAATGAGGTTTGTTTTTTAAGGGGATTTTTTTGGTGTACAAGTTATTCCTAAATCGTATAACAATATTCTAATGAGGTTTACAGTGCTTGAATAAACAGTAGCAAAGCCAAATATGATTTATACTGAATCAGTTACAGAAAACTGGAAAAGAGCTGATTGTTGCTAGGATTTGAATTTTTTCTTGTGGGTATCCTGTCAGGTTTTTTTCCTACTTACCCCTCTCCTCTTTCCTCCTTTTGGTGAGCCATCAATGAACAAGATATGACCTTAGTCCTGCCCCCATTGAATTTAATGGCAAAACTACCACTTCAGTGGAAGCAGGATTGTGCTAATGATGCAACTAACTTGCAAATATAGGCTGTTCCAGTTGCACTAAAATAGTCAAGATACATTGCAAATATCAGCCTTGGTGTGACTTCTTAGGAAACTTCTTGATGTAACATAACATGTTGTTGGGTTTATTTAGTGTACGATGAAAATGATTTGATATGAAAATATTTTGTACATATATATTTTTACTTTGTTTTCTAAATTGCTGATTTGCATTGACTTAAAGTGCCAAGCAAGAAATGTGTGTCATGACTGTATGAACAGTTGAAGTATATGTTTTACTGACTTGCATCATTATGTGTCTAGGATTCCATGACTATAATTTTTGATACTTTACTGGATTTTGACATAATAATGTGAGTTTATAACTAATAGCAGAGAGTTAATACTTCACTTTTGTTCATACTATTATAAGTTATTCTGGTATTAAATATTTTGTGACAATAAATTGATGGTTTTGTCAAACTTTTCTGTTAGATATATTCACAGTGTTTTTTTGTCTGTGTAAATGACAATATTTGCCATGTGAAAAAGATACTTTTGATGACTTCTCTGCAGTAAAATTGGAGAAGACAAGCCATTGTATAAACAACTTGTTCATGATTCTTTTTTTAAATGATCAAAGCACAAAGGATAATCTGTAAAACACATCAAGTAGGTTTAAAATTTAAGAAATACGTGGCATAATTTCTTGTTACCATTTCCTTTAATTTATTTTTTTTTCTACTGCTGCTTTAGAGTTTTCCAAAACACAAATTCTAATGAATTATGTGTGTGTCTTTTTTAAATAACAAAAATCATGATCAGTGCTGAGCCAACAGCTAGTGAAGACTCAATAATTATTTATGATATAGGAAAAACAAACATTATTACTATTGCTCTTCTTTGTTTCAACATATGTAACCATTTTAGTAAAATAAATAACTGCAAACAACATTTTGCTGGTTTGAATTAAATATTCATTTATCTGTCATTTGCATTTCTGGTTTCCTGTAATATTCTGGTTTATTCTGCAATCAGGTACAAGCACATGATAAGCGAAGAGAAAACAGGATTGGTAGTCTTTTGATTAATACACCTCTTGGTGCAAATTTATGTGAAGTAATTTAGCACATTCCTGATAAAAATGGCTGTTTAGCAAGTTTAGTCTAATGACTGCTAATTGTAATAACATGGTATGATGGTTATAAATCCTCCACATTGGAGGAATGCATAAGGAATCATAAGTAGTTGCCTTCCTGAGTCGTTGGAGAAGGTGCATGTGCTTGGAAAGATGTCAGTCATTTAGGGGTCTTCTTTGTTTACAGGCTACTTTTGTCTACGGTACCATGTATGGATGTACTGGGAGGTCCAGGCTTTGGAGCTGTGATGGAGAAGGAGCTACAATCAGCCCATCTAGAATTTGAATATTCACAGTAGTGAGAGCCCAGTGCAACTGGTCCCCTAACTTCTGTGCATCAACAAAGTGCCTCCAGTTGCATGGGAAGGATGATGACTAAGGTTTTGGTGGGCAATTGGCACTTTGAGGTTTTATGTTCTGCTTATCTGTGACGTGTATAGAGCTGTAATGTCTGTCCAATGTGATATTCAATTGCTATGTGAGGTCCTGAAAGGAAATTCACAGCCTGACTTTTGCTGTTGGGGATGTGTAGAAACACCTACATCTTAATGATGTTGGGCTTCTTGGTGCCTACTTTGTGCCTGAATCTGACACGAAGGAACCAACTCATTCTTCTGCCACCCATTCTGTCTCCTACAGTTTGCAAGAGCTGAGCGCTCCCAACCTCCTAAAAAGCACTGAGAGGAAAGGGGAGGTCCGATTTTGGCCATGTTGCTTAGTAGTTAGAATATTCAGGACAACAGTTTCATCTTCCAGCATCCGGGGAACTCTTCTACCTCCCCACTTTGCCTTAGTGAGGGAAAATTTGCGCGAGGAATCACTCAGAGCCCTGGTCAGGGCTGCCCAGGTAGCCTGCCAGTGGTGTACACCGTACCCTACCTGCCATGGGAGCACTGCCAAGCAGCAGGGGCTGCAGGCAGCCCAAGTTCAAGGCCTTCTTCAGGAATCCTTCCAGAAGCTTTCCAGTTCACACTGACGGCCTCCGTTTCTTATGCTTTTGAGGAGCCCTGGGCCATGTTTCCCTGCGCCACCTCCAAGTGCCAGATGAGACAGCTGCACATGGATAGAGCCCTCTGTGTGGGATGGAAGATAAACGTCTGCCTGGCTGTCCAGCCTGTCAAAGCTGCAACACGCCTGTGCAGTGCTGACACCTTCATTTGATCACACAGACCTCTCTCTTCCTTCTTCTCTCTTTCTCCTGTAAGTCAGGCCTTACCAGGGCTGTGCACAGATGGCAAACTTTGCAAGTCTTATTCTCAAGTACTACGTTCAAGAGAGCAATGAGGACCTCAGAGTAGGATCCCTGTACTGCCAGGAGAGCGAAGCAGTTGCAACAATAAAGCTTGCCACTGCTGCTTGGGATGAATACTGTTCTAGATGCCCATTTGCTGTGTGGCAAAGCTAAGGTTGCAGCTGTCTTTCAGCACGGCAGACTTTCACACATACCAACTTTTTTTTGCTGTGAACTCTCAGGTTCTGAAATGAAGCCTTCAGCTCATATTGCCCTTCCATTCAATCCTTATGATACATGAGCACACTTTTTAAACCATGGCCTATTTTTTGCAGGAAAATGGAGCCTGGGCTCTGCGTGAACTGAGGACACCAGACCCTCCATACATATGATACTATTCAGTACTTTGGAAGCAGCTCTGAAGTCTTGTAGGAACTAATTCAGCGGTCACAGTAACAACTTTAAGCATGGCAGACCCCAGTTTTAGTCCTATTTCACCATGAACAACCTGTGAGACTCTTGGAGAATGATGAAGAACCTCAAAGGGATCTAAGCTCCTAACCTAAAAAATTCAAGCATTTCTGAATGTCTGAGGACTTAGGCATGTTTCCATGGCCGAGTGCAGACAGTTGCATGCCTGGTGTGAGCCAGCTGGACAGAAACCTGTTCTAGTTCAGAAACTGAGTAACCACCTTTGTATGGCACCAAGCCTGATCTGCTACACCAAGCAGAACATGGATTGGACTCAGCATGGTGCAAATATGTCTGTGCAGTTTTTGGAACATTGCTTGTTCTGTGCCTGCACTTGCCCACAGCAACGTCCTCATAATTTCTCCGCGCTTTGGTTCATCATTGCTAAGAGGCCAATAATATTGCCTTGTATTACTGAGCTGCTGCTGTGTGTAGAAGGGCACTGGAGGCTGGAAGGTGCTCTAGGGAAATACATACCTAGAATAGTTAGCTAGGGAAGGAAAATGAGATAAAGTACAGCCCAAAGGTCTGAATTACCTCAGAGTGCTGTTTTGACACACTGCAAGAGAGGCAATAGGAATCCAGGCTGGATGCGAGCTCAGGTTGCAAAAGCTGGTTTGTCAGCATTTGAGTGTGCTCGGTCCACATTAGCACCAGTGGCAGAATTGAGACCCAGACCTGTGGCTTTCACAGTGCTGGGTTGCTGAGCCAGTGTTTAGGTTCGGGCCCCATCTTGAATCTCCTCTTGTTTAACAAGGAGGGAGGGGGTTGGCTAAAATACAAGTATGTTGTGGGAAAAAAAAAAAAAAAAAGAAGTGGAAAAGAGACATGAATGCCTAATGCAACAGAAAAAAAAAAAAAAAATCCCAAACCTCCTTAATGTTGCTGTTATGTCAGGTTGGGTTATTGGCAGTGGAAGTGGTTATTGGCAGTGGAAGTTAGACCTGGCTTGAGGCTAATATAACTCGCGCACCTGACTTTTAAAAAGGAGCTGAGATCTGGTTTCCTTATGGATGGGCTTTTTTTCATTTGTGCTATTGGTCCCTTCTTCAGATTTCTTTACTTCTCTTTCAGCCTGTTTTGGACATGCTTCTCCTTCTATCTTCCTGCCTGAAAAGTCTCCTATTACATGCAGATAGCAATGAGATCCTTCATGCCAAAGCTCATTCTGCTGTCTAGCTTTGTTGTTTCTAGGGCCACATAAGTGAAGGATATATGATCTAGCAAGCTAGTGTTCAGTGACAAAGTCTGATATCTCCCTTCTCCCAGCCCATGGACAGTCAACACACAAAGTCTCAGGAGCGTACAATAGAGGCTCTTCAACCAACAAGTTCCACCATCTATCACTTTGCTCCTAACTACTACTGCTTTTGGCTATCTTAACTCCCAAAAGGACTGTCAATTTAACCATAACTACCTAAGAACTGCCAAGTCTCATTTTATAAGCTGCTGTTGAGAGTTTAGCTATTTAAGGCTGATTTTAAACAATTTTTATTGGTACTTCGTGGCATGTGCCTGATTTACAGTGCTGTAAATAACCACAAATTAGGGACATTTCTTTCTTTTACGGTAAAGGCACATTATCTTGAGGGTAAGAAAGATAGTTTCCTGATGAAAAACTGGAGTCCTGGCCCCATTCTGCTCTGACAAGTCTCGTCCAGGATCCAGTCCATGGGCAGGGGCTGGTGCTCTCCCTGGAGATGCTCTAAGCACCAGGGAGTGCTGGGAGGTGGTAGGATGTCCCTCATTGCTCCCCCTGCTGATATGAGGCTCTGAAAGTAGGAGAGGGTGATGCTATTTGGTGAGGTAACTGGGGGAGAGGAGTGGGAGTTTGATCTCAGTTGAACAGGGCTGAGTGCCCTCAGTTTGGTGCACTTGAAGAAATGTTGGTATCTGATGTTACCATAATTGAAGACTGAATATGTAGCATGGGATCCACCTTCTCCAAGAGGGCCGTGTCTGAAGTGAAGAACCTCAGGCACTGGTATCGCACAAATTACTTCTCATGTGCATAAATGTATTCCCTTCTCACTTGAGCTGGGCACAGCTTTCATAGCTAAAATCCCAGTCAGGGAGAGAGAGGAAGAGAGACATCTCCAGATGCTTTAATCCCATGCACCATTTCCAGCTCTCCATTGACAACTGCAGGAGAATAAACTACTAACTGAGACCAGATGCCCCACTTTGACATGGCTAGAGTCGGGGAGACAAACCACACCCTTAGAAAATAAGAGAGTTCAGTCCCACATGATGCTGAGACCTGGTGGGCTCAGTCCAGAATTGCCTACCTGCCTTTGCAACATCAGCTGAGGAGCACACTGAAGCTTTTGAAAAACTTCATCCTAGAAAGGTGGAATCTCTCCTTCCAGTTGACATATATAGTTGAAATAGGCCTCTTGTAGGCCTCCAAGACTTCATGGATGTTGTGGAGATGTAGAAGTTCAGGTATAAGAAAAGATGTTTCATGTAGGAGCATCCCTGTGAGTTGGGTATGTTCAACGAAGCTGTTTGATCTTCCTCATATTAACTGCCATGAGGACAAGAATGTTCATTGTAAGGGATTTCATGCTCATTTTTTAAGGAGTCATCAGCCAGACCTGAAAACTGTGAGACTGTGCTTCTGACATTCAGAAGAAATTTAGAAATCAGGCAGCACAAGACAGCCCTGCCCTGTGCCGGCATGGCAGGAGAGGACAGCAGACCCATAGACACCCTGTCATGGGATTCAGCCTTGCACAGCACCGTTGGGCATCTCCTTCAACTTTACATTTCCCATTCATGTTTGTTGAGTTCACATACAGAGGAAAACTGAGCCAGCCTTCTGTTCATGGGAAGGAATGAAGAGGAGAGGCCTAACTGAAATGGATGCCTAAACGCTTTAGGCAACAGTTAAAATCTTTAGAGATCTTGTGAAATGGCCACAAAATATGTAACTATCCAGCAGCACCCAATGTAGTCATGAAAAGTGGTCAGCAACTTTTCAGCTAAACCTTTGCAAATTAAATGCTAGGTCAGCAAAAGGGAAACGTTTTGTAGAACTGGACAACTGCTTTATTTTATTTTATTTTATTTTTACTGACTTTTTTTAAATGTTCTTTCAGCTTTTCATATTTATTTGTTTATAGATTTATACTTTCCATCTCATTTGGAAATCAGAAAACTTTGACATCTCAAAAATTTTCATGGAATGGATTTCTCCATGGATGGAAGAATATATTCCCCAGAAGAACTTTTAATGCTCAGTGTTTTGAAAATCAGAACAGTTTTACATGCTAATCTGTAGATGTAAGAGTCTAAATGTAGGTAACTAGTTTTTAAAGTACTAGTTTTTGTGCTTAACAGTTTCATCAAGGAGAATGTTGCTTTTGCTGTAGATCAGCTTTGTGGCAGTGTCCTGTTGCCTTCAAAGAAAAATAGGGTTTACAGACAACCGTGAGACTTCTCCTGCTCTCTGAGATGATGAAGAGAGCTTGCATTTGGCCAGAAAATGAAGGTGACAGGCACAGAATTTGCTAGTACTCCTCCTCCTTGGAGAGGGGACATGCACAGCTGTCCTGTGCTGTAATGGAAGAACCTGTGTGATGCTATTTCATGCCTGTTGATTACAAATAACAGAGAAAGCAGAGGTGTCAGACTGAAGGTGGCATCACCTTCAGTTAAAAAGAGAGTGTAACAACAATAATAAGTGCATTTCTCAGCTGGCATTGAGTAGTGTAATAGCAACCAGAAAACTCGAGATGGTCCAAGATTTGTTGCAATACTTCGTTGGCAGTGAAACCACATGTAAAAAATTTGAAGAAAAAGCAAACACAGATGACAGTGACTCTCCACATTTCAAGATGTATAGCAAAGAAAATCGTAGCCATACCCAGTCATTTAAATCCCTGACTACACCCCTGAAGCTGACGACTGCTGAGCGGGGTGCCTGTAGGTGGGCAGGAGAAAGGCCTCATTGAGAGCTGCCTGCCCAGGCTGGTGTAACACCATCAGCCAGTGCCCATGGCCAAATCTGAGGAGGCTCCTACTGGAAAGTTCAGTGCTTTTGTCGCTTTGAAGTGTGTAAAGTGTTATATAGTTACAAGTCATATTTACCCATGCTCTCTCACCTTTTAAATAAAAGTTTTCCTTTATGGTCTTAGTTCCTAGAAAAACACATTTCTGTAACTGCTGTCTCAAACAAGACAACTTGCAATAAAAGTGTTTACTATGCAAACAGCTATAAATACATCTCTACATAATGCAGTCTATATTAAATATGTTCTAAGAATCATCAATCAGATCCCCTGTCAGGAACAAAAATACAAGAAGATTGCAATCTTTTTGCAATTTCCTAATGGGCAGCTGAGGTGGGAACTCTATACCCAATTTATAACATGAAATATTCCCTGTATCTGTTTCACAAAGACACGTACCAGCATGAGAGTGGGATTTGGTGGAATCTGGATTTACAACTGGAAATTAAATACAGGCATGTGGAAACGTTATTATGTAAACTAATACTTAGCTACTTTTTGCTGCATTCCCTCAATAGCAACAAAATGGCAGCATGGAAACCAAATGCCAAGTGTAATTTCTTAAACCTGTTCTATGAGAATGAAAAGAAAAACGCTTTTATGTAGAACGAAGAGGACTCGTTACTTTTTTGTCTGTGAAGTCTTAAATGTCACAGCCCCAGGCTGAATTCTCCTTTCATCAAAACCAATGGAAGCTTTGACACCAGTTACTGCTTAAGCATGAAAAATCCCAGGGACTTGTGTTTTTACCCCTTACTGAGAAGCCTGGCAACATAGCTCAATCTCTTGCTTTCAGTAGTTTGCTTTGGTGGCTCCCATTGCTCAGGTAGAAAATACACTTCAAAGATGCTGTAGTTTAGAGACACAGAGAACGGTGAGGTCTTTGGTGCTGGTGATCCAGCGTTGCACTAGCCTGGAGCAGGGCTGTGCTGATCCAGACAGGAGGGGAGGTCATAGGCAAAGTACTCTAAGATGCAGCTAAACCCTTTTGCTTGTGTGTGACCTACTTCTCCAGTCCCTGAGGATCAACTGGGAAACCACCAGAACAAATGCATGAGGCTGACCTGCACCCAGGTCCTGCCTGCACCTTCTTTGTAATGCATATATTCAGGCAGTTACAGACATAGCTACTCTTGATCCCGTGGGGCAGGCAGGCCGGCCGCATTTCTAGTCACAGTTGCGCTGTACCTGGGATGCCCACTGGCTTTCTAAAACACGTGCCATCCATCCACGTAAGGGACAAGCTGGGGAAGCCTGGACAGCTGGCCTGCTGGCTCAGGGAACAGTGGGAACAATTAGCCAAAGTGTGCATAAGCACCAAATGGACAGCAAAGTGATAAAAAACATTCAGCCTGAGCTTCTGAAAACCAGATCACATTAAACCAATTTAATTGCCTCCTATGACAGTTTAGCAAGCCGTGTGGATGGAAGAGTGGCAGTAGATCAGCCAGTAACCTGGACTCCAGTCTTTTGGCAATATCTCACATGACATTCTCATAAATAAGCAGAGGAAATATCATGTAGCTGAAATTACCATCAAGAGTTTACAAAACAAGTTGAAACCCCATACTCAGACAGTAGTTATCAGGGACCCACAGTCAAAATAGAAGGATGCATCAAGGACTTCCACAGAGGTCTGTCCTTAGCTGTTTCTGTTCAGTATTTTCATTAATAGCTTGGATAATGCAAAAAAGCAGGGGTCCCCAGCTGTGGGACATCTGCTATTAGTGTTATACAACTAGTTGCTAGGGGCATATAGCCCTGAGCACGCCTATGGCTGCTGCCACCAGGGAGTGTTCCTCCTGCCCCTGCTCTTCCTGATGGTGGTCTTGGGCAGAAAAAAATGGAGCAATACAGAATGTTGTCGTATTTTTTGTTCTCAACTTGGTGCTCCTTGCAAGTATATCGGAGGCCAGCATTAGAATTCAAAATCACCTTGACACACTGGAGAAATGGCCTTAAAAATAACAGAATTAATCAACTGTATTGCAGGGGCCTATGGGTGAACAGAAGTGATGAGCTGCACAAATAGAGAGTGGGGAGTTATCTAGGTGTTCTGCAGACAAAGATTATGGCAGATCATGGGCTGAACGTACACCAAAAACATCCTGCTATTATGAAGATGAAATGCCACACTGGATTGTATATTTAGGTTTGGGACTGCAAGACATGTAAATCAATTCTTCTGCTCTACTGAGCTCTAGCAAGGCCACACTGAACTGTGTCCAGTTTTGGGTATTGCACTTCAAGGAGACAGAGACCAACTGGTGAGGTCCACAGTGATCAGAGCAGGAGAAAATGTGGTCTGGGAGGAAAGGCTGATTGGTCTGGGGTTATTAAGCCTAAAGAAGGTACCAGTCTTGAGACATATATGGCCGTCATTAAGATGAAGGGAATAATCTGTTCTTTGTACCACACTACCACAGCCGCAAAGGATACAGCGGGTTAATTATTGGGTAGAACACGTTAACAGGCGAAGAGGGATCTGGTAGGGAAGCACTGGAATACATGAATGGTAGACTCCCCATCACTGAAAATTTTTTCAAGAGCAAGTTAGAAATGTATCAATCAGGAGTAGGTGTAATTGATCCTACTTTGGGGCAGGATGGCCTCCTGAGGTCTCCTGTCCACCCTTATTTTCCATTTCAGCTGTTTTATAAACATGGCATGGAAAACTATTGCTCAATAGATGGTTAAAAGAGTGTCTAGCAGCTGGTTTATTCCTCTGTTTTCGGGAGGTGTGTTTACATTCCAGGCGCTAGTGTGGAGGGGAAGGACAGCGAGTTCTGATCCCACCAGTCAGCCCGCAGAGGAGACTGGGCAGCCATCCATCGGAGGCTGTTTAACTTTCCCAGCCTTTCAGAGCCTAACATAAAGGACAAAGGTGGCTCCCAGATGGAAGACAACAGAACTGAAAAACGCAGAAGTTGACAAAGGGATGTATGTTTAAAATGAAAGCTAAAATTGCCAGCAGAAGAAAGCAAGGAAATTTCCAGTTAGGTGCAATGGGATGGCTCATGAAGGATCTCTGTGCTCTATAAGTGCTTTTGGCCTCCACTAAAAATACTTGGGCAGAAACGCTCCAGAAGGTATGTTTGTTTTGAGCAGAATCTGGAGTTCCTGCACTGAGCTCTCTGAAGGCCACACTGCAGGGTCAGCCTATATTCACTCTCTTCAATGTCATGGGAGACTGAACATTTTCACTGTGTTCTGGAGTCTGATACAGGCAGACAGACCACAAAGAAAAACACAGGAATAGATCCTATAAGCTGCTTCAAATAACATTTGCTCCAGAGCCTCTGGTGATTGCTGAGAAATTCTAGTTTCACAGAAGATGCCAACAGAGGAAGAAATTATTTCACAGTTTGCCTCAGGCTTCAAAAGGGGTTGCTGAACATGTTAACTGACACCGTTTTTGACAGGCTGGTTTGTGGTCGATGCTGTTAACTAACAGGAAAACAAATGCCTGTAGTCTGAGTCGGGAATCGCAGCATGCACAACAAAGCCAAGGAAATTGCTGCAAGAGAATCCCCAGAGCTGCTCCGCAAGAGCGCACAGGGCAGCAGGATATTTAAAAAACATCAGGAATGTTCCTTATGTGACAAGATGGATCATTCAGAAGTAAAGCGCTGCCTTGTCTAAAAAAGGGTTGGTGTATTAACTCAAAGGGAAACGCTGCATATGTTTCTAGCTATGAGCAACTTCAGAAAGAAACTAGTGGATAGGGAAATGGGGAGGCGGGAGTAGGAGGCAAAGTGAAGTCAAAGTGTATAAGAAAAAGGAATTGAACCAGAAATAGAAAGAGGGAAAGTAAACCAGAATTTAGAAGTCTTGTATATCTTCACTGCAATGAGCTTTTTGCTTTTTTTGTTTTTTGGTGTTTTTTTTTTTTTTTTTTTTGTCAAGCACTGGCAATTTCATTATCCAAAGAGAAACACAATCACTTTTGATGCAAACATACAAAAATTTTATTACCACTGTATCAGATCCAGATACTATAGCAAATTCAAACACCTTTCTCTGTCAGCAGCCTGATTCATAAGGTGTTCGCTACAAAGAGTGGCAATCCTGCTGTTTGTGTGCTGAAGGTCGAGCTATTCTTGATGCAAAGGAATCATGTAAGTGGTCAGAAACAGGCAGGAGAATGATGAGACATGAAACAGATCCAAGTATAGATAGAAATAGGCTTTTGCTCTCAAGGTAGGAATGGGAAATATCAAAGATATTGTGAGTTAAAGTTGATTTTTAAACCAGACTACAAATCACTGGAAGACAGAAACCAGTCTGATGTCCCACGACGTTTTAATGCTGATATAGAATTGAAAGATCTGACCAACTTGGGACATCACCTGTTAGTAGCAGAACATGGATATCTCCTTCTACCTCCACTTTATGCCAAGGGTTAAAGAGACCATGTCTGTAATTCATCATTACTTCAATGAGACCGTAAATCCAGTTCTTTATATAGGCCAGCACCCATTTTCTCATATTAAGATTCTGCCCTTTTAGCAAGTTGCAAAAAGTGACTTGTGGCAACATTCTTACATATGGAAAGGCAGAAACATGTAATGAGATATTCACAGGAGCAGTACAAAATACTGATACAGTTGTCTATCTTTTGGCAGCAGATTTTTATCAAATGGCTTTTGAGAGAACTGTCAGAGAGTATAGTATTAACTGCATAGTCAGAATGAGAGCGAAACATTCAGAATCTATAATCAGTCTTTTAAGAAATTACAGTCTGGGAATTTGTAGTAATAAAGTTTCTTCCCTATTTCTTAGAATCTCTGCACCACCGTTTTTTCAACATACCAGCAAAAGCAACATTATAATGGATATTCCAGCTCCTGTCAATCATTATTATTATTTATTTAACTATTTTCTTGGGACTACTGAATTAAAATGCAGATTTCATTCCTCAATTAACTATCAGCATGAATCAACTCTGACTTTTAGACCAAGGAAAAATATAAAATCATCACAACATATTTGTTTGTAATTTTTCTCCCCCTGCCCCTGCCCCCCAATATATGTTTTCCATTTTGCAGAGGAAGCTCTTTCAGAGGTACACGGACTTTTACAGAACTTGGCTAAACAAACCACAGATTCAAATTATGACTTCTTTGTGACAATACTTACTCCTTAATGTTTACTACACGCTTTGATCTTGATTCACCAAGGCACTGACTGTGTCACAATAAAATAAATGTATTTTATGATGACTGTAAAAAAAAGAACTTTGAAGGAAATCCTATGAGCACGTGCATAAGAAAAATTGCATTTTGAGTGCTGCTGAGTATTTGTAGAGACAAAAACGTGGTGTTTCTGAGAGAACACTGGAGCTGCACAGAGGGCCTGAAAACATACAACTAGCATTGAGTGGAGTCTTGAAACACAAATTCAAACCTACAAACAGCATTCATGATCCAGCCAAGAAAGGCTTCTTATTTACTTTTCCATGCCATTGAGTGTAACAATTCATTTACTCCCAATATATAAATACATACACACACGATGCTAAGTAATATCTTGCTGATCCAAAATGCTCTGCAGGCCCTCAAACCCTCCAAACGTGCAATACCCCCTTCCAGCTGGCTTTCTTCCGGTCTGAAACCGTGCAGCCCTGAGGTACGTAACTGAGAAATATCTACTTCAGACAGGGGAGAAAGCTTCATGAATCACCAAACAATGCTTCTCAGGTGGGAAAATCACATTCTTTATTCCTCTATGTGGAATTAGAAAAATATGTGTAGAAGTAAAGCCTTGAAAACCCCAGGAGAGCAATTGCTCTCTTTCTCTTTCTTTTTCAGTTCTGTTGAGCTTGTGAGTTTTGGGGTGGTTTAATTAAAGGTCTTAAAATTCTTTAACACTAACATTCAAATGCTTCATACTTTTTCCCCCAGACTCACAGAGTTTCCGTCCTTCTCTTCCTCTCTCTCTTATGTCACTTTCACTCTGCAATAAAACAATTGAATCACACACTGGTACATAAATATTGGCAGATTTCTAGGTTTGCTGGTTTTTTCACTCAGCCTATTGGGCAAACAGCCTAGAAAGGCTAAGTTATTTGCCAGAGTTTGAATTTCTGGCAAATAGTGCAGATCCAGTACAAATCTCAAATCATATTTCAGGAATGCCGTGCTTCTACTGCACCTTTCCAACTCTTTTCTCTGTGCACTAATGACCATTATGGGGAAACGCGTTCCAGAAATGTGAAAATCAATGTAGTGGGAAATGTACCAAAACCACCTTTCCACTTATACAATCTCAGTTGTCCAAGAAACACAATTAATTAGTGTTATTGAGCTGTTTAGCTCCCCAATAAAAGCTTTTTGAGTGATTATATGAAGAACCATTGGTACTGTAGACTTCATACTGAAGTAATTAATGGAAGTTGATTATATTCTGACAAGTTAAACACAGGTTTGTTTGATATTACACACACATGGAAAACACATGCTCTATTGAGCTCAGTACATAGGAGTTTAGATTAATGGTGTTGATGAATTATGTGGAGATCATATACTTTGCAGACACATAATGGACCTGATTTTGAAAAGCAAGGTCTCATTTTGCTCCTGCAATTTTGAGAGTGAGAATAATTGCAGGTGATTTTCTAGCAGCTAGACATCTCACTGCCTGGTTGAATTCCTTAGGGCAGAGGTCATGCCTGGTTTTGTTGCAAGGCACCAGCAGGCACTAGGAGAGCACACACAAACAGATGAAGAGCAAACCCTATGCTAGGGCTACACACTGTGACCAGAATGGCCAGCAAGGACAACATGTTTCACGCACAGCTGTGGTGGCTGAATTGGAAATTTAAGGAATACTTTCTAAGTTCAGGGGCCTGCTCTGAACTTGAGGTCCAACCTGGTTTCAGAAGGGGAAGGAGCACCCTGTCACCAGGCATCGTCCCACCACCAGGGAGAGGCTGCCAGCAAATCCAACACTTAGCTTTGAGACCAGCTGCTGAATCCGTGTTTGTGGGATTCACTCAGGTTCAGCCTAATATCTAAACCTACCACTCTGCACCTTCTCTTGAGGCTCTGTCTCAAGGTAACTGAGTATCATTGGGAAAGTGGTGAGGACAGAAGCCGTAACCAGTGTCAGGATTCAATGGCTGCAGAATATAGCTGGGAGGTAGAAGGCCCAGGTGCAAATGAGCAGCCTGAATCAGCAGGGAAAGAACTGAAACTTTGGTCTTAAGACTGCACCCTGTCATGTAGAGCAGCCTGCACAGAATGATCAAGGCCAGATTTGATGCCTTCCCATACTATTTATCTGCAGGGACATGGCTCTGGGATGCCACAGCTGGTATTATAAGGGATTTACTGAGGGCTTAGAGCACCATCTGGGCACAGTCCCTCGGGATCTTCCAGGAGTCTGCCCTGGAGGGAACTGTGACTGTAGACACCCTGAATGCAAGCTACAAAGGTAGGAGGAATGCAAGTTGCAGGGAGTAGCCTTGGTTTCAAAGCACTCCCAGGGGCTTGCTCTCAAGGCCGTGAACCAGCCCAGAACTGAATGAGCATCTCCTGACAGCAGATCGTGCTGAGCCCCCACAGGCATGATTCAGTTTGAGACACCAAACCTATGAGTCTTAGTGCAGGTTTCCATGTGAGCCAGGCATCTAAACTCCCACTGGCATGATGGAGATCTCATCAAAACAGTCAGCAGAGCATGGCAAGGGATTCTGCACACCCTAAAGCACAATTTATTTGCTGAGCAGCTGAGCGGGCTGTACCTCCCCTGACTGTGGCTTAGACACCTGTGGACACCTGCCTTCAGAAAGCCACATTTAGGTGTTAATCACCAAATGAAATCCTGCCCTTAGAGATGCAGAATAGTCACAGTGCAGTGGCAGCAAGGTCTTTCTTGCCATAATCATGGTGCAAGTCTGCAAGGCCAGAAGATGGCTGGTCTGCCCAGCCCTCTCCTTTCCTCTGGAAAGGATGTGCCCAGAACCCTGCCCCAGGGAACCACCAGCACTGCCTGGCCTCTCACCGACCAGGAGAAGCCCAGAAACCCAGTTGTGCTGACCAGCCAGCTGAGGACTGTCGACTGCAGAAGAAATAGGTAATACTAACTCCTGGGCAGACCTTCTCACTCAGGTCACTGAGCAATGGACAGTCGTCCTCCTGGGACTAGCACACCTTCCTCAAAGTCTTGGTGTGTTCAGAGCCGGAAAGTGTTTTTAGCTTAGTCGTTTCAGGTCTCCAGGGCCCTGAGAAGTGAGTTAAGAAGGTGCATTAGACAGGGTTGAGTGAATGTACTCACAGACCTCTTTTAGACTATAGCTTGAAGTACGTTACACAGAGAGAGAGATTGGAGAAAGACATACAGACCTGTTCTGGCCTGGTTCTTAACAGCATTTGAGGAACTAAGAGCACCAGCATGTGCCTATGGAAGTACAGTAAATGGGAAGTTCAAGGGGGCTTCTCTTTTCTGTAGTTGCAGTCCATGAATCCAGTGTGTGGCTCTCTACCTGTGCGTTATTAAAAGGTGACACCTATATGGTCTACAACCAAATACAGACCATGCATCCTCCATTACAAAAATAAGAACACAAACAAGAAGAGCTCCTTTACCCCCAAAAGAGGCCTGTGTCCCCCCGGAGAGTCAAACCCAGGTCTATCAGAGATGACTTACCTTAGCATGTACCCAGGGCAATGAGACAACCTACAGAGCTGGCATTGCAGCTGCTGCTTGTCTGGCCCTCAATGGATATTTCAGCATCCTTTCTGCCTTGTCTGACCCTGGGTGCTGGCGAGGGTCAGGCAGGGCACAGAAGGGGAGCAATGGTCAGGGCACCCATATGGATTTACCTGCTAGGTTACTGGCAGAGAAAGGGGAGTCAGTGGGAGGTGAGCATTGGCGGTGCCTGGAGATGCCAAAAGGTTTTGTGGTACATGGTAGCCCTAAGGATGCCCTGCAGTACTGCAGATGTGGTGGAGGAGCTGAACCCAGCAGGGCCCTTCTCACTGTGTGGCCAAAGAGGAGCTGTTCCAGCTTGGTCCCTCCACACCGAGGTAGGAGACCTAACACAACAGCACTTGTGCAGGCGCTGAACCAGTTTATTTGACTGTATAAATACCTAACCCCTTTTTAAGTCTGTTGCTGCTTTGATCTCTCACCTAACTGCAATCCCAGAGGAACGACAGGATTAGGGCTTAATTCTGCAATTATTTGCTGCCTCCAGGAAACAGAAATCATGGTTGGGAAAGGGGTTTTAAGTACCACTCTCCCCTAGTGCTGGCTGTCTGCTGGAGGCAGGGAGAGGATAATCCCAGAAGCAGGCCCCAAATCTTGCCCTGCCTGTGGACAGGAAGCCCTCTTTCCTAGGAAAGAGCAAGATCTGGCTTCAGACTCTGTTTCTTAATTAGCTGCTGCAGGTGGAGAGCTGTGCAAGTCCCACACATTGCTTTTATAACTATCACATCTTTATGTGGCTTAACTGTTTTTTTCCACTGTAACTTGGCCGTTTTTGGAAAAGAAATATTTTGGGTAACATTATCAATTTTTTCCCCCTATGGAAAGCTTATAAAAATTAATCTATAAGCAAATTGATGAGGGAAAAAAGTTTTCAAATGGATAACCTTCAAAGGATTTGAGCTCATTCCATTTGAATTACAAAGTCAGAGCTTTGGTCCAACCACTCTTTGGTTCCCTACCTCTCTTCCCCACCCATACTGCTTTGCATCACACTTGAACAGGTCCCCAGTAAGTATTTTTTTCCTAATGATTGAATTTAGCATTGGCAGAAGTACTTTGATAGACTATTCTTGAGGCTGAAGACTCCATTTGCTGTCCACAGCATGCACAAAAAGCTGCAAAGCCACCTTTCGGATTGCAATGCGCCAGTTCATCTCCAGTTCCTCCCAGACGGGCGGAAGAGGGTACTTCGTCCCCAAACCTATTCATTATTTTGACTTTCTGTTAATGAGCCCAGCATAGTTCTCAGCCACGGCAGCTGTTTATGTCTGTAGATATTAATCTTGCTGGACTAGACTAAGGCCACCACGAAGATCCCTGACCTCATAGTAATCTCATACCCTCTCAGTTTATGCAATTAAGTAGCACTGATATCAGAGGCTAAAAGGCTGATAGTAACCTCTAAAAGCATAACCCTGCCTTTTCTTTAAAATGAGATGCCCACTGCATTGCCAGGCAAGCACCATGATTGTGGTCAGAGGGGTCAAGGAGCAGTGTGTGTGTAACAGCCACATCCCTTTGGGAAAATATAAGAAACAAGATCTTTTAAGATGCTTTGTGGAACCAGAAAACCAAAGCAGCCACCATTCAGAGACATGTATTCCTGCATAAAGAAATTGCCTCTACTTACAGGTTTCTCATGTCTCACTGGTTATTGTTTTTGTGTGTTTATGGAAAGGACACAGAGCAGATCAGAGAAGCCAAGGACACAGCCTAAACAAACATTTGGGTTATGGCTCTGAGATCAGAGAGAGAGAGAGAGAGAGAGAGAGAGAGAGAGAGAGAGAGTGCTTTTGGCTGAGCTAATTAAAAGACAATTGTGACAAGAAAAAACAGCTCCCAATTCCTCCTGCGTCTGGGGACACAGCACGTTTTGCACATTTCTTGTAAACAAACAGGATCATAATAAAGATTCCTGGCTCTATCATCACCCTCCTCTCCCTGTCAGCACAGGCCACAGCACACTGAATTTCGGTGAGCAAGCTGGATTGTGAAGCATTACTGTGTTTTTCAGGAGCAAGAATCAGGCCCTGGGAGGAGACACCATGGAGCTGTACATGTGCAGGATCAAGAGAGACAGGGTAATGGAGACACCATCAAAATCAAGTATAGTGGAAGCAAACCTAAACACTGAGTGGGAAGTGAGAGGGTCTCAGGCTACACCTGATCTGTAGCTGCCTCCTGCAGAGCCTGCAAGCAGCCAAAGCCCTTGCTCTCCCTCCATTTCTCCTCCTTCCTTCTCTCCTCAACATCTTTCTTTTGTCCAGACTCAACTCCTCTCTGTACTGTGCCACTTAGCCACAGTGGACCCTTCTGGCTGTGCAGGAAAGGACTGGCACACAGCAGCACCAGGGTTGGGAGCAGGGGCAGCATCGTGCAGTGGGGAGAGCTGCCATGTCATGGCAGGGCCATGCAGCACATGCAAAAACAGCCTGCCTTGGTGGTGAGGTGGACCGTGTGTGCCATGCCATGGTGATCAGCCCCCAGTAAATGCACACTGTGGGGCCACTGCTCATGGGGGGTCACAGGCAGCATGCAGGGCTGGCCATGGACCAGCAAGAGATGGTGAGGCAACACAGAGAGCTCTGAAGCACAGAGAAGGATTCATGGGAAGTTGTGGCTGAGGTGGAGAGCTGTGGAGATGGTGTTCAGCTGTCAGCATTGCCTGGGTTGCAGGTGTGGTGCTGGGACATCCCTCAGCGCATTTGAGCTCATTTAAGCCTCCCCAGCAAAAAGGTCTCCCTCAGACTACAGCCAACAGTGGGAAGCATCAGTAGAGAAGGAGACATCAAATAAAGAAGGAAGAAGCGTCCAGAAGTCTCTTGATAATGGTGGAGAGGTAACTTGTAGGTGGAGACAAAATAGCTTTTGGAGCAACAGCTACAAAATGTCTAGCCAGATTGTGAAGCCCAATAGCTGTGAGCAGAGACCTGTCTAGTCTGAACTAGGAGGCTTTCCATGAAGCTAGGCAGTCTCAAAAGATGTCCTGACAACTTGAAACCTGCTAATAGACATAAGCAGCAGCAAGGAACAACAGATCTCAGAGACTGTGTTGGGAAAGCAATGAAAGGGGCAGAGGGCAGAGCAGACCTCACTCAGACACCTGGCTGCACAACTGGGTTAGCCAAATGACCTCAGTAAAACTATTTTCTATCCATTTGTAACCCTCAGAGGCCCATCAGGGAGAGAAGAGATTGTCCAGTTCAAATAATTCAAAACCTGATTTCTTTGAGGGAAAACTCCCTGACAGGCTTCTTGGCTCTGCTCAGTGTCTCACCCAAGTGAATGACTAGGCAGAGGAATAGGAGAGGTTTCCAGCAGCCAGCCTGCATAGGTCAGCTCCATCAGTGCTACAGAGCAGGCCCACTACAGACAAACAGAGCTATTGAAGTCTGCAGGAGCTGTTGAGATGTGGCTTGCAGGCAGCCATCAGGCATCAAGAGCCAGATCAAAGAATTAGCAGCAGGGGGAAAGCTGAATCCTCTGGCCTGGCCAAGGACCAGACGAGACCTGTTCTTGGCATAATCAGGTGCAGACAAGGACTCCAAGGATAAATGGGCAGAGGAACAACTTATACACGTTTAGCTGGACTTGGACTTGCAGGGCCAAATCAGTGAGAGGAAATCAGGCACTCCAAGGGCCTGAGGAATTTACCCCACAGATTGAGTCTTTCTCTGCAACAGCCAACCAGAAAAGGAAGCAGCTGCTAGCAAGAAAGATGGACACTAATTGCCATGAGCCCCATAGGCACAGATATGTCAAATGGAAAAGGTGAGTCTGGTCTGGCCTGTGGCATTTTTGAACAATTAGAAGAAGTGATAGATTTGGTTAGTAAAACAAGAGAAGTTGGCAATAATGCAAAAACTAAAGAAAGCAGTTCAATTAAGTGCTGGTACAGTGAAAAAGTTTGCTATAAAATGTTAGCTTGCTATAACAGAAGGCTGGGCCAGGACAAAACATCACAGGAGCCTAGTAAAATGTCCCTTTCCCAGTCTGAGAGTTGCAAGGACACCACAGTACATCAGAGAAGCCCAGAGGTATACAAATGAGGCCCCACGTTTTTGTTTAGATCCTTGCGGTCAAACAACAGAAAGAGGAGGCTGGCTATAAACCATCTGCCAGTATCTGGGAAATGCATGGAAAAAGTGGACACTGCCTCAAGGATAACCATTAATAGAGCAGACATGCTAAAAACAGTAAGGAATAGACTATCCAAAACTGAACCAACTAATTGGTCTCAAATGGAGACAGTGACAGCGAAAGTTGCATTCATCCAACAGTTGGGAAAGTTGGGTTTGCAAATTGGACATCTGGAATTTGAGCTAGATTTCTGGATAGCCGAGATAGTGGATGAGCTAATAAACAGTTTGGATTTCATTATACCTAATAGCTGAGTAAGTGCCAGGAAACCATGTTTTACAAATCCTGTCTGTGAAAAGTCTTTTTAAATATGTGGCACAGGTGAACAAAATGATTTGTAGGCAACTGATTTACAGAGAACAAGGAAAGACACCATTATAAGTGACACACCATGGGAGCTTTCCAGGCAAAGAAACCACTTCCCAGAGGTTGAAACCTGTTTTGAGCACTAGGATCTCAAAAGGATTTTAACTGCTCAGGTGTTGGTATATTGGAAGCAGGAATCTGCCCCCCTTGTGTGCTAAACATTTCTGTCTAGCAACAAATAAAGGGGGCGGGGGGGAAGGAAGGAAGGCCATAAAGCACAATGGAGTAAGCAGATGGAGTAAATACTGGTACAGGAGAAAAATAGGTGGGAGGAAAGAGTGGAGGGAAGTGCAGAGAGCTTCTGTCGGCATTTGCTGCGGAGCATTTTCTTGTAGATGAAGGACGAGCTTACAGCCCTTTCCTGCTGAGCTCTCCCAACTTGTCTTCTCTCTCGCCACCAGAGCATGAGTGTGGCACAGGGCTGAAACATGGGGTAGCTGGTCACTGAGCAGCCACTTTGATGCTTAGCTAAAGCCAAGCGTAGGAGATATTATGGGCAGCAGAGAACTGCAGGGAGGCATGACTGAGCTTTCATATCACCTTGGGCCTCCCTGTGTGCTTGGAGGAAGGAGGGCAGCCACACTCATCGTCTCCACAGCAGGGTTTGGCTGGCTTTCCACTCCAGACCTGACAAACAAGTGTTGACCCTTGTGGGAAGAGCAGCTTCTCAGCGGTGGATTGAAGCCCTTGGTGATGTACAGCAAGGGCCGATGGCTTCCGAGTACATCAGAGAGGCAGGGAAGCTGTCACCGGATGGGTGCTCCTAGGCTCGTCACTCAGCATGGCCCCAAGCAGAGGCGCCACTGCAGCACAGCTGGGCAGCCAGCAAGGCCTGGCTGCAGCTGCAGACCCTGTCGTGGGGTGCACGGCACAGGCACAGCCTGCAGAAACACAGCCAAACTGCTTCCAGGGCTCCATCAGCATCTTCATGTGACACCAGGACATCTGTCCTGCAGATGCCCCCATTTGCCCTGGGCCGCCACACAGCGGTGATGCCTCCCTAGAGAACCATCTCCCTGGGCTCCATGGTGCAATGGCTCCGCTCTGCAAACTGAAAGCTGTGACCCCTACCTGGTGGTTTTACGAATGGTCTGAGATGGACCTAAGCCTGCCAGGCTGCAGTAAAATTCAAAATAAAGAGAGTATTTCCAAACAGAAAAGCAGTTTACTTGGGGCAGATAAGGAGCGACTGGGGAATTTCCACGGACAGAATGACAGCGGAGCTGTCCAGAAACAGCCAGGCATTCCTGGGCATGCAGAGTATTGTAGGATTTCATTTCCCTTGCAAGAGGTCTATTTCTAAATTTGCAAATACTGCAGAACACCTAGCTAGCTTGAGTGAGGAAGAAAAACCATTGCAGTGGTCAACAGAACACAATTCAGAATTTGCTGAGTTATAAGGGCTCTTGTGACCATTCACACTTTGCCTTTCTATGTTTTAAAATGCATCTCATAGAGGATGCAGGTGCCGGGTACTGAACTTACAGTTCAGGGACAGTATTGCTACAGGAACACCAAGGATCTGGAAGTGCCCCGATTGCAGCAAAAGTTTCAGATCTGTGAGATAATTTATTGTACTACTGCAGTACACCTTGGGGTAAAGGTTTTATATATGTATCTTCACCTTTGCTTGGATGGGAATAAAATAATTCTGGAATGGCAAAATGAAAATACTCTGACAAAATGGCATTAAATATGTAGTAGGTTATTATTTAATAATGTTTACTTAAATTATATTTACAATAGATGCCACTTTTCTTTTTGTCTGTAACATACTCTTCAGACTATCACCATTGTAGACTGAGCTAGGACATCAGTGACAAAGAAATAAAGGTGCTTTTATGGACTAAATACAATTTCAGTGAAACCACTATATGTAGCTGCTGCCTTTCAACTGGAATGAATTAAAATTCTCTGTGGAACTCAAAAGCTTAACATCAACATCCTCCACACGAAAGGTGGACGTACACAGAACGAAGGCATATATGGAAAGACAAGTTCTTCTCAGCATTACTTTATGAGGCTTGGGTGTCTGAAGGAAGGACAGAATGGAATAGAAGAGCAAAAAGCTAAGTATATTGCCCCAGCAAGCTTTGGGGAAAACTCAGAAAAAGAGAAATTGTTTGGCCAAGTGTCCTGCATAGGAGACATGGAACTATGAGGAAAATGTCTACCCTTTGCTCTTCAATTCCCCCTGTGCTGAGAAGAAACTGTGAATGATTGTGATAAATAAAGAGACTAGCCTCAAAAGCACATGATTTAGTGAGCAATTTCTCCTCCTATCAGAACCAACCTACAGGACTATGAGCTGTGACCACTCAGGTCAAAAGGGCAATACTTTTATTTTCTCTTAAACATTTTGAGAGCATCATTAACAAATGTGAACTTTGCATGTAAGTATTGACCAGACTTATTTATAACATCTTCTTTAAAAGACCCTCTTCATCCACATAAGTCATTGTCAGATTTCCTCGAACCAATGAATCTAAATTATAAATCAACTGGTTGTTGGTAGAACTACCTGTCACTTTTTTTTCCATTGAAAAGAACTGTCAAACCCTGTTTCTCCGTACCACTAACAGAGGCAAGGCAGGAAACTGTCCTTTTCCAAAATGAGGTGACATGCGTGTGTGTTAGTAGTAACTATGTTACCTAGAAATTCTTTAAAGCCAATAAACTCTTTTAGCCATATTTTATTCCTAGCTTACCTCCTTTCCCCTGTAACAAAACACCAAATGTTATATTTGCTTTAAAAAAATCAAATATAAAGTTATGTATTACCACTGTGCCTTTGAGAACCATGGTTCAGTGCTGTAAGGTATGGCAAGCTCGTACTAAAACAAAGGAGCTCTCTCTCCGTGGCATATCCATTATTGTCCCCTACTGAGTAATTCTATCACCTGCCTTCTATGTCTTCTTTATGCTTCAGCAGAGATGCAATTTCTGGCCAGAGCAGCTTCAATATAGAGTTGTAGCTTCCATGGCCTTGTGTAATCATTTACACCTGTGCAAAGTAGATGTAAACTCACTTTGCACTCACTTGACATAGGTGCAAATGACTGCACAAGGTGAGAAGCAGTGGAGAATCAAGCCCATAATGACTGCAAAGCACTTCAGCAGGGTGCGAGGCAGGGCAGGAGAGACACACAGGATACAGTGACGGGGAGGTAAGCGAATGTCAGCAGCAGTGTGGGGGCCTATTCTCCCGTGCTGTGTGTGCAGCTCCTATTACTAGCAATGGAAGTCATGCGTGTGTGCCCAGGGGAAAATAAATCAGTCACTGGGGGAACGCTCCAGGCCCACCTGCTCCAGCTCCTGCCCGGCACTCTTACACGCGCTAGGTTGCAGCACGAAGCCTGCGTTGCCACCAGTTTGGCTGAGGCCGGGTGTTGTGCGGTTGCAGGTTCAGTTTACGTGGAGAAGCCGACAGGAGTCCCAAAGGCAAAGCTAAACCTGGTGGCACTGGCTTATTTTAGGGCGTGTTTCTTCTTGCGAGTCAAATGGGTTATCCAAAAACCTGGCTCGCTCGCTCTTGATATAGTACAGGTGCTCCTAGACCTTTTTGTTATATGGCCTCCTAAAATTGCCTGAGAGCTGGGGAGCTCAAGAACTTTCAAAGGAAACGTTCGCTTTTTATGAGCTGCTGGATAGAACAGAGTAGTTAGATGTAAAATTAATCTGCTGCCCTTTGTCAGAGCTCTCTGACAATAAGGTTAAAGGCAATAATTACTGCAATGAACTTTTTGGGTGGAGACTGGAGAAGAAGGGAAAGGAACTGTTTTTCATGCTGACTTTTTGGAGCCTAAAATTAGGATTTATATAGCAACTTTTTTTGGTAGTCTGAAAATGACCTTCTGAAACGTGTTCCTCTTAGTTCTACACCTGCCAGCTTTCTTCACTCTTCTTTCCTGAGCCTACTAATAGTGATGGTAAATACCTCCAGAGAAATATGGTTCCTATAAAGTACTGAAGTTTCTGTGTGGAGTGACAAAGAATTACTGAATCTGAAATAAAGTATATGTGTGTCATTTTTCCAAGGGACTTTTAAAATGTGCTTCTAGATATATGTGAAAACACAAAATACTGCTCACAAAAAAATTAAAGCAGAAAACATACTCTCAAGAAGGAAAACTGCTCCATTTGTTACAGCTATCTTTTAAAGGCAAAGCAGTCACATCCTGTGGGTGGCAGACTGGAAACCTACATGTCTCCACTGATTTTTCTATATTTGCAGTACCTAATGCAGAAGAGGGCTGGCCGTTAGTGCAGAAGTGTTTTCTCAAAAGTCCTGTAGAGTCAGCACTGAAGTCAAGCCTAACATTCATTCATATCCCATGGCAGTTGGGCTAAATCCAATTCACAAATAAGACGATGACAACTAGGACAAGGGATCACTCTTAGTTGTAAAACAAGCAGTGTTGAGCACATGGTTGTGGCAAAGCGTCCTAACAGGTTTTTATTTTACAAAAGCACTTACAAATGATAGCATCGAAGACTTGGTGTCAAGGGAGGGTAGAAAAAACTCGGTAGTGAAATTTGTGGGCCCCTATAGGCTGGGGAAATCAGACTCTAGAAGATGAGGACTGTCTCAATATGTGCATTAACAATAGGAAAGAAGTCCTTATTTTCAGTAACAAGTTTTGAGCAAAGGATTTCTACTCTCTATTCCTGTTTTCTTAGTAATTTATGAAGGGTTTATTTTACCCTGTTTTACCTCAGTGGCTTCCTTTGGAAAGGGCTTTTAGGCATCTTTACAGCATGCTACAATTAACAAAAACAACAAGCTCTCTTTTCTGCCTTCCAGCAGAAGGGCAAGGGCAGTCCTGGGGCCTCCTCACTTCAAGGGACTGCAGTGCCCTGCAGGCTGCCTGAGCTGCCTTTACAACGGGCAGCGCAGGCGCAGGAGCGCCTGGCTCAATGAGCAAGCCCCTTGGCTGGCCAGGTACCGGCCTCCTTGCCCTGCCGGTGGGCCGTGCTGCTGCTGTGAGCCTGCTAGCAGGATCCCACTGCGCTGCTTCTCCTGCTGGCCTTGCAGCATCTGCCCACCTGCAGCCAAAGTGGCAGATGCGGCAGCTTGCTCTGTCTGTCTCACTCCTTGGGGTGCTGCATACTGGGAGGATGGAGGCGGATCAGCTTCCCAGCGGTGTATCTTGCTGTGTGACAAGACATGGCTGGAGCCTGCTCTATGATCCAAAGCCACTGTACAAAGGCAAAGCAGCTGCCCAGAGGGAAGCTGCAAAGAGCTAAAGTCCCTTCAGCCTCTCTTCTTGCCTGATCTTGTTCCTCACGTGCAGTTCCAGGTATAGCACGTCTCAAAGTTGTCACAAGTTTATGGTTCTCTGTAGCATGGGAACAACTGTGAAACTCCTATACGTGGCTGTTCTGAAATTTATGGAGGCAGCTGAAATAGGATGCAGGCCTCTTCGCCACATTTGGCTCTCCGGGTAGGATCTCTCCATCTAGTTCTTAGCAGCAGCTGGTCTCTGATACCTGCTTTAGTGTCCTACTAGTCATGGCCAACGGTGTGCACACTTTCCAGTTTCTACACAGGAAAGTGAAATACTGTGACTAGATCCTTGTAGACTTACACATTTATCTCACAGGTCTACTCAAATACTAAAGCTATAAAAGCAGGCTTAGTTTGATACTGGTAGCATCTTACACTGCTGCCAAACTACCCAGCCAACATGAAATCCATTTTATATTTGCTGAAGATGTATTTAATCCATGAAAACACACTTACTTTTAAGTGATAGGGCATCTCTCCACCTGAACAACTTATCTAGAGCTGTGGTAGATTCTCTATTACTTTGTTTTTAAAGGCCAAACCAAGAAGTTTTAAGCAGCTCAGTCTAAAACAGATTATCTTGAAAATAGACCCTCATTCAGAGGTTACTCTCATAGTGCCTAACTCCCCTCTTTAGCCCCCACTTATTTTTTCAGTATCCCAAGTACCACATGTTCTGAACAGTCTTATTTTAGACCAACATTAGGCCACCCAGCCCTACGTTGCACCTAAAACTATTCGGGACCCAGGCCTTGATGTATTTCTCTTCCTAGGTCCCCAGAGGATTTGGTTTGCTCTCAGAGAGCGCCTGCATCCTAGATCATGCTTTATGGGACAATCTTGGAAAATCCTTTCCTTTAAAGTGTGCCCAGCGATATGACCCTCAGTGCTGCTACAGAGCGCAGTAGCCGGGAACCAGGAGACCTGGATCTGGTGCCCTGGCTGGTGGGAGGCAATCAATGCCATCTCCCAGGAGGTGCAGGGCTCCCTGGTAGCCCGGGAGGGTGTCAGTGGCTCTGAGGCCTGCTCCGCTCCTTCTGCTGAAACAGAGCAACTCTCGAGGGAAGAGCCGGGCTGGGGTCTGGGAAGGAGGGATGGGGAAAGGGAGGAGGGATACAATTTTTTTCCCCAAATTTAAAGGCTGCTATAGCGCCCTAACAGATCAGTCTCCAGGTGTTTCCATTTGCGTATTTTTTCCCCAGTTACTGACTTAGGGGAAGAGCTCCGGGTGCCCTTAAAGCACAGTACAATGGAGAGCATTATTTCTTTGACCAACTCCTGTGTAAGAAAAGATCTACTTAGCCTGGAGTCATCAATATTAATTGCATACCCAGCACATGCTGTCTACCCAATATCTTTGCTGTGTATGCCTGTAAAAGGCAGGGGAAGCCAGCCTCCTTTCTGTGCTGCTTTGTCATGCCTCCTGTTTTCCTTTGCTCTGCTCTGGAAAGCGCCTGAGCTTGAACAAATTGTTTTTTTTTTCTCCATGCATTCCTTGTGTCTATGTGTCAATGCCACATTTTCCATATTACAAGCTCTGAAATGCCTTCATAAACCTTAAACTGAGCCGATCAAATGAAGATAATTAAACTCTACTGGGTTTCAGTCGATCATCAAAAGTATTCCTCTTTCTTACCCGTCTCTTCTCTTTTTAAAAATACTTTTTACAAACTACTGCATACAAGTGTGTGTGGGTGCAAATTCAAGTACACAATCTGAAACAAATCAGCACATCTGGTTCTGGGCTTGTCTGTCAAACCATCTGTTTGCACTTGTACTTCCTGGTTCTAGTCCTGCATGTGATTCAGTCATTTCTGAAAATGTAGCCCTTTTTACTTTTTTTTTTTTTTTTTTACCAAAAATGCTGCAAAGTACAGCAGTCACTGACATCCAGTGGTGGCCGAGGATAATTACAAATGTTTATTTTCTGAGAATGATTTGTTTCATTTGGAAAGCCAAGTTAAGGTTAACACTCGCTTTTGAGCTCTACAAAAAGAGGACAGGTCAACTGAAACATAACATTACCCTCTCCCGTGTAACAAGGGTAGGTAGGTAAGAACCACTATTGAAAAGCATCTCTGTGTTCCCTGTACGAAGGGGATCCAAGTCTGACTTGCTCCTATATGATTTGGGAGTAGCCCTAGACAAGCAAAAGGAGTTCTGCCTTTAGCGAACTGACGTGAGACCGGACCTGACGTTTTCTGCCCCAGACAGTTTGGAGTGGGATAAAATTAAGGCTTGAGCAACAGTGACCCCACTATGCTGGTCCAATAAAAACACCATTCTGTAGGGTGAGCCCTTCAGGCACCCACAATAAGGCTCAAAAATCAATTAAATTCTCTGGTGGGTGATCCATGCCTGAAGAAAACAACATTAAAGTTCCAGTTTTGGCTTAATTCCATTCAGTGCACATAATTAATGGTTTCTTCATGGTTAAGTGGGGGTTAGTCTATGTACCTTTTTTATTCTGGTGCAAATACTGCTTGTGCTTAAATAAGTATCAGCCCATTTTTCTTTTGTATGAAACTGTATGGACTATGGTACAAATGCTGAGAGAGAGTTATCTAATTTTATGTTTTTAATGCAATCACTCTGCTACAGTGACTGCATTCAGGGAATGTTTATGGATAATTGTAAGGAATAAGTGTCAGATCCCTATAGAAAGCATGGAGATAAAGTCTCAGAACAGCACAACCTGTCCTAATTACTACAGAAAATGTCACTTTATTAGTGAAAGCATAATTATGAAATCAAAGGTATTTTCAGGACATCTTAGACTTTTTTTTCCTTTTCCTGGGGGGAATAAAAGCAAAAAAAACCCTGTCATCTAACTTTTATTTTTATTTCTGAAATTCTTTCAGGAGTATTGGAGCAGGATGTGAATTTTGACAAGCACAAAATACTTCCAGTGCAGCAAACTTCAATGGTTGCTGACACCACCATAATTTAAACCTTGGGCATTTGTAAACAGCTTGCACAGAATGCCATGTAAGCAACATGAGCTCATTGCAAGGGCTCTAGTACTTTCTGGATGTGAGACTTCATTTGCCTCTTTCCCTTCAGCCTCCAGTTTTTCTGTACTGTTTCTACTCCTTCTGATGCTCTTTGCAAAGTGAATATTCCTCTATCTTGTTTGCCAGTCACCACCTTTCCCTCAGCATTGACTTGTATTACAGTAGTACTTTGAAAAGCTCTGGCTATAAACAAGACCTCCTTACAGGCCATTAGCCAGGTAAGAGGTGCTCTCTGCCACAAAGGGCTCAGAGGTGAAGGAAGTGCCAGACAGAAAGGAGAGAAAGGATGAGTAGCTGAGGCCAAGGCCTGGAGGGGATTTGAAGATCCTTTCACATCAGTGTCCCACTCAGCATGACATGTCACCCTTAGCAGCAGAGAAAACTGGAAGGGGAGAAGCAGTAGCACATCTTAAAGTGGCAAATTTAAACATAATGAAAAGGAGCAAATTCAGTTTCCTTCTCGTCTTGAGTTTCACAGATTTTGTTTTGTCCCTTCTGCCAGTGTGGGTAGGGATATTCTTCTGCTTTGCACTGCACAGAGGGCAAAACAGAACAGTCATTGCTAAAGAGGTGGGAGAAAGGAGTAACAATATCTCCCTCGCAACACATGAGACCACCCTCCTGTGATAATCCTGGTTGAAAATGCTTGCATGTGAGCAAGGACTCTTATACTCTCCTGCTCTGCCTTGAGGAAAGCAAGAGGGGTTTCATGCTCATGGAGAGCGGTAGGAGAAAATGACAATGAACCAGGACATGCTCAAGACAATGAACTAGCTGAGCTTGCTCTGCGGCTGCTACAAGTCTCTACGCAGCATGACTAATGAAGAATTGCTCTGCCCGTAACTGGGGAGAAAGCCAGAATCTCTTTTCTGATACTGAAATAAAGCAGTTCCCTTTTAGACCAGTCAGGAAAGTAATTGTTCATTCCTCAGGTCGAGCAGCACATATGCAATCTCTTTGTTAAGTAGCTTTCTAAATTTTTACTCCTTGGCTCTTACAGTTGCAGCTTGTGGGATTGCCAGCCCTGAATGCCGGCCAGGAAACCCCACTCCCAGTGAAATAGAGGCTAACACAGTGCGCCACATTTACAACAGAGACAGAGTTATAAATGGGCCACTGGTTACAGCCATTGAGGAATGGGGGGAAAAAGGACCACACGTCCCAAACATGGCTTCTGAAATTCAGTACAGTTCCTCTGGTTATAGAGCACACAGAAGCCTTAATTATAAGAGAAGACCAGTGTTTGGAAGAGGAAGGGAAGCCTTGGTGGGTACCGCTGGCAAAGGTAGAAAAGAGATGGAAGAGCTAAAGAACATTTTTTCCTACAAAATAACTATCAGCCACAACGTCAGCATGCTTTAAGTAAACAAGCCTGGGCGGAAGCCCAGCAGTGAGAGAAAACAGGGTAACTAGTTCAGATAGCACAAAATTAAATTTGTTACAAACTGAAACCAAGGCCAGATCTCCTTGAGATGTTGAAATTACTTTGCTACTGCCTTGAACACCAGCCTTCAGAATGAAGGGGTCTGAGCATGCCATTGGAGAGACAGGGTAAGAGATGCCTTATAAATACTTGTCTGTGTTTTACATGATCAAATCTATAAGGTTTATCTAAGTCAGCTGCATCCATTCCGTTTTTAGCATCTGGAAGTGTTGTTTATGTAATCAAAATCTCTTTCTCACCTACCCACCACTTGCAAAGTCCCCTGTATCTTTGTAGTGTTGCTATAAAACACTATCATGTCAGGAGAGTAGCATTTTACATCTGGTTTGTATAGGCATAAGGGCTTCGTAGACTTGGGCAGAGAAGAGGTGAGAGATGAGAGGTCCTTCCCCATGTTATCATGTGTGTGTTAAGAGTCCTGGATTGGAGGCAGACTTCAGCAGAGCTCTCTGTATTGCGTGGGCAGCTGGTAATGATGGCAAACAGCACCGTTCAATTCATTTCCATTATAAAATGAATGTGCTTCCATGTTCCTGGGCAGCAAATGAGAGGAGGCATTGGCTTATAAGGAGCTGTTTTGTGATTTTATTATGAGTGGCTGAAGAGCTTGGAATGAAGAAATGTTTTGCATGGGCCTTGCTATAACATGGGCCTGGAAGCTCATCCAGCCAACAGTCTGGGTTCACACCTTTCTATCTGTACCTTTATTTCTTACTCCCTCCAAGGTTGGGTGTTATCTGCCTGCTTGATAGCTCTAACACTGGAGAAGGCCTTGGCTGAGCTGAGGGCATCTGCCTGAGAGTGATAATATCAGGGTTAAGAAACAGGCAACCCTTGTTGCTCTTGCAGTGCTCCCCCCACAACAGCAATCTCGTTGTTGTGCTGCTGAGCATCGCTGGCTGGTGGCCAAGGCACCAGCCCACCAAGCAACACGGGCAGAACTTGCAGAGGGGCTAGAAGGTAACTCTTCTGTGTGGTTCTTCTTCCTAACAAAATACGACCAGCTTCTATCCTTTGTGATCACAACAGCACCAGGTCAGGTTCCCAGCCTGTATTACTTCTGTGAGATTTAAAAATGTCTTCCTCCAAATGAAACCAAGGTCATTTCACCTTTTTTTGTGTTAAATCAGAAAGAGTGAGTGTGCAAGATCCCTGGTCAAGAACACCAGTTTTGAGGATTTTTACCTAGTCTGGGGAGGACATTCAAGTCCCTGCTCTTGCTCAAAAGAAGGATTTTTGAGTCTTTGCCTCCTAACTGTACTGAGCAAGACAAAAGCTACTTGCTGGCAAGCAACTGTTCTGAACTGATCCATGGATGGAAGCACTCAGTTTGGAGCTCAGTGGTTAGCTATTGATTTTCCTTCTGGTTAATCCTTACACAAAGCAGAACAGCCCTTATGACGGACAATGAAAATGAGAGCGAGCGAATCCCAGTTCTCCTAGCAGCTGGATCCTTGTTTTGGATTTACCATGCAGATGAGCAACTTGAACTTCCCTCCTCCACATGTTAAATGAGTACCATGCCCAGCTGGGCTCTTCTGAAACATAACTGCCTCTCTCTGAGCATAAATTCAATCATGGACCTAAAGAAACAGCACGTGCTGTCAGTATTTTCCTCTTATTTTGGTCCCAGTATTTCTGGATTGATGAGTTGGAGTTATTTCCTGAGAACTCATTTAGCTGTACATTCCATTCAGCTTTAATCGTCAGGACCACGCAAATGGAATGATAATTAAAAAAATAATTTTGTCCCAGACTTGAAGTTTCAATACTTCTCGAATTTTCAGCAAACCATTTTTCCTGCTCAAGTGGATCCTCTTTTTTCCTGGCATGTTTAAAAAACCAACATTGATTTGCATGCAGATATATGCACCATTCACAGATAGAGGATGGTATCTCACCTACATCAGCCTCAAGAGCAGAAGCTAAGGGACTTGTATGGGAATGGAAGACACAATTTTATATCCTTATGCCTAACTCAGAACTGTGTTTCCAACCAAAGCAGGTCTGTGAACAGCCCACCCTTCCCACATGCCATAGAATCAGCTGAGGTAGAGCACTCTTGTGTCCTCTTGTATTTGGCATATATAATTATATATTAATTGGATGAAGAACAAGAAGTTGGGTTTGCCATTCCTAGGCTCTTGGGTTGCTTGTTTGGTAGGACAAACCAGTACACCAGCTGGCACACCTCTGACTTCCTCATTTTTATCTGGGTGAAATTTAGTTTGGGAGAAAATCATTATATTACTTCCAAAATTTTTACTTTACATTGTTAACTCTTTGGGTTGATAAACAGTGTGTTGCTGCTTCTCTTTTTTTTTTTTTTTTCCTTTTTGGCAAATAAACAAGGTGGGGGTGAAACTACTCAGCCCAGTATTTATGACTCTATGCACAAGGCTGGCATCAAATTTGGAGGACAAGCAGTGAAAAGTTTTTTAGTCAGAAAGACCATCTGCACTGACATACATTAACGGGGAGCGTGTGTGTACATGTGACTGAAGTCAGGCCTTCTGTTTTGTTATTTTCTTTCTGACTCCACTCAGCACCTTATATTGAGCTGCGCTTGGAAGAAGGAAGGGAAAGCAAAAGGATCTTCAGCCTTGTTTTGTTTGCTTGTTTTTTTTTTCCTTAAAATAAAGCTAAGACTGTCTTTTCTACATCAAGGATTCCAAAATCACTGCTTGGGAGGTAGCTATGGGGGTCTGTAGGCTTGAGCTCTGTGGGATGACTGGGGCAGCCTTCAGGTCTTGATGGCTTTGTGTGCTTAACTTCTTCAGCATACTAACCTGCATCCACTGGCTAGTCTTTATGAAGCATTTAATTTTGTAGTTTTAGAGCTGTTGAAAAAGCAAAGAGAAGATTTATAACAACATTTGCTAACACCAGGCCAACTGGTTTGGCACAGGAAAGAACTATGTTTTTCAGAACAGCTTTTCAACATTCCACTGTTAGCTAAAATGTATGAAAATTACAGTTTTGAAATGACCAGATGTTTTCGCCGAGAAAGAAATAGATGACCTGAAAGGGGAAGATGAGGCCTGAACTCAGGCTTCTATGCTACAACTGTCAACTTTTCAGCTAATGGATGACCTACTACCATCTAAAACTACTAAATTTGTGTGATTAATGCTGCTAAATTGCAGCCACAGTATATTTATAATTTTCTCCGTCAGCTTGATACCATTTGTGCAGCATCACTATAAAAGGTGAAGGAGAGAAAAGGCGATTAATCTGGTGTCCTTGTACAGAACAATATGGCATAGCTCTCCTCAGAGCAGAAGCTTTCAAGTGGAATAAACTAACGGTTTCATCTGTTTCATTTCCAGCTCTGTTTTTTTATATCAAGAGCAGCAGATCCTTTCAATATTGTCTGTTTTTCTAGACAGAAACAGAGACTAGAAACTTTCTTGCTTTCAGCTTCAGATTGTTCACCATGACATGATCATCCACTACTCCATTTATTTGATTTATCAAGAGCACAGAGATCTTATTTTGGCCACCCATAATAGTCTAATTGGACTGGCCTGTGTTAAAAATCTGTGCTGCCTTGATGGGATGCTTTAAATGCTTTTCTTATTGCTCTGTTGAGTAGTCACCAGTCAAATAATATTAAGAACAGAAAGGAGGACTCTGGAGAGAGATGTGATGGTATTGGATTGCAATCCTCCTCTCCTCTACTTTATAGCCATTGTTTAAGGTGCCCAAAAGAAATCCAATGATGGAGAAGCTATTTCCCCTTTTCTCCTTCAAAGCAGAGATCTGTTAAGGGGGGGAGTTAAAAGAAGCTTAAAATGGTGGAGAAATTATTGAATCTATAATTACTGCTGTGCAATGTTGTACTCCAGTAAAAAGGAGATGGTTCTCTTCCAAGGCCCAGCTGGCTGTCTCTATGGCTGATTACCAGGGTTTCCCTGCATTGCCGCTATTGTGCGCTACAGACAGCCAAGAGCATGCAGGCGCCCCATTACCGTCCCACTGAGAGGGCCTGATCCCACAAGGTCCAGCCCACCTCACTCTGGACAACAGCAGGAGAAGCCAGGGTGGGCAGCACCTTGTGGGATCAGGCCCAGAAAGCTGCTGCTTCTGCTTCTGCAAAAGTATCATCAGCTGTCTCTACTCCTCTTCCAAGAGAGCTGACAAAAGAGGTATTTAAAAATCTGTTTAAAATTATGTATTCTCTGCTTTAGGGTTTGCTAAGCTCATTATAGTAGTGGAATGAAACTCCACAGCACGTTTAACATTTTTATTGTTATTATTTTCTGAGCTTTTCCAGCCTAATAGAGAATGACTGATCCCACTGGTGATCAGAGAGGGAAAAGGTGTAGGAATCCTAGCAGTCTGAGCACCATAGCAATACCGTGACTACCAGTTTGGCTACTTCATTGTGCAGGCTGATCCAAGGCAGGATTAAGAGGATTTCGTTTTCCATTTTTTAAGTTGAATGGGCTGAGACGAAAGCCTTTTACTGCATTTCTGAACAAGTCAGTGTATTTAGAAGAGCAGTAAAAATGGACTGCACCAGAGTTGGACTTTGAGCAATATAAAATCATTTACCACAGGAGATTCACTATATGAAACCACCCAACTTCCCCCTGTTTGATCCTTTAGTGGCCACTGATGGCCTCTTGTTTTTCTCGGTTTCTTACAGCCTTTTGCAGCAAGCCACCCAGCCGCTATCTGGCAAGTAATAGGAAAATACAGTTTTGAAACTTTTGATTGCCAGGATGTATTAAAGCATGAGGGGTGTGTGACTGGCTCAGAACAAATATGAATCAAACTTAAGCCACAGCTTAAATTCAGGTTGACCTTCACCTTCTGACACGTTTGAAAAAGACTGATTGTTTTTCATTTACTTCCCCCCTGCCTCTCCTGACAGATTCCTAATTAAGGGCAGAAGCAAAAGGAACAAATAACTGTTATCACCAGTTTGGATTTTCAGACCAAGAAACTTACGTTCAGAGAAATGTTGTCCAAATGTTATGCTAAATGGACCCAAAGCCAGGAATTTTCAACACTATGCTCATTGCTAATCTATATACATCAAATCATGCACATTTTTTCCTTTTAACACCTACCACTTCTGCCTGAAGACCATTCAGCTCTTGACAAAAGCTTCTGTTGAAGAGGCAGTATTTGCCTTTTCCACTAACAAAGGGAGTGAAGGCAAGGACAGAGCAAGCCTCATGTTTCATGAGTGATGTCTCATTTTGGATTACCTGCCACCAGAGCCATCTGGAGACTTTGTTGACATTTTTGTAACACCAAGGCCTCAGTGCTGCAAAGTTATTAGCTTTTGTGACTCTTCCAAGGCTATTTCTACCTCATTTAGATATTTTCACCCATATACCTGCTATTTGATATGTAATTGTTTGGAGCAATTAAAGTGATGCAACTACAAAGCTCTTAATCTGGCATAGTTTTACAGACACTCAATAACAAAGTTGTGTAAATTGCTGGTAGTTCTGAACACCCTTTTGGTTAACCAGGTAGATTGAAAAAGGAAAACAAACCCGTTGATTTGGATCAAGTGGAACAGTATGACCACGTTGTGATCAAGCATTCATTTCAATTCCTGGCAATTTTAATAGTAGCAAGGGCACACATGTGAAAGCAGGGTTCATAAACTTACTTCCAGAAGTAAGGAGAAGGCAATTTTGTCTTCTTTCCCTCCTTTTCCCCATATCTATGGTGGAAGGTAGGTCAGCTTGCTTTTGTTACAAAAAAAACAACTTCACTTCTTGCCTGTTTGATTTGGAAGGCTCCAGATGGTAACCACAACATTTAGCTTCCCTCACAAGGGATACTCAACATCTACACCAAGCAATTATTTTATATAGCTGCCTTATAGGTCATCTTGTAGGGGTCTGTTTCTCCTGCCTCTGGCCCAGCATGGGAATCCCTCCAGTCCTAGCACATGGGGACTCTGAATAGGCCAACACGTTGAAGCAGTGTTTCTGTTCTAGGCATTAGCAGAAACAACCTAGGCCAGTAAATCTTCTTAAAATAGTCCAGAAAAATCTGTACAAAGTCTAGTCTCAAAGTAGTTCACTGCTAGGTTGACACCCAGATGTACTGAAGGCCATTTTTGTACTTAATCATATTCGTCAGAAATCTACCAGGTTAAAAAATGGAAAGTTCTTTTTAATATGCAGATGGGAAGGGTGTCAGACAGACAATACATACTGCCAGCAATCACATATAATAATTTAGAAGCACATTACACCTCTAAATGAAGCATATCTATTAGTATTCAAACACATAACTGTCCAGATTCATAATTAAAGCTCATAAATCTTTATGTAGTCTAAGTAATAAAGTGCATACAGACCACAAAACTAAAAACAGCATGACTACACCAGTGCTAATTGTCAGGTATAGTTTATTACTTTGTAAAATTTTGGAAATGAAGACTGTGAAAACTGGCTATCCACAAACATTAAAAATTTCTTCTACTGGTTGAGATCAAGCATAGAGCTGAATTCCATATGTGTATTTGTGTGTATGCATGTGTATCAACCCAAAAACCATCCAAGACATTTTTAAATGATGGCACTTTTTAAAGTTAATTTAGATTTTTCCTAGCTGATATAACGAATGAGAAACAAAGCAGTTTAAGTCATTATCAGAACAATCCATTCAGGTTTCATGTTTTAAATACTATCGACGGTTTTCAAAAACACTTAGCAAATTATGACTGAATACACTTAAATTCAACCTATTGTTCTGTACACCTGGAAGCTGACGTTTAGTAATACCTATATTACAGAAACTAAATAAAAAGGGAGACTTCAGGAGGGCAGTCAGATTATTCAGTGTGCACGAGATATATATAATTAAAATACTACATGCAAATCAATCTAAATAAAATGTGTCATAATCTAAGTATTTCATGTACTCTTTGGAATGACCAACACAAACTTCAGCTGTAAGCTTGACCTCAGCCAATGGAAGAGATTTTTTGATACTCAAGGGTAGCCAGTTTTCACAGTTCCCATTTCCAAATTTCTGCAAAGTAATAAATGACACCTGGCAATTAGGATTCATTTGCTATATTTCAAAATTACTTTGTTTCAAAATCCAGTTAAGATTGTGAAGTGATAACAATGGTACCCTGTCATTATTTTAGATTATAATTTTTTTTTGGGGGGGGGGGGAAGTAGGGAGGGCAATGTCCAGAAGGTTTGCACTTGGGAGGTTTTGTGCCTTTTTTCAATTGTATGCATGATAAGTAAAATGGACCAGATCCACAACTGACTGTGATTCTCCCGAAGACAAAAAAGTTTCTTCCATTAGCCAAAGGTATGGTCCAGGGTATTTGCTGGGTGGACAGTGTAAAGATAATGATAGCCATATGAGTTATTCCCTTACTTAAGCGGTTGTGTTTGATAAACCATGCAATAATTTGCCCATGATTAATATTAATTTTAATCCTTTACAATACTTTAAAACGCGCATACATGTGGTCTCTGGTTTCAATTTTCCTTGTTTTGAAGTTCTCAGCTGACATTTTGGGGAGAGAGATTCTTTTCCATCATCTATTGGGTTATTTCTAGACAAAGGATGAAATCTTTGTCCTTCTGAAATCACTGAAAATTTTAACTTCTGCTAGGCTAGAACCTCACAAGCAGTGTGTTTGCTGTTAAGCACTTTCTCTTGTTTTTTTTTTTGTTTGTTTTTTTTAATAATTGTAGGCAATGAGATGGGACATGTCCCTAGATTAATAAATTAGAGGATTGAGTGGTGCTGTCCAAGGTAATAACGGTCCTTATGGAGCTCTGCCTCAGTGAAGATGACTTGATGACAAGACACAGATGTTTTTGCATAGTTACGTGAGCCGTGAAGTGCATTACACACACAGCAAAACCCTCCAATGTTTTTACAACTTAAGTATCAAAGTCATGACTGGAACCTATTTCTCAGTTTTAAAGGCAATACGCCATGCATGGATCAAAGTGCCTCCATCTGAACCTCTCTGAATCTTAACAGGCCTCCTCAAAAGAAAACAAGGTTAATATATATGTTTGAAGCACCTATGAAATTTTGGCCATTGTCTAATCAAAGTACGTTTAAAATACATTTTACAATATTGGAAGTTCCTTCAAACTTCCCAGAAACATTCCTCTTTTCTGTCTCAGTAAATCTGGCTGGTTTGAAAGCAAAGTCAAAATTGCAGGGACGCAGAAGCTGTATTTTTAACAGAGACTGCATGCAGCCACAGATGTCCATATTATGGGGAGGGAGGGAGAGAGAGAGAAAGAGATCTGTGTGTATGCATGCATACACCTTCACTGTTTCAAGCAATGTATAATAATTTCCCTTGTGAATAGCTATAAAGTTATTGTAGCATTAAAGCTGGATAGACCTACAGTAATGGTATTTCCTGACATTTCCAAATGTTAAAAGGTCAACAAAAACAGTACGTATGGAAACAATCTCTTGTCATTACATTCTATAGCATGAATTAAATAAACATTTCCTCTTTTTCCCCCTTCTCCTGTCATTCAATGTAAAAATTTAAAACTATGACACTGAAACAGCATGAAGCCAGTAAGAACTTTAATTAAAGAGGAATTCAATAAATACAATCTATTCTGCTCCAGTCAGATCTGCTTTTTCTTCACTTACTGAGGAGTTAGTGAAATTCCAGCACTAACCACTGTGACACAAATATGAATTTTTCCAGAGAAAGATTTCCTCAAAATTTGACTATAGTACCTTCTAGCAAAAGCCATCCATCTCTAACCAGCACACAGACTGGTGTCCCCTAAGGTGGTGACATTTACTGCTTTTGCTTTACATGGTGTGGAAGAACACATAGTTTTCAATGAAGCAGTAACTTCAGCCACTGCCTAGTGGACGCTGACCAGCCCATCCACAATAACTTTCCACTGCCTTTGGAATCGGACTAGGATCTAGTTGCTCAAAACATTGGTCGCTGTCTGTACGTGTTACATGTTAATGGCCAGCTCAGCACTGTGGTGCTATCTGTAGCTGGACGCTACCTGAGGGTCATGTCATAATCTGATCGTCTGGCCCAGCAGATGAATGCAGCTATTTTTGCAGAAGGGAAGTGAGACTCCAGCTCTGCATGGTAGTTGCCCTTTCTTAACAGCTTCTTGTGTTTCCAGACAGCATGGGTTATATTTTCAGTGTGTTGAACTGTAAATGCTATTTTGTGTAAATATCTTGCTGGGCACCATGATAATCTCCCAGAGCATGACTGGGCTAAAACAGCAAAGGCATGACTAGCTGACCTGACACCACGGCCCTGAGTCACCTAACAGCCTGGAATAAGGAGAGCAGCTAGTGTGACAGATTCAGTGAAGAGCCGTCAACAAAGTCTGAACCAGATTCTGTTGGCAGTGATGCTCTCCACAGGGAGCACTGAAGAGTCCCTTAAAGCTGGGTGAAAAACACTGCCCTCCTGCATGATGAGACTGAAGGACTTTGGCCAAAAGATGACCACTGTAGCTGCAAGAGGAGCACTAGCTCCCTGTTCAGAAGTGTATAGAGGTAGCATGTTGTCTGCATGAAGAACTACAATAGAAAGGAGAGGTGAGGGAGAACTTTTTTTTTATGAAAGCTCCTTATCTTGGGCCATTGATATCACCACTGTTTTTGTTCATCAAAGTTCTGGGTTTAATAGCCAGCCTTCCTCTGGATCAACTACAGAAGCCATTTAGCTCCTTTATAGATCCTCGTAGAGCACAGCCCACTGTCACTTCATTGCTTTGGAGTTCAATTGCCAATCCTTTAATATTCTGTTCAAGTTGTCTCTACCCCAGTTTTCCATCCTTCACCCTTGACTGATCTTGATTCATCTGAAGATGATAACAATGTAGTTGTTCAGGAAAATACAGCAAGAACACTTCCATTTCTACCACATTTACAGCAAGCACTCAGCTCCACAGATGAAGCCACTAAAAGATTTCAGAACAGTGATCTGTACTGAGAACAGTTGGACAAGGTCACCGGGGCACTGCAAGAATCCATCTCGTGTTATAACAAGATCTACCAATCAAAACCAGACGGAGGGATGTGGTTGCCTAGCAAACAGAGAGAGGCAACAGCAAATCAAACCCACAGTCAGAGAATCACTGCTACAGGGGCCCTAAAAAATAGGTCTGAGGGAGCAGGCAGTCCTGACAAAGTCACAAACTGACAAGAGACTTGGAGATCTCTTCTCCTGCTAATCCCTGAAAGAGTTTCCTGTGCTTTCTCTGCATCAAGAAAAAAAGAAAAAAAAAATCAAACTGCACCAAAGGTGCTCCTCACTCCGTCAGATTCCATCTCTCTTCTGAAGGGAATAACCTGGTAGAGCCTGGGCCAAAAGAGAGATTTCTAAAATGATACTACCATTTTAGAACTGCACTCCTCCTAAGCAGAAGTTATTTGCCACATTGGCTTTGGCACTCCTTGGCCTTCCATACATCCTATAAGTTCATGTACAAATTGTTTTTCCATAAACAGCAAGTGCACAGTGCCCTTTCCAAATCCATGCAGTGTGCAGGGTTACCTCTGTCACCCTCTCTGTTACCCTCGGGTAAATTTTCCCTCTGGAGTGTTAATTACCCTTGCAAACATCTGGAATAAAGCACTAACTATTCAGATCCACCACTTTCAGATGCACAATAGCACACACATAATCTATATGCATAGGATGACAGTTTCCCACGTTTCACAAGACATGTAGCCTCACACACACTATGGAATAAGGCAAGAATGTGGTAATGTAACAGTGCAGAGCACAAACTGCTAGTCAGATCTTCAAACACACCCAGTATTCCACAGTTTAGAGCAAGACATGAGGCTCTGAGGACAGAGCAGGGTCAACTACAGGAAGTCCCATCCCAAACGTTCTTTCCAGGACCCGGACCCAGAATGACTACAGTAAGAAAAGCCTCTCTAATAAGTCAAACTCCTTCTTCTTTCACTAAATAAAACAAACATTTTTCTAACCTGTATTGTTTCTGGCTCTGCTCGCTGCTCAGCCCCTTACTACAGCTTACTTCAAAATTCCTTACTGGGTGTTTGGCAGGGTGAGTATGATCTATAGCATGACCTTGTAATTCAGTGCACTGCTGTCATTCTGTATAATGCACTGTAAAGCATAGCTTTTATTGGAAATGAAACTGCATAAATAAACACTCTTACTTTAATGTGAAGTAAAACATTTTGCATTACAAATGTGCAGATTCAGTTTGGGAGAAATTAGTTATCAGAAGAGCCAAATATCAGGCAGAGATGTGCCTATTTTATTTTGATCTTTTTTAAATGTAGCCAGTGTCTAATAAATTTTGTTTCAGTTTTGTAGTCTTTCATCGGGGGAAGATTTGTCTGAATACTATAGAGAGCTGACTTGGATCAAACCCTTCTCTGCAGCTCTCTTCTTCCATCTGAGTCCCAACCCTCCACTCCACAATGACTATAAACAGTCAGATGTTGAATGAAATAGGAAAAAGCACAGTGAATCCAGTTCTGCAAACCCGATCAAAGAGGAATTGTACTTCAGTTACCTAAGTGGAATCTCGTTGTCTCTATGATGGTAGCATATCTGCTTTTTTACATAGACTGGCTAACAACTTGTTGAAAAAATATCTAGCTAATGCATGCACTCTAGCACATGCTTGAATTTTGTGCTTTTCAGTCCATTACTAATTGAGCCATCACTATCTGCTCAGAATTCAAGACTGACTGCCTTCAGTGCACTTAAAAAGCATATGGGCAAAATTCATAGGCATCCGCCTTGCATACCATACAGCACGAGAGGTGACAGTAACAATTATGTGTCTGGAAAGAGACACTTCAACCAGGCTACAGACATTCAGCTAATATTATTCCAATGTGTCATTTGGAGAGAGAATAAAACCGTCCTGGTCATCAGCTGTGTAAAATGCTTGGATCATTAGGCTAATTCTGGCAGTATCTTGCTGGCTCGGTTATTCTTTTTTTTTTCTTTTTTTTTGGTAATATATTCATAATAATTCAGTCAAATATTTATGCCAGAACTTTCACTGGCAGAAAACACTGCTCCCTCCTGAGGCAATTCTGTGCTTGGCTTAACAGGTTGCAGGGTCACAACTGACACTTCAGAGAACCTGGACCAAGCATTTAACCTGCTCCCTGCAACGCACTAGCCCCAGGCAGGTTGTTTGCTCCAGAAAGTATACCCCAAAACAAATATAAAAGAGAAGATAATGAAAAACACAGATAGGATAGCAAAGGATAGCAAATACAGCTGCTTTGTCCTTCCTCCACTACTTCAAGGCCATCCCTGCAATATGGATTTCATTAATGGCTCAAAGACAACATTGCAGAATTACAAGTTCAAGATGTTATTGGAAAAGCCACCCCATGACTCTTTTTATGTTTTTTTTTTTTAATCATCTTTAAAACCAACTTTTAAAAAGTGATTATTTGGTACATTGTAACACTGCCAGCGATCAGGCTGGAAAAGAATATATACACATGTACTGAGAGCATAAATGACAGCACAAACTTTCTGTGCAGCTTTCTCCAAGACAGCAGAAAAAAGCAAAAATACGATACAGAAGCTGGGTCTAAGCAGCGACAAAGCACAGCTCTTGAACCTACTCGACTGAAAGGCCTCTGGATCGGGGTCAGTCACTTCATCTGTGCTTATACATACGGATCAATGAAGTCCCAATCCAGTGTTCACACTTTGCTACTAAATCACACATATGATTATTTCGCAGTATCATCACATTTGAAAGTCACCTCCTAGAACAATAAAATGTAATGCTGTCAGACAGCCTGACATTAGTGAACTAATACCTACCAGTACTTTAAAACACAACTTTTCCATTGAGAGGTATGCAGATTTTACCTTAGAGAAAGTTTTGAACTCAGCCAGTCATCAAAGTTTCAAGTATATAAATAAATTACATGAAACCAGAGTGGAAACAAGACACTGTAGTTCTGAAACAAGCCATAAGATACTGCAGTGACTAGTCCTGAGGCTGCAGTGTGGCTAGCCTCACTTTGCTGCCCCAGTAACCGTTGTACCCATCAACAGCAAGGCTGGCCGTGGCGGCAGAGATGGGTCTTTAATATGGCACCAGGCTTGGCCACCCCCTTTGACCACATGACCTTTAACTGCACACGCAGCGCTCTAGGACAAGCAGATTTCCACAATTAAAAGAGGCATTTTTTTCATGACTGGTAAAAAAAATAATGAGAAGAAAATCTTGACTGTGCTAGTCACGATGACAAGTCCCCAAGGGGATGGGTGCTTTTCTAACCGCAAGGCGCGTAGCAGTGCGCCAGGCCATGGCACGCGGCAGGGTACTACGCTCCCGTCGGACACAGCCGGCGGCCCTGAGCGCACCAGGACTGCCCCGCTTCTCCCACCGAGCACACAGGGAGGCACAACGCAGCCTGCTGCCTGGCAAGCCTTACCTCACGGGCCCCAGAAGAGCTGTTCATACAGCAGCTCTACTAGACAAGCAAGCTGTCTTAAATCTAAATCAAATTATGCATTGCTCTGCCAAAGTACAGGACAAAATGACATCCCATGTTTCAGCTGCTGGGACAGGAGGGCACCTGCCCAGTAAAGACAGGCTGTCCAGGCTATTGCACTGTGCCTGGGAAGCTGCAGACAGCAGCTGAGGGGCCCTTACTTCATACGCAAAGCCTGGAGAGCATGCCATAACAGGCTTTCTTGGTCATTTGTGAAGAGCTGTCCTCAGCTGTCCTGGTACCTGTCTATTAAAGAAAACACTGAATATTTAAAGTCTGCCTAGGTCTTCTTACACACCACTGGTGTAAGAGCACTGAACTCTTCCCTTCAGTCTTGCATTATATTTGCTCTGCTCGATTATTTTTTAATTGTATTTTTGTGTGTGTGCAAATCCCAAGGCCTACTTGCAAATTAGGATGCCTGTCCTACGCCAATCTGTGCATGTGCCTCATTTACATGCATATTTAAAAATGCGAGTCTTTCATTTCAATCTGCTACAGTAATTTAGCTCTAATGTGGAACTAGTGCCAGGGTTTTGAAGGATTATTTTTCCTCTCTGTGGACAAACTGCTATACTGGAGTGGTTACATTCCTACCTAATGGCTTGAAGCCACTTGAAAGAAATAACCTTCTCTATGAAAATGTTACCAGCTTTCTGATAATTCCACTCTACTAAAAATAAAATGAAACAGCAAATCAACCACTATTGTTACAGAAGCAAGCAGGTATTCTGAACCATGGCACAATGGCAGAGAGTACTCTTCAGCTTGTGTCTATGCCACATAAAAATGCTGGACATAAGTTCTGGGAATAACCTAATTACTTTGGATATGATTGCAAGTAAAATGAGCTTACTATTAGCTTCATAAAATTGGCTCTCACAATATCCCCCATTCATTTCCCTTTCCATAAAATTATAGAGAGCAACACAGGAATCCAGTACTATCCACTACGGCTGAAAGAGCATCCTCAGCAGTCTCAGAGACAGGTATACAACTCTCAGGCCAAAGCAGAGGCCCAGAGCATGCCAGAGGGTAAGAAATGTGCTGGCAGCTGGGTGCCATGTCTGGAAACCTTAATTCTAAGATGTATAACTTCATCTTGCAGATGGTGAGCTGAGTGGCCAGAGCAGTTGTCTTCAATTATGGTGAGAGCCAAAAGGTGGAGAGAAACAAAGAGAGTAACAAGAACTAGATGCTGTTCTGCCAGCTTCTGAAAGATTATATGTTTATTCATTTAGTTAGTTACCAAAATATCAAACTTTTTGAGGAGAAATCTAGATTTTGTATATAACTGCATGCAATACAAGTGCACAAACTAATCTGCATCCAAGATGGTAGTGGAGGGCAACGATACTGATGTTTATTATAAATAATACCCTCCTGTTCAGAATCCAGGAATCTGGCATATGTACTGAGGCATTCCAAGTTTCTCCCAAATTATCATCACAAGTAACTCAGAGATTATTATCTGCACAGCACCCAAGTATGTGCTCTGTCGAACACACAGTCCCTGTCTCAACTGCTAATATTCCACTTCTAAATGTCACTCATGAGGGAGAGAGGACATATCAGCAGGGATGGTTTAGGGTGAGAAATGACATGATTTACAACAGCAAGATCATATTTGTGTTCAGTAGACATTGGCAAAATTTAAGGAAATATTGATTTGGTGGTGAAAAGCTTAGCTTTTTTCTTTATGGAACAATTCACTTTAGCTGGGCTCTCATAGTGATATATATATTGTAGAGAAAGCAAGTGAAAGGCAGAGAACATTGACTCAGAGGATAACATTAACTCACCCCTGTCCTCACCGTCTCCTGCTTTCATCATTGCCTTAAGCCATGCAAAATGTCCCTTCAAGGCATAGACAGTGCAGCTGCAAATGTAAAATTAGACTGACCTTAGCCTTGGCCCTGTCAGGCTCCACATCTGATTTCATTCACAGCTCCCTTTTTACAGTGCATCAGGTTTAAATTTGTTACCAAGACTCTGCCTCTCCCTGTTGGTAGATCTCCTGTCACACAGCATCATCCCTCCCTCCTGTCCATCACTTGTTTTGGGTCCAAGTTACCCTTCTAGAGATGCTCTGCCACCACCTTCCTTTCACTGCAGTATTTCCAGAAGATCACCTGCTATTCGAGACCTACAACATGGAGTCAAACCACAACAAAAGTGTATCAGCCCTTTTCACTTGTCTTACCATGCAAGGGCAAGTTTCACTGCTGGCACTCAAGCGTCTCACGATAAAAGTATTTCCCTTTACTGTATCAGGTCTGGTTTTAGTCGCAGCTGTTAATGGTTGACACTTGCCCTTTTGCTTGTACTCTGAGCCACCTTGAAAATTCTGTATGGCATCAAATAACAATGTAATGATGTGTAATAAAATAAATACATTGTATACACTTAGCAGGCTAACATTCTTTAAGTGGCTGGAATCCCAAATAAAGCATAAATAAGGAGTAGCATGACACTTTTAGACAGAACAAATCTGAACTGGTCAGACTACAGGTTCTTGGCTTTTCAGCATCTAAGAAATCAATAATGTTATTTGTTATAATTTATAAAATAGTTGGAAATTTTCTTTTCTTCCTTCCTTGACTAAAATAGTACTAGCTCAAAACAGAGGGAATACAGCTTAAGGTCTGGCTCTCTTGAAATTTTAGACTTCTAAATATGAACTTAAAGCACTGGTATGGTTAATTTTGCTAGCAGTTCTGGCAAAAGGCAGAGGTAATAGATGGCAGCAAAGAGAACTAATATGGAGCTTATATCTGGATATATATCAAATGTGTTCCTGCTGTAAACAGCAGCATTGTAAACTGTGAGCATAAGCTCACACCCTCCTGGTGGATTAAAGGTCTTTTGCTAAGCCTTTCAAAGTTTCAAAACACGCTATTCTGAGGTCCACAGTCTTTTGAATCAATGGTTTGTGAAAATAACTCCCCAATGCACAAAATGCTTCAAACACTTATGACACATAACACAGCACATGGGCTTGCATCAGTCATATCACGTGGTATTCAGAAGAGTGTGGGTTTAAAATAAATTGTTTACAAAAGAGGCCCCTACCTGGAAAGAAAAGAGGTTGCACAGATTAGAGTTTTTCTTTTAGATCAATGAATGCCTTATGTTTTGAAGGTTTCTGCTACTACCAAATTGTTCACATCTGCAGCGCTACATTATAAAAATGACACCACTGGAGAGGTATTAAAAAAGCAATAAGGTTGCAAACAACAGGCAAAATTCTAGCCAAAAAAGGTATTTTATCTTTGTAAAGACAGAAACTGTTAAACTAAGTTTCCTCAACTAATCTCTATTCCTGACCAGAAGATAAAAAGCATAACACATTGTTCAAAAGATGGTTGTTGAGGACTTTTATTTTCCAGCAAATATAAACATGGCTTGTGATATGACAAATGAACATGGCATTTTCTTGCTTTTATGCTTAACTTTGGAACACTTGGAATAACTAAATTATCTCTGCTTAATGTAAGGGTAACTTGCTAAAACTAAATCTGTTAACTAGAAACAGCATTTATTTCTCCCTCTTGTTCTGTCCTGTACTATTTACAATCTGATAATCTGGTTTAGAAGAGTTAGCTTACATATTTCTAAGAATCATATGTGGTCAAACAAAGAACTCACCCTTTAAAACATATATTTGAAGTATTGTCCCAAAATAATAAGTCATGTTTATTTACCTAAAATCTGTCTCACACATGCAAAGTATCAAGAGCCATTTGAAACTTAAAGATTCATAATAAAGTTCTGAACAAGAAAAATAAAGGCTATGAACATACGCTTACAACCACTCTATAATTATCAACAAGACTTTCTTTATGAAACATCTTGTTTCTCTTAGTTGCTGCTTTAGTTAAATCCACACAGGACTACAGAAAGGGAAACATCTCAGTTCCTGTGTAAAATACAATCTTTTCCCTCGATGGCAAGAGGAAAATCATGATGCATAAGAATTCTTTAATATATTTGCCTTTGGAGTTTATTGACTTTACTTCTACTGGTATTTTACCATGTAGGAATAACATTTAGTTACCAAAACTGAATCCTTGCTGACTTAAAACCCCATCCATTTGACTACATTTTTGAACAAGCTATATTAATTTAAGCAGCATGAAGCTAGCTGGGCAGAGACAGCTAGGTCAATCAGCTATATTTTAAAGGTGTTCTCCCTTAAAAAATAAAGCCTAAAAATTTGTACTATAAATCAGGATCCAGTGACTGCAAGGTGGAGCAAACATCCCTCTGGGATAATAAATCAAGTTAGTATTTGAATTTGTATCATCTTAGAACATCTTTCAGATTTATTTATTAGGTAGTTGAATGATTTTATCTCATCCATGTGTAGTCATCTAGGGCTATTCATAACAAGCTGTTCCAAAGAGCATATATCTGAGCAAGTAGCCTGGGCTTTTTTGGAAAGAGGTTACCATTGATGAATATGGTTTTGATTTTGGAAAAGTGAGCTGTCTTTATCACGGATTAAGGTATCGTTCGAAGGTATACCGTAGGCTGGGCGGCGAGTGGGCCAAGGTGCTGTTTCCGAGGCACAGCGCTCTCGAGCCAGGCCCTCCATCTGGTTCTCATAACGCTCCTGAGCTACATTTCATTTCATAAGCTGAGGAGATGACACTAGATTAAAAGCAGGCCCATTGGTGATAGTTTTCAGAAGTCGGGGCAGGTATTCTAATTATGTAACACATGTAGTCATTTCTGGTACATAAATTGGCTTCTTCTTGGTATGTGTTTTATTAGTATTGATTTCTCAAAGAATTGGCACCTTTAAGGTACACAGCATCAGCCTGTACCAATGCACTGGGGTAAGGAAAACTCTTACTTATGTTCTGTCTCTTCGATCTGTTTTTTACTACCTTAAGATACCAGAAAAGCAGTAAATAGCAAGCTGCTTAAACCCTTACAGTCATAAAGATGTTTTTTGCCTCTACAGGACATGCTGCAAGAGGACTGGCATTATTTTGAATTCTCTTTTCCCCACTGCAGCCTCAATTTCACACCAAAATCCACCCAGCTTAGATCCTTAACCTCACACAAAGTCCCCCTGACTTCAGCGGGATTCAGGGGCATGTAAGCCTTCTAACCAGCAGATCCTGCTGCAGCACTAGGGACAATTTTACTTAAAAGGAAAGAAGAAAAAAAAAAAAACACACACACCCACCACCCACCACTGATTAGAGTTGCCATACCATTCAGGAATAGCATATGAAGCCATATAACAAGCAGTACACTTGCTTAGCAATATCTTTCTGAGTATTGGTTGAAGTCGCTTTCACTGTTTTTAAAATGAAAATAATTTATTTAGGCCCGTGCTCAGGAAAGCATTCAAATATAATTTTAAATAAAATAAGCTAGAAGTGGAATAAATGGTCTAAAGCATATTGAAATATCTGGCATGGAAATTTTCTAAACCCTTTTTAATAGGTTTCTGACATAGTTAAAACAGAACAGAATTAATGAACATCCTAATGCACAGAATCACATGATTTCTCCAGTAAATACAAGGAGAATAGTCTCCAAGTTGAAAATTGACAACTTGGAAATATAACCCTCCAAAAATCAAAACAAAGTCAGTATGGTTAAAGTGGTGCTAATCAGGGGTGACTGTGTAAGTTTGGGTTTTTTTTTTTAATTCTTATAAAACAAGCATCATGCCATTATGTGGCTCAGCTGACTGGGCTGATCAAATAAAATGTTGAATTTCTATCAATTCAGCTGCAATGCAAGTCAGTGCCTACTGCCAGTGTCACATCAGGATCCCGTCACAGGAACAACCACCTTCATTCCAAGTGCCAGCTCCAGCTGCACATATACCCCCACAGGCCAATCAATACTAGAGCTATCGCTCAGCCCAATGAATAGTTTTTCCTTTGGACACCCAGCAAGCTAGCATACTGTTTGTTCTGATACACAGCAGACTTGAAAACTCCCCTCATTACCCACATTTAGCTGGGATGTTTTAGTAGATTTCTTGGATTTCTCACTCTTACTTCAAACCAGCATTATGTCAATAAACAGAATACCTTAATGCTTGGTATGAATCTCATCTTTCTCCCGAGCTGTCCTGGAATCTTAAACTTCCACCTGTCCTACATGAAAGGAGCGTTTCATAGAATTCACTACTTGTGTAAATTTACCCAACAGGATACTTTTTCCTTATCCCACAGGAGGGTAGAGTTCCAGGACTGTTGAAAAGTTCAGCAGGGGACAGTGTTATACAACCTCTGTGTGCATTGTAGCCCTATATTTATGAACACATCTAGTTACATATTATTTCCATGGCCTGTTTTCTTTTTCAGCAGCCTGTGTGAATTCTTTCAGGATGACATTTAATCATTCAACTGCACCCATTGTGTTGGATTCAATATAAAGCGGACCAAAGAACATATATGCTGAATATCACTGTCTCTTAGGAATTACATGCTTGCTAGAAGTAAATTATGGTGTATTATAATACAAAAATATTGTCATGAGTTATTTGTGGCTAAACACCAAAACAAAGTAGTATGTGGCAACATCTGAAACATGATTTACTTAAAGCTATTTACTCTAAGGAATTAGTTACTAACTAAAATTATTGTCATTAACTTGTTCCATAACAAAGCTTTGCGAAGAGAAAAAGAAAAAGAAAGCACTGTGTGGCTATTAAAAGCCCTATGCAGGCTAATATACAGCTAAATGTTGGGCCATCCCCCTTCGGTCACATCCACGCCACCTAAGCTGAGTAAACTGGACACTTCACTTTGAACTCGGTCCTCCAGATGTTGGCTCCAGCTCTGTGTTGATCTGTTCCTGTGCTCAGCACTGCAAGCCAACTTCGCACACCCACTGTTCCCCCTACACTCTGAGCTGCACTAATTTACTTTTCCATTTCATTTCACCCAACTTGTTTCCCCAAGCCTTCTGGAGCCATCCTGATCAGAGGCTCTGGATGCTATCACCATACCAACAATTTGGGGTGAATAAGGCTCCCTTCTGAAAAGTGAAGAAAGTGGACTCATGGAAGGAATTTGAACATTTCTAGAATAAATAAAACATTTTAAATGTTATTCTAATAACCTTTCATCTCTCTTTTTATTTCCTTCAAGTTAATTAGAAAGAAAGAAAGAAAGAAAGAAAGAAAGAAAGAAAGAAAGAAAGAAAGAAAGTCACCAGGGCATATTCCAGGAGTCTCCTTGGTGTAAATCAGGCAGCACACACACTGCAGACCAGTAACAATGAAATGATCCCTTAGGATATTGCATTTCTTGCCAAGTCTAACTTCTTCAAAGACTTTTAACTTTGCCAGTGGCCAAAGTTTGCAGTTGAAAGTCCTTCTTTACTGGTCAGGATTGGGGCAAGATGCATAGAAAGAAAAGGGAGCTAAAGTGACCCATCACAGCTGGTGGAAAAGTAGGCCCAAAATGCCCCTAAATTCACCTCTGGTATTAGACTATGAGGCTCCACTTGTCAGTAATCCGGGTTGAAGTGCAGAATGCCTACAGAAGTCATTCATATTTGCTGACTTTGGCTCATTTGTTTCCACACAAGACCCAGTGCTGGGGTCATCGCCAACCCAAAGATGGAACTGCGAAGGAGGATACAGGAGCATTACTGGAGCTTGCTTGTGACTGACCCCATTTGGAGTGTACTCTAATGGCCTTACTCCATCAACACACAGAAATTAGAATCGCAGAACTTGAACAGTTTTATTTAAAAGTGAATGGAAGATAAATACCAGAGTTTTATTCCTTCCACTCAAGTTTACAACTTTGTAGCCAATTCCTGTGCACTTGATGGATTGGATTCTAATGGGCCACAGGAAACAAAAACAGATGACTAACATTAACCAGTAAATGTAAACACCAGGGAAAGCCAGAATTAGGTTGTTTTCAGCTCCTCCCATGTTTTCCAGCCATTCAGAATAAGCAAAACCACACAGAAAATAATTCATAATTTGCACTTAGTCTTCTATTTGAGAGTATCGGAGCATTTTCTGACTACTAAATATTTGGTACTAACTGGAGAAGTGTTTGATGCTTATCTGCAGAGAAATTGTACCAGAACAGTAGGAATCAGTCAAACTGCATAAATATGCACTGCACATATAACCACGTGTCACTGGAAATACAGAAAACCTTTAGAAAATGAAAACATGTGAAATACAGAATTCTTCATGTGGAAAGGTTTCAGAAAATAGTTTTTCTGAAATGCTTTTCTTATACTGCCTTCTATTGGACAAAAACAAAACAAATCCCCCCCCTGCCTCAACTGTCTCCTCCTAATAAGAAAGTAAGTGCTTGGTTAGACTGCAGCATGAAATAGATCTCCATTTTGAGGGGGGAGAAAATCCCAACTATTTTCCTACTTCTTTTGCTCACAGAATTAAAGTTGCTTTGGGTAGTTATTAATGAAATAACTGCACAAAGTAAATCACTTAAAAATCCAAAATAGGCCACACCCTGTCACTTTCCTCTGCATACTGTACAGTGAACCCCTGTGCATGCTGAAATGTAATTTGATACTAACGATTCTCATGGAGTTTGCCTCCTAGCATCTGTGCCTGCATTCAAAACACCCCCAAAAACACCCCTGACAGAAAAAAACAGAAAATGTTTTATCACAAAGTAATGTTCCTGACTAATCTACAGTTGGACTATTATAAGGGACACGTAGCAAGCAAACAGAGGTAAAACCTATGAAGGGCGAGTGTCTGTTTGAGAGGGCTTCCAGCAGATAGCCTTTCACATCAGTCTCCCAGCCCAGTTCACGAAATAACCTGCTGCCATCTTATGGAAGAGACTTTGTAAAGCATGTAATTTAAAATCAGTTCTGCTCTTCCCCCCTTGCTGCTTTTCTTTAACCAGAGTAAACCGCGAGAGATAAACATCTGCTTGTTGTGGTGAGTTATTCTTTGTGGAAGTTACTTTCTCATCTACGATTTTACAGTAATCTTCAGAGCAACCAGGAATTCACACGGAGCAATGTGCTGAGAATGCAAACAAACCAGCCAGGCTGCTAATTCTGACACAGCTTCAGACAGAGGTTTCTTACACTACACAACAAAAGCCATCTGGAGCCATTCAACTCTACAAGATAAAATCATCATTTAAGGAATCATTTAAGGACTTAAGGAAGTCGCTCTTTGTGCTCTCTCTGGCCTTCTCTACATGGCCAACTTGAACCAGTTTAACTAAAGGTGGGATTTTTAACATGGTTACTAAGATAAAAGAAAATACGCCAGCTTACGCTTGAAGTCACTGTGTATGCAAGGCTTCAGTTTCTCCATCTGTAAAGCAGGAAGAGCTGCATTTACAGCCTTCAGGGAATTCTGCTGAGAGATTTTGCCTGTGATGTGAAAGGGAAATCCCTCCCCAAGCCTCTGTGTTACTGCCCAACAGGAAAGCAAGATTTCAGACAAGGACTGACTAAGAGAGGAGAAACGGTCAACAGGGCTGAAAGACTGTATTTGTGTGAACATAAGACTCCCAGAAGTTTACAACTTCTGTTGTGCCCTAGAACCCTATTTCCAGTTGGAGCATTTAAAACAAAAATCATTTTTTGAGAGGAATATGATTAGTATGAGAAACAAGATACACGTGAGAAGGAGAACATTCTCCTACTCCCACCTGCTGCAGCAGCCAATGCTGGGACACTACCAGCAAGCTCCCGAGCCTTTCTGGGGCTAGCACAGAGGGGCAAAATTATTCAGTTGTCAGGCCGTTTACTTCCTTCTGTCTAACCCAGCCTGAACTCTCCCTTCGCCTCCCCATGAAAGGGTTTCCAATCCATTAATAACTGGGGAGAATGTGAAGGAATTTCTACTGAGAATAAACAGCTCTTAGTACCTAGATTTCTAAGTGAGATTATCTAGATTTAGATAATTTACATCCTACAACAGCTAGCTGAGGAGATGTCTGGTCATTTGATAACTGTCTAATAAATCCTAAATTCCACTAATGTTTCACAAAAATAGAGAAGTTATAATGCTGTATCAGTATTCAAAAAGGCAAGCTGCAAGATCTTGCTATAGGCCAGCTATACAGACACCAATCCCAGACAACACAGTAGAAAGATGATACAGTATTCAAATAATAAAGAACAAAAGCATACTTTAATCACTGTGCTGTTAGGAGGCACAGGAGAACAGAACAATGCCAGGGACTGGAGTTATTTATAGACATCCTGCCAAGATTGCTAGGGGCTTTCAGATCTTTCAGAACTGCATGTAACTGTACGAAATTGGCTGAGAGGGGCATATGGCAACATGAGACACATTAGGAGCACAAGTCTTTAAATGGGATTGGCCAGAAGGTGGGATAGATGGCAGTACAGAATTAGTCAGTAAAACATTTTAAACAGTTTGTTGAAAATTGGTCTTATCAAGCAAATCTATTTTCCTTCTCTGAGGCAAACACAAAGTGACAAGTGATAAGGAAAACAGTTTTTCCATAGTTTGACATATCAGACAGTCTAAAAACAAAAAAAACCTGTATGATATCAGTAAAACCCATTTCCAATAGATTAAACTGACATTACTGACAAGATAAGTGTCAAGCAGGTATCTCAGAGAGCAGTGCAGACATGACACTCTGTCATTTTCATCAAGAATTTGTAAAAATTCTAAGTCACTGCTAGTAACATTCACAAAAAAAATACAGATTTTTACAGAATGCTGAGGAGAAGGCCAGAGAAACTCTACAGAGACATCAGGATCATTTGGTAAAATGAGTCCATTGAAAGATTCAACCATGTTATCTATACATCAACCAAATTATCTGTAAATCATTCTTTCCAAGAGCTAAATTGTAACAAAACAAGGACTGAACTGAGTCTCAGTCATAAACTAAGAGCTGCTCTAATCCAGAAGAAACATAACTGCATGCTCTCTCTTACCCAAGAATCAAAACAAAACCATAGCACTAAGAACAGTGCACAGCTAAACTTCGGTACACAAACTTCTGGGTCAGGCCATAATCCCTATCTCCCTCTACATTCAGTGCCTCTACTAAGTGTAGCTTATACATATTAACGCTGAACTTTAAAGAGGAAACTATTATCCTACTAGAGGGAAAGAACCAGTTGGCAGAAAAGATGGTGGGTAGGAATTCAGACACGCCAGTTCAAGTTCCAGGTTTGTCTCTGTCTTCTTGTGGGATTTTGCAACAATAGTTTATGCCCAGATACTCAAAAGAAGTTTGCCATTTAAGTGCTACAGAAATTAATACCTATCTCTCAGTGACTTAGCAAGCCTATCTCAAAGCATTGCTGAGAGCTACTGATTGTGGAAAGCTCACATTGTATGGTAACATTGTATGGTAACAGATAACTGCAGGTGCCAAAGACAAATATACCATCTTCCTTCTCTCATATATCAGTTTACAAAGTCTCATTTTGCAGCTTTTTTTTTTTTTTTTTTACTTAATCCTGCAAACATTTTATTATTGAATATTCAATATTCATGTTGGTTTTTAAATAAAGATTTCAGTGTTTTCATGACCCCATATTAACTGAGCAATATAAAAATTCAGTAAGGAAAGAGATTGTGGTTTCAAGGGTCCACTTAGTCTCTAATCAGAGCATAAAAAAGATTTTAAAAAAAGATATGAAAAAACACACTGACTTTGTCATTTTAACTTTTTTTCTTTCCTAAAAGGCTCCTCTGCACAGCTTCATTTAAAAGCTTCTATAGTGCCTGGTGTTTTCTTTGGCAAATTTGGAGAGCTGGTTTGGGGATAAAAGAAAACTGCACCAAAAGACCAAAACAGAATTAGGAGATTTGACAGGACTTCATAAAAGTTGCTGCACACAGGCAAAGGGGGGATTTCTCAATAGCTCAGTTAAAAGACAAAAGCTCCAGAGGAAAGTTCTGTGCTTGGTGGCAAACTCCTGTAACCCTTGCTAAGCCTACAGGAAAGTCTGCAAGGGAGGCAGACGCTACAGAGCACGAGAACACACACAAACTCTCACATCTTAAAGTTATTTTACACATGATTAGGTACCATTTTTCATACAAGGCACACATGCACTTGAGCAATGGCATAGTCAAAAAAAAAAAAAAAAAGACCATTATGCTAATCTGTCTGGCTAGCTGTTTGGGGCTGGGGGAGGGAGAGAAGAGCAGACTATCTTGCACATTCACAGGCCTACTTTTTTCACCTCTTTCCCTTCCTAATTTTCTCTCACTTCCCCATATCGGTTACACTGTAAACATGCCTAGGGATGAAGGGGAAAAGAGAGCATGCTGCTTACAAGGACAGACACAGGAGACTGTCTGCACTGCAGCTGCAGGTCAAGCTGCGGAGCACGTCTCTTCCAGCCCCTCTATTATCATTGATCGTTCTGATCAGCGCAGGATGGATTTTTGAGCACTGTGGTTCAACAAGGTATATGTTTCTAGAGCATGATTTGAGCAATGTAAGTCTTCAGAAGGTACATAACCCCTTGCCTAATGGATAGTGGAACTATTTAAACACAGCTGTTGCTATTAAACACCTCAAAGTAATCCCCCTTCCAATGCAGACACGGAGGGCTTGCAAGTAATTACCAAATACCACAGTATTCTTTAGAATAAGCTTCCATTTAACTGCACTGCTGTCTCAGTGCTATGCAATGTCTTCCCTTCTCAACTTCAGCCATGCCTATAAAATTGAACATCCCTAAAATATTTCCAATCTAATATCCTTTTATTACTAAATTAATGTCAGACCTAGAACTTTCCACTAAGTATAGGGAAACCACACTAATGTTAATCACTTACATGTGGTTGCTAGCATATTAATAGGAGCCATTTCAAAAGGATTTCAAGCATACAGTGCTGACAGGGCTAAACTCTGCAGGAAAGTGCCCTGACTCTGCCAGGGAGTGCTCAGAGCCATCAGGCACCTTAATGTGCAGGCCTGGGACAAGACAGAAGCATAAGCCACTCTCCATCATCTTTGAAAGGTCATGGAGGACAGGAGAGGTGCCTGAGGACTGGAAGAAAGCCAATGTCACCCCAGTCTTCAAAAAGGGCAAGAAGGAGGACCCAGGGAACTACAGGCCAGTCAGCCTCACCTCCATCCCTGGAAAGGTGATGGAGCAGCTCATCCTGGAGGCTATCTCCAAGCATGTGGAGGAAAAGGTGGTGATCAGGAGTAGTCAGCATGGCTTCACCAAGGGGAAATCATGCCTAACCAATCTGATAGCCTTCTACGATGGAATGACTGGCTGGGTAGATGAGGGGAGAGCAGTGGATGTTGTCTACCTTGACTTCAGCAAGGCTTTTGACACTGTCTCCCATAACATCTTCATAGATAAGCTCAGGAAGTGTGGGTTAGATGAGTGGACAGTGAGGTGGATTGAGAACTAGCTGAATGGCAGAGCTCAGAGAGTTGTGCTCAGTGCCGCAGAGTCTAGTTGGAGGCCTGTAGCTAGCGGTGTCCCCCAGCGGTCAGTACTGGGTCCAGTCTTGTTCAACTTCTTCATCAATGACCTGGATGAAGGGACAGAGTGCACCCTCAGCAAGTTTGCTGACAATACAAAACTGGGAGGAGTGGCTGATACACCAGAAGGCTGTGCTGCCATTCAGAGAGACCTGGACAGGCTGGAGAGTTGAGCGGAGAGGAACCTCATGAAGTTCAGTAAAAGGAAGTGCAGGGTCCTGCACCTAGGGAGGAATAACCCCATGCGCCAGGACAGGTTGGGGGTTGACCTGCTGGAAAGCAGCTCTGCGGAGAAGGACCTGGGAGTGCTGGTGGACACCAAGTTAAGCATGAGGCAGCAATGTGCCCTTGTGGCCAAGAAGGCCAATGGTATCCTGGGGTGCATCAGGAAGAGTGTTGCCAGCAGGTCGAGGGAGGTGATCCTCCCCCTCTACTCAGCCCTGGGGAGGCCACATCTGGAGTACTGCGTCCAGTTCCGGGCTCCCCAGTACAAGAGGGATGTGGCACTACTGGAGCAAGTCCAGCGAAGGGCTACAAAGATGATTAGGGGACTGGAACATCTCTCTTATGAGGAAAGGCTGAGAGAGCTGGGCCTGCTTAGCCTGGAGAAGAGAAGGCTGAGAGGAGATCTTATCAACGTGTACAAATATCTTAAGGGAGGGTGTCAAGAGGATGGGACCAGACTCTTTTCAGTGGTGCCCAGCGACAGGACACAAGGCAACGGGCACAAACTGAAACACAGGAAGTTCCATCTGAACATGAGGAAAAACTTCTTCACTGTGAGGGTGACAGAGCACTGGAACAGGTTGCCCAGAGAGGTTGTGAAGTCTCCTTCTCTGGAGATTTTCAAAACCTGCCTGGACCCGATCCTGTGCAACGTGCTCTAGGTGACCCTGCTTGAGCAGGGGGGTTGGACTAGATGATCTCCAGAGGTCCCTTCCAACCTCAGTGATTCTGTGATTCTGTGAAGCACAGAACAAATGAGAAAACATGCATTTAAATAACTGAAGTGTAACAATTCTCAATTATATGATATACTTAAATAGAAAGAAAAAAAAATCTCCATTTGCCAGAGATATTAGGGGCTCCTCTGCATTTGTTTTCCTTTAACATATTTTCATGTGGTTTCAAGTCCACTTACTTGATTCCTACCATGCTGCAGCAGGGCACAGCTAGCACTGATGATCCCCAAGGATTTGCCTAAGCTCAGAGTGACTAGCAGCGATATCATGGTTTTTTAGGGCTCTGCTAGAAGGCAAAACTCCACAATAGGCATTCTGGAATATTCTGACTACCTACTTTCATTAAGCAAAAACTCTTTTTAATGAGGGGGGAAAAGAAAAAAAAAAAATCCTTCAAGATGTTTTCCTGTATATAAAATAGGGCCACAGAGATACAAAGCAGTTAAGCTGCTTTCCTCAGATACACATCAAGAACTGAGTCTTTTACTAGGTTTAAGCTCTTTGGTATGGTTCTTTTCCACAGAGATTGATACATACATATAGATAGACAGATATAAAAAGGAGGTTCAGAAAGAGATTACATTACTAGCTCTGTACTGTATGCTGTTACCACTGATGATACATTTTTCCTATGACTAGCATCCCTATCCTTCCAATAGGAAATTACTCACTCATTCTAAAACAATTACCCACACATCTACATATGTTTAAGTAGCTGTTCCAGGAGGACTTCACTAAAAACATTGTCAGCAGCACTCCAAAGCAAAATCTTGTAGTGAGATGAAGCTTCCTAAACTTTTAAAGGCAATCCTATCATTTTTAAGCCAGCATTTTCCTATGTTTTCTTTAGGAAAGAAACAACAAAAAGTCTAAGATACTACAACAGATAGTTTCCTGACAGAAACTAACTAGTCTGCCAACATAAAAACAAAAATACAGATTCATTAACTGAACAGAACTCAGCTATGTCATATTTCTCAGTATTTCATAACCTCTGGCTTCCATCTATAGATAAAGGGCACACATAGTGAGAGGGGCCCTTTATATATCCCATCTTTTCATGGCTATGGAATGACCATGAAAAATACATATGCCCACTAGAAATGAAAGTTATCAGTAGTTTCTTTGAGGTATAAAGAAACTATAAAACTTAAGGAAAAACTCACCTATAAAACTTAAGGAAAAAAAAAACACAGTACGTTTTACCATGAAATCTCTCTACTTACCCATAAGACATGCCCAATAAATCTCAGGCATTATCACCATACATCTTTGCCATATCCACCCTAAATTAAAATAATTCATTACACTTGAGGCTGAATCTTAGAACCAATATATAACCTAACCAATATAAAAGATGACTAACTGCCTTTGCAGTTTCAGCTGTTGTTACCTCTCTTCCTTGAATCCCAGAATGCCAGTTTAAGACTTTGCTCCTAATTCTAGGAAGCAATGAGTGGCTCAAGCTCCAGATATGCTAAAGAACAAGTTCCACAGTATGAACATCATGACAGCCTCACTCCTCAGATCAGAAAGACCAGCCTGACAAGCAAGAGAACTGGGAACCAAGCATTCCTGTCAAAGAGATCCAGGCAGAAGATATGTTACCAGAACCAAGTAAATCCAGAGTTGATCATCCCAGCCCACACACAGACACACACCACAACCCAAAAGTTCCAGACTTTCACTAGGAAATTTGTTATCATTCTAAATATGCATAGGTATTAGAGAAACTAGTAGCAACAGAAAAATCTTTAGTAGTTAACCACCATGACCATTTTAGCTTAAAAAGAAAGGACCAGATGTTACTCTGGCATGAGGACAGGGACAAAACTTTCTACTCTTGCATTTAAATCAGTCATAGATGGTAAGCACACAGTACATTTGGAAACACTCTTTTATGTTTTTTTGCCTGTATAACCCTTCGCTAATTATTAAGGTGCCTCAGGTACTCAAAAGAAGGTATAGGAAAACTTTACAAAATTGAGAGGTTTTAATGGAGCACCCTCTTTTCCCAAATACCAAGGCTGTTGGAAAATGACCAGGAAAAACACCTTATATTTTGCTCTTGAATGTTCAACGAGCTCTACAAAGCACGTAATGACTTATCTGGCAACAGAAGGAATCCCTTCTCATGCTAACATTGATTCCTGACACCTTCATCACAGACAGTGAGACAACAGAAACTGTTACAGGAGCTTTGAACAAGATAGCACAGATAGACTGGATGCAGTGCCTTGAACATTCAAATCAGTTCCCCAATAGCCAAATAGTAGTAACCTGGGCTGATTACAACAGACATTGGCCAAGTTTCACCTGAAGTGCTTATTAAAAAAAAAAAAAGTTCAGCCTCAAAACATCAAATTATTATACTGCACAAAGCTGTAGGACAGGACTATAGGGATTATTGTAGTTCACTATATACCCTTTAGACTACTGGCAGACAAAGAGACTAATGAAATGAAGCATACAGTGCAGCTGCCACTATGGTACATAATGCCAGCAAGAACACCACCACTTCCTGAAGTTCTGCCAAGTTTGAGGAGACAGTTGCTGGTATTGTCTGGGTACTTACTGAGCTCATTTTCATTTTAAGACTTACTTTCAGCCAGCTGCTAATCTCATTATTGCAGTAGGAAAGTGGGAAAGTGATGCTGTCCTTTGTATAAAAGCCTCACCAACAAAACTATGAAATAAAAAAAGCATCTTGAAGTCTCCATCAGAAAATTTCTCCTTTTTTAAAAAGGAGAAGAAATTCAAGACAAAAAAATCATACCAACGTTCAGTAATATTCTTCAAGTGTAAATTCTGAGAAGCTTCAACTGTCCCATCATATTCTTCCAGCCTAGTATAAAGGCTATGGACAACCTCTGTCAGCTGCCAGAACCTGTTAATCAAGATTTTTAATACTGAATAGGTGTAGTAAGTTAACTGGAAATAACTTAGTTTTTATCTTTTGTGATTATATGAAATTTCTCAGTTATGCCTTATTCTGTTTTAGTATTTTCTTATAAAACTACTGCCACAGAAGTGGACACATTTGCATTACTTGATGAAAAACAGACAATAGCAATCCCCATTATCCCTCAGCTACTGACTGAGGTAGACCGAACAAAGTCTCTCTCCTGTGTACTTTTCTGACAGCAATATCCAATAATTCACAGCAAAGAAACAACCCTTATGTCAGTATTAAGCAGAGGTTATGATACAGCTAGCACTAGTTTTAGAGATGCTTGTATTACAGTCACAACAGTGGAAGTCTACTTTGAGAAAATGGTGATAAAGTGCTGACCTGCAATGAGGAAAAACAGTTTTGAAAGTAGAGGAACAGTCAGGTGAAAGATGGCAGCCCAAAAAATTGAGTCTCAGCAAGAGTTAATAGAAATATCAGAGTAATAAGGCAATTGATACAATATTTGCTCTAACAAATATTAGAAGCACAGGGCATCAGCCCCCAGTACACAGCTTGACAGAGCAACGGAGAAAGGAGACAAGACTCCAGGAGAAGCCATTCCTCAGGTACATAATCAAACATGCTTAAGAGAGGAAGAAGATGGAAAAGTTACTTGCAAAAATCAATTAGGAAATGTTTGCTTAAAAAAGTAAAATAAAAAGACCATACTAAGTGTTTTTAGTCTAGCTAAATATGCTGTGTCAAGATACTCCTCTCCCTCGCTCCCCCAAAAAAATTTGCAAGGAAAGAGTGAGCAAGTGACTTGATTCTTCTGCAGAACAATACCCACTGTTCAGAGCATCCTGCAGTTCCTTCCTTTGGAAAGGGAAGCTGTCAGAACTGGCAAAAGCAGAATGAAAGATGAATCCAGGTCCTGTGATAAAAGGACCTTTCACAAGAAACCGAAAATTATTAAGTTTCTTCCTGATATAAGGATGCACCCACACTAGGGGGGAAATAGGTATGGAAACAAATTACAGGAATCTGCCAGTAATATGACACTTTGCCCAGATTACTGAAAAAATACTAAAATGACAGCCACTTGTTCAGAGTTTTAATGCTTCTACAAGTTTTCTCTAGCTGCTAGCCTACACAAGACAGAAATCCACAGTAACCTCAGTGCTAAAAAGTAAGACTTGTTTAGCCCGCATATGCTGTATCATGAAACAGTAATACAAATCTAACACTTTAATACAACACGTATGCATATTCAATATTAATTACATTTACATATTTAAATTATCCTACTACATTAACAATACTATAGTTACAATATTTGGTAAAAACAACTAGCATGGTTAAGTCTTCAAATTTTGGTATTGTTTTCTATCAAGTGTAAAACAGAATAGAAAAAGTTTCCATGTGAAGAATAAAGTGTATTTTAATATATGCAGCCAGATCTGCTGCAAAATACATATCATGTATGCTGACATGTACACAAAACCTTGCAGTAATAAAAGGTACTGTAAGTCACTATATTTACAAGAAACTGGCAAGTAGTGCAGTTTCCCATTGCACTATAGTGATTATTTTTAAAAATTAACATGGCATCTTTGTCTTATCCTTCAGAAATCAGAAATAATCCCTCTTTAAAAATTGACCTTTTTTTAAACTGTATGTACTAGAAAATATACAACTCTACAATAGGAAGAGGTTAGAAAAGTTGAATACTGTGGAAAAAAAATTTATTAGTCTATACAAGTCTTCTGAAACAAACCATTGGCTTCGTTACAGTAAATTCAAGTGAATACTCATTGCAATAGTATTTTCCATACAGAGATCCAAAAGCCATATAACTTCCCATTTAGTATCTGGGACAGGAAGTTATATTTCTGAACAAGTAGCCACACAAAGCAGACGGGATACAAATCTTCATAGCCAGAGTGAGCTACAGTTTAAGATTAAATTACATTACAAACATTTAGGAAAACAAAATGTTTGCACTGAAGTGTGGCAAACCGATTCACAACGAAAGAACAAAGACGTCATTCGAAACTTTTGCCAAAATGAAGACTTTCTGTGGCAGGTCTAGAGTAGACTGCATCATAAAAACCTACAGTGCAAGAGTACCATGAATTTAGTATAGAAATATCACAGGATTAAAACTCCAGTTAAGCAGTCAACCGAAGCAATGATTAAAAGAAAAAAAGGGCATCCCCCAGCTTTGCAAAGGAAGCTTTCAAAGCATCTCTTCAAAAAGGTGCCAAAACTAACTATGGCCTGTGCCAGTTCATATTTTAGACAGCTCTGCAGAAAGACAAAAATTTAGCAGATTTGTCTAAAAATTGTATAATCGTGCTGTTTTTAATACCATAAAAAAGCATTTACTAGAAGAGATGAAATGTAGTATTTATAGCTCGCACGGTTTTCAGGATCTGTGCATACTATATAATTCTATAATTTCAAGAGTATTTAAAAATGAGACAAAAAGCAGACAATGAAGTAATGTCTATGTGTTAGATGGATTTGTTTAGAGTAGTTACATGATGAATGTATATGAGCATAAAATTCTGAGTGCATTTGTTCTTGCACATTATTTATGCTACTTATAAAAACCTGAAGATTGCAAATTGGGCATGCTTACCATAATGTTTTCAAACTGGGAAAGCTGCAGAACATTTTTCCTACAAGTGTTCACTGCCATGATACAAAACAAATATGTGCAAACTGCAAGGTCCCTAAAAATAGCATTTAACGAATTTATTTACAGAAAGATGTTACTATCTGTTTAAATATGCAAAGAATAAGCTTCCCAAAGTTTATAACATAGAGCAGTATCCACCACATGCTCCTCCTCCATATCCTTCTTCCTTGTTTGATAACTTTACACCTCTGTTTTGGCTCTCACTCTCCCACAGTCCAGGAGTCTGAATGATTTTTTCAACAAGTTCTTCAAAGGCACACTGTACACCATCACATGTTTTTGCACTTGCCTCTGGAGAAGGGATGCAAGAAATCAGATGTTAGCATAGCTTCCACCAATAACTTGTTCAGTAGTTCTTCTTTCAGATAACTCTTAACCTACAACCTCAACTTATTCACAAGTTCTAGAATCAGTATAGAAACACACATCTGGAGCATGAGACTTATTACCAAACTGTACACAATCATAAGCTCTGATTATCTTCATCATTAGTATAATTTTTAGCAAGTTTAACAGCTGAAAAAAGATCCACTATGCTGCAGAACACACCACTGTACTTCTACAATACATTCTACAGTAATGCAATCATACCAAAATTAGCAGATATGCAGACTCACATTGCCACATAAGGCAATAACTCAAAGACTCTCCTATAAAAAATGGCTTCCAAGATGAACATCACTGGACTACATGGGGACAACTATACCCTAGCTTTATTTTTATCTGCTTGTTATAAACATGCGGAAAGCATTTCAGTAGAAAGGCAGGCAGGCTCTACCACCTCAAGATGTCTGATGAATCTGGCCACCATTCCATATTTCAGTTCTCCACACTGATCAGGACCACAGTACACAAGATCATAAGGTCTTATGTACACAGGTCATAAGAAGCAAGGAACTCTGTAGCATGCAATTCTGCATCAGCCTCCATGATATAGTTCATCCAGTAATAAAGTAATAAAGGATCTTATTTGTTTTGCAATTAGCAGAATTCTAGGTAATTTCATTCAGGATCTTTAGTAAAATCCAAGAAACTTTTGTTCACAGGGTATATTATGAAAGCAAACAAATACCATCTGTAACTGTTCAGTTACACTGCAAGATTGCCCTGCTCTTCTATACAGCTCTGCAGATATCTAGCTCATTTTTACATATATTTTAAGCCTCGTATTTCTTTTCACTTTCCATGCACTTAACAGCTTGTGCCCCTACTTCAAGCTTCCTCCGTTTCCACATCTGACACCGAAGCCTGAAGCAAACACAGCAAGGTACTAGACGGAGATACATCATTAATCAGAGAGAAGAAACACAATCTAAAGTACAGGAATTCTCGATGAACTGCTTTGCCACTGGAGTCATCCTTTAAAGTAATCCTTGCTGATCCTTAAATGAAACAGGTAATAAACTTGTGCATGAAGAGTCATTTATCATCACAAGGCTTTGACTACAAGACCCATCTCATTTTGCAGCAAGATGATACCAACATCTTTCCTCCAGTCACGATGTTACTATTCCATCCCACCCACCATTTACAAGTTAATGATGTTACATCCCAGTTTTAATGCGGATTTCTGTCAAGTACAAGCCCCTTTGCTATACTGAAAGCTGACCATTAGTACCAGTTTGCCATCTTTCATTTTGCTACTGTTATTAATTCAGCAACTAGCTCTGGACAGAGCTAGTTATCAGACAATTAACCAAAGTTTCAAAAAAGCTAAAACAGATTCTGTCAGACCACAATAGGGCCAGTACTCCACCCTTAATCCTTATGCATCTCAGTGTACTCATCTACAATTCGACTTGAAATCTGGACATATTTAGAGACATTCTTAAACAAGATGAGAATACCCATAACCCTTGCAGTTACTGCAGCTGAGAAGTACCATTAATTAGACTGTATGTATAAAAACTACCAGGAGTGCTGCCGAAGTAGTAGTTTTCATTATGTAACAGAAAAATCAAGATTATCTTTGCAAATATCTGTAACATACCTATGAACAACATGGAATGTTTTCTTGCAAATTTGAGACCTTCATTTCTGTCAACTTCACGGTTTTCCTACAATAAGACATAATATTAATATGTACTATGACCAATATACAGTAACAGACTATTCATCACAGTTGAATTCAGTTTACCTTATCAATCTTGTTTCCAACTAGCATTTTAACTATGTCATTCCTTGTGCAGTATGTTTCCAATTCATTTAACCAGTTATCCAGCTTGACAAAGGTATCTCTTCTGGTGACATCATAAACTGAAAGATATCAGCAATATTATTTTGCAACATTTTTTCCAAGAAACACAGCTTTCATTACAAAATGAGCAAGAATAATAGCTTTTTGAATAGGAAAAAAAACAAAGAGGAATTCCAAGGATTCCAGCAATCACTGATGATACTACTGCCAAGCAACTTTAATATTCAGTGATTTTCTGTTCTCAGACTAATCTGTGTTTAGACAACCTAGTTTTCAGGCTAGAGACTATCATTCTCCGAAGAATTACACGCTTGCAGACCTCTGCTGTAGCATACTAGCAACAACATTATACACAAGATATGCCAAAAGGATGACAGTTCTCTGCACTGAGTCTCTCTCTCACTTGTGATAATTAAGACTTGTATGACGCTACTGTTGTGTTGCGGATTTAGCTAAGGAAGTAAACTGGGTTTTTGGCATCATCTGGTCCTCAAAAAATCCCAGTGAACTACTGAACCCTACTATAGGTTTCTCAGTATTTTAGTGCTTCAAACTATTTAGCATTTGTGTAAGGTATAAGCAATAAGACAAGCTAAAAGCAGAAACTGCAGACAAAAAGCAGACCTTGTTAGTCTTAAAAACTACCACCCAAGTGACCATCTAAATTTACAGCTAGCACAGACACCATTTCAAGCTACAGAGCTATTTTTTCCTTCATAGACTCATTTCCCATGACCAGGCTGGCATAAAAAGCTGGTTTAAAAATCAAACCTACAGCTTGGCTTGAACACATAACCTTATCTTTAGGAAGCTGTTTAACACAGACATAATCAGGAAGAGAAGATTATTAAAAGAAAAAAATTAGAGAACAATCAACAGTAGAACTTTCAGGCTCCCAGACTGTGCTTGTTTACTTTCAGGGCTCTCATCAGTTAGTAGCAAGTTAAGTGCCAGCAAGTGGAAGCAAATGACCTGACAAGACATGTCTTGACAGCATCTCTCACTCTACTTGCAAGATAATGCACCTCAAAGTCGGGAAACAGTACACACAAAACCTACCAGGAACAGTTTCATAACACAAGTTATTTTAAGTTAAGAGCTTAACCAGACACAGTAATTGTAGAGCCAGTCTTACCAAGAATTCTCTGAAGTCAGAGGCACTTCAAACATACAAACAAAATCTTAAAAAAAATATATAACCTTCTCTACCCTTAATTTCTTTAGTTTAACCCCTCAATTCTAGCAGTGGAGAAGCAGAACTTCAGAGCTCAGTGCATAGTTAATAGGTTTTCATATCGAAAGAAAAGCAAGAGATATTTCACTAGAAAGTTGCAATTATGTGGTTTGGCCTAGGTTTCTTCTACTGACTGGTGGATTTTATACTCCCAACTAGTCTTTTCTAAGTGATTTTGACTGTGTAATACCCCATCAGTACAGAAACACAAATAGCAAAAAATGACAGATTCCACAATGTTTAAGGCAATTTCATTAGCAAAAAGGAATGGGGGAAGGAAAAGAGAAGGCTGCATACATACCCATAGAGAAAGAACACTTTCTGAGGATAAAAGAAAATCTTTTGACTCTAGGCTTACTAAGCACAGGCAAAAAGCAGAGGTAGTAAACAGGGTGCAAAGTCTTAGCAGTACAGGGACAGCTCCAAGCTATCCACTGAAAAAACAGTAGATTCTATTTCATGCTAAATCAGTGGTTCTCAGACTAGTGAGACAGACTGCATGAGAAAGGTCAGACATCAAACTCAAGATGCTTTAATATCAGCTGTTGAACACACCAGTTTAGAAACCAGTAACTTTTAGAATCAATTAGATATTACAGAAAGGTTACACAGAGTTCATATAACTCAAATGCACTAGAAAACCACCAAGCATTATTCAAAATAGCATGCAAAGTTATACTTACCTAAAATAACACCCTGTGCACCTCTGTAGTAACTGGGTGTTAATGTTCTGAACCGCTCCTGACCTGCGGTATCCTAAAAAGCCATTCAGAAAGTTCCATTATTCAAAATTTGAGCAAAATCTAGTTTAGCTCTCACAGATATTCCGCTTCTAACAAATACACAAAATAAGATTCAAAGTCATTTAGAATATACAACTACCAGAATAACTGAGTTTATAACCTCCTCTGCCATTTTACTGCACGTGAGCTTTAGACCCTACATAGCATGCCCTGGGAAACAGCTTTAAACTGTTAAGTGTAGTGAGTAACACAACTACATAGCAATAAGGTAGTTATTTCTGCTGAAGTAGTTGCTCTGTAGCTTGTAAAACCACAAAAACAAGTGTAGCTGCAGCACTAGGTTTAAGATCTTGTAACAAGCACCAGAACCTGCAGCAACAAAACCAGTTCCCTGACTTTTAACAGTATCATCTTTGATTCAGAGCCAGAGTAAATGCATTTAACATGCCGCGACAGAGAAGATAGAGTTTTTCTGTTTTTTAAGTGAAGTTGGATTTACACCCTCAAATACATTACAGTGTCAAGAGCTCTACAAAAACAAGGATAAGAATGCCAATGTCCTCTTCGAGACTAAGCTATAGTGCAAGCTATCTTCAGCACTACACACATTGCAGACTTCGGCATCAAAGACTTTAATAGCTTCCTCTGAGTTATCCCCGGTTAGAAGCTTGCTGCTGGTAGGTTTCTCATTTTTGTCAACTGAGGTCACCTTCATGAACACAAATGTAAAGGGAGCAAACAATCCCATAACCTTTGCAGCGCACACAACAGAGTATGGGTTCAAAATGGTTCCCTGACAAAGGGCCTAAGTATCTGAAGTAGGCTTTCCAACTTTCTACAACTCAATCAACCACACAATCTCAAACTAGTTTTCTGTCATGGTACACCTTTACAAGCTTTTGTCCTCACAGAATTATTTCTTCAGAAGGAGAGAAATTATTCACCAACAAAGACGACAAACCCTAAAAGAGTCCTATGTAACAATTTCTGCCCCATGATCACTGATCATTCTGCTATCAATCTTTCTCCTCCCACACGTCTAGACGTCTCTGAAGTTCTTGCAATTTTTTTCCTTGTCAAACCCATTCATTTCTGTGATGATTACTGCCATCTTTCTAAGACAGAAGTCATGTTTGTTACTTGAAATTTGAAGCACCCTCAAAGCAAAGAAAAAGTTGTAATACGAATTTCACGTTTCACTACTTCCTTCCAAGCAGAAAAGGTCAGCTATCCTGATATGAGAAACAAGGTTTTATTCCAGCTTCCTACAAGAAGTCACAGTTGAGTTAAAATACTCAAAACAGGTTTTAAGTTACACAAACACGAAAGCCAGTTGGAAGATCAGAGAATATTAAATAAAAAACAAATAAGTTTGGAAGTACTTTTTCATCCTTGACACGAATTCAGAAGTACTACTTTCAACTAGAGTAGATGCTGAGCGTTCTAAGGCTAACACCGCAAATATTACCTCTCCCTCTTCCAGCTGCATCAGTTATGTAAAACTGAACTCAAGCATATACAAGCCTCTCTTTAAATGAGAAGTACTAAGCTTTTTCGGCTAAAAATTGTTTGGAGAAGTAAAGTTTCTGAGCATAAATTGAATATGCAATAGAAGATGAATATTCTTAACCTCCCACTCCTCTAAATTGCCCTCATTAAATAAGAAAGAAAGATACTGGTTCTATACAGCTAGATTATACAAACCATAACTATTCCTAAAACAAAGTAACACATTAGGAACTTGGGGGGAACTTACCCATATTGCCAGTTTAGCTTTATTTCCATCAACTGAAATAGTTTTCACCTTGAAGTCCACACCTAGAAGAGGAAAAATATTTTGGTTGCTCAAGCATATACTACAACCATTTTTACAACAGAAAGAAAAAAGAAAAAGAAAAAAAAGAACTCTAAAAACAGGCTGTGCTTTGACAGGAGCAGGATGAGTAAGTTTTGTCAGTTACTTCTAAACCTTGTTCTCAAAACTTAAGGTTGTGCAATGAAAGACTTCTGCAAAAGCCCAAGGACCTTTTAGGCCATTGACTCAGCAAATATTTTATAGAAGTGTATTAAAGCACTGTATTCCTGGACAAATATTCAAGTTTACCATTCAAATGGGTTAACTTTCTATTCAATACTCAAATGTGTGTTACCTCCTCGGGCGAGTTAGTGGTCTTGAAGAACAACATACTTCAAAATAAAGGATGAAGCAGCATTCAGATACAGAAACAGAGCAAGCAGTCAGATTGTTTGGAACAGCTTACCAAGTCTCATCAAGGCGGTTAGCCTGAGGTAAACTGGTATGAACAGAGATTTATCTAATACATGACCTCTATTCTGCAGGAAATAGTGTTAGATAACATTAGTCCTTCTAGCAAAGATCTGTTAAATAAGCTTTGGGTTACAGGAAGTATGCATCTTACAGAGATTCTAGCAGCATCAGGAACTCACTATTACCACCTTCTTGCCAAGTGAGAAGCACAAAGGCAATGTGGTAATTTGTTGATAACAGCTACCTATCTCGACATATGAGAAGTAGTTTCAGTAAAGAAGAAATAAATAACAGCCTACTATGTGGCCAAGAACAAAGCTGCACAAAACTCAAGCCAAGGACAAGAAGATGTTAATGAGTGTGCAGTTAAAGGATACAGCAACACATACCAATTTGAGACTGGGTACAGTTATGTTATGTTCCATTTTACTGTAGTTTAATCTTTAAATTACTAATAGCAAATAACTGGAAGTAGGTTTAAACTTTTTGGGGGTGACTCATTCCCCACCAAGCAGTAGTCCTGAAATGAAGTCAACAGTAGCATGAAAAGTTGATACCTTAATATACAAACAATTTTCAAGTGTAACAGCAGACAAAAAGTTTATACATTTTGACTTAAGATGGTAGCCATATTTGCTACAGTAAAAATAAGAATTATTGTTTTATTATTCTAACACAGAACACTTAAACAGTGCCTCATAACTATGTCGCACCTAGGTTCCCAAGGCTATGCAGATTATGAATAATGCAAATGCCTGTCAAAAGACACTCAACTTAAAGTCACAGAGGGTATTCAGGATGCACACTGCAAGCAGACTCATGAAGTCACTACAACTGTGATTTAAGAGAGGTTAAAAAAAATCCACGCAATTTTTATTCCATTGAGCCACAGCTAGGTAGTTTCCCTGAAGTGTCAAGAACAGGTAAAAACCTAATGAATTATGATTTTCAGATTGTATTTTACAGCAGAGCATTGATGATAACTTCTTGACACAGGTGGTGGAGGAGCCAACAAGGAGAGGTGTGCTGCTGGACCTCGTACTAACAAACAAAGAAGGACTGGTTGAAGATGTGAAGGTCGGGGGCAGCCTTGGCTGCAGTGACCATGAGATGGTGGAGTTCAGGATCCTGCGAGGAGGAGGCAGGGCACTAAGTAGGATCGCAACCCTAGACTTCAGGAGAGCAAACTTTGGCCTCTTCAGGGACCTACTTGGAGGAATCCCATGGGTTAGGGCCCTAGAAGGAAGGGGCGTTCAAGAGAGCTGGTTAATATTCAAACATCACCTCCTCCAGGCTCAAGAGCGGTGCATCCCTATGAGTAGGAAGTCAAGCAAAGGAGGTAGGAGACCTGCACGGATGAGCAAGAAGCTCCTGGCAAAACTCAAACAGAAGGAGGAAGTATACAGAAAGTGGAAAGGGGGACGGGCCACTTGGGAGGAATATAGGAACGTTGCCAGAGTATGCAGGGATGTGACGAGGAAGGCTAAGGCCCGTTTGGAATTAAATCTGGCTAGAGATGTCAAGGACAACAAGAAGGGCTTCTTCCAATACATCAGTAGCAAAAGGAAGACTAGGGAAAATGTGGGCCCTTTGCTGAATGGGGTGGGTGCCCTGGTGACAAAGGATGCAGAGAAGGCAGAGTTACTGAATGCCTTCTTTGCTTCAGTCTTTACTGCTGAGGCCAGCCCTCAGGAATCCCAGACCCTGGAGGCAAGAGAGAAAGTCTGGAGAAAGGAAGACTTTCCCTTGGTCGAGGAGGAGTGGGTTAGAGATCATTTAAGCAAACTTGACACCCACAAATCCATGGGCCCTGATGGGATGCACCCATGAGTGCTGAGGGAGCTGGCAGATGTCATTGCTAGGCCACTCTCCATCATCTTTGAAAAGTCATGGAGAACAGGAGAGGTGCCTGAGGACTGGAAGAAAGCCAATGTCACCCCAGTCTTCAAAAAGGGCAAGAAGGAGGACCCAGGGAACTGCAGGCCAGTCAGCCTCGCCTCCATCCCTGGAAAGGTGATGGAGCAGCTCATCCTGGAGGCTATCTCCAAGCACGTGGAGGAAAAGGTGGTGATCAGGAGTAGTCAGCATGGCTTCACCAAGGGGAAATCATGCCTAACCAATCTGATAGCCTTCTACGATGGAATGACTGGCTGGGTAGATGAGGGGAGAGCAGTGGATGTTGTCTACCTTGACTTCAGCAAGGCTTTTGACACTGTCTCCCATAACATCTTCATAGATAAGCTCAGGAAGTGTGGGTTAGATGAGTGGACAGTGAGGTGGATTGAGAACTGGCTGAATGGCAGAGCTCAGAGAGTTGTGATCAGTGGCACAGAGTCTAGTTGGAGGCCTGTAGCTAGCGGTGTCCCCCAGGGGTCAGTACTGGGTCCAGTCTTGTTCAACTTCTTCATCAATGACCTGGATGAAGGGACAGAGTGCACCCTCAGCAAGTCTGCTGCTGAAACTAAACTGGGAGGAGTGGCTGATACACCAGAAGGCTGTGCTGCCATTCAGAGAGACCTGGACAGGCTGGAGAGTTGAGCGGAGAGGAACCTCATGAAGTTCAGTAAAAGGAAGTGCAGGGTCCTGCACCTAGGGAGGAATAACCCCATGCGCCAGGACAGGTTGGGGGTTGACCTGCTGGAAAGCAGCTCTGCGGAGAAGGACCTGGGAGTGCTGGTGGACACCAAGTTAAGCATGAGGCAGCAATGTGCCCTTGTGGCCAAGAAGGCCAATGGTATCCTGGGGTGCATCAGGAAGAGTGTTGCCAGCAGGTCGAGGGAGGTGATCCTCCCCCTCTACTCAGCCCTGGGGAGGCCACATCTGGAGTACTGCGTCCAGTTCCGGGCTCCCCAGTACAAGAGGGATGTGGCACTACTGGAGCAAGTCCAGCGAAGGGCTACAAAGATGATTAGGGGACTGGAACATCTCTCTTATGAGGAAAGGCTGAGAGAGCTGGGCCTGCTTAGCCTGGAGAAGAGAAGGCTGAGAGGAGATCTTATCAACGTGTACAAATATCTTAAGGGAGGGTGTCAAGAGGATGGGACCAGACTCTTTTCAGTGGTGCCCAGCGACAGGACACAAGGCAACGGGCACAAACTGAAACACAGGAAGTTCCATCTGAACATGAGGAAAAACTTCTTCACTGTGAGGGTGACAGAGCACTGGAACAGGTTGCCCAGAGAGGTTGTGAAGTCTCCTTCTCTGGAGATTTTCAAAACCTGCCTGGACCCGATCCTGTGCAACGTGCTCTAGGTGACCCTGCTTGAGCAGGGGGGTTGGACTAGATGATCTCCAGAGGTCCCTTCCAACCTCAGCAATTCTGTATCCTGCTCCCCTTCAGTGGATAGACACAACACCTTGTGCCTAGATAGTTATGCAATTTTCATTGCACAGAAAATGCACACACACTTTTAACTCAAAGCTGACAGCAACACAAAGATATCACTTCAAATTCTGCATGAGCAATACAAGTAAATTCGAAACTAAAATGGTGAACAAATTCCGTGTATTATAGCTTGGTTATTGAAAAAATAAGAGTATGAAAGTTAGCTAAAAGCACACTAAAATATATCCTTTGAAAAGTGATCAAGAAGTGGGAAATATATTTCTGGCACAGCAAGGATTTCAACACATGCAAAAAAAACAGTTAAGGAAGAAAAGTTGTTTAAATAACTAGGTCTCTGATAATCGGTCTGCATTGATAGGACAAGCGGAAAACTACAGAGCTCAAGAAAATCTCACTAAATTGAACAAACAGAGCAGTTATGGTCTCTAAATACTTCAGCGAAATGCACAGATTTGCTTGTGTGACAAATATCAGCTCAGAGCTTGCAAGAAGAGTGATGGTTCTAGCCTTGATAACAGAAAGCTGACAGAGCTTTACATTGTGCCTTGGAAGGCAGCCAGAAACAAGAAAGCACTATTACACTATGCTGCTGTGTGTTGACACCTACTGCCTTCACCAAACAGACTCAGCATTGCACACTAACATACTGCAGACCTACAGTCAGGCAGAAACAATTCTGTCACTGTCATGCTACTCTGGCATTTAGGCCAGCATGCCACATTGAATTTATCCCAAGTGCAACATCAGCTGGAGTGTATTATCTATGTTGTAAGTAACTGGCAAGTTGGGCAGCTAAGAGTTGCAAGACTAAGTGCAAGGAAGGCCAAAAAGCTAAGAGACATCAGATGTAAATACAAATATGCATGCAATACATTGCTTCATTTATAAAATAAGGATTGCACTGAAAATTTATCTAGAAGCTCTCATACAAAGAACAAGCAATTATGCACAAGCAGCAAGGACAACAGACAAAATACTGGGGTATAGTCTGATAAGATCCTTGTAATAAAGCACTGAACTAATTTGCCTCAAGAAAATGCAAGGAGGAGATAGGTGATCTGGCAGAATGAAACAGCAAGACACATTTAGTCCAGCTGAAGCTACCAGGAGTCAAAGTATTTGTCAGCTCAAAGCTGCTCATGCTCCTGAAAATACCATAGGATTATTAGAAAATTCTGACAAAAAGAACCACACACACACAAATTGACAGATTAGGTTCTAATATTAAATTGGACCCACTAGCTGTAGGTTTTCACAAGCTACAAAGACAAGGCATCTTTATGTCTCAATAGGTCATCGCAAGGGACCGATTATGCTGCAGTTAAGGCTTTACTCACGATGTCATTATTACATATAGCATATGCATCTCATCATTTCCTAACCCAAATAAAAACTATAGCCACCTCAACCAGATCAACAGTCAGTATGTACCAATGACATTAAAGGACAAAAGGTTTGAACTTGGCATCTAGGATCTGTTTTCATAATATCTACATCCTTGAAGATATTCAAAACCTGACTGGACACAGTTATGGGCAACCTGCTCTAGTTAACCCCGCTCGAGCCTGAGGCTGGACCAGATGACCTCCAGAGGTGCCTTCCAACCCCAACTATTCTGTGATTCATACTAGGAAACAGTTATATCTAAGACCTCGCTCCAAATATTTATTTTATCTATATGGACAACCACAAATCCACATCATGTTCTAAAACTTTCATGATTGGGGCCCTCCTAGCTCTACTGCATGATACTACTACAAACATCAGCTAGAGGTACCTAACAGCTATGGTGATCCAGGGCAGTATTTGCTCAGTCTATGGAACTTTCCTTTCCTTTTTCCGCCAAATGACCATGTACATTCCAGGTTAGTATATTTGTTTCAGAATTCAAACTCTGAATTGTTCAATTAATGCTCATATTGAATACTCTTTTACCCTCTCCACGTAAGACACAGACATCTTATTCCGCCAGTAGTAAGCCTTGAGGTATTGCTATTTAATTACCAATAATTAGCTACCACACACGCTGTTCTGTATTTTGACAAAGCCTGAAGAGGTAGAATTACTTCAGGAAATAACTACTTAGTTTCTCAAATAGTTCACTGATGTCAGCTTTCAAGGCTGGTAAAAAGGCTACCTGAGAGCAGCAGAATGAGAACAACCCATTTATAAAGATGCACAAATTAAGACTGAGCTAGCCTACTGGCATCTGAAATATCAAAGCTAATATAGCTATTCCACACTGACTGCCTGACCCATACAGGTGACATACCAAGGCAGTAATGTGATTCTAAGTATATTCAGTACCAAAACTAGATTAGGATACAAGGTTGCCATCTTCACCATATAGCCTGCTCCAGCCCTGCCTCCTTCTACCCTCTCCTCTCTCAAGAATCCTCAGGTCCCTTGTCAAAAGCAATGGAAAGAACAAAAACAGGCCATGCTCCTCCCCTCAGCTGGGAAGAGACAGGAGCTCTATTGGGTGAACACTGCAGGAGATGCAAAAGCAGATATGCCATGCGCAGAGAGCATCAGTTATATCTCAGAGTCCAGAAGAGAGGAGGCTTCTTTAACCTAGAGGATGGACATGGTAAAGGACCCAGTATTCATTATGATCCAGTTCTCATTTTGGTGATTAGTTCCCAGGGACAGACCCCAGCAAGACTGAATCAACTGGGAAGCAGAGAAAAATAAATCCATATGATAATCAACAATTTGCAAAAATCCCCCTGTACACTCCCAGCCTGGAAAAGTATTATGCAACAGCAGCTCTTTTAAGTGGGAAGAAAATGAACTAATGAAGATTCATGACCCAAGCCAACACTGTAGCCATGGGACCAACCTGCTCAGCCTAGCAATTTATCATGATTCTATCATCTAGTCAGCTGAAGGACTGCGTACATTCTTTTATTTCTTCCTTTTGGCTCAAACTTGCATCATGACTAACTCTTCTGGTAACATGTAATACGGTTTCATTCATTCGTGGAAATTTGTTTCATTTTGAAATAAACACACCAAACACATACAAGACTACATTATTACGGCTACTGTTTGATAGGCATTATTCTGAAGCCATAAAAAAAGAGCTTTTACAATTTATGATGGTATAATGTAATCATACCAAATTGCAAAGCATTATCACCAATGCTTTTTTACCAATGTAATAGCACTGATGAAAAAGCTTCAGTAGTCTTCAGATTAGGTTTTGATGTCAGTATTATAAAACACACTATGTTATCTGTTATTCTTAGACAGCAAACCTTCATCTAAAGTTAGCAAGTTTAAGGACTTAACAATCAGCTGGACTGTGAGTCAAAATTTGGCCTATCACTTGAGCAAGTTATCAGCTATGACCCTGACACTATGCGTTCTTCTCCTCACTTAGAGACTTAACTGTTGCCCCATCCTCCTCATAATGCTCCAACCACAAGCCGAGATGGATTTGTAATGCAGACTTTCAACAGATGAAAATATCCACATGAAAGAAGAGCATGTTGTTTGTATTTATCACTGTATGCTTATGGATGAAGACAGACACAGGCAGCAGACATTTAATTTGAGGCTAGTAAGTCTTACATTTATGATAAGATTACAACTATAAAGGAAGTGTTGGATGCTGAGGTATCTAGAAGGTATTAAAAGCACAGAAATATTAGACAGATGCATCTAAGATATTAAATGAAAAGATAACCTATAAACAGCACAAAAAAGTCAAATTTAATTGACTTGAGTGACACACGGATATCTGAAGATTTTTTTTATTTTAAATTATCTTGCATCAGGAATTGTATCCTCAACACACAAACCAGCAAGTATTTCCTCATGGCCTACACTAGTTAAAGGAAAGTAGCAGAAACCTGAATGAGTGTTTTGTCCTTTCCAGGAAAAACTAAAATAGTTCTTTTGCTGATGAAACACTAAGTTTAGACTTGACAGCACTTGAAAGCTACCATTTACAACTTCAGTAACAGAGCTCTGAAGTTTTGCCGCTGCCCATTAGACGGGCCTGTGAAGTTAGATTACTGATATTCCAAGAATATCTCCACCTATAAGTGGATTTCAGTCTTTCCTGAAGACCATGATTTTGTTCTGCAGAGATCAGCACATAATGGCACCCTGATTTCAATTGGGCCACTGGGTAGTACTGCATCAATAACACCAGTTGGATTTTTTTATTATTATTAAAACAACCTCCACACCTACTCATGAAGTTATACAACATTACCAGGAAAGTCTTAGGAGTACTTAGTAGCATATGCCTGTTTACTGTCTTTGCAAATGATCATTCTCCAATTTTAATATGCTTATACCAGTGATTCTCAGGTGGTAGTCATAGCCAGCAGAAGCTATTTAAAGGTGAAGCAAAGTAAAAGAAGGCTGAACAGATAGTATTAAGAAGTCTCTTATGGACTAGGCTTATCAGTGCCCCACATGAAATAGTACCACCCGAATATCTTATTAACATTAGTGAAAAAGAAATCAGTTTATTCACTTCTTCTCTTAAGCAGTTAGGCAGAGCTGGCTGTTTACCAGCATCTGAACTTAAGGGGGGAAAAAAAAAAAAAAAAAAAAAAACATGATGCAAGTCCTTAGCCAGATCTCTTCCTACAGAGAAAATAAAAAGTTTTAGAATTAAGATGCATTGTGTGGAAATATTTAACTCTCTTCTCCATTATTCTAGTAATTCATTTGGCACAGAGAGCTGCATGATGTTCTTAGAAGTTTCATTTTGCTTCCTTTCACAACCAGGTACATACTATATCCTGCATTCTGGGTCACTCCCTTCTAGCACAATTGATTTCACTGTTGGTAGATATCATACCAACATAGCAATGACACATCACTCTTTTTCAGTAGCTCTAGATTCTTGGCTCTCTTTCATTTTTCTCAAAGTCTAGCTGCCAAGGAAATAACTACTAAGTAGGAGAGGAAAAGCCACATTGCAATTTCCTCCCTATAGAAGAAAAGCAGAGGCCACACAGAGCAGCCCAGTACACTATAGCATTCTTTGGAGCTGCAAGAGCCAACATCCTTTCTAAGGGGTCTTAAGTCCTCTTAAGGTAGCTATGTAGGTATCATATCATGATATGGGTTCTGGACAGCAATATTGCTATTCAAACAACTTGATAGCTATCTTCCACAGATAAATGAGCAGGAGACTCTTATAGTAGCTCTTACACTTCCATTTTAGCCCAAAATGCTGACAAACACTGAACTGCAGATTGTTCTACTAGAGCACTCTGTTCACTCATGACTTTCACCTTCATGATGAAGGGTGACATTTACATCTGTTTTCTCAGCCAAGGATAGAGTTTTGCATAAAGGGGACAACTAAGGGGACAATTACAGCCTGGTACAGTTAATACTCTATACCAATCAACGTTGTATACTAAAACTAAGCCCACATCATTCTTTTCTTACAGAAGAGCAGACATGTCTGAACTTCATTACCAGTTCAGCAAGTGTGAACAAGCTACAATTTTGTACTGAACTTGGTATAAATATTTCTCAAGTAGCATCAGCACATACTTACCAATTGTTGCTGCAAGTTCCGGGTCAAATGTATCATCTGTGAACCGTAGCAGAAGGCTGATAGGGAGGGGAGAAAAATAAGATATAGTATTACAATACCAGGCATTTTATTATTGCAGCATATCCATAGCTTGCCAGAAGCCCATACACTACAAGTGTGAAAGTAACAGAAGATCAGATAGCTAAATAAAGACAGGTCTCAGTTTGCCATCATTTGTCTCCTGTAAAACCCAAAGAAGGGAATGCAGTTATTGCAGTAGCCATGCTCAGTTAGAAGAACCTGGGCCTTTTCCTCTACCATCTACTGCCGAGTATGTGTCTCTGAAAAAAAGTACCACTCAAGTTATCAGATCAGTTGCCCAGAACAGTCACATGCTCTACTTCTCAAAGTGTTTTGTTTCTGTCAGATTCTATTTTTACTCTTCTAGAATTTAGTACAGAGGTAAGACATTTTGGGGCTTCATATTGCCTCACATAGTATTTCTGTAAGCTCACGTAGTATTTCTGGGAGCAACTCCTTGACCTGAGCACACAGAACACTAAGGACTACACATCAGAAAAAGGATACTCCCTGAGACTAGGTGTAGGACAGCATTTGGATCAGAAGTCAGGACTCAACCAAGTAGTAGGCCAGGCTAACACAAATTTAACATTTGACCCTGTCTAGTCAAGGAACAGTAAGTGATCCAAAACCAAGAACAGCTTCATATTAAGATGAAGCTCCTCCACCTGAATAGCTATAGCATCATCCTCTCATAGCAGTTTTATTCCTTCTATGTACAGGAAAAGTCTCCTTCAAAAGTGTTTCTGTTTTAAAGAATTAAATATATAACCAGATATAGAAAAACTTTCTGCATATTACCTAAGGAAAAAAAAAAATTCATCGTATACTCTGCCACATATACAAGAGATGACCTCACCTAGAAGAAATTTGCTCAAGTCATGTCTGACACCAAAAGACTATTACAACAGATTATCAATTCAGTAGCTAACAGAAAGAAGTGACCAGCAGATTTTTAATAAATACAGGGTTTGCTAATTAGAAACTTCTACGTTATTTAGGACCATGATAGGAGACTCAGATTACTGACATAAAACATTAAATTTAACATGATGTGTGTGATATATTCCCAGATGCACTTTTGCATTTATGTTCCACTTCCTCTACTAACACCTATGGCACTATCAGGAAGAGAAAAAAAGAAAATAATAATAAGAGACAAAAAAAGGCAGATTAGACACAACCCATGAGAAGGGTGAAAGAAAAAAAAAATCAACCTCGAAGTACTTGGCAAACAGAGTAATTAGTCAACAAAAAAGCCAGTGGTAGAACTACTTCACTCCTTACCTACCTTATATTCCCCTATCCCCTTCCACCCACTGCTGGGACACGTAAGAGACTCTACATATATAAATATATGCGTGTGTGTGAAAACCAGATATGACCCGAAGTGCTATGCAAACGTCTTTCCAGGACGCAGGGCTTTGAGACAGACGGCTCTTGCACGGTAGGACACGGGGAGGCCCAGACCCCCCCGGCAAGGCCGGCCCAGAGCTCTGCCGCGCCTCAGCTTCCAACTGGGTCAGACCAGCTCTGCTCCCCATGGGGGAGAGCTGAGGAGGAGGAGGAGGCCGACAGCCCCGAGGAGGGGCAGCCCCCCGCCTGCAGCAGGGCCGCCCAGGAAGAGGCGAGGACGCCCCCCCGCCCCGGGGCCTGGCCCTCCGCAGGGCGGGCCGCTCCCGGCGGAGGCGGGGGGCGAGGGGGGTCCGACGCGGCGCCGGGTGGGACTAGGCCGGGCCCGGCCGGCGCGCCGCACCGCCGCACGAGAGGCCGGGGGAGGCGGGCGCCCCCTCACCTGGACTTGCCGACGCCGCTCTCGCCGATGATGAGGATCTTCAGCGTAGTCAGCACGTCCTCGTCCATCCTGCCAGCGCGCCCGGCCCGTCCCCGGCCCCAGCCCCAGCCCCAGCCCCAGCCCCGACCGACTCTCCCTGCGCCTGCGCGTCCAGCCGACCCTTCTCACGCGCCCCCTCGCCACCTCCCCCGCGCATGCGCCGCGGGCGCCTCAGGTGTGCCAGTGGCCCGGGGAGAAGGAGAAAAACATCCCCCGCCCTGCGGGTGGCGCATGCGCACTGGCAGGGAGCCGAGGAGCCGGTTGTTTGTTTACCGCGGGTGGGGAAAGGGGCGGCCGGCGCGCGGCGGCCTTGTGGCGGGGCGGGGCCAGTGCGCGCATGCGCGCGGCAGGCCTGTGGCGGGGCGGGGTCAGTGCGCGCATGCGCGCGGCAGGCTTGTGACGGGGCGGGCGCTAAGAGGGGGCCTCTCTTCTGCAGGGGTTAGGTGCTTTTCGGGTCCGTCCATCCATTTCCTTGTTATCATTCTTCCATTCTGTTCATCCCCAGGGGCCTACCAGAGCGTATTGATTACGTCTGTTAGTTACACATGCCCCTGGGGAGCTAAAGGCCGAAGCCACTGGCTCTGTGCAGGAAGGTCGGTGGTTGATGGTGGTCTGCCCTGTGCGCCACGTGCAAGGTGCGTGTGCAGCTGCGGGCACCTGTGTACCCACATCACTTCTGATTTCCTCCTCACAGATCCACCCAGTCCAAAGGGCTCACCAGCTCTTCAGAGCAAGCAGAGTTACCCAGTGGCTCACCCTCTAAACTGAGGATAAATTAGCTTGCTGGTTTATAGCACAGTTAGTATATGACAGTGAGGACTCCACTTCTGCCCAGTGCCCTTCATGAGGGAAGTTGTGTGAGGGGACTGTGTGGGTGTTTTCAGTTTCTGTTAGCATCACAAGTCAGGATCAGTGGAGAAAAGAAGAGATCAGATAAAACTGCAGGCAGGAAGGAGAAAGCAACCTGCTTTTCCTTTTTCTTTTCCTGGGCAGCCTGCTCTAGCTGACTCTGCCTGAGCAGGGTTTGGATGAGATGGTCTCCAGAGGTCCCTTCCAACCTCAACTACACTGTGGCTCTGTGAAAGACTCAGCTACACGATGATGACTAGCCAGCTATTTGCACTTAGGTAGAGAAAGAAGCCACCCCTTGAAGTGCAGAGCAGCTGGTCAAGAATTCACAACCAAAAAACCTGGAACATATGATCACTAACCACCCTATGTCCAGCAGTGTAGACCAGATGACATATATCCTTTTTGCCAATGTAGCACTTCTTGGGATATCACTGACAATACTGATTTGCTGCTCGTCTCTACGTCACCTTTTATTTCCTATCTCATACATCTGGTGCACTTTGAGGATAATGTTTTGTTTCCAGATAAACATGAATCCGCTTTCTGGACACGCTTCATTACAAAAATAATGCAAATGAGAGTAGAATGGTATAATCTCTAAAAAACACTTGCTCAGTAAACACACTTGCAGGATATGCCTATATTTCTCGAAAGTGTTAGTGAGTGAAAGCTGACTAGTGCATCTCAAACTACGACAGTATTGCTGAGGGAAATTTTAGAAAGATAGGCTGTAAATAATTTGCAGAAAAATGTATGCAGCAGAATCCTCTCTTCTCCATTAAAAAATCCTAAATGCTGTTCTAAAACTCATTCCAATGAGAAAGCCTCTTTATAAACAATTTGGCTAACCTGCTATTACGGGCTCAAAACCCTACCTCAGACCTGCCTCTTTTTAAATTAAGCAAATGCGCATTTGATGTGGATCTGAAATTGTCCTCGGTCTTTGCTAGAGTTCTTGGCCCAGCTAGACTGTCTCTTTTCATCTCTGGGTACTAACTCCACAGCATACATAAAATGCCTTAGGCTCTTTTGTAGTCACACCAAATAAGACAGATCAAGCCATGTCAGCATTTTGCAAATGGCAGGTGTATTTGTGAGACTGTACAGTTGTTTTTGTGAGAATGCTGGCTACAGAAGGCACAGTTTTCCTAGTAAAATAGTGATTTCTGTAGTAAACAGTTCTGGTGCCTCACTCCTTCCACCTTCAGGATCTGCTCTTCTGCCTCATTTACCTCAGAAGCCTGACTCCCAGAATGTGTACAATAACAATAATTATCCTCTTAGATTATGTAGGCATATTCCATAATTAAACCTGTGCAAATAGCTGGCTATGTTTATACCAGGACTGTGCCTGTTTATTAGTAAAAGTCTGAGATTTGTTGAAGGTGTGATAGAGTTCTCATGGGGTGGATTATGTTTTACAGTCATGCAAAAAGACAGTGTCTATACTCTGTAATTTATATTAAAGTGGATAGGAGCTGTGGGGTCTCAGCATATAACAGGATGAGAATTTGAATTTGAATTTGGAATATGGACCCAAACAGCAAAGTAAGTATTCTACTAAGGATATTGAACCCCTTGAAGTCAGAGGGTATTTGTATTCTGGGATCTGATTTTTTCCATTTTAACCATAGAATCCATCTATTGAATATGGATATTGATCCTGACTCAGATTATAATTCTTTATCTCACTCGAAATGAAGCAGTAGCCATGATGGCATCCAGATCCTTGACCTTAATGATGAGCAGACAGAAGAAAGTAAAAATCTGCCCTTCATGAGCAGTTCCATAGCTCATGCTTATGGATATGGTGCCTTAGACCCTCCTGAGCACGCCCTTTTGAGAATAGGTTTTTCTTTGTGTTGACCTCCTCCAGATGGAGCTATGTGGTCTTCTCACTCTGAGATTGCATCTGTCTGCTGCACTGTACCTGTTTCCTGTCTGTGTTGCCTATTTTAACCCCAGAGAGCCAGCAGTGTTGTGCATGTATCACCCCTATTCCAGGAGTCAGTGCCACAGCTAAGGGAAACAGTCAGATGGTAGAAAACTAGCATAACTGGTTCCAAGTCAGCTCCTCCCCTGTACAGAGGTGTGTAGGGAGAAAGAGATGAAATTAGCATTTCAGAGTTTCCTTTCATGCATTTATAGCCTTGCATGAAGACCTTCTAGTTCCTGGCCAGATGCAGACTGAGAGAAATAGAAAAGTGTCTGCTCCGTCTGAGCTAGAGCAAATATTATGAGATCAGTGTTCCTGAGGTTTTGATTACTTTGGGGGTGTTGTAAAGAAGAAGAAACATCTTAACTGTGATAGCTCCTCTAACCATGTTTTCAGCATCAAAATTCCCTGTCTGTTTTGTTAGGAACTTGGGCCAACCTCTGTCACAATTATGCTCCTCCAAGTCTTGGAGCATCCAGATCTTATCGTACCTATCAAAGCCTCTCTAGATGAAGTCAGAATATCCCATGCATTAACATGTGTTTTCCTGGTGTACCCTGAATTTGCTGATGTGTTTCCCACAAAGTCACCTGGCATGCCCTGACCATCTCACCCTCATGGTATAGCTTGGCAGTTCTAAATGCAGCATCTCTCTTAGAAAAAACACAGACCTTCATTTGTAATAACATGGTGTTCTTATGTTCACGCCAGCAGGTTGGAGCATCATCCGTGAAGAGATTTATATCTTTTAAATTATAAAAGCAAAGTATTTGCAACATGACAGCGTTAGCAAGGCCTCCCAAACTAGCATTATATGAGCAGATAATGCTTGTTTGTTCCAAAGCGCTACATATGGGCAAGCAAGTAGCTAAAAGAGTGAAGAAGGTTTGCAGCAGATCAGTGGTGACAAATATTGTTCCAGACAGGAGAAATGGTTCTGCCTCAATTTCAAGCAATTTCAGGACACCCTGAGCAGGAAGACTATTGTGCAGCGTACAGTCCTGCACAACTACATCCTCGAGGAGAAGACTTCATCACCCAGTAAGAGGGAACAGAATCAGAAGACACCCAGGCTTCCACCTCTGTGGATACTTACAGGGGAAATGGCAGCAAAACTCAGCACAACAACGTCTCAGGGCATCCACCATTAGTGAGACTCATAATAACAGTGTGGATGTGTGCTGTCAATGAGATGCTTCTTTTGAGAGGAACATAACCCCCATAAGGGAGGGATTATGCTACAGAAGAAGTGTCACATCCAAAATGTCTTGGCTCCAGCAAAGAGACAGCAGAGCTTTCCACCGGAAAGAAAGAGTTTTCTTGCCTGGAAGAAGGATGGGCAGGCAGAAATCCACCTCACCCAGCTGTAGTGACTCTATGACAATCACAAAGAGCAGGAGCTTTTGGAGGACGAGAACTGCTCTGAGCAGTATCTGACAGAGCAAGATATTGGATATAACAGCCAGGAGTACAGAGATGTTCATAGCTACCGTACATGGCCACATAAATTCAGCTGTGCAACTCTATCCTACAGGATAGATCAAATCTGTGGGCTTCTGTGACCCTTAAAAAGAGGGTCCAGTCAGGTGGCTGCATCTGTGTAGACAGACCCAGAAGGGGCACCTTCAAATCCTGAACACCAGCAGTGGGCTCTTACTCAAGTTGACCCAGCAGTGGTGGATCAAGGGCAGGGAAGAGGAGTTGGTAAGAGACGCACTGAGCCTGGGGGCATGCTGTGGCTCTTGGAAAAGACTGAGAGCTCTATGGGTCTTTCGTTTTTCTTGCCCTTTTTATCATTTACAGGAGGAGCATCCTTTTTGCATATCATTACAGACTGGTAATAGACAATTTTTAATGAGAGCATATAAGAATGGCCTATAGTCTCAACTGTGGCCTGAGAATTACCGGGTGGAAAAGGCTAATGGTCCTTGGTTTACTAGAGACACATGTTGGTGCTACGGAAACCCTCTTTATTGACTACATGCCTTTAAGGGCCAAAGCAGAACCTGACAAGGCTGTGATTTCTGAAGGGCCTTCCTCAGGAAGAGCATCTCTGGATGCATTTACTCTAAACGGTCTTTGAGGAGATACACAAAAACATAACATAAAAATGGCTGTACTGGGTCAGACCAAAAGACTCACCTAGCCCAGTATTCTGCTGCTGATAACATACCTGAAGCATTCTTGGAGTAACAGTATAAAAAAGAAAAGTGCCTTGTTAGATTATGTCCTATTAATTCAGAAGTGTCCAAAGATATTTTCCTTCCCAGAGATTTCAAAGTTTTTCAGGACATTGAAATGGCAGATCAGAACCAGCTAATATAAATCAGTGGAACTCACTGAAACACCTTAGTCTCCATTTGTTTAATTCTCAGTTTAATGAAGAGAAAGATCGTAGCCCTTTTGTTTTCAGCAGTATCCTTGAAGATGAAAACATGTCATTGGAACTGAGTAACTGTGATTGGCTTTTCATTCAAAAGATTGGGAACTATTCACAGTCTCTCCCCTAGAGCTGGCATCTATAATGAAAGGGTCAATGGAGTTCATGTATCCTCAGGGGACCTAGGCTAGTTGCACAGTACAGGGCACTGTACTGTGTACAGTACACTAGGCTGCCACTGAGAGCACAGTAACCACTCGAAAGACTCAAACCAATTGGTTTCTGCTGAACTAGCTGAAGTGTAACCTTAGCAACAAAGACGAGTGAGTCAGTAGCAGTAATGTGGGAGAAAACCTGAGATTAACAACAAAGGGCTCCCTCAGTCTAATGCTGTGTTTAAAAGACTCCTCCGATCCCTTGGTCAGTTCACTTAAACCATCTTCCACACGGGAAAACTTAAACAGGGTAATAATAGTATTTACTATGGATGATTGCAGAAACAGCAAGGGTGGATTTGCCAAGGGAGCTAAAGCTTTGTATTTTCCCGGGCAGGACTTGGCTAGTTTGGCATGAACTGGACATCTCGTGGTGGTAGAGTGGCTACATAACTGCATGGCTTTCTTCCTCTCTCTTCCATCACCAGGTGCCATTGCAAGTGAAGCCAGGCCTTGAAATTTATAGGTTCTGTTTAGGCTACATGCAAAAGTCTCTGGAGGATTTAAGTCTCCAGGGCCGAAGTCCCCAATTCATTGGTACTTGCAAAGCTTTCTCAGTTATGCCAGCTATGCACAGAATCCAAAAGCAGAGAATAAGCTCAGACACATCAGGATGAGGCTGATAGCAGTCTAAAGGTCTGTTGCAAAGAATAATCTTGCCGTCCCATCTCTAGATTGTGAGGCTGACCCATATGTTATCCTGGCAGTGAGTCAGGAGTTATGATTCACAGTGAAACAAGAATGATCACTAAGGTTATTAGTCCCTACTAGCAGAAGTGACACACACACACACACACACACTCACTCATCCTTTTTCTCTTCTTCATGCAGTAATAACATTTGCAAAGTTTGTAAGGGTGACAATCAGCATGTGTGTCAGATTCAAGGAAGTTCCTTTTCTGTGTGGCATCCTTAAGCACAGTGAGCGCATCTGTATGATTTTGCATTCAGCAAATAATAGCAAGGAATGAAAATGCTACAAAAGTCTCTGAATTCTGGGCAGGACTTCTCTGGAGACCACACTATAACGTAAATGATCCTGCTGTGGCTGGCCACTCCTTTCCTAAAGAATCTGGCCTATTTTTATGAAGCGACTGCATAATAGCATTTCTCTCACCACTCCTACAGCAGCCAGAGTTGGGCTGTTCCTCCCATCTGCTGTTCCTCTCAATGCCTGTTCAGTGAGTTTCTGTGAAGAGTAAAGGGATTTTAAGAATATGAGCACGTTAGCTCTGAGCAATTAAAATACACTGTTTATAGTCAACACAGTTTCAAAAAATGGATTACATATAGTATTGGGGTTATAACACACATGAATCAGCTATTTGGGGAAGAACACAAAAAATTATTTTTCAGCCACTGAAAATGCTAAGGTCATATTTGACGTTGATATAACTGAGTATTTTTCAGAGAAAAACAGGATATATTTTGAAGATCATTAAATGAGCCTAGCGTAATGATTGTGAGTAGATTCCAGATTTTGTGCTACAAGGATTTTGCTTGCTGAAGATAAGTTAAGACTTAGTGGCATGCTTTCAAATGTTGTTATCTTACTAAATACCACACACCTTATTTCTCTGCTGGAAAACTGTATAAAAAGCTAGCCACCTCTTAGTTCCACTGAATTTTGTTCAGATAAATTGATTAATCATTTAATCCCAACTAGCGCAAGCAGTACTCTTAAAAATGATAGCTTGTCTTTCAGTATTGTGTCAGAAACCTTTAAACCAAGGACAGCTTGACCTAAATATTTTTTTAAATGTCTCTAAAGCAACCACTAAATAAATAATAGTGTAAGTAATAAACACTGTTTAATTACTAATACAAATAATAATGTAACATAAGTAAGAATGATAGGGAAGTACACTCCTGTTTATGATTAACAGATTTTTTACAAAACATTCATTACATTTTAAATAAGAAGAAAACATTTTTGAGATTTTAAGTGCAACTACTGCACATCAACAATGAAAAGAGTGAGACAACAGTTTTTAAAGGGCAAAGAAAGAACAACAGAGTTTGGACATTGGAGTTTTCCCACAGTTGCTTAACATGTTGATAAAAGGGCAGGGATGTGTACTTTGTGAACATATTGAAACAACTGGTGCTGTGAATTATTCTTTGTTCATGGCAAGTATATTTTTATCCAGTGCAGCAAAATCTTTAGTATATTTACTCGTAAGATCAGAAGGCAGCAAAAAATTAAAAAATACTGGACAGACCAGGTTCACATGCAGCATTTCCTCTTGGTCTTAAAGAAATAAAAAGTAGTCATATATTTTTAAAACTCACTATTCCCACACTTTTTCTATTTCCACACTGTTTCATTGATTTTTCAGATGCTACTTTAGGATGTCCACAAGAAATCCAGTGTTGGTAGGAGAGCTAAAGATGCTTTTTATGAACACAGTAAGCTTGCTAAAGGAGACAAAGTAGGCATGCATCTGTGTGCAAAATCTGTATTTGCCACAAGCAAGGCAACTCAGATTCCTTCTCAGAAAACAGCTGTTCTGAATGAACTTTCCCTTTTTTTAAGTAGGGTGTTTGTGAAATGATCATTTCAAGGGAAGAAAGTCAGGAATGGAGCTACTTTATATTTAAGAAAGAACATTATTTAGCCCTCACTAGTTACTTTCAGTACTTAACATAGATAATGTTAAGGGGGGAAGGGAAGCGATAACTCTTTCCCTACTTTGGGACCATCTTATCCATAATCCCATCTAAAGGGATAACATACCTCATCTAGCCTTTGGTTGCATGTGCCTGCAGGATTAACTATTAGAACTGGGCTGAGTAGATTAAATAAACACTGTCATCAGCATCTTGCCCTTTGCACAACACTGTGTGAAGCAATCTTGATAAATCAGAGGAGCTGGTGGGCAAAGGACTGAGACATAATATTAAGACAGTGATTGCCAAATAAGTTAAACAGCAATATCTATAACAGTCATTGTAACAAATGCACTGAGGAATGTGAATTCAAATGAGTGCAGACAAATTGTATCAGGTTAGATCAAAGACCATCTGTCACCACTGACAGTAGGTAGTATTTGCCTGGGCAAGAGCATAAGAACAGGACAAGCATTTAATGATACTTCCCCAGAATGTTATTGCAGCCCTCAGCAATTTTTGACCTGAGACTTTTTGAGCCCATGTTGGTGGTGTCTTTGTAATAACTGTATTGTCTTCATTCATGGAAGAGAATTTTGTTTCCATACATTTTGAACCCATAGTAACATATACCGTGCAGAGAGCCTCCTGTGGCAGAGTTCCACAGCATAACTACATATACATTCTTCTTTTAGGTTTATACTGTCCACCTGCTACTTTCATTTGATTTCCCTTCTCAGATTAAAAGAGACAGTGAACAATTGTCTATTTGCTTTCTCTACACATGATTTTGTAGATCTCCATCATATCCTCCCATAGTTATCTTTTTTTGAGACAGATGAATCCTGATCTATTTAATCATTCCTCATATGGAAGCCATTACAATTTGAACCATCCTAGTTTCCCTTCACTGTACAGTCTCTGTCCTACAGTATCCTTTTTCAGACAAGAAGACTAGAATTCTACAAAGTACACAAAATATGAGTGCCCCCGGAGCTTACAGTGGTATTTCTGTTTTATTCTACAATTGTTCTCTAATATTTTCTAACATTCTATTTATTAGCCACAACTCAGCCCTGAGCTGATATTTTCATAGAACTAGCTATTATAACTGTACCTGCTTCCTTTCATTACTTATTTATTCCTATCCTTCAATTCCCACATTTTAACCAGTATTTATACATTTGAATACGTACCCTCTCATTCATTCTGGAGTGGTAATAGCAAGTTCAGAGCTCTTCACCGTGAATGTACCTTTAGGACTTTTTTCCACAGAATCACAGAATGGTTGAGGTTGGAAGGCACCTTTGGAGATCGTCTAGTCCAACACCCCCCAGCTCAAAGCAGGGTGAACTACAGCAGGTTGTCCAGGACTATGTTCAGTTGGGTTTTGAGTATCTCCAAGGATGGAGACTCCGCAGCCGCTCTGGACAACCAGTTCCAGTGCTCAATCACCCTTACAGTAAAAAAGATTTTTCTTTTGTTTAAATGGAATTTCCTATATGTGAATTTGTGCCCATTGCACTGCGCACCACTGAGAAGAGTCTGGCCCTATCTTCTTTACTCCTTCCTGTCAGGTGTTTATACACATTGATAAGATCCCTAAACCTTCTCTTCTCCAGGCTAACCAATCTTAGCTCTGTCAACCTCTCCTTGTATGGCACTTTTTCACCCACGTAAATTACTTTACGATTACATACACTGAATTTTATCTTCCATTTTATCTCCCAGTGTCTCAGTATTACAGGCTCCTTCTGTAACTCTTGTCAGTCCTCATCTTCATTGTTCTGAATAATTCTGTATCAGCAGCAAAATTTTTCACCTGCTGGTTTCCTCATTGTTCATAAAAGTACACAGTACATCACAGGCCTCAGCACACAGCTTCCTTCTCAGATGCTGCTCATGACTCCCCACCATTGCCCTTCTAGTTCTGTCTTTTGCTTTCTGTCTTTTAACTGGTTATTTATCTGTGTGTAAGATCTTCCCTCTTTTTCCTTGGCAGCTTAGCTTCTTTACGATCTTTGGTGATATCTCTTGTTGAATTTCTGTTGAATTCAAAAATAGAATGCATCAGCTGGATGTGTCATTGGCTTCTCAAAGAGCTCTTACTTGTTTAGGAGGAATTAACTTTGCACAAGCCATATTTATCCATGTGACCGTACTTACTATTCTTTTTTATAGTTCCTCCCAGTTTGCCCACTATGAATATCAGATTTATTGATTGGTAGTTCCCCAGATCCTGTCTTAGAATCTACCAAAACCTGTCATCATATGGTATGATGGCATTTTGAATGAGATGTTATATACTACAGCTAATTGTTCACCTGTACTCATCAAGCCTTTCATATGGGATTAGTCTGCAACTCTTGTGTGAATGATATATAGTACTGAAGAGATGTTGCTTTCTTTTTGTTGACTTGCTTCATAACCTTTTCTACTAACATTTCATTCTGAACCTCTATTTTAACCCTAAAAGAAGTGCTCCAGCATGAGAGCATGACTCAGCTGCTATAGAATGAGTCAGAGTAAAAAATTCTTTTTTTTTTTTTTTGGTCAGAGTGCAATACTATACCTTGCCTGAGCTCCTTGATTGATCCTATGGATTCTTTGATAGGTTTCCTTCTCCTGATGTGCTTGGAAAGGAAGTTACTATTAGCTTTTATGTCTTCTGTTAGTTGTTCTTTAAATTTTCCATGCTCTGCATTATTAGGCTTTGTATATATTGATGTTTATAAATGTTTATATTCTTTTTCTGTTTTCCTCATTTGACTGAGCCGGAATTTTTTTTAAGGATGCCTTCTTAATTCTAAAAACTCCTTTGTCTTGCTGTTTATGCATGTTGGCCTTTTGGATCTTTCCAAACTTGCTACCAATAGGTGGTCTACACTGAGCCTTAAGTATGGTATCTTTAAATACTCTGCATTTTTCCTGCATTTTACCCTTTTAATTGATCTCTTGTCTTCATTTTTAAGTTTTCCTCTTTCTTCTTTTTTTTTTTTTGGTACTGAATTTTCTTGCTTTTGTCTCTTTTGCAAGGTTGTTGAATTCATTCCTAGCACCATGTCTGGACATGATATTTTATGTAACCTACTTTGTAGGTATCTGAAGTTTTCCATTATTGTTTGGGTTTCCTATCCTCTCTGCCTCTCTGAGAGACTCACCATGGCTGAGTGGCTCATCACATCACTGTTACTGTGATCACCTTGCTCAGGCAGTCAGTTACACAATCCCAATTCTGCATTTTTGTTGTTTGCATGTTAAGTAATCAGTTTCCACTCAGTAAAAGCCTTTGTACCATAGTCATAATAAACATGTGGCTCAAAGGTTGCCCCAAAGCACAAGCCAGCTGATAAGTGAGGAACTAACGAACCTACTGAGAGAGTCCATATAACAGTTTCTTTATTGGAGCATGAAGGTGGCCAAGGGAGGCAGTGAAAAGGGACATTTGGCACAGGATGGGCCATCTCCCCGTGGTGATATGTCCAGCAGACTGAGTACAGGACTGCAGCATCCCCAAGGTTTTGGCATCCCTGGGAATGCATGGGCACTGTGAAAGAAATATAGCTTTAAAAGATGTGACTTTCCTTCAGGAGCACAGTTTATTTTATCCACCAACATACTCAGCAAAGGTCCCTTGTTTCTGTGTCCAACAGAGGGCTTATGCCAAGACTGGCGTAACTGTGCTGCCTTTATTCAACTTCCTTTGAAGCACTTTCCTCACTAGGTGGCCATGGCAGCATAATAACAAACATTGTGCATCATTAGATCTTTTCTTATAAAAATTGCAGTACATCAGGGTCTTAGAAGGATTTGCAGCAGTATGGCTGAGTAACTCTTTTGCTCTTTCATCACTTTTCTCTTGTATTTAGAGTATGCTATTATTAAGAAACTTTCTGTTGAGGAATACTGATGAACTGTTGCAACTCCATTTTAATGTGTTGGTAGTCAGCATTTCTCACTAGCAAGTCTCTCATAAATAATTATAATGATTTTATAATATATTTATATAATCCCTTTCTTCTGAAAGTGACCAGTAAACTTCATAGGAAGCTCTTTAACAACTGTTGAAGTGCAGCTAGTTGAGGTAGAACCCAGAACTGTGTGACACATCAACCTTGCAGAACAATTCAGAAGAGAAACCAAAGAAAATTACCATCTCCATTTGAAACTGAAGCCAAAATGTAGATAGACACAGTCAGAATATAATGGTGCTAATAATACCTTTATACTGTTGCAAAAACTGGAATAGGAATCTACAGCTAATGTTCATAATCTTTTTTTCTTACCTCTCATTTGATACAACAGTGCCAGTAAATGAGCAAGCCTCTTTAATACCAAGCTGAGGTACTGATTTCATATTATTTTTATATTTCCACTGCACAAATGCCTGGAGACCTTCATTAGAACTGGGTCCAAATATATTCAGTTCTACAAAATCACAGGACTTCTGAACTGGTTAAAAGTGAAAACTAGCCTTATTTATACAGGCAAAAATTTTCCCAATAACAGATTGAGTTTTTCTTGGTGATAGCTGCCTCCAAATAGTGATCAGAACTTTATGTCCTGGATGGCAACATCAAGTATAATCTACTATCATCTTCTCATGACAACAAGTAAGCCAAACCACTTGTAAACAAACCAAAATATTTTCTTCTGGATCAGGAGTTTGAATTAGATGACTGAATTTTCCTGGCGTGAGAGGATTATTCCTTGTCTTTGACCTAATCCTCCTCTGTTATACAATGTATATAGTTACACATAGTTTTTTTTGTATCCCATGGGTTTGAAAAGATTACTTTTCCACTGGATTTCCTGCATCACTGTAATACTTCCCCTTGATTCTCTGGTTTCGTCTGCTTGACTCTGTTTATAGTGCATCCGGTGACCTGAATGAAGTTACAGTTTTTAAATTTGTCATTTAGTCTTTGGATATTCTTCACTGGAGTCCCCTAAGGTCTTGTATTCTGTCTTTAAGATCTTTTGTTCCATCGTGTGCCATCCACTGTGTCAATGTAGTTTTTCCCAGAAGTGTTTCAATTATGTATTGATATTTAGTATTTGCTAAAGACTTTAAAGTCTTTGGTTTCCATTTGTCATTTGAGCTTTCTACTTCAGGTCCTAAAGGCACATTGAACTTTGGAAGCACTTTTGCAGATCTTCTTGCATATATTTGATCCTTTGATCTTATGTAACTTTTGCATTCACAGTTGTTTTAACAAGATAATCCAGGTTTAAATCATCTCCATTATAATCTGAGCTGCTGAGGCACAGTATGTTCACTTCTGTAAGTGACTATAGATTACAAAGTACTGATATGAATCATTTCCTGTTTTCTTTGACCTTTTAATAATCTGTGCACCTTCCTCAGACAAAATATTTTTTTGAGGTACTATGCCTACACTATGTCTTGACTAATATTTAACAATGCTGAATATCTACTGCTGTTGCAGTCCAGCAAATGTGTTATCTGGCATTTCCATGGGCGTTCATGAATTCTGGGTTTATGTAGGTTTTTGAGTTGGTTTGCTTGGAGGATTTTTAATGAATTTCAGGTCCCTAGTTGTTATTCAGTTATTAGCAGACTGTTAATGTAGTGGTGCTTCTTTGTCTTTGTTAGTTAATATAAAAATTATGGTCACTCCACATTTTGACCTTTATCCAGTTCCTATTAAGATCAGTGAAATTAATTTCTTCTTGACTGAAATGCCAGAAAGACAAGGTTCTTATAAAAATTTTTAATTGTAGATTATTTCTGAGATTTACAGTTTGTTTCAGTGAGTTTACATGCAACTGTACTGTTTTGTAAGATTAGAGAATTCTTGACATGTTATTAAGAAATTATTATATTTTCTCCAAAGGAAAAAAAGCTCAATGTTAGATTGTCTTTTGGGGACCCGAGCAACTTTTTCTAGAGCTATTAAGTCATTAGCCTTTGTTATTTTGAATTTGTGTATGTCTTAATATCTAAATGAGCACACTGAGCATCAAAGTATGTAAATTGCTAGCAGTCCAGTAATGGGCCCCTTATTTTCATTCGCTACCTGCTTATACAGGGTTGGGTCCTGCTCCTGGGAAACTACTAATAAATCTCACAGTGATTTCTGTATGAGCAGAACTAACTCATAGCATTTTCCTCTCATATATCATCACCGTGTTTCCTTCACGCTCTGCAGCAATTCCTTGCCCATACTTTGTTTGTTACACTGTGTTCTTTTGGTTTTGTCTCTTTTCTTTTTTCATTTGTTTTCAAATGTAGTTCCTTGGTGCATCAACTTATGTAGCTTAGTTTTAAGACCCAGTCAACAAGCAATTGCAAACATATATTTTTAGTAAGCTTTGGTTCATTTAATCTGATTCAGTGTGTTGTGTCTGAATGGAGGATGTGCAATGCTATACACAGAGAAGTATTTTCACATATTTGCCGTATTTTGGTATTCGGGATGTGCTCATGGACTTGTACAGGCAGAATTGGCCTGTGGTTTCTCCTTACTTTCAAAAATAACTAGAAACTATTTTATTAATGGTAACCAGCAGTCACCATTTAGGGGTATTTGGGGCACTGCAGTATTTCCCTGTACTGCTTCTAGGATGTAGGTGGCAATTATCAGAAAATGCTGGCTTCTTAGTAGAAAGGAGTACGGATATAGGAAAGAATTAGAGTAGAGGTCTTCTCCGAGAAGTCTTGGCAGAGCTCACCTAATTAGAGGGATCTGGGAAACAGTGCAAGCTGTGGCCTCAAGTCAGGATACAAGGGTGACTGTGGAGAACAGTTTGTGGATAGGAGATAATACAGAAGAAGCTAAGTCAGGAAACCAGAAGAGGCTTTTATACCAGATATATAGGTCTGAATGGGTCAGAAAATCCCTGTGCCTTGAAACCTGGGCAATGACCTAATTTCTACCTGAATAAGCAAGCACAGGTTCTAAAATTGTAAATTTTCTTAGATAAATGTGCGGGTCAACAGTTCTTAAAGTTGCTGAGAGGCTCTTAATATATTACCCTTTCTGTTTATCAGTTTAAAACAAATCATCTCTTCCTGCATGTGGTTACAGGATGTTTCATGAGATACAGATTCTCATATAAACAATAGCTATACTGCTCTGGCTAAGCTAAGTACACACAAGAAATGCCCTGTTACCTAGTGACTAGGTCACACCACAGGGATTTGGTGACCTGAGTTCAATTTTGGTGCAGGTGGCTGGATGACCTATAGAAATAACATTATCTGTTTGTTTTATTATGATCTTCTTTCTTCATCTGTAAATTGGGAACAAGAAAACAAGCTCCTTTACAGAATATTTTCAGTGATAGAAATTATCAGGAAAGCAAGAGACATTGTTGTAGAGCCATGCTTTAAGGCATTAGTAGTGTGAGACTTCAACTTGATATAGCTGGATTATGTTTTAGAAAAACTACAAAAATAAAGAAAGTTGATATTAAGCAACTTTCTTTTGGCGTTTAGGCACCATAAGCTTTCTGTTTGTGTGATACAATGGGAGATGGCTGCCAGCTGACAACTGAAGGAAGGCTTTTCCTATATTACATGTATACGTAATACTAACTACTTTTCATAACCTCCTTTTAATCTGAAATTGCATTTTCTGCTAAAATCATATTCTTGTCAAACTCAATCAGCTTGTACCTATTCTTCGGTATAGGTTGAAGACAAGGTTCTGCTGTGCTGCCAGCAGCCTCTGAGGAACAGCAAAAGATTTGACATTATCTCTGTGCAGCGGAAGCAGACAGTGCAGGGACATGCTCTACCTGACTTTATTATTGCTTGTAGGGAGGACAGGAAAGGCCAGATGTGCCAGTCATTCCCTCACCAACCCAACAGAGTTGCGACAGATGCATGAGCTAATAAAAGATTCCTTTCTTTCCTCCACTGTCCCCACGGAAGAGCCCTTCTACCAGTCTGAGTAATCAGTCTGTGTGCAGATCCCAGGATTTATCCCTTCAAGGAATAAAATCAGAGGAGTTTTATTTCCTCCCATGAAAATGTGCAAAATTAAGATTTGTGGTTACTAGTAAAAATATCCTATCAACCCAATTTGTTTAAACAGAACAAGCTTCATCCCCTTGTGCAATTCAATTTTTCATATTTGTCGTGAAAGGAACAGATAAGGTTTATGTAGATGTTACAGGAAACTATGGGCATTAAAGGGTTATAGAATCTTAAGTAAAAAGCTGAAGTGTGATTTAATTATTAACTTGCTCATATTGAGAGATTGAATAGGTCTAGAAAAAAAGTTGAGACTGTGACTGTCTACATTTTAAGAAGCATATCGCGTTACATTCTCTCTCTCAACTCCCAAAATGAGGACCTCTTTCCTAACCCATTACTCCCCAATAGCCCTGTTTCAGGAGAAAAATATATTTCCAATACAACAAATGAGTTACATGATTCAGCCACTATGACATGAAGAAAAGAGATTGTGCAGCTCCTAAAATCTTGTTTTGACTAAAGCTAAAGGATGTCTTTATTAGTTGCCCAAATATTCTGAATATCTCTATCCTCCACAGCACAGGCATTCAGGGAGCACTTCACAGGCAGCGGAAGCTCTGCTGAGACCATACTGCTGCCAAATGCAGAGCCCTTATCTTGCTTCCCATGCTCCCTCTGCCTCCTGAGCCTCTGAGGGCAAGCTCTAGCTGATGATTGAAAGCTACCTTGCAAAAAAAAAGTTTCTGTCGGATCAGCAGGCTGATCTGAGTCTCTCCATGGCTGCACTGTGGGTAGAGCTGGCGCAGGTTCAGCGGTGGAAGCACACACCAAGGGAAGGGAGACTCCCACTTTTAGTGGGAGCACAGGCTTAGGTCAGCTTAAGCCATTCATGCAGTCCACACTTAGTGTGATTTAAATGATCATAGGTTATGCAGACAACAGGAAACCGGTATTATGTCATTAGCTTTATGTCAATACCTTTATTTCCACAGTAGTCTACTGGTAGAATAGCTTGTGCTTCTCTGTCTTATCTAAATGAGGCAGATTAAAAAAAAAAACTATCTCCTCTAGTTTTCTTCCATTTTTAGTTTAGCTTTATTTCTGGGAAAATTTGTGCAAATACAATCAGATAAATTCCACCGACCTCTGTCTTGATTCATAAATAGAATCCGTAACTCAGAATCTGCGTCTTGTGACAAAGAGTATATCCATCTGCTCAGAGCACCACTATTTAAGATTCTGCAGACAAGTGATAAAAACAGCCTTATTTAATGGGAGAGATTATTTCAATCACATAAAGGTAATTTCAGCCTAAAAATTCCACTCACCAAAGCTATGGAAACAGGATATAAAATTGCAAACATTGCATCATCAAAATTGCATTGCTTAATCGTACTCTTGGGTAAATGAAACAGTAACCAGCAGCTTCGGCCAGTAGATGACATCTTCTCTAGACATCACACACACTACTGGGCTCATTATAGTGTCATGGGAGTTCATAGCAAGCAGATCATATTTCGTTTGGTGATACAGTCTTCCATTGTTCTTAAATTCAGGTGTATATAGAGCTCCAAGCTTTTGTCTTATTTAAATCTTCTGGAGTGGTGATGTGGACAATCCAAGTGAAAACAGGATTGTTTAATGAAAGAAAGAAAAGTTTTAAAGTTGTTCAAAGACTGATAAAATCTAACCACTTTCTAAGAACACAGATATTCCTCACCACTGTCGACTAGCTGATTAACTATTACTTTATTCATAGATGTCAGAAGAAGAATTTCGTATCAGCTATTTAAATATTTCAAGTTTAGCAATGATCCAAAATTCAAAAAGTCTGAACTAATAAGCCTCCCTAAAAAAAATCACACATTATTTTCTGCTTCAGAAAGCTTGCTTGTATTTTTGAACTCTTGAGGGATAAAATGAGGAATGAATAACAAGCAAAATAAAAATTGTCATCTCCTGGTACTGTAATGTTTTATTTATTGTTCCTGTGGCTTTTGGACTTTGCACTTTCTTTGCAAAGCAGGCCCAACATGCATATTGATCATACCACAGAAAGTACCTTTGATCAGACTGGATAGATTATAGTAGTGCACGTCTGAATGAAAGACAGCATTTCTTGAGATGTGATGTAAATCTGTATCTAAATTCTGTAATAATTCTTCTAAGTAAGCAATCAGTGGTTGGATGGACTTCTTCCTATAGTTCCTATAGTTTCACTGCAGCTGAAATACAACACAAAATATTTCATTAAAAATATGGGATTTTTTCCTTCTAATTCTATAAAATCTTTATACTTCCTTTTAGCATTGATGGCTTATCAAAAGTATTGTAATGTGACTTTTTCTACCCTATATTATAAAAGTCTCAGATCCTAATCCTAGCTCTCAGTAAACCTTTCACTGTATAAACAATATCATCCTTACACTTTTTCTCTCTGCCCCATACCTTTACATTTCTGAAATCCTGCTGCTTGGCACATTGCCTTTCATCACAGCAAGCAGTATACACATGTTGGTGAAGTAACCTGACCATGTACTGTCTGGGTATTCAGCATTTAGTCTACTGAAAAACAGAACATGATAGGTTCATAAATTGTTTCCTGTGCACTGGACTGATCTGTCTAAAGACTGCCCTTTGGGATTGTTTTACAACTGCTATCTGAAAACTTCTTTCCTGTTTGCTTTCTCCACAGCCCTGCCATGAGCCCCATCTTCTGACAAGTGTCCTTCCAGCTGAAAAACAACGGAGAGTTTTTCTCCTTTTGCTCACGACTTTGTTCTGAGCACAGAAAGGCGAAGGAAGCTGCTGAGGGGGAATAGGAGGCCTTTCTTCTCCCAGGGTTCGTGCCCTGGCCCTGCAGGGCTCCAGTGACTGGCATCCTGGAGAGATCAATGGCTCTGCTGTGCAGCACAACACACTGGTGCAAATATGGAGATGTAGCTATGTGAGACTGCATAATTTAGCCCATCTTCTGTCCCCTTTCTCTGTCTGTAAATCCAGCTACACTACTGTAGACTCAGCAACCAATAATGTATGTACAAATAACCTCTGAACTCACCTCCCAGGACCTGGGCCTGATTTTACTCTGGCAGAAGCCCAAAGTCATTTTACAGAAGCTAAAGAGTGTGACCAGGGTGAAACGAATTGGAATGACAGCAGAATCAGCTCTGCTGAGCCACCGGGCCTGTCTGCTCAGGTTGAGGGAGTATGAAGGTTACAGTTACCTGCACTACACTGTGGCTTACCAGACAACCTCTTATACCTGAGTCTAGATTGCTAGTTGTCCCCTACTGCAATATCAGCCTGTATTTCCACACATCCAAATTTGTCTTTATATTAAGCATTCAATACTATGGGCAAAAATTCCACAAGTCCTTTATCCATGTGCTAGACCCTCTGCCTTATGGAAATTAATGATAAATTATGAAATTACTAGCAGAAACCATCCAGAATCAACAGGAATGATAGGTCAAACCCAGTTTCCCTTGCTCCCAGAAATCTCTGTTCTCCAAACTTCATGCCATAGCCTGGAAGGGAAAGAGCTGCTCACAGCATATATGCTCTGTACAGGCTGTAAAGCAAGTGTCACGAATGGAGAAAGACACTGTCAGGGCATGTTTTCCAGCAAGGCTTTTTGTCTCCTCGTGATTTCCAGGACCTGTCTCAGTATCTTCCTTTTCCTTCCTACATGTACTTGGGCCACAGAAAGTCTTTGCTGGGTCAGCTGTGAGATCAGGGTGAGATGCAGTTCTCTGTCCTTCCCAGCTGAGAAGGGCTCGCACAGCTTGTCACTCATGAGAAGGGAATCTGTCCTCCTCCCACACCTAGTGACTGGGGCTGCTGGGAAAGTACAGAGTGCAAATCATGGCCAAGCTTGTGGGCCCTCCTTAAATAACATCTCCTGCAGCCACTGACAGAGTGCCGACCTGGAAGGATCATTGGTCTGATTCAGCAGGGCATTTCTTATGTCTTTATGAGTTATTTTACTGTGTCTTAGTCTGCCATTTGTTCAATTTTGACAAGTACTGGAAAGTCAGTAAGGGTCCAAACTATGTATTTTTCCGTATAGCCTAAGGAGAGTTTAAGTACTGCTGAAATACTGTGCTTTTTGCCACTCTTTCCCTATTCTTTTCTCCTCCAGTCTTAGAAAAAGCCTAAAGAAATGCTACATTGATGAAATATATTGCTGTGGTATGTATCTATTTCAAACAATATGATGAACTGTCTTTTTTCACATACTAATCTTAACCTCAAGCAGGGCACTAATCCAACTGTGAAACAAACTAACTGAAATGATGTCTCATTATCACAACGCTCAAATACATTTTCAGCATAAGGTAATACTATTTGAAGTTGCTGCACTGAAGAGGATAAGAGGAGGAATATATGTGGCAGTCTGAGCATGTCAGACAAGGAGGGGGGTTGTCACAGTGGTGATCCAGGGCAGACAGAAACGGAGAGGCAGAGATACGTGACTGGATGATCTGCGAGCCTTTTTACAGCAGCAGCGTTCTTACACTGCTCCTTCCCCCTCCGCCGCTCCTGATCCACCTCCTCAGCCATGTGTTTGTGTTAAGGGTTTGTTATGGCTGACAGTTGACAGAAAGAAATGAGGAAAGGTCTGTGGCAGGGAAAAGCCAGATATAACATTTTCACAATTCTGTTTTTCAAGTGGTACCTCCCTTTTACACTTTCAACACTGAAAAAGCTAGTTAGATGCTCACATCTGTCCAATACAGCAACATTCAGCTAGCACTCAAAAAACCTAAACGCTAGTCATATATCACCATATTTAACACCTTTTAGGAGCTTATGAATGGAAAAGTCCAGCAGCATCATAGAAACCCTTCTACCACAATTACAGGAAAACTGGTAACAGCTGTGTGGTCCAGAAGGGTCTACAGCCTATCTGTTTCACTGTGATACAAAAACAGTGCTTACCTGATGAGGTTAACCCATCGAGGTGGTCAGACTAGTGGTTAGTGCTGATTTCTTTTTATCCTGCTGTAGTCTTCTTTGTGGCAAAGACATTCTGGTTTACAAATGAGATCTTGCTATCATCACAGTCAGTCCCAGTGCCCTAGATAGCTTTACTCTCTCAGTGATGTCAGCATTAAAACGTGGCTCAAAGGTGACACACCAATTGTCAAGCCTGTCACAGTACGAACAGTTGGCTTCAAAACAGCCAGAAGTCTGTTTTTTACCTTGGCTTTCTCATAAGCTAGTTTCTGCTCTTTACCTGTAGTGTAGTATAGATATATGTACCAGATGTGACCTTCCTTGGCTTTTCCTTTCGTGACTTCATGACTTCAGTGGTTCTTCACAAAGACATGCTGAATATCCACTTTTTCCAGAAGGCACAATGTGCCAGACCTCTGCATTGCTGTAAGTAGAGGTAAGTGGCATGGCAGTTCTTAACAGTGAGTACTGCAAAGTTAGAGTGTGGTCTGATATGGCCCTAGGGGCACACAACTGCAAACAGTCCGATCCTAATCATGTGCCCACATTTAAATAGGGAGCCGACATCTGGTCAGTGTGACCTCAGAGCAGCAGTGGGTGCAAAGGGTGAATATATGGGCCAGTCCTTGTGCAATACTGGCTGGGTGAAGCAGAAGCTGGAAATGCATCCCCTGAACCAGGAAACCTACAGTGGCTTTAATACACTTTGAAAGAACAACGTTAAACACCTCTTGCCTCACCAGTATTTCAGCTCCCCTATCAACCAGCTTTATTTGCCCAGTTTCTTTGATATTCTCCTAGTTCTGCAGTTGGCCATAGTGTCTTTCAGGAACAGCAGGACACTGCAGAATTCTGTTTTGGATGCAAAAGTGTGCAGAAAAGGTCTAAACCCAACTGAACCTTTTTGTATTTCAGTGTCTGACCCTAGCTCCTATAGCTTTCATAAACTTTTGATCATCTTGCAAGAAAGAGCTGGTACCACAACCGTTAACTAAGTTTGAAGGGAAATGTGAATGCAACCTGTCTCTTTAAAGAGAAGGCTTGAAAATTGTCCTTAAATTGTACAGAGTATTAAGGTACTTGTTGTTTTCTGAATGCAAACCATATGTAAGATAAAACAAATGTTCTTCCAAGCAGATTTTCTTTCCTGATGCCTGCAGTAGGAGCATAACTCAATTTTCTGACATTTTAAGAAAATATTCAGAACTCTTTGGGATAATAATAAGAAATTAGTTTTAAGCAGCACCTTTCAAATCTCAGAAGTTCAGAGAGCCTTGAAGGAGAAAAATCTGGGTGTACAGAGCAGAATTTTCCCAGTCAGTACAGACAATGTTACGATCACCTATTTCCTTCCACTGACTTTAAAGGATGATGTGCTGAGATGTAGGCATCTACACTACAGATGTTATGTCAGATGCATCCCCATTGCACTTTCCCTGCAAACAGGGAAATCATTATGCCTTCACCAGTACTTTTTGAATAAGCTTGAGCATCAGGCACAGAGGGTAGATGCCCTGACAGATAGAGAGGAAAAAGACATCCTTGTATGACCTCTCATCTGAAAGGTGATATCTCCAGCTTTGCCCACACTGGAATTCCCTAAATTTATGGTGAGAAACCAGCTTGGATACTCCTTTAAAGACTACTTTGACAATGAGAAGCGCAGTCTGAATTTAGTCAGAAATTAAAGGTGAATAAACAAAACTAGACAACACTTACAGAAAGAAGTGTTGCCTGGTCTTCAGAAGACCAAGGCATTATTCCTAAAGAAACTATACCGGCGGGGACACATCTGTACGTTTGGGCAGTGTGACAAGGAAGGCCTGTGCTGCTGCTGGGGCTGTGCAATGGTGCTCCTCCGAGTGCTGAGCCACCGGAGACGTCCGGCCCCATGGCAGAGGACAATTCAGAGGCTATTTGGCCCTCTCTCCCCCACGCACCAAGCACAGCTGGCTCGCATGGATTGTGCAGAACAAGCACCTCTGCCAGCAATTTCTGTACTGAGGTTGCGACCAAAATGGGGTTATGGGGGGCTTAAAGTGGGGTCACAAGCCTGACGGAAGTGGAGTTGTTCACCCTGATATATTGTGAATATGACAGATGTGGAGCTGCAGGTGGAAAAGTTGAGTACCGTGGATCCAAGCCCACAACAGCTAGTTATCCTGATCAAACACATTTGCTGATTACAGTTTTTCACCCTCTCAGTCGCAGTCTATTTTAACTAGGATGGAAATTTTATGTCTGTCTTTGGAAACAAAGGATCCACATTAGATTTCATTGTTGTCCACTTTGTTCCTGAATGTTTTTGTGATCATGCTTTAAAGTGAAAGAAGAAAGCACTACACCAAGATATTGAAGGCAGCTGCAGTAAAAAGGAAAATGTCTCCTCACTAAAATATTCACACAAAGAAAGGGGAGGGAGGCACTTGAAAGCACCCAGGATACACTGTACATATCATAATAGGATGTAAATGGAAGAAAGAAAAGCCAAAGCTATTAAATTATGTTTTGTCTGTCCTTGATGTTGAAAATTGTTATTCAGCACAGTACAGTCCATATTTGTTTTGTTTTAATGTCTGGAATACTTTGCATTTCACCCTAATAATCCACTCTGTTCTAAATGTTTATACAGCATGATTTACTACAATGTGGATGTGTAATTATAGCGATGATTAGACAAAACATCTTTGACAAGAAAAGAAAACAGTAGTTAATAATGTTTTCCATCTGTTTGGTAAAACCTCACGTAAAAAGAAAGAGCCCTTAGCATGTAGCAGAGTCCAAGGCAACACCTATGCAAGTACATGACAGCAGTATAAATGCTTAATGAATTCATTCTGATCATTGCTGACACATTTTTGAAAGCACTACCATCTGTTTTATAGATAAATATTACAGTAATTAATGTCAGCACATGTTTATATTATATCATTTCCAGAGTCTTATTTTAGAGTTAAGACCTTTTTCTTTTCAGGGAGAATAACAGAATATTTTAAGCTACTGGCAGGAAATGCAATGTTATTAGGATAAAATGAGTGAATTTCAGTAATGGCTTGCTTCTTTACTGGAAAACTTCAGAGCATTTAATGCTTCTGTTCTTCATTAAGGGCCAAATACTGGGTCAGTGCCTGCTCATGGAAAGCCCAAAAGAAACTTAAGCGCTGCTGAATGAGGTAAAACTATAGTGTATAATGCCATGAAACCTCTGAACTCCTAAAGTTTGTATTGTAAGTCCCTGCGCACCCTCCTGATGAGTGGGCATTGAGGGTTTTCTGTTGCCTGGCGTTGGGCACTCAGGCTCCTGATTAGCAAATGATCCAGGTTTAAATTAAATGCATGGATTAGCTCTTCTGAAGTCACATCTCTCCTGGGCTCTATTACTCCTTGCTTTCTGTAAGAAACTGTCATTGTCGTCTTCATCACTGAGTATTTAATCCATTGGCCTCTCATATATTCCAACAAAGCAAAATCTTTTCATTAAAGTTTGCTCCTTCACCATCCAACATGTTCAGAAAGGTATCTGACACCATGCAAGCCCCAGGAATTAGTCTGATTCTTATTTAGGACTTCTTGTATGATGTGCCAGCCAAAGGCTTGGTCAAAAACCCACTGAAGTCAATTTAAAGACTTCTGTTGACTTCTTTGGGCTTCAAATCAGGATTTACCTCTAACTGTGCTCCAAAGAAAATATGTTCCAGATGCACAAAAAGGTGGATGACAATGCTGAAACATAACTGTTTTAATTATGTTCATTATATCAATAACTTTCTCTCTCTCACAGTGAAACTGAGTCACAGCTGAACTTTTCTTGTTCTGTTGCCAGTGCTTCATGCACCTGTACAGGGACCTGCTATTTGAGAATCTTTGCTTGGTGACAGACATTGGTGGAATTAGTTTCTGATATGGTTTCAGTTACATCCCTTGTTCCCTCTCTAGATTCCATGCTGCCAGCTCCACCTGTCATATCAGAGTATTACTGTTTCAGTTTAGCATGGTTTATTAATATTTCAGGGTATTTAGACTTTTATTTTGTTTTATTTTATTTATTTATTTATTTATTTTAACAAGAGCTGCAGCAGATGCTGCTGTTGCTGAATGCAGTTGGGATTTAAGCATCGCTGGAGAGACTTAAATCTTCTAACACTGCTCAGTACACTATGAGCAGCCAATAGATTTTCCTGGATGTCTTCCACCATGGATTCCACTTAAGCAAGGTTCCTAAGTAGCCATCTAAGTTTCCAACCAAGTAATTGCTGCTAAGATGCCTTGCAAAGAAAGCTACTCTGTGCTTATTTCCATTTGAAACAAAAAATAACTGGAAAGGGCAAAAAAAAACAGGAGGTACAAGGGGAATGAGAAATAAACAGCAGCCCATCTACTTGCAGTGTGAATCTGTTTTTCCCTGAATACCAGTTACTACTAACTAAAGCTCCACTAATTACTGGGTGCTTGCAAGAGTGTCCTCTGAAATTATGTTCTCATGGAGGATAGCATGTCCAAAAGTTCAGTAAGATGTGGTTGAAATACACAAAACTCAATGCACAAATTCAGGAAAATACCCACAGGGATCCAACCATCTCTTCTTGAAATATCCAGAAAGTTGCAATAGTTTAAAAAAAGCAAAGAGATCCAGCAGCAATCTACCAAAGACCACAGAATTAGCTCTAATATACAGCAAGAGAAGAAGAACCAGCTACCAGCCTCCTGTCCCACGCTTTTCTCTTCATTTCCATAGTGCTGATGGTGACTTTGGAAGAATAAACTCTCAAAATAGCGGAAACACAGGCTAAAGGTAGGAGGGACTTTCCTATAATGGTATAAGGAAGAAGAACCCAAAATGATTTTGAAGATCAATTTATAATAAAGGCTGTATGACACAGTTGCCTGTGACACCGTGGGACTGGATTCTATGACCGAGGAAGCACCTTCCTTGATTATTCGCTATATCCCCATATAAAGAGGCCAAACCACAAAATGTGCACTCATACCTAGATCTGACCTATTTTACCCTCTGAAGGGAGGGGAGGGAAACCAGTTGGGTTTCAGAAATTTGATTTGTATTACTATTGAGAGATTGCTATGAAGTTCTTCTCCTGATTTAAACTTCTACCAGCTGTGGGAGGTGTTCGGCCCTGGAATTATGGAGCAAGCTTTAAAATACACATACGTTCATGTGCCCCTTTTGTCCTTCTATATTTCCTTCCTTTAGATGATGTGGAAATATTAAATACGTTATACAATAGCCCCAAGAGTTAGACACTACCACTCCAAGAGGGAATGTAGTAGCTGTTTAACGATGAATGGTTACGCTTCACACAAGCTTAGAGCCAGAAGTAAAGAGGAGTATCATATACCACTGAAACAGCTGGGGGATTTGGGTAGGTGGAAAGTAATGACATGAATAGCTCTTGGTCACAGTATTGGTATTGATGCCACAGTTCTTACAAAAGTAGTTTAGACTCTCTAATGACCACAGGCAGTGAGGGTATCAGTTTTATGTCTTATCTAAAATACAGTGCCTCCCTCAGAACTGCATTTCTTGATATAGTGCTGGGATGCCCACTCAGTCTACTCTGATGGCAGAGCGCAATCTATTGTCACCCATACTATTGTCTAAGCACGATCCCTAGAGGTCTTGCAGTCAAATACAAATTCTGATTAACACTGCCTATTGGAATAGCTACTAAAAGACTGTATTTAGGGTCCTTTGGATACAAATGAAGCACATTCCCTTGCTGATATCAAAAACTGTGCATGTAAGATATATTACAGTGATCAAGAAAAGTACTATGGCCATGTTTTGCAAACACTACAAACGAACAACTATTATAACCATTGGAGTTCCTTTGTCATACACACAAAATGTAAAAAGGTCAGGTTTTCTAATTGTGATTTTTAGAACCCCTAATATATGACAAGAGAAGAGAGAAAGCAGGCATAATACAGGATGTGTTCAAATTGCGCAGAATAAAGGGCAATTTCTATAATTATATGCACAACATATTAAGGAAGACAGTCTAGCACAGAAAATACAGCACTACACTTATAGATCCAGGGCAGCTTCCAGTTGTTTTATATGTTCATTGTATTCCAACATTCACTTAGTTCATCTCTATAATAAAATAAAAGGAGCTCGGTTTGGAGTCCTAAGAGAAAATTCCCATTTAACATGAAAGTCTTAAATATAAAAGCTATCAAATTCAGCCTGAAGAAGATGTCATAGTGTCATTTCATTTCTCAAGTTAGATAATGACAAAGAGCATGATCTAGCAGTTTCAAAGGCAGTATTACCAACTCTTCCTATAATCACAGCTGTTCTCTGTTATTTTCTGAATAGGGTGTGACTGTGTGCTTGCTACCAATGTATTTATTTCTGTATAAATCTGTTGGTTGAGTTTAATAGTACACTGGAAAAATAAGCAGGACTTGAAGACTGCAAATGTACCAGTGCCACTGATAGATGTCTTACCCTTAACCCGCTGCTGAACTCAGCAGAATAGGTTTTCATGTGAACACAGGAGAAAGATAGCCTGAGGAGATTGAAAGGCCTTATGTCCTAATCAGGTGAGAGACTGTTAAAAGCAAGGCAGACACACAGAGCCATTAGAGTAGGGCAGCTGAGAAGAGGGTAGCAGCCCACAGTCTTTAGAAAAGTGAAGTCTGTTTGAGATAAAGGGTTGCAGGTGCACATATGCACAATATAAACCTCTGCTACTTAAAATCCTTTTATCTTAGGTTTTGCTTTGCTGCTATTGTTAGTATAAAACAATGTGTCGACTACAGAAGGCTGCCTGCTCACTCTGTTTCTCACGGGTCCTTGACCACTGAAGGAAAGAAGAGCGCTGATGCCAAAGGCACTGTGCCCTAATGGGGTGAAGTGGGAGAAATGCAGAAACCCCTCTAGCAGGAGGGAGTGGAGTCTCCTCACAGGTATGCCATCATCTGAGCTCCAACTCACAGGTAAACCCAAGCCGCCTGGTGGTTTACATTGCCTGTAAGTTGGCAGTGTGGCCTGGAGCAAACCAAGAGGGTCTACAGGCAGGGAGAGGCAAGGAGATGCCTCACGCTTCAGCTTTAGCCCTACAGACTGGGTGGAGCTATTTCTGGTCTCTTGAACCCTGAAATCTGAAACACATTTACCAAAGGCAGGCTAAGGAGACCAAGAAGACAATGGAGTTGCTGCTAGTCTTATGCCCACTGCACTTACATTCTTCATGAAATGTCGTTATGTACCTACTAAATTCATGCTGTCCCTAGCCAGATGTCACAGCCCAACTATGAATTTACTCAGTCTCATTGCAAGGTGCAATGGGATATACAGTTCTCGGAGAGCCTTAGCATACTTGTAGTACTTTAACTGGATCAAATAGCAAATGCAACAACTATTTCACAACATATGTGTGTGTTTTTGTCAGCAGTTTGATCCAAAGGATAAAAAAGCGGGGCAAACTTCCTTAGAGCAGGCATATCCTAAGGACTGGAAGAAGTGTTCCTGGAGCCTGTGTTTTCAAAGGGATGGATAGTAAATCATTTAGGCCATCAAGGGAAGAGCTGAGCCAACTAAATCAGTCTGGATGGTAAGACTCATATTAGCAAGAAGCCAAGAAACTATAGAAGATTATGATTAAGCACTCAATGAGTAATTTTGTAATTCATTGTAAAAACAGACTTTGGAAATGGGGCTTTTCAAAACTTGGTTCTTCTGGTAAATTATTTTTTAGAATGTACCCCCTAAATTTTCATACATTTTCAGACTGTTCCTTCTCCATCGGTGGAGATATCTCATCAGCAGAACATACATTCTCATAATTCTCAGTATTAGAGCATCCAAAAGATTTAGATTGCCAATATTAGCAGTTGATGTAATTTTTTTCCTCTTACACATTTTACACTGGTTTTCATAAGAGCATGTTTGTAATCTTCTACTCAGTTCCTTTTCTTCTGCTGAGGGGGCAGAGAGTTCCTAAGATAAAAAGGCTGAGTTTATTTTTCATTTGCTGTAAATCACTCCTTCAGAGAGACTTGACTTTGACACATGACTTTGAACACTTGACACATGACTTTAAACACCACATTCAAGCAATTTGTACGAATTCTAATTGGAGATATACATGAGCTTTAAGAACAAAACGTGCATTTTAAATGTGCAGTTTGGTCCATAACTACAATGGTGTTCTTAGCATTCAGAAATAGCAGAGAGAACTACGTGCACTGTAAGTTATGCAAACAACATGTACCTGCTCTGACCTCAAACAAAGTATACAATACCCCATTTCAAAAGTGACCAATATTATTTAAAATAGAAATAAGGCTTTCAAACAGATTAAGAGTATTAATGCTATCATTTTTGAACTAACTGGTTGTTTTGTTTGAATTTCCATTATTTTTACAGGCCTTCTGCCAATGAATTATTAGAAATGAAAAAGAGGCACACTAGAAACCGCAGTTCTATGCGTCTATTTTGCCAGTGTGTAGCAAATAGGTATAATCCATCATTTCCAGTACCCCTTTCAATAGTATCCTTCACATTTCAAATAATCTAACAATCACAGTGACAGTTTAATTTTTTCCTTTGATAGCCAAGATGTTTTCAAAAGTAACTTTTTCCCCCCAGTAGCACTTTCTGGATTCTCTACCGAAACGCTCTGTAGATGCAAAATGCTTTCCTCTTTTTGGCCAGCTTCAGGAGTGTTGGAAAGATCTGGAAAAGACATTTTCATTTTTCAGGTCTCTCCCAAAAATCTTCACAATCTTCCCGTCATTTCCATTCCTTTCACAAACCATCTAATACTGGATCCTAATCAAATGCCTGAAAATATTTAGGTAAAATGTTTTGTCAGCAGCAAGCTCAAGACATTAGACTGTGGACTGATGCTCTTCTTGTCCCTCCTGTCAGGATCTATTAATGGAGAAAGAGTATTTTTACTAGCAGTGGGCCATGCATGGCTTATTTGACTGAGCTGGGTACCATCATTCTTAGTGGTAAGAGGATGGAGTGATCTGGGCATATGACTGCATGTTTGAGTAGCTTCAAGTTTTTTATACTACAGAATTTCCCTGCTAGTTTTTACAAATAACATGAACCCCGCTGCTTAGTATCTATGAAAATGAACAAAAAAAAAGCAAAAATAATTTAGCAACCAAGTATAATTTACTCACCTACTCAACAATACAGTTTGTGCATCAGTTGAGCTCTCTGCTAGATTATGTGAGTAAATAGACCTACTTGAACCCTTCCAAACAGGTCTATGCCAAGAAAAGAAATAGGTCCTGAAGCTCTTGTTTGTAACTTCTTTTCATAGTGTGAGATGGTCTAATAAAGTGTATTTGTGATTGTGCTAACAGTGTGATTGCTTTGAAATGTTATATGTAACTAACATTCATGGTTCAGCATTGATACTCAGAAGACTTATAGCACTAAATACCTGTCATTCTCTAAAGGAAAAACAGACAAATTCAGGACAGCTTGTGCTTTCTGTCTGTGCCTTGGAGTAATGTTGCTTTTCTTTGTCAGTCATCAGCTTTCTTATACCTGATAATCTAGTACATTTTGCTTTTCTTACTACTTAGGGATAGAGATGATCGCAGTGAGCAAAAATTCAAGAAGAAAGTGAGAGAGTCGTGCTTGCTGCTGTGGCACTTTATGTAGCTCCCCTTTATCTTTGAAATGCTGCTGCCTAACAGCCACATTGCAGTTTCCATTGCAGTTTTTTCTAAATACTGTACTGCAAAAATCTTACATATCCTATTTGTCAAAAATATTTCCTTTCTGAAACTGTAAGGCATTGGTGATCCAACTGCTGCAACTGATGTTGATACAGCAATACAGTATATTGTTTTTATATAATACCTGTTCAGTTCAAGAATCCAGACGCTTCTCACAAAAGAGGCAGCAAAAGTAAAGCAGTGAGAATTGTTTTTAAAGTTACGTAAGTGGTCTGACAAAACCTTTGATGAATAAATAGCCTCTTTAAACAAAGATGAGCTTGCAATGCTTCTTATATCAGAAAGCAAAACACTCAAGAGGGCAAGGACTGCAGCAGCACCATAAAGAAACATTTAAAAAGAAAAACAGGAATGGAAAATATAGTTGGTTGCCATGCAAAATAGTATTACTATGAAGACTGTCACTTTTTCACCTTTCACTTGTAGGCTAGCAGCTTTAGATTTAGTCTTAGGTTTTCCATCTTGAATTCTGCACTTTCTGTAAAAAAAGAAGAAATACCCCTTCTCCCAAACTAAATGTTTATGCTGTAAGAACCCACAGTCTTCAGAATTCCTCCACAGCTATTATACTAATCTTCCTAAGATTTATGTGCTATTATCCATTCACTCATATCATCACTAACCAGACTGTTAACAATTAAATTACAATATGCTTTTAAAAGGCACTATAAATGTGTGTTTTAAAATAACCAACCATTTTACACATTACCTAGGCAAGAGCTTCACAACAGGATCTGTACAAGGTTTTATACCACCTTTGGCAAGTGAAAAAATGCTGACCTTTAACCATTCATAGTAAGGAATTCCCCAGAGTCCCGTCGTTTTCCATAACCACCCTCAATATCACAGGCGCCCGTGATACAGCAGTTGAAACAGACACTTCAGTTTTCAGTGCAGCAGATCTCCCAAAATGTAGAGAAATGTGGGCCTAACACCATCAGCATTGATTATTTCCCTCAGCCTCATCTGCATTCACCATAGTGAACATCCTCCTCTTTGCTCTCACTTCTCTCCCCACTTCTTGGCTGGTGATAATCTGGACAAAATAAAGGTATAAGTTCAGAGGAACCAAATGAATCTCCTCCAGAGCTGGCCTGAACCTCGCGCTACCTTCCCGTGTTACTGCTAGGAGGTTGGTGCCACCTCCTGTACTTTTTTGATGTTGCAGCTCTCCCAGACAAATACAGATCTACTCCAGAAAGTGCCTGGTTATGGGGTGTATGCTGGAAAGAAGCAGTGTGATTTTTTTTCGCAGTCAGGTAGAGTTTCAGGTGATTATTACTAGAAATACTCTTCCATCTTCTGAATGAATAAATTTCACCTGTAAAGAACACTATATACAAGATAAACACTGAGCGAGCCAATAGGCTTGTCATAGTAGAAGAGCATTTAAAGGCCTGATTTGAAAGCTGGATCCCCATTTTATGCCCCAGCATCGCCAGCTGAGAGATTAAAAAAATGAAAATTTTGCTTTCTGACAGTCATGTCTTTATGTTTCAAATTTTCAAGCTTTCACTAAGAAGTGCTTGAAACCTCTGTCATATTATAAAAATGAAAATTAAGATTCTCACATATTCATTACAGACCCTTAAGAAAAACAAATCAAATGGCATGATATTTGCAATAAAAGCATGAGAAATGACTACACAAAGTTCAAAACTAATGGTAGTTATTGCATGTGCCTTATAGATATTGAGGAACATAATTTGCAAGTTCAAAAAGCAGTATCAAGTTCAGAAAGTTGTACCATACTTTTAGTGAGAACATATTTTAAATAACTTTTTTTCCCCACACACAAATAAAAAGGTCTGGAAAAGATTATCCACCTCATGATCTTTCCTTCCATGTCCTCCAACTGGCTTCCATTTTTAGAATTAAATATGAACAAAACATATGATATGCTTCTGAAACTTCCCATTAAAGACACCTCCCCATTGCCACTCCTTCCTTTCCAGTGCCAGAGAGAAAGACAACAGATCCCACTCCACCCTATTTCACCCCATTTTTACCATGTCTTCCATAGTAATTCTGCCAATAATATCATTAATGGCCACTCAGTGTGGGAGGGCCTTGGGGAGTTGACCAAGATACTTACACTGAGCAAGGGAAACTGGCCAAGTGGTGAGAAGGTAAAGGCGTGTGGGAAGAGCATCTAATCGGACTCTGGAAGAGGAATGATTCTCCTCCACGGTGAGAAAGAAAAGGGAAATCTTTCTCTTTCCCTGCTCTTTTTTTGGTGTGCATTTGAGGTCGTATTTTAGAATAAACCAACACTCAAAAGGAACCCCAGGACTATGGTATTTCCTGCGCTGTAGCCCTTGCAACCATTTAGAAAAACATCTGCAAGGCAGCAGGTCCTGCAGGCAATCAAACTGAACATACTCTCAGTGGCACTTCTAGTTCTCTATGAGCAGAGGAAAATGGAGGAGCAGAGCTTCCTCCTAAAATCACAATCCATGGGGTGAAGTGAAATATAGTTGGACAAATCATCTTAGGTTTCACATACATTTCTTCCTTCTCTTCCCCTCAGCTCTGTCTCCTGCTTTTCAAGCTCATATGGTGTTACCAAAGATGTGATAATGGCAAGGTTTTAGAAATGCCACTGCCACTGGTCTGTGCAAGTGTTGGACTGTGGCCCTTCTAGCCGGTGTACTGTGGAGGCAGGGTATCGAAGACCTCCGAAACACAGTGGCGTTCCTGTTTTCAGAATCTCACACCCTCAGGTGACAGTAAAAGATTCTTTTTCAGCTCCTCTGAAAATTGCAAAGAATAAGCACCTTAGGCCTTCTAGCTTGATATATTTTGCTGATTAGTTTAATCCCAGGAGGTACTATACAGTTTAGCTAACTGGAGTGGGATGGTAGAGGAAGATGAGAAAGAAGAACTCTTTCTCAGTTTGAGAGGAGGTAGAGGTCATGAGGGAGACCCAAGGGGTGACGAGAAGAGGAGCAGAGGAAGAATGGTTACAGCAGAGAGGGGGCATGCAAATAATCAGAGAAGAAAACTACAATCTAATGTCATCTTCCACAAAGACAAGTTTAAAAATGAAAATAAATGCATTGTTTTCAGCTAGGATTCCTCTCTAAGTAACTGCTGCCTAACAACAGACAACCAGTTTCTTCTGTAAGAGGACTGAGATAACTTTTCTTCAGTAAGCTAAGAGGAAGCCCACAAAATTTGCCATTGAAAATTTCTTAATATGTAGTCATTTTATTATACTCCACAAGTGCTTTATTATACCCACAAGTGCTCACACGAAAAACAAGAAGCCTTAAAAAGATGCAGGGATCCAGGGCCAGGCTTAGGACTTCCCAATTTGTCTCAGACACTAACAAAATCCAGAAACTCTTCTGACAAAAAAAAAAAAAAGAAAAGAAAAAACCCAGCAGACTCACAAAATTAAGCCTTGGAAGGTGCCCATTTCTGCAGTGTTTATGGGCTATACTGGACATAGCCCGAAGCCTGACAGTTCCCGCTTCAGGCCCCCAGTGCAGCCTCCCAGGACACCCCTTGCCCGTGGGGCTGCTCTCCAAGCACACTGGATGTGTGTACGGCACTGGACAGCCCTAATTATAGGAAAGCTTTACTCCTCCAAGAAAGTGCTCTTGCCTTATGTCCTCCCAAAGGACGAGCATTTAGATAGGGACATTACCTACTTGACTTCTCCCCTTCCTAACCTTAAACAACACTATTCTGAAATTCAGGGAATTTTTCCTTTTTTCCATTGCTTCTCTCAAACCATCCTCTCTTCCCCTTTCTCTCCTTGCAAACTAGATTGCTTCCTTCCCCTTGGAATAACTCTGGGCTTTTGGAAGGAGACTGGAGGTGATGAGGATTTTACTATATGGGCAGGGGAGCTAGGGCAAGAAGCAGAGGACTTGCCAGCCGAATGGAAGGAGATCACTTCCGCGCTTCTCCCAGCAGGACCAGCCTGGAGGGGCAGGAGAGCAACCGCTGCAGGCAACACTAGCACCATTCAGCCTCCTGTTCATTCTTCTTGGCACGGGAACTTTGCTGTTTGTTTTTGAGAGGTTTTCTTTAAAATAACTGCCAAGGTGACTTTTCCCTCAAGCAGGTCAGACAGTTTAATTTAAAAATTCACAAACAGCAGAGGAGTGAGGATACAGGAAGATGAGATGGGAAGGAACAGTTCTCTGCTTCCAAGTACTGCTGCTTTGCTAAGTTACAGGACATTTATAAGATGGCATGTGTTTTTCTGTAAGTATTATAACTCTACAGTTGAAGCCATCCATCAAAGAAACCTCCATATTAATCATGACAGACCAGTAAGTCATTCCTATTTTCTCCAGGGGGTTAAAGTGAAGGGCTACGTTTCCATTTTCTTGTCTTCCCTATGCCTTCATTGTATACTGCTGCTAATTACCCTTATCAGTACATATACTTGAGAGTGATTCCTCCATCAGAGATGAATATTCAGCTTGTTTGCTTGCTTCTTTTCCAGCAGACACCTTAATAAGCAGACATTTCAAAATGGCTTGCATTTCTGTGTGCGCTCATGATGGTTATTTCTGTGCTGAATTTGTAGATGCAAATAGTGTATCTGTTCACCTGATGTTCCTGAAGCAAACATGGGAATATTTGTTTGTGTAAATGTATGTACAGACCTACATGATATGTATGATGGTTTTTAAATTCTAGTCTGAGGAAGCTAGCACCTCAGCTTTCTCTTTTTCTTTGGAGCCCAGAAGAGGGAGACTTTTCCTGGTAGTTTAATAAATATTATTTGTTGCATTTTGCCAGGAATTTTGCTTTTTTGGAAAGAATATGTATGGGATGTTATGCTCTTTGACTGAGAGTTGAATTGTCTTTGCTTCTGTGTAGAAGGATGAGCAGTCAAACGGCTGAAAAAAGACTGCCCTCCGTGTGCAGAAGTGGCTAGCAGAGAAAGCACAACAACACCTTACCTGATGCATTCTTCCCGGTGCTTCCAGGCACTTCGTAAGCATCACTAATTTGGCTTTTATAATTATTTTCTGATGAACTATTATGGCAAGAAGCCAGGAATTGCTGTGACTTCTCCTCAAACTGTGAATTCTCTCTGAACTCAGAAAGCACTTGTGTGGATTTGGGCCAAGTTCTGTGATGGGATTTGTGCTTTAAGTTAAATCAGCCATTTTCTATTTTGATCATAGGCCATGGCAAGCTGTTTATGGGTTCTGTCATCCAACCATGCTGCTGCGGCTTAGTCCTTGAAGTGCTTCATTGCGACTGCTGACAAGGAATATATTGCAAAATCCTCAGATGATGAGTTCACAGGAGCATTTCCTCAATGCACACATTGGAACTGAACTGTCTACATCTGTTCTAATTCACACTTCTAGCAAGTCTGGTGCATATCTATATGTGGACAGTATTTCAAATTAAAAGTCTTGATTTAATTTAAGGAGGCTTTCTTTTTGACTGACTCTTATTAAATCAAGATAGGAAATTCTTGCTCCTAAGTGAGTGTTCGCACATAACCTTGCTCTGACATACATGCAGCTGTGAAGGAAAGCAGATTCAATTACTTTTAGAAAATAGCTCAGGATGGTGTCAGAAGTCCACTTGTTGCATCATTGCAGAAAGCCCCCACGAACCTCGCTGCCCCAGCAGAGGAGCATGTTGTGGGACTCCAGGCCCTGTGGCATGGCCTGGGAGGAGACGTCCAAAAACAGCAGAGCTGAGCCCTTCGCCAGCTGCTGGGGGCAGTGAAACAGGTTGGCTTCCACGCTCGTACCGTCCACTCAGCCGAAGCTCGGCCCGGAGGCCACCAGCGCTGCCCGCAGATGTGTCCTCTGCAGGGCCAGCGACTCACGTTGTGGCAGCCCTGGAGCACGCTTGCCCCGTCGCCACTGGCCGCAACACAGCCTCTGCAAGCTCCTGCACCAAATCAGCAAGGACGCCTTCGGGAAGCATTTCCAGAGAGACACTGTCCTGTCAGTCGGCTGGATTATCTCTGAGAAATTTCTCCTTAGTTGGCAAAAGAGTGCACATATTTCTTCAGCTTAGTGTGATCAGAATCTGCCAGCTCTGGGAGATTTGCTCTGTAAATAAATAACTTTGGCATCAGGAATTAGGAAGGGAGAAAGCCAGCAGTAGTTGTCCCAAAACATTCTCTCCTCTCCCTATAAATCTCGCAAAGAATTAAATATTTCTGTGTGGGAGACATGGATGTGTGTGTATTTCTAATATTACTCTGGAAACTTTCCTACCACCATGCATGCAGGGTAACTCAATAGCAGTAAAAGAAGGATGAACTGAAAGTTTTGCCTGGATGTTGCCTTACATCTTGTCCTTTGGCATTTAAAGGTGCAGAGAGGCACCTAGTGAGGCTGAATGAAGCAAGGCATAAATGCTTTTATCAATACAAGCTTACATCTCTAAGTCACTTCTCGCTTAAGAGTCCAAGTCACTTTGGCACATTTGAAAACATGACTCCAGGAGTTACCAGGTGTTTGGAGAGTTGCGGGTTGTGAAACTTCTGATCTCTGTTGGCACAGTGCTTAATACAGTGGAGCCCTTAGCTGTAATGGAGTCCCTTAGCAATATGGCAGTATTACTACTTACAATAACAAGAGGCAGAAAGAGTGCCTAGCCCAGAGGCTTACTGCTGCAGAAAATTTTTAAGTAGCAAGTGTTTTCATTGGTTACAAAGTCATTGCAAAGCCTGGAGAGTGAGACAAAATCCATGTATCCTCTGTGCAAGCAGCAGCAGCCTGTATAAAACCTGGCATTCCTCCATCAGCATCCCCCAGTCATGATAGTGGCATATTCATTCCCTACTCAAACTGGTGTGGGAAGTACTCTGATTTCTGTTTAGGTTGGCAGTGGTTTAGGTCCTCTCCTTTGAAGCAAAAACATCAAAGCAACTTACTGTACATCTAAGGTCATGATGCAGTCTTCTTCCTGTCTGAAACCAGGACTTCCACCTCACCATGAGCAAACTCCAGTTATTTCCATGTCCTTCAACAAGCAGAATATTCGGAACCTTTTCCTGCGTGCCTTTTGTTTTGCTTTGTTCAGCTGAGCACAGGGAGTAGAAAGTGTTCTCTCTTTTTTTCTCATGTAATGCCAAAGGGAGTGTTGTTGCTCTGCTTTTTAGAAAAATATGAAATCCTAAAAATTTCACCTTGACAATTGGGAAAAAAAGACATGTCCTCTCTGACCTTGTACTTTATTTTTTGTATCCCCAGAATAAGAAGAAGAATTTGCTTTCTATTGCTTTTGTTCATTGTGCAATTAATGTATTTGCTGCTTCTTTGAATGTCAAGATGAACATCTGGTTTTGGTGCTCACTGGTCTGCCAAGTTGGGAAGCTTTGAATATTTTGCCAAACCATTTACCCAGCCCTGAATTTATAACTAATATCAGGAAAATCACTAGAGGAAAATGTAAGCAACTGCAGACCGTATAACAACCAATGTCAATTCTTCAAGGATAATTTTTACTGTATTAATTTTATCAATGTGGTTCACAGACAGCTGTCTCTGATTCACAGCAGTATATTCATATTGATGAGCTACTTTAAAAATATGTAACCCAAATAATTTCATAATGAATGTACATTAGTGAAATATTTTCAGGGGATAAAAATGGACTTTGGAACTGAGTCATGAGGAAGTGATAAATATGAAGCAAAACAAGTTGCCTGAATATTTTAAGAAATAAAATATAGAGCTTCAAAGCTTCAGAAGAGCCACATAAATAAAGAACAAAACTGTTCCATGAAAGCAGCCAGAATTACAGCAAAGAGGGAGGTGTCAAGAAGCAATACAATGCATTAGGGAAAACTTTGTCTCTGCTAAGTGTAGTTAAGTGCTGAACCAGGTTACCTAAGGGTGCTGCAGGTTACCCATCACTGGAATTTTTCAAGGATGGGATAGACAAGTGTCTGTCAAGAATAGTTTCAGGGGAGTCCATGCTGCTTTGGATTCTCTGTTAAGGTCTCTTCTTTGATTTTCTTCAATATAGCAAACAGAAGAAAAAATCCTGGAACAATTTCTCCTACATTCCCATGCACTGTCCAGAGCTTACTGTGCTTTTACTTAGAGGTTTTATAGTTACTTCTCCTGTTAGCCCCCCTTCTTGTTTTTGCTTCCCTGGTTTTGACATGTCTGATTCTAGCCACATTTTCAGTATTTACTTTTCATCTGGCTTGTCTGCTCATGACAGTTTTCCCAAAGTTGTGCCATCAGATAAAGCATTGCCAAGGCCTCAGTTGCAAATAATCAGACTGTGAATTAAATACAGAAAAAGAGCGTTATGGAAAAAAAAAAAAAAAAAAAAAAGGGAAAACAACCAAGCTAATGAAAGCTAAAATGTTTTCAGGAACTGTGTTTCCTCAAGCCAGCACCTCATCATCCTTACGCCCAGCTAATGAGTCCCTGGCCCAATGCTAGTGTGAGGAAGAAGTGCAAAAGAGTCTGACTGTAGTGGAAAGTCAAGAGGGAAAATGAAGTGGAAAGGGTTTGCCTGGCCCTCTGCCACAGTTTAGAGCAGGGTAAGGCTGTGTCAGCAACTGCACTCGGAGGCGAAAGCCCGCATCCAGCCCCAGCTCCTGGCTGTGGCTGCAAGCTCCAGCGAGTGCTAGCTGTGCCCGGGGCCATGGCAGCAGGGTGGCCCCAGGAACCCCTCCCTGGGCAGATGGTCTCCCTGACTTACGTGGGCTCCTCAGAGCAGATAAAGCAGCATTTTCCCTTCAAAAGCTGTAAGTTTTCCCTGGTGAAGTGATGAAGCTAAAGTAGCCTCTCAGCACTTCCATCACATCAGACGTGATGTCCCAACCCCACCCGAAGTTCAGCCTTAGCATTTTTTCATCATACTTCCCTAATTAATTGTGAGGAGGACTAAAATCATTTTCTTTCATATCTTTTGATTGTTTCATCGTGGATGGTAACTTTTTTTTGTTGATGAATCCAAAAAAAAAAAAGGGGGAGGAAAAATGTGGAGGCAGAGAGATGTCTTGGGAACAAAAAAAAAAAAAGAGTGAAAGATAACACTGAGAACAGAAAGAAGACAAAGAATCATGGCCATGCAGCTGAGACATCCAGCTGCAGATCCTTCCAGGCAAGAGAGCTGGAAGTCGGAGATGATTTTAACTTTGTTTAACATGGCACAAAATACAAGCTGGTCTATTCATCTCTCTCTCTCTCCCTCCCTCTCTCTCAAACCTAGCCTTTTATTGCATTTTGAACATTTTATTCTGTTGTTTTTTTGTTTTTTTTTTCCTCTTTCAACTGAAAGTTAGCCAAAACTCATTTTGGTCAGATAAACAATAAACATATCAAATGCTCTAAGAATTTGCAAGGTCTAAGAATTGCAAGCTCTAAGAATTTGCCTTTCCTTGCAAGACAGTCCAAAATCATGCAGGAATTAAAATCTTGCATTGCCACTGGGAATATATGAATTCCAGGGTTCCCAGATAATTTTTCCTGAGGTTTCTGGGCATTTTGACTGAGGACAGCTCAACAGAAAGTAGTTCACCAGCCCCAACACTCTGAGGCCAGTCAGGTGGGCCATGCCACCTTCACTGCTGGCTACTTCAGCAACATAGGGGAGCTGGTCTCCAGCAAAAGCAAAAACAAAAACAAAAACAAAAACAAAAACAAAAACAAAAAACAGCAAAAGCATATGGGATCTCCCACAGTCGCATGTAGGAGTGAGGACATGCATACTTGAGCTAGTCATGTCATGCTCCTTCTATATTCAGTGCAGAGAAACAAGACTTTTAGGATTCAAGTCCCCTGGCTATTTCTAGACATGTATTTTATTTGTGATGAATCACCATAGAAATTCATATCCCTCCATTGACATAAAGGGAATTGGAAACCTGGTTCAGATACAACTATGCGTGTTCATAGTCAAATAAACTCCATCAGGCCCATACGCTTATTCATGGGTGAGATGATAAAGATTCGAGTCCACCATTCAGGCAGGTTTGGTCCTCCGTGTGATGTTAACTGTCTCAGGTTTACACTCGAGCCCTCACTCCCTGACCTTCTTAGCAACGTTATGCTCACACACATGCAGGCTCAGCTTCGGCGTGCACCTGCTGCAGGTTCCCTGGAGGGGACAAGGGTCAGGGTGCTCCTCTGGGAACTGCCTGTCTCTCATGATTTGTCGCTGCTAGCATGTGCCTGAGCTGATCCCAGCTTTGACTGACTTGCCCGAGCCCTGCACTGTGAAGTCCCATACCTCCTCCCACCCATTCTCACCTTCCTGCAGCATAAACACTCTCCTTACATCAGGAGTAGCTCTCCAGAAAGTCTGTCTGATACCCGAAGGCACTCCCCTCTCCAAAAAGAAAAAAGACTACTTTCCTGAAAATTTGAAAGCAGAATGCTTTGCCAGAAAACATTGCTGATGACAAGCACGTCTAAGACAAATGCACGTTCCAGGACCTAGGAACAGAATACTTGAAAAACTGAAAAGGTATACCTGAAAATAAAAGACCTCAGCCAACCTTTTGGGGGGGGCACAAGGGAAGGACACAGTACCTGTTTGAAGTGCAGACAAACCAGAAGGCAAGCTTGGGAAGCCTGTCTCCCAAAACCTCCTTGAGGGACACCCTGGCTTCATTCAGACCTCTAACACAGCTCATAAGGAAAAATCCAGTGGAGATACCGTACATGGCTACAGGGGAGTGAGGAGGCAAAGGAGAAAGAGAAGAGTTTCAGCCCAGAAACATGTAAAGCAAGAAGCACCAAAGAGATGCTGGCTCTGAACACATCCTGGGCTAGATTAGCCCATCGTGGACTAATGCCTTTCCCATCCTGGCCCATAAAAACCCTGAAGGCTTTGTGTGTCTTTATAGCTTGTGACCCACGTATTAAGCTAAGAATGACCCTCTTTTCATTGAACCTGCATAAATAAATGTTTCATCTGAGGAGTTTGTCTTAGCCTCCTGCAGCCCTTTGTTTAGCTGCCCTGTGGAGAAAGAAGCAAGGCTTGGAGGCACTCCTGGGGCAGAAATGGAGACTGAGGGACAGAGAAAACAAGGAAAAAGCTTGACTGATGGGGGGATATGGTAAGGAGGAGGACTGACTGAGGAAGAGGACACATACACAGAAAGTGTGTGTGAAAACACAGGCCAAGTTTTTTTTTCTCTTCTATGTAGAAAGTATCTGTCTCCTGGACAACAGATACACCTTTTACCTCATAGGCTGCCTTTCCACAGGCTTCATCAGGCTGCATGGAGGTAGCGTGGCACTCCCTGTCCTGGAAAAATTTCTCTCTGTGTTCTTGAAGTTGTGGAGGTTAAGCAGACCATGATGATACCCATGACTTCTGGGACACCAGCACTCTTCTCACCTCTCAAGGTCTGCCTTCTTGCTGGCTGAAGGCACATTGTGATTGTCTGGGGTGGACATGAGGTGGGTTTCGCATAGTGACAAAGAACCTGTATTGTCTGAAAAAAACACAGCGGCCTACCCTGGGACATAGAGTTCCTAATTTCTGTGCATGCAACTGTCTTGCACCTGTGTGGTGTGGCCAGAGACAGTGCACCCGAGCCAGCAAGCCTGGCAGAGTGGGGGCACTGCCTTTTCTCTCCCTGCCTTGAAAATCAAAGCCTGCCTACTGCTCTGAACTTGGCAGACTGTCTTCTGAGTCCCGGTGGCTGCGGAGAGCACAGTGCTGCAATACGGCGCAGCGCGGCACGGTGCGGCGCGGCCCACAGTGGGGACTGCTGAAACGAGGCGCTGCTCTCCCTTCCCGGCGCTGGAGAAGGGGGCGGGTTAAGCACAGGGTCTCTCACAGCAATGCACCTTGTGCGTGCGCGCAACATGAATTTGCCAGCCCAAGGGAAGCACTTGCACACAGGAGACACCGTTGCTGAGAACCGAAACTCCCTGCTCAAGGCAATAAGGAAGCTCAGTGCCTTTGGAGTAAAAGCAAAACCCACTTCCTTTTCCTACTCTTCCACAGAAATACTACAAGCACTCTTGCAAACAAAGAGAAAGCAAAACATGACGCACAGCCTGACGCTGCTGACTGGAAAAAGGACACTCCCTCCACTTCCCTCTTTCACCCTGAGCGCGGCCCTGCCCCATACATGGCAGTCACTGGAGCTTCACAGTGCGGACCCTGGCACACCGAGCTAACCGACGGGCTTCACATATGCGAGTTTGCTCCTTGGCAGTACTTCTTTAGATTGTCATGTCCATCAAATGTAGCTGAAGTATTTTGCGTATACTGTAAAAATTGCAGGGGAAACGAAATTATTCGGGAGACAGAGCTAAGTGATGGCACAATTACTGGCAGTAGCCACCGTTTTCCATTTTCAGTTCTGTTCCATGGAAGTGCCCCAAGCTGTTCAACAAGCTCTGTAGTAATACTCAGATGCTCTGCACCTGTTATTTCTCTTTATTTGGAGAAGGTAGTAATAGAATTTATGTCAAGCACAAAGCCAATTTTTATTTAGTTTTTGTATTTTTGCAGCTGCAGCCCCTGCCTTGGAAAATACAGAAATAGTGATGAAAGAGTCCCTGAGAGTTCAAGAGTCAGTACTTTTCAACAGCCGGTAGGAGTGTGCCATCTTCTCTGATACAAAATAAAAGTCCTTTACTCTGCAAGAACATAAAGCTCCCAGGTAATAAAGTTTCACCTTTCTAATAACTGGGAACATAACAAAATGAACAATTGTTGAATGCCAGCAGCACAGGTTGGATAGCACCATCTGCAGTGATTGAAAAGTCCAGGAATGATTCCTAGAACCACAGATTAGTTCAGGTTGGAAGGGACCTCTGGCAGCCATCCTCTCCAACCTCCTGCTCAGAGCATGGCCAGCTTAAATCAGGTTGCTCAGGGTTTGGTCCAGCTGAGTTTTGAATATCCCCAAGGATGAAGGTTTCACAACCTCTCTGAGCATCCTGTTCCAGTATTTGACCACCCTTATTGTGAAACATTTTTTCCTTTTACCTTTATTGGAATTTCCCTTGTTGTGATTTGTGCATTGTTAACAAAAAGCCAGTGCTATTTCTGTTGCTCCTCTGTGCTTGGCATTTTCTTGCCACAGTAGGTCGTAAGCCCTGTGGCTCTGGACTAGGTCCTGCAAAAGCTGAGTGATACTGGAGGAGCCAGAGCCCGGCTGCTTGAGACAGTGCTGCCTGCCCACACCGGGTGCACCGGTCTGGCAGCTGCAGTCCCCAGCAGCTTCATGCCCTTTTGGAGGATCCCAGGAAGGGAGAGGTGCTCTGCCCTGTCTTGCTTGCTTGCCCAGGAACACGTCTTACTTGGCACGTGTCTTCTTAGGGGGCGTCACAGTAGGTCCTGCAGAAGGGCACTGTCAGGTTAAGACAGCAGAAGGACTTAAACAGATGTACCTGAGACAAGAGAAAAGTTTGTGGTGGCTGGAAAACTTTGCTTGGTGCTTACATGGGGTTTTGGTCTTGAAAAAGAATTCATGAGATTAATCATCTTTCTTTTAAACATCTGTTGTATGATCTGTCTTCCCAATAAAGCATTTTCTTCCCTTGGACATTAGGCAGGGAATTACTGGGTAAGAAAGAGTAAGAAGGTAAGAAATAACCTTCCTTAATTCTCCTGAAAATTTTGGGGATGGGCAGTCTTTCTCCACTGGTTACCTGGCTTCAGATTGCAAATACCGGTGTCGGAGATAGCAGTGCCAGGATAAACAACTCTTCGGTTTGCTTTGGTTTTCAGTAGTGGATTCAGGCTGTGAAACACAGATGGAATATTTAAAAGATGAAGAAAGATGTTTCTTCTGCTGAATGGTAAAGCTAATTATTTCTGAAAAGCACTAGCAAACTTGGCATTTCTATAGGCAAGTAATTTGGCACATCCAGAGAGAGTGATTGATTTCTTGCATTTAGCTGCTCAGCTATTTTTCTGTTGTCAACTTGAGGTACTAACTTGAAGTGCAAATAGGAAAAATAATTCCAGTGGTTTTTTGAAGGGAGGGACAGCCTGTATTTGCATAAAGCCATCCGAGACATTGTTTCCCCTAAACCTCGCACAGCTCATGCCAATTACTGTCCCAAACTCTCCAGATTCTTCTGATTTGTGTAGAGACAATGAAAATAGCTTTTACTTCTCTGTAACTCTGCCACTCAGATACTTAATACAAATGCATTAAATGCAAATATTGAACAATCTCTTCACTGTACATCATTAGAAGCAATTTAATTAACCACAGTTAATTTTTAACCATGGCAATCTTGAGAGCAGGCACTCATGAAAACTGCTCAACTGATGCATCATTAGATTGATAAATACAGCATAATAAGTTTTCTCGTTTGAAACTGAGCTGGGCTCGCAACCAGAATATGGACAAACTGTTGTGATTTGCCAGACTGGTCTTTACAACATCCCAGATGTCTTTGTAAAAGTCTTCTGCCTGTTTTAGAAAAGGACAGGACATACCTAGAGATTGCGGGCTTTTACAATATAAGAAAAAAGCAAGAACAGATAAAATGCTCTGTTATTTATAGAAAGAGCCATGTCTTCTTGTGCCAGGCAAAGTTTATCAGTGCTTTAGCCTAAAATATTCACATCACTGTAGAAGACTGTTATTAGTATATTCATGACTATTAGAAAAAATTGTAAAAGTGAATTTGTAAAAGTAAAATTTGTAAAAGAAAAATCTGTAAAAGTAAAGCTGGTGTTGGCTTATATGATTAATATTATCATACCTAAAATATATTCATAATAAAGTCATTCAGAAATGTCAAGTAGAATTAGGAAAGCTGTTCCTAGCACAGTAGCTTTAACTGTAGTCGTCAACAATTTTAGTGTTTCCACAGATTTTAATTGCTTTTAAATATCTGATGAGAGGAAAAATAAGTTTCTAAAGTGCTAAAAAAACCCTCCGTCTTTCACTCTAAGACTATTGTCTTTATGACAAAAAAATTTTGGATCTGTGTGTTCGATTTCCATATCACAAATGCCAAACATCTTGCTGGCAACTGTGTGAAAATTACATGACTTGTACAGTATGTACTTGCCATTAAAGTGTGCACTGGGGATTGCTGCATATTCACTTACAGCTTAAACACCAGCTATTGACTGCCTCACCATTAAGTTGGAAATCCCCTTCCGAAAAGCATAACCATGTGTTTCAAGATCCAGGCAATTTTATTTCACTATTCTGCTGCCGCAAAAAATTCCTTGTTGCTAGTCACAGACCAGCTGTTGTGTTTTTGAAACTTAGGAGCCCTCCCGGGGAAGTTTTGCTCACACAGTAAATCCATTAGCTTCAATAGTCTACTCAGGGCTTCTGTTTGCTGCTGAAGCTTCAGTCAACAAATTGTAAACACATATTTTCTCTAAATGACACTTGAGGCAACTCAAGTCCTTAGTCGTAACAAATTGTGGTTTTGGCAGAAAACATCTCCCTTAAAAAGACCAGAGAAGATTCCACATATATGTGATACATAACCTTATACATGGGCACACACAGGCGTGCACAAAAACGCCCACCTTTAATCTTTAAAGAAATGCTCCATTTCAAAGTACGTGCTGCACTCGTTATCAGTCAAGGTCCAGTCTTACAAGCTTCTTTGCACAAATAGATCTTGCTCATGGGAATGCTGACACAGCCAGTATGGCCCTGCTTAGAGATGCACGGCTTCCTCCTTTGGAAAAAAGGTTGCAGCATCAGCAAATAAGTTAAATGTGAATTTAAGCTGTTTTTAAAGAACCAAATTAATTCTGCTGTATTTGCGCTGTGTGATCCTGGCCACAAAGGGGCCTCGCGTTGTCCCCTGAGCGTCCTTTAGCATCAGAGGCCACCAGAGGGGCGAGGGCAGAAGCACAGTCGCGCCGTGCCCTTCTGCCCTTGCGACAGACTTTTTACCAAATACCAGCTGCAAAGTGTAGAGCAGTTCATCCACTAATGACAGTGAAAAAGAATGGGGAAAGTTACTAAAAAAATTCTAAAATTTCTAAAATTACAGAGGTAGACCAAGATATATGTGCCTGTCATTACCGTTGCTACCTATGGCACTTCTAGGATTTAAAGCCAAACAGATTCACCAGGCAAAGCACAGGATTTGTTTCCTGAAAGCCTAATGAACGAATGCCCACACCATTCCCCGGCAGGCTTCCATAGCTCCTTAAAGCCAACGTTATTTACTTCACAGAGAACAGGATTAACGTCTCCATGCTAAAAATCGGATCTACAGTTTTAGGTCACAATAACAGACTTACTCATCAGGAAGACAGGCATATTTTTTCCCGTCTGGTTATTACCTGGGTCATAATAGTTTGATATTAAATCTTTCAAATGATATTTCCGTAGTATGAATTTTGTCTTCTTCCAGAAATTGTCAGTCCCACCACCTGTTGCCCTAATTACCTAAAAAATAGATTATCTCATTATTTTCTCCTCAGTTCACATATTGAAATAAAGGTTTTCATTTACAAGTTTGGTATGTCAGTGTGAAACATTGAATTACTTGGATTTTTTTAATGGTTTGGCAATAAATTGAATTGGTGACAAGAAATGACAACTCCCTACAGGATTCTGTTCTTCATATTTTGAGTATTAAAAAAACCGTAACACCTGGATGAAACCCTCCTTTACTTTTATTTTGAGAAATGTAGGTGTGTTTCTCAAAACCACTACCCTGGCTCAGGTGCTTTCACCAGTTGTCATACGTCACAGGCAAACGAAGCTACTCTTCCACTGAGGGCTAATACATGCAGAACTGACATGAGCAACACTGTAGTGAAAAATACAGTGACTGATTCCTTCCTCAAAAGCATCTACAAACCTTGTCTCTGAGGTTGCCTCTTGCCAAAGGAGCCGCGGGGCCAGCTGCTGCCTTCTTGTGCCTGCAGCGGCTCCTCGTCGCCGTGCGGGATCGCCAGGCATGGGAGGCTGCTGCATGCCGAGGCATCATCCAACCCTCACCCAAGCTCCTGCAGCGGATAATTTCACCACCACAAGCAGCTCCGGGAGTGCTTGGGCTCTAATGGGAGGTGACCTGAAGCTGCAGAAAGATCTTTGTAACCAAATAACAGTCCGAGGCTAGACCCCAGGTACTTGTCCATCTTCTCTGAGCCTCAAGCTGGGCCTCATCATGCTTAACTTAAGCTGTTGACATTGTCGGTACCACTAGGTGAGCTCACGGCACTGGGTGCCTCTTACTGTTCTTGAGAAAAGCAGGTATTTTAGGGAAGGAGTCATCACAGCTAGTGCAGAAGTTCACTTCTGGATCAGATAATTATGCCTGAAAGTGACTTTCAATCATGACGGACTATAAAGGGGGACGAACGCGATTAGCTTAGATGGAGACATCAGCTTTGGAGCATCTGCATTTGCTCAGATTGCTCCCTCCTTCACTTGCTCTGTCAAAACAGCCCCAAGAGTCAGTAGACATGATCTCTCCTTCAATGTCTTTTATAGTGCAAATATGGGGCATATTCCACCACATAAAGGGAATTTACAAATCTCAGTAGTCTTTCTGGAGTTCTACATATTCTTCTTGATTGCTGAAAAGCCATTTTATTGTAGATCCAGGTGCAGACAGTGTCTGACTCTTTAGTTGTGCTATAAAATCCTCCAGTCCTAATTTCTTTTCACATGACACCATGACTGTATGTTCCACCTCCAAACCCTTCTTTACCAGAAGAATAGACCCTTCCTGCCCCCTGTGTCTCCCAGCTGTCTGTTTTCCTGGGATTTCACAGAATGGTTGAGGTTGGAAGGGACCTCTGGAGATCATCTAGTCCAACCCCCCTGCTCAAGCAGGGTCACCTAGAGCACGTTGCACAGGATCGGGTCCAGGCAGGTTTTGAAAATCTCCAGAGAAGGAGACTCCACCACCTCTCTGGGCAACCTGTTCCAGTGCTCTGTCACCCTCACAGTGAAGAAGTTTTTCCTCATGTTCAGATGGAACTTCCTGTGTTTCAGTTTGTGCCCGTTGCCTCGCGTCCTGTCGCTCAGCACCACTGAAAAGAGTCTGGTCCCATCCTCTCGACACCCTCCCTTAAGATATTTGTACACATTAATAAGATCTCCTTTCAGTCTTCTCTTCTCCAGGCTAAACAGGCCCAGCTCTCTCAGCCTTTCCTCATAAGAGAGATGCTCCAGTCCCCTAATCATCTTTGTAGCCCTTCGCTGGACTTGCTCCAGTAGTGCCACTACTGTGTTATCTGCGACTGAGGCAAGATCCTTTTCATAACTACAGCCCCTGAGCCTGCAAATCATCATTCTGCAATATGAAACACATGTCCTGGCTGCAGAGCTTGGAGCACCTGTCATATATAACTAATATAACTTAGGTGTCTTTATTGGATTGACTTACATCTATTCAAATCAGCAGTTATCTTCCACTGTAGTTTGTACTAAATCAGGAAGTTTGACTCTCAGCATCCTGCTAAATTAAATTGCAATTGGTAACAGTCCATGCTTTACATATGCTGCTCGCAGGGTTAGTCCAGTAAAGTATGGCTATGTTCCAGATTGTGCATCTGTTTTGAACAGTCTCTTAACCATATTAGCTTTATTTTCCAAATTTATTTTCCAGACTGCTGGTTTGGGGTTATCTGCAACAGGGTGCTACGTGCTGAAATCCACAATTCTTTCCATGTCTTGTAAATCCTGTCTGCTAAACTGCAGTCTATTATCAGGTGGAATAATTTGGGGGATTCCATGTCTGGGAAATACACAATTAATGTGTGCTGCAAATGATGCGATGGGACATTACTGCCTTCAAAGACTTTTTACAGTATGGCTCTTCAAATTTATTTCTTATTTTTTCCAGGTTTGGATTACTCTTTTTTTGTGTTAACTATATGTATACGATGTCACTCTCTGATAAATTTGCCCTTGAAAATGATACAAAAACAGGTCAGTTTATTTCTTAGAGTCATGTGCTGTTGTCAAAACTAACAGTTGCAGCTGAAAAAAGCAGTTGGTCTATTCTGTGAGGTGTGTCAGCTAATCTCGTCTCTGCTGCGGATTTAAATGGTTTGTCTGTAATCACTTTCTTTCATAACCAGAATTGAACGTATGAAATTCCTTTTATACTTGCACAAAAGGTGAAGAGAAATGCAAGCATTTTATCTCACTTCATCATGGAAAAACTGAAAGGCAGCAAGTATTTGCTATCTTTCACCCAAATACAACATAAGCAAGAAACACTTCTGCTAAGGGCTTAAATCTTGACTACATTGTCCATCCAGATGATCATACAGGGAGTGCCAGTTCCTGAATGGCCTCCAGTTTTTAGCAAGTAAAGCATATTTATATGCAAACATAAGCTCTTTTTAGGACAGTCTTCAGAGTTCAGATTTGGTTTAGCCTGTCCATACTGATATTGTCCACAGGCACTGAAATCAGAACATAGCTTTTGGGGAGTGCAGTCATGGCTTTTATGAGCATCTAATAATGCTCATTAAAGTTCTTCAAAAATTTCCCCCCACTTTGGGGAATGGAAATGTAAAAAGACACTTAAATTGGTTATTAAATTAATTTATTATTTATTTTGTTAATTTATTATTATTATTTTAATATTTTATTATAATATTTTATAATTTGATAGTATTTTTTAATTTATTGTTTTATTTTGTTAATTTATTGTTATATTAATTAATTTATTGTTTTATTTATTATTTATATAATTAAATTATATTAAATTAACACTCTATGATTAGTAAACACCCAATAGAAGAATATGAGTCTCCCAATTAAAGAGCAAATATTTTGCCATTCACGTAGTGCACTATTCTTATGTTGTTTCATTCCTTTCAGATATACATCCTAGTGATGTTAATGCTGATTCTCTGGAATTATATAATTTATGTATAATTTTTTTAGAAGGTTTAATACTCAATTCATCTTGCAGTATAGGAAGGAAAGGAGGGAGGGAAGTAAGGGGAACGAGGAGGGCCAGATATGGATTTCTGAATTGATTTGATCAGGTTTTTGACGAGGCTTCAGTTAATGTGGAGCTTAAGGAAAAAAACACATCCTAAAACAGAAAGTCTGTACCAGCTTAGCAAACTGAACTTCCTTTTTGTATTCAAAATACACACCTGCACACAGCAGAGCAGGGCAATTGCTGAAGGAAAGCAAACAAAACAGTACGAGGCCATATTATTTTCATAATACTTCATGAAAGGCTCCTTTCAGATAAGCCCATGTGCTGCAGACACTGTCCAAGCAAACTCTGCCATGATATGGCCAAAACAGCTCTACCCAGGACAAAACCGCACCCCAGAGTGAAGTCCATTGCATGGTACATGTGATGAGGTGCCCAGGAAGGACCCCTAGAGAGAGCAGCCTGGCTTGGGGAGTGTCTGTCCCCTGCACTCCTCTGGTCTCATCACAGCTTTGCATGTGCCTCCCAGCTGAATGGCTCTAAAAGCCTATCAATAAAACGATCATTTTTCAAGGTATAAAATTAACAAAGTTTTATGATGTCGTCTTCAGAAGGCTGTGACAAAGGAAGCCAAGCAGGCACTAAGAAATGCACAAATTAAGCAGCCCAATTAGTTAAGACAGCCTAAGGGGTCAGGGGAAGGATGTGACCCGGTTTCCCTGTATTGCTGTCCTGCGTTCCAGCCCTAAACCACAAAGAGCGGTCAGGAGGAAGACACAGGTGACAGGAAGCCAGAGGGTCCAGTTTGGAGGTGTGGCGCTTTGTCCCCTCTGTCCTGCACGTACACGTCTGGGAAAAGATGAGCGATCAACAAATTTCACGGTTGATCTCCTAGGGACTCTTGGAGGATGCTGTCCTGAGAGAAAGGGAGAGGAATGGCAGCCTCACAGCAAGTTAAGATGTTGGAGAGGTTGACTGACTGCACATACAGCGTGTTTTTCTTTTGTAACACTTCTGTTACTGCAAACCTGCATACTTTAACACTGACCTTGGCCAGATGGAGTAAATTTACTCTTTTATTCTTAAATCCTGTCCAATAATAATACTGAATCAGAGTAAGCTGATCTTCTTCCCCTGGGGACTCACAAATAACTCACAAATATCTGAGTGCCTTGATTATTGTGTGTTTTATATCCTGCCCTGGCTTATGAAAGCCCAAGTCTAAGGACTCACTAGTCTGCAAAGGTTGGGCTGTAGGCTGGTTGGATACTAGGCTTGTGGGGCAAAGTCTCTGGGAAGTGCTAGCAAGGAAGCGGTGAGAAAATGGGGAGAAGGCCTGAGATTTGTGAGTTCCAGCATGTCTTAGACACTGTGTAAGTTTTTTGACTAGCCAGAAAAACAAAGTGAAATGCTATGTTATCTTTTAGTATCTCCTCTTTACAGACTGCCATTGTTAGCAAGTCTGAAAGAGGACATGTCTCACAGGACATTCTGCACATATGAGAGTGACTCTTCCTTATATGCCTATGAGATTAATTCACCCAAAGGGAATCAGCTGTGCAGTTAATTGGATGCATCCTGTCTTGTTTTCACTGATTTGTACATGCACTGTCACCAATTTCTGGGGAACCAAGACATGGAGGATCACACAGCAGCAATGGAAGGGAAAGCAAGTCTGTCTTTAGTGCAGTGACATGTCAGCCATTCCCCAAGATTTGATCTAATTGAGATGACTCTTCTCCCAGCAGCCTCAGGTGTCTGAAGAACTTTGCTGCAGCCCTCCAGGGACACTTGGTGGTGCAATATGCATGCCTTGCTTCATTAGTAACGTCATCATTTCTGATAACATTCTCTGAGGTCACAGCTGCAAACGGTAAGTAGCAGCCAGGATTGCATTCCCCTAGTATCACAGAAACAGGCTTGAAAGTGGGCTGGGTTTTAATCCATTAAGCACGTTGATTAAAACATTTACATGGATGCATTTAGGATATGGCATTTTTATTTTACAGTGTTAATCGATATTTTCTGCAATAACAAGGTAAATGACTGAGAAAAGTCCTTTTCAGCAACACTGCTGAACAAACAAATCTCAACCAGTCTTCTGAGATATTATCTCGAGTAGAGATGGCAAGTGAGCTTAATAGGATCCAGTTTCATTCCAGTGTTTGAGTCCTGAGTGCATCCTCCCCCTCCTGTGGGATCGGTTGCTGGGGCTCAGGGATGAGGTAGTTGAGCTGGTGAACATGAGGAGAAGCTCCCCGACACACTGTGGGGAGGCCAAGACCAGGCCTGCCCCCTGGCCCAAGGAAGCTGCTTTTAAGCCCAGAGTATAGCGCTTGGCCCCAGCCTGACCTACAGCCCTCGCCACGCTGCAGCCCTGCCCGCACCTGGCCACGGCCCGCTGATCCAGGTCCAGACCTGACATGTGGATGGACCTCCTGGCCCAGCCTTAGGCCTGCTTTGTCACCATGAACTTGCCCAATGCCCGGGGCTGGGGCTGCCCAGTGCCCTCCGCTGCCCCTCACCCTTGGGGTGGTGGGATGGGCCCTGGCGGCGAGGCCTGGCCCTCCCTCACCAGCAGCCCCCACAAACACCAGCCCACGGACCCAGGTAACCGTCGGCCCGTGAAGCACCCCAACACACAATTGTCAACTGCCATGGTTTTACAGCTCATCTAATTTCCTCCCTGAACCAGATTTTTTTTCTTCAAGTCACACCGGGCTACGAGTGTTGGCTCACACCTGCTTTTGGGGGCCAGGGCCTGTCCTTGAGTCGCACAGTATAGATATACTCAGAACGAGTGCCCCAGTCAGCTCATTGCTTGGCCTGGAGCCCACCTAAGTTAGTCATGTGTAGTCCTCTCTGGGTCCTCCACACCTGTTGCAGCCCCCTGCTGCTCCCTCACCTGCTCCTGCCCCACGTCTGAGCTGAACAGCCAGGAAGGCACGTAGGTGTCCCTCTGACAGCAGGCATGAAGGGGGCTGCCGTCCTCTACTGCAGGGATGGGACAGCTGCCTCTCATTTCCCCACTTACAGCTGTGGCATCTGGGAAAACAACTTCCATCAGAAGAAGCTGGTTTCTGGTGGAGTTTCCCTCCCAAAACTGTATCCATAATGTTTAGGGATATAGTGTGACATATCGCCTCGTAATCCTTCATGAGTTTCAGTCACAGGAGGAAGGCATGATCAGTAACTATCTTGGATTTGCAGCTTAGGGATAGCCACGTAGCAATCATCCCCTACACACCCCACACACTCCTCCCCTACCTCGCACCTCAGGCCATGGTGCCCTTGTCCTGCTCCCAGTCCTGACTCGAACCTGGCACTCCCCTGTCCTGCTGCTGCCTCTGGAGACGTTGCTCTGCCTTTCCTGGGAGGTGACCTCCAAAACCCCCAAAATGGAGCTGCATGTCCCCTTCTGCTGCTGTCCTCCCAGTCAAGGTACAACATGCAGTCTGGCTATGCGGACGTCCCATGAGGACCAACACAAAGACAGCACAGGATCTGTAGGCTTTTGCCCTGCACCATATCACAAGAAGGTGGTGTCTCACCTTCTGGAGAAGACACAAGGCTCCAGGAAAAGGGCGAAGGGTCCCTTAGAGGAATGTATGTATGCATGTCTGTAGGGAGGTGTCTGATGTTATTCAGGAGATCCTTTTGGGGAAAGGCAGAAGATTAAAGGGATGGGACTCAGCTGCTTAGAAGCTGATCCACAGCTTACAGGACTCCCCAACCTGGAGCTGTGATGGTATCTGTGTGGCATCATAGCTGCCGGCCACAAATGCCTGGTGCTCTCACAAAAGTACTGAGCTTTGAAGACCTTAAGGTGAGTCCACACAGGAGCAAGCTCTTTGCCTGTAGTTTTCCGAAGGATACTCCGTGGTTTTCAGGCAGGAGATCCACACTGATCCAATCACTAATCCATCTGGCAGCTGGAGTGGAAGGACTGGTGTATTTTAGCAACTCTGCAGTCAGGGAGCTGACTGCAGCAGCCTAGGGAGTTGACTGCAGCTACATGTTCAGTATTGGACCCCCACCCATGAGGCCACTATGGCATCCTCTGGCTTTCATCCTGCCCTTGCCATGCACCACTCCTGCTGTCTCTGGTAGCTACTGTCATGCTTTGGCAGCCTGGACTGGGCAACTGGCCCTTCAGCAACAGTTTGCTCGAAGCTCTGTGCTTCATGTGGCTCCTGGAAGACCTGGATAGCCTGGGATAAGCAGAAGTACACGTTTCCCTTAGCATGTATATGATGGGAGGCATGAGTTCTGCTCAACTGCAGTGACTACAAGAGCTAGGCTAGCTGTTGGAGACTTCCAGCAAAAGACAGCTGAAAGAGCCACCACCATGCACACTGTGGGGCTGAGCACCCACAGGGTGCCTCATGGACTCTGTTCTCCCCTTCTCCAGAGCCCTTGCCACATTCCTGTGGCCTTGATCCCATGCTTTTTGTTTACTGACAGGCCTGGTCTGGCACACATTGGCTTTTTAGAATTGATTTTATGAGCCATGCTTGTGGACAGGCCTGATTTGTTGGAAACTGAAAAAATACTTATTAAGACTTTATAGCATGTCCATAATTTGTGATTTCTCAGTGACACTTGGCCCTAAAGTGCTTGCTTCCACAGAAGTTGTATTATGAGACTGAAAGATGACTGCAGCGCCATCTTTAAAAATATGTTTAGTAAAGGGAGTATATATTTCATACATGTAGACATATACAAAGACATAGGAAACATAGTAAGTTCTAAGTAATGTGATACTTTACACTGGTGATAATACACCCACTCATTGAATCAACTGGGTCAGAACTTGTTATTGGTTGGGATGTGTCTTCTTCAGCAGGAGATGGGGGATACTGGTAGCCTGTTTTCTCTCTTTCTCTCTCTTTTCCAGTAGAGATTTTTATAGTCCAAGAGTCTTGGAATATACAACTGATTACAGTCTTGGAGGCTTCATTTTTCATACTACTCAGGTGTAAAAAGTTTGCTGTTTGGAGGTGGGATGCAATAACCACTGACACAAACATTTTTTCAGATACTCATGAAGACACATAACAATGTTTGTGGTAATACTGCGTGTGACAAGTGGTAAAATAGTCATCTGAAGCAATGGGAGCTTCTGCTTCCTTCTGTTACAACATTATACTAGTATGTACATTTATAGCAAATGCTGTTCACTCTGGTTACTTTTCTTTTCACACATTGTGGGTGGTCAACATGATCAACGTGATCAGTGATCAGTGTGTGATCAATGGCTGTGCTTGAATTAATAGCAACAGGCCTTGGCATCATGCTCTCCAGGTGAGTCCCTCAAGCCATCAGCCCATCAGAGGCTGATGTCCTGAAGTGTCCTCCAGTCTCCATATCACAGTTACAGATACACCTTTAATTTAGGCCTTTCATATGAAACTGCACCATTACATTACTGCTTTGAGCTGGCCATCAGTGCAGTATGTTTCTTGTGCTTTTGTGCAGGGAACAGCACAAGCAACAGGTACGTGGATAATTGTGTATTTCTCTGCTTTGTGACTTGCTTGGCTCTTGGTCAGGTTCTGCCATATCAGAACCACTATGGATTTAAATTCTTCCCTGGGCCTTTCCATATGTATACATATTTGGTTACTTGCTCCCCGCTTTATTATTATGCTTCCCTCCGTAAAGTCTTGGACAAGGTCGTGGGGATCTCCGGCCATACAGAACCATAAACTCAGAATAATTTAGGATGGAAGAGACGTGAATGATGTGGCACATGAAGGACAAGAAGGTGGCTGGGAACAAGCAGTATGGATTTTGAAAGGGCAATTCATGCCTGACCAACCTGATCACCTTTTACAATAATACGTCTGGCTCTGTGGATGAGGCGAGAGCAGAGAATGTTCTTTACTTTGATTTCAGCAAGACTTTCAACACAGTCTCCCAAAGTAACCTTGTAACCAAATTGGTGAGGGATGGGTTGCATAAGTGGACTATAAGCTGGGTGGAGAATTGGCTGGACCACCAGGCCCAAAGAGCGGTGATCCACAGTGCAAAGTCCGACTGGCAGCCAGTTACTAGCAGCATCCCTCAGGGATCGATACTAGGCCAATACCATTTAAATTCCTTAGCAACAACCTAGACAACAGGACACAGTATGCACTCAGCAAGTTCATGGAGGAACTCAAGTTGGATGGGAACAGTTGACACAAATAAGAGAAGGGCTGCTATTCAGAGGGAGAAATGGGTTAATAGAAATCTCATGAATTTCAACAAAGCTAAACGCAAGGCCTTGCACCTGGGGATGGAATAGTCCCGTGCATCAGTACAGGCTGTGGATTGACTGGCTAAAAAATAGGTTTGCAGAAAAGGACCTGGGATTCCTGGTGGACAGTAAGTAGAATATGAGTCAGCAGTATGTCCTGTGACAATAAAGGCCAACTGCGTACTGGGCTATATAAGCAAGACTATAGCCATCAGGTCCATGGAAGTGATCACTCCCCTCTATTAAGCACATATGAGCTTGCATCAGCAGTATTGTGTACAAGTCCGGGCTCCCCAGTACAAGACAGACATCAACATACAGGAGTGAGTCCAGTGAAGGACCACCATGATGGTTGGGGGCTGGAACATGTAACATACCAAGAACGGTCAAGGGAACTGGGCTTGTTCAGTCTGAAGTGAAGACTAAGGGGAACTCTTTCTGCTGTCTGCAACTACCTGCTGGGAGGAAGTAGAGAAGATGAAGCCACAGGTTCACAGTGATAAGACAAAAGGCAGAGACCCAGGCTGCCTCAAAAGAAAGTATGGTTAGATACATAGAAAAATTTGTTCACAATGAGAGTGGTCAATCAGTGGGACAGATTGCTCAGGCTGTGGAATCTGCATCCTTGGAGTTATTCAAAACTCAACAGGACCAGGCCCTGAACAACCCAACCTAAGTTAGCCCTGCAAACTGAGCAGTGTACTGAACTAGATGACTGCCAGACATCCTTTCCAATCTAAATTGTTCTGTGAATCTATGACCTTTGGAGGTCATTTAGTTCAACTCCCTACTCAAAGCAAAGATAAAAGATCAAATACTGCCCTCCCAAACTTTGGTAACCATGTAACAAATAGGATAATATCTAATTCCAGTCATCTGACTTCTATCAACATATATCTATTGCTGCACTTTGGTGATCCTGATGAATCATCCTAATGAATGAATCGGCTAAACGATTTTGAGAAATAGGAAGTGGGTTTCAAAGAAAAGCTACTTGTTATAAATATGAAGAGTTTTAGCAGCATCAGCCCCACACTGGAGGGGATGAATCTCTTTCAGTGTCTCATGGCAAAAGGGGAAGTCACTCACCAAAGAGGAGGAGGATAGGCATGCCTGAAGGTCCTAGGAGCACCAGGCATCCCTTGAGCTCAAATATGCTAAGTCTTTTAAAACATTTCCAGGAACCAAAGGTGGCTGGGACTGTCACTGCCAGCCATGGAGGTACGACCAGCAGGCAGTTATCTGCCAAGCCATTCTGGGCGTCATGGTGGGCAGTGGGCTAAGTGCAGGTCCGCAGTGTACACTGGCAGCAAGGAAGGCTAACAGCACTCTAGAAGGCATCAACAAGAGTGCAGCCAGTAGATCCAAGGACGTGATTTTTTCCACTTTACTTGGCATTCATTACACCACATCTGGAACACTAAATCCAGTTTTGCCTCTATCTTCCCTCCACTATAAGAAAGATATTGATAAACCTGAGTAAGTCCAGCAGAAGGCCACCAAGTTGGTTGGGTGCTGGAGTACCAGAACCGCAAGGGGAGGCTGAGGGAACAGGGCTTGTTCAGCCTGGCTTCAGGGGGTCCTAATAGCAGCCTTCCAACACATAAGAGGATGTTACCAAGAAGAGAGAGACAGGCTCTTTGCAGAAGTGCGTGGTGGAAGAATGAAAGACAAGGGTCATATATTGCAACAAGGAGGTTCCAACCGAATATAAGGAAAAATTTACTATGAGGATAATTAAGCATTCAAAGAGGTTGTGGAATCTTCATCCTTGGAGGTTTTCAAAACCTGACTGGACAAAGCCATCAGCCAGCTGGTCTGAATTTGATGCTGATCCTGCTTTGAGCAAGAGGTTGGACTTGATGACCTCTTGAGGTCTCTTCCAACATGAACTATTCTCTGATTCTATGAATAAAGTCTATGTCTCCCCACCCATTTGATACTGATATGCTGTCCTTATGACTGAAGTCTTTGCTCTATAATGAAGCCAGCAAGTCTTGCATTATTTCATTAACTGGTACCCTACCCTCCCAGCCAAGTTCTGTGCCATCATGTATTAGTGTAGGACTGGACAGTCCATGCACTGGAGAATACAGACAGAGTTGCAACAGACATCTGGGGGGTGAATGGTGTAATTAGGTATAAATTGGAGTAACACTACAAGGGCCCTGTTCGCATTTTAATAGACTAGAAAGTCTGTATTTTCTCATGGGACTAAAATAAGGGCAGTTGTTAAACTCAGGAAAATTTAAACTTGGAGAGTGGAGGAGGAACAAAAAATTAAAATAAGACAAAGGTTTTAGGTTTTATTTTTGAAATTTCTTGTTTATTTGGTCTTTAGTAAAAGAAGGTTAATTAAACAACACAAAGTTGTTTTACTGTTTGCTTTTCTACTGAGTAATTTTTAACATTTTTGCAGACATAACATATGGAAAAATTAAGTTTTAATTTTTGAGAAGAAACCTCTTAAGTTCACAACATATAGAAAAGTCTTTCAAAAGATGTCTATATTTATACACATAAGATAATAGTCAAAAAAATTATATTAAGAATATAACAATAAAAAATTGTTATAATATTATGCTGCTTTACACATACATTCACCATGTAGAACTGCAATCACATCATTTTCATCAACACTTTAAAATGGTAAAAAATACAATGTACACTTAACATACAAATATACAAAATTAAAATGTATGTGTATTAGTCTACCTATTTCGAGTTAAAAATATTGAAAAATGAAAGTAAAAAATAATAAAAGTAACATGTCAAACAATTCACTGAAAGTAACAAACTTAGTGCAATAGCAGAAGAACTTGGTATGGGGTTTTCTGGGGTAACAGAGAAGAGCACATTTAGCATCACCAGATGTTCTACCCAGACTTTACAATGAGATATTCTGAGATACCAGATACCAGTTATCTTAAGAGTTACATAATTCCTGAATGAGGAAGACTCCTATAACCAGCTCCCATGTTCTGTACTTTCACTTGCATAATTTTCTTTTTCAGATATTCCATTTCCATTGGCTGTTTCTTCTAAAACTACTACTAAACTTGACAGAGTTGTGTGAGGATCAAGCAGTTTCACAAGAGGTATGTCCACCTTTCTTTCATGAAAGATACGGTTCTGAATTGTCATAGCTAACATAGAATCTATGCCCAATGACACAAGTGTTGTATTCATGGTTAGTTCATTTGAGTTCCATCTGGTGAGGTCACTCACCAGTGAGGTGATATACTTTTCAGGTTTGATTAAAGCAACATCCTGGACTTGAGTTTCCTCAAATACTTCAAGCTTGGTACTGAATTCTTCCAACATAAGTGATGTGAAGCGACTTTTGAGTGATGTCATCCGAGAAAGAACATGATGAAGCAAAGTTTGAAAATTGAATTTGACAACAGCTTGCTGCGGATTATTCATAAGTAAGCTCTTTCTGAGATACTCATGAATTTCATGCACTTGCAGAATATCTATGCCCCTGGATCCCAGAATGTTCTGAATCTTGTTTTGATTGAGCAATATGCCAAGGTTCAAAGCACCCCAGTTAATGGATTGGCCTGAAAGCCCACAGTTCCTCCTGTACTGACAAAAGACATCCAGGAAAGAGTTTGCAGCTGCATAGTTTGCTTGTGTGGAATTTCCCAGAAAGGAAGCAACAGAGGAGTAGCACACAAAGTAGTCAAGCTCTTGGCCTCTGGTAGCCCGATGAAGATTTATGACCCCCGCCACTTTTGGGCTTAGCACTTTTTGAAAGTCAGCCAAGTTCAGAACTTCAAGACGGCCATCATGCAAAGCCACAGCACTTTGAAATACACCTTTGATTGGACTCCCTAAAAAGATTTGCACAATATACTGGAAAGCTTTCTCAACGTCTTTGGTTGAAGTAACATCACACTGCACAAATGCTACTCTGCTCCCTTCATACTGCTGCTGCAAAGCCTTGAGTTCTTCTTGCTTCTCACTGCTTGGAATTTTTCTGGAGAGTATCGCAATACACCCGCCTCCATTCTGGGCTATGAATTTCACAGTTTCAAAGCCAAGTCCAGTAAGGCCCCCTACTACTATGTAAACAGCATTCTGTTTAAACATTTTCTTCTGGGGTTCATACAACGGTATTTCTGAAACCATGGTGATGTCCCTCCTCTGCCTTCTCAGTACAGCAAGTGGGACAGATTTGCAGGCAAAATAGGATATCTCAGAGTTCATTGTTTCAAAGTTCTCAGTTTGCTGAAAAACAAAACCTGATAGACTTTTAAACCGTTTCATATCCATTGAACTGATCCATGCATGCACAGTCTTCTGCAATTCCTTTAGAGATGCTTTCTGGAAAATGCTGCTGAGGGTAAGGATATGAAAGCAGATATTTTCATGATCAATTCCAATGGCATTTTGGATACATTCAGACTGTTGATTGCCACATACTATCACCACATCTTTAAGAAAGTACATGTGGGCCAGATCTTCCTGAGACAGTCCATGTACTGGAGGAAGAACAACAAGGGCATTGCATAAGTTTATATATTGGAACTTATCACGGGTGGGCCTTGCAAGTACTGTTCTCCAACCCATCTCTTCTGCTGCCACAGAAAGAACGTGGCACAAAACTGATGATGGCTCTGCAGAAATAATACCTAATGTTCTTCCATTTTTCCTCTTGCGTAACCTCTGATTTAATATTTCCCATGCAATGATAAAGTATGACATACAAGGGACATTTTGAAAGCATAGAAATTTCTTTACATTGAAACAAACTGTCCATGGAATCTGAATTTTTGATGATGCAGCAGCTGGATAACAGGAAACCACATGGTCTCCCACTTTAATTTTCTTCACATCAGTACCTGTTGCTGTTACTGTGCCACTGAAATCAAGAGCTAAAAGTCCATATTTGTCTACTGTTTGTGAATTCCAGTACAGTGCATTACCAAAGTTACGACTAGAAACACTAATAGGAAAATAATCTTCTGAGTGGAGACATATTTTATCCACTTGAATTTCAATGCTCTGTTTTTCAAGCTCAGTAACAGCTCTGGTGGATAATTCAGCAGCTAAGTCTTTTGCTGTGTATGGATCAGAAGTGTACAAAGTGAATGTTTCTGATTTCTGGAGAGATCTTATGAGTTGGCTAGAATCTGCATCTATAAAAGGTGTGCGTCTGATTTCAGACACGTAAATTCTTCCCTGGCTGATCCAAACTTCTGGATAGTCCACACCTTTGTATTTGACAAGGACATCTGCTAATGCTGAGACGTCCAGGGAACTGGAAGAGCTAAGGTCAATCATCTGAAATGTGACTTCGGGAACTTCAAGGACACAAGTTCTGGTCATGCCACACAAAGCAAATCCACTGTTAATGTGGTCTACATTTCTTCCTGTTGTTCTGTAGGTGATCACTCTGATTGAACAGTGGGATGTCTTCTCTCTTAATGCTACAATAACTTGGCGATAGGCCTCACAACACTTTGCCAACTGGTCCACCCCTTTGCTTGGGAACTCTTCATTTAACTTTTGAATTCCCCACAGGAACAGAATTTCATCATAATCCTCAACTTCTGTTTTCATTTTATTCTCTGTGTGGACTTCCAACAAGGTTTCCCAGTCTTCGTACATAACATACCTGGACTCATGATGAAAATATTTTTTGAGCTGCTCAGCTATACCAAATTTGTCAGCAAACACTAGGACTCTGGGCATTGCCCCCAGGTGTCCGATTGTCTGTGAAGGAGAGATTTCTTTCCACTTGTTCTCAAACATGAACTCATTTTCTCTGGAAGATGTTTGTTTCATGAAAGTGATGGCAACACTCTTGAGTTCAGCCAAAATGGAGCCACGTTTGTCCATAAAGCATCCACAGACCTCTAAGCAGTTCCCAATGGATTTGCTTGTTCTCATATAGACCATCATTTCTTCCTCCAGTGGTCGGAGCACCACTAGGCTGCCTATCCCTGATGGAAAGCCTGCTCTGGACTGAAAGGTCTTCAAGGTCACGACAGCCGTCATCTGCAGAAAACAGTCTAACAGCACTGGATGGATATAGTAGTTGTACATCTCTCCAACAGTCTGCTTGTTCACCTTTATGCTTGTTATAGCTTCCTTAAGTTCCTGGCAATAATGCACATCACTGAGCTGCCTGAATATGGAGCCATACTGAAAGCCAATCTGAGACAGTGCTTCATAAACCTCCTCTGTGCTAACCACTGACCTGCACCTTTGATAGATGTCTTGGAAGGAGATGGTGCTTTCTTCCACTACAGCTTCAGGTGCCCTTATAACTTGGCCTGCAGCAAAAAGGGCATTGGAGGGAGAGAGTATTTCAAAGCCTGTTGTTGCTTTTTGTGGACTCAGCTTGATATGCAAAACTTGGGAACTCTGGCTGAGAACACATGGTGCAGAAAAACTGATACTCATCTGGCAAGTGCCCAGAGGAACTTTAGGCCTTGAACTGCACATCACAGAGGCCAGACCGAGCTCCACATAAAAAGCACCAGGGACTAAAGCCAGACCGTTGTTCTTGTGCTCATATAAGTAAGGGGTTGTGTCCTGAGATACCAGGCAGCCAAACTGCATGTTGTCACTGTTCATACTGTAAACCAAAGGATGGCTGGAGCTGACACTTCTTTGGTTTGCCTGTTGATGAATGTCCAGAAAGGCCATCAGTTTTTTGCGATCAAATTGATACCGTGGAATAGCCACTGGAACACTTTGATACCCATTATAGAAGTGGTGCCAGTTGGGATTATATCCCAGTTCAAACAAATTTCCTAACAGGGTAAGGAGTGTCTGATACTCTGCACCAGTTTGCAAAGATGAGAACACCTTTGTGCCCTTTCCTAGAGTTTCTATTATGTTTCTTTGCAATGCCCGGTGAGGACCTATTTCCACAAACACCACATTTTCCTTGTTTCTAGCTGCTGTTTCTATGGCTTGAGCGAAAGCAACAGGCTCACGAGTATGCCGGACCCAGAATTTGCCCTGAGTGAAGTCACTTTCAGAAGCAACCATCCCAGTTAGTGTTGAAATCACTTCAATTTCCCCCTTCTGTTTTTCTAAATGCTGTATGTTCTCTTCCAATTCCTTGAGTATCTCATCCATGCTGGGGCTATGGTATGCAGCTGGGACATTTAAAACATGAAGAAAGATGTTTCTGCTGCTGAAAGCTTGAGCTAAATCTTTGTGGACAGCATCCACAGAGTCTGACTCTCCAGATAAGGTGCAGGAAATGGGGCTGTTGAAAGCAGCAATGCACACCTTTCCCGAGTACAGATGCAGATGTTCAGCAATCTCTTTAATGGGGATGTTTCCAACCACCAACATTCTGCCCCCGACAGCCTTTGCCTGCAGCCTGCTCCGGTGATAAATCACCCTGACTGCATCTGCCAGGGAAAGGTACCCAGCAAAGTGGGCAGCAGCAATTTCCCCTACTGAGTGGCCAACAACAGTGACTGGCTTAATGCCCCAGTATTTCAGAAGAGAAGCTAAGGCAACCTGCAGGGTAAAAAGCAAGGGCTGGGTGAGCTCTGGACTGGAGAAGTCTTTTGGGCTGCAGCCTTTTGCTGGCAGGAGACTGATGGGAGCGTGTCTCTGAAAGAGCACCTCTATTTCCTTACACTTCTCTCTGAACACCGGCTCTGAGCTCAGCAGTGCCTCACATAACTCTTTCAGCGTTACACCGTTGCCACAGAACACAAACACCAGCTCTGGTGCCACCTTCGACAGGGCATGTTCAGTGCTCACTGCCGACATAATCTCTTGCTGCAAGTGCTGGAGAGAGTTTGTGACAAATGCTTTTCGGTATTTGTAGTTGGCATTGCTTCTTCTGCAGGCAGATGTATAGGCCAGACTTGGGAGGGTCACAGAGTTGCTTGTGCTCAGCTGCTCAGCTGTATCTGCCATTGACATCTGAAGGGACTTATTTGATGCTGCAGCCAGCAGAACTAATTCAATGGGTCTCTTAAAGGCAGGAAGAAGCTCTGATTGCTTAACCTGCCTGACGACAACGTGGGCATTGGTTCCCCCAAATCCAAAGCAGTTGATGCCAGCTACTCTTCCATACTCGCCCAGCTCTTCCCAGGGTTCTACAGTTGTGGGAATTGCAAGCTTTAATTTCTCTGCATCAATGCTACTCATCTCCTTTGAGTAGTGCAAAGATGGAACAATCTTTCCATGATGCATCATCAGAAGCACTTTGATTAACCCTGCTGCCCCAGCAGCTGATTCAGTATGGCCAATATTTCCTTTCACTGAACCAATTTTCAGAATGGAAACTTGTGAAGACCTGTTTTTACAAATGGCACTACCTAGGCTTTCAGCTTCCGTGGGATCTCCAGCGGCAGTTCCTGTACCGTGTGCCTCAATGTACTGCACAATTGATGGATTAACATGAGTTTGATAAACGCTGCGTAGCAACTTCTCTTGCTCTATTTGAGATGGTCTTGTGATCGGAGTTATGGACCTACCATTCTGACTTACTGCACTGATTCTTATAACACCCCAGATTTTGTTGTAGTCTTCCTTTGCCTGTTTCATAAAAAGAAAGCAATATCTTTAATAATCGTGTGCTTTTTCTATATAAGAAAAAAAAGAACAAAACCAAGAACAGACAGAGTATAATATTAACTTTTAAATGCATCATTCCAATGTTAGGAGAAGTGTATAAATGCCTTATTAATATTAGGCTTGAATTAGAAGAGTTAGAAGAGTTTTATTCTAGAGGAATTTACTAGATTTGGAGATACAAAACCTAGATAAATAAGCAGTCTTATTATAAGCTACTTCACAAACAATCTTACCTTTTTCAGTGGTTTCAGGAAAACAACACCACAGCCTTCTCCCCTTCCATAGCCATCTGCCATTTTGGAGAAGGGTTTGCTTATTCCCTCCGGAGAGATCATTTTTGCTTTACTGAGAGACACAAAGGTGCGGGGATCTATTATGCAGTTCACGCCACCACAAATGGCTGCCTCACAATCTCCTGCAGTAAAACAGAAACATACTCATATTGAGATGTCCAAGACATGACAGAGAGAAATATTTTAATTGTATATAACAATTGATTGAAAAGGCAGATAATTCAGAGAGATTGTATTAATGATATTGAAAATTATTTGAGATATTCATATTTTCAGGATCGGAACCAATTACTGAGACAGGTCTTTGAAAGAGCACCCAACACAGCTCTCTAGAACTACATCAGGATGCGGTTGAGGGAGTAACATTATTCCTTATAATGAAAGGTTTCTTTCTCCTATAGATATTGTGGGCATTTCTGAGACACTGGAACTTATCAGTTCCCTACTGGTGAAGCTGAGGGTACAAAAAGCTTTATTTAATTCACTTCAGTAATGCTAAACTATAAAGTTTAAGTATAGGTCTTGCTAGCTGTGTTGTGAATCAAACCCTAGAAAAACACTGAAATCTTTATATCGCAGCTATCTCTTACAGTATCAATCCTAATTTCTTTGCCTAGCATCTCTTCAGTCCCATTACCTGCTTTAATTGCTCGCAAGGCGTAGTGCAAAGCAAAAAAAAATGACGAACATGCAGTGTCAATGGCCAGCGATGGTCCAGTCAGATGAAATGTGTATGAGATCCTGTTAGCAGCTATGCTCATTGCTGTTCCAGTACCGTCATAATGGTTTATTTCACTCACTGCTCTGCTTGTTATGATTTCATAATCTCGATTCATAAGACCTGTAAAAATAGCAAACATGTCACATTAACCTGGGAGAACAAAAGGGATTTACAGCTCTAAACCTGATAGCATGCTTTGTTTTTCTGTTTTAATATTAAACTACATATCATCAGTGCTCCTATGGTGAAACTTTGTTTCTACTCAAGTCAAAGGTGAAACTCGCAGCAATTTCCACTGGACCCAACTTACACAAGCATTCCTGACACTTGAAACTTGCCCCTGGTCAGTAATGACAGGCCTTATCTGCTGGCTTAGCTAGCTGTGTGATGCAGTTAAGCTATGCATAGACTATTTAGACAGTTGTATCTCGGTTTAAGAGTGAGTTGATTTTGTTTAGCTATGGGAATACATATTAAGAAGTTACAATGAGGATAGCTGAGATATAAATGCACAGGACGAGCTCTAATTCCTCAGACGTTCCAAGCTGAATGTCACAGCATAGGCTATATCAAATTATTGTTATTATCTTTGCTTTGCTTGCTGTGATCCAGTGAGCAAGACAGAAAGAGAAAAGAAGAATTGGGCCTGTCAGAGAAGTCGTCCCCTCTCTGTGAGAACACATATGCTTGAAATACAGCAGCTCCCTGATTCCACAGACATGGTGGAAAATGCAGTACATCCATTCAGAGAGCAAGGAATAATCTCCCTTGTGTAAGAAGAGCATGTCTCAGACTAAAAGGTAATCTAAACAGTTTGCCATTATCGTTATCTCAATCAAACTAACCCAGTAAACTTCTCTTAAAGCAAACATATATTGTACTAGCAAAATGTGCTGTTTTTCTAGCTCCTTAACAAAATAAGCAGTTGGACGAATGCACTTAGGTAGCATATTAATATCTACGTGAGGATTTCTGCTGATTTAAAAGGGACTTAAAAGACTGGCTGCACCGCTGGTGTTGGCAACAGGGTTTTGGTTTCTGCGACCATGGGACCCTGTTTGAAGATCGACAACTGATGGCGAGAGATGGGATCCACCTCACGAGGTGGGGCACGCGGGTCTTTGCCAACAGGTTGGCCAACCTGGTAAGGAGGGCTTTAAACTAGGAAAGATGGGGGAAGGAGAGAGTTATAGTGACAGGGTAGCTGGCAAAAGACTGCTCAAGTCAGGATGCCTCCAACAGGTGAATGCAGCCAGGGAAGTGTGCATGGGATGTGGCTATGGAGGACCCTCTTTTACCCCTCCTGGGAAACCTGCATGCTCGATCACCTCTCTGAAATGCCTGTGCACCAATGCACGCAGCATGGGGAACAAACAGAAAGAACTAGAGATCTGTGTGCGGTCACAGGGCCATGATCTCATTGCCATTACAGAGACATGGTGGGATAGCTCGCATGACTGGAGTGCTGTCACGGATGACTACGTGCTTTTTAGGAAAGACAGACCAGGAAAGCGAGGTGGTGGAGTTGCTCTTTATGTGAGAGAGCAACTGGAATGTATTGAGCTGTGCCTAGGGGTGGATGAAGAGCGAGTCGAGAGCTTATGGGTAAGGATTAAAGGGCAGGCTAGCATGGGTGACACTGTTGTGGGTGTTTACTACAGGCCACCTGATCAGGAAGAGGAAGTCGATGAGGCCTTCTACAGACAGCTGGAAGTAGCCTCACGATCCCAGGCCCTGGTTCTCATGGGGGACTTCAACCACCCCGATATCCGCTGGAAAGACAACACAGCTAGGCACAAACAGTCTTGGAGGTTCCTGCAGAGCATTGGTGACAACTTCTTGACATAGGTGGTGGAGGAGCCAACAAGGAGAGGTGTGCTGTTGGACCTCGTACTAACAAACAAAGAAGGACTGGTTGAAGATGTGAAGGTCGGGGGCAGCCTTGGCTGCAGTGACCATGAGATGGTGGAGTTCAGGATCCTGCGAGGAGGAGGCAGGGCACTAAGAAGGATCGCAACCCTAGACTTCAGGAGAGCAAACTTTGGCCTCTTCAGGGACCTACTTGGAGGAATCCCATGGGTTAGGGCCCTAGAAGGAAGGGGTGTTCAAGAGAGCTGGTTAATATTCAAACATCACCTCCTCCAGGCTCAAGAGCGGTGCATCCCTATGAGTAGGAAGTCAAGCAAAGGAGGTAGGAGACCTGCACGGATGAGCAAGGAGCTCCTGGCAAAACTCAAACAGAAGGAGGAAGTATACAGAAAGTGGAAAGGGGGACAGGCCACTTGGGAGGAATATAGGAATGTTGTCAGAGTATGCAGAGATGCGATGAGGAAGGCTACAGCCCATTCCGAATTAAATCTGGCAAGAGATGTCAAGGACAACAAGAAGGGCTTCTTCCAATACATCAGTAGCAAAAGGAAGACTAGGGAAAATGTGGGCCCTTTGCTGAATGGGGTGGGTGCCCTGGTGACAAAGGATGCAGAGAAGGCAGAGTTACTGAATGCCTTCTTTGCTTCAGTCTTTACTGCTCAGGCCAGCCCTCAGGAATCCCAGACCCTGGAGGCAAGAGAGAAAGTCTGGAAAAAGGAAGACTTTCCCTTGGTGGAGGAGGAGTGGGTTAGAGATCATTTAAGCAAACTTGACACCCACAAATCCATGGGCCCTGATGGGATGCACCCACGAGTGCTGAGGGAGCTGGCGGATGTCATTGCTAAGCCACTCTCCATCATCTTTGAAAGGTCATGGAGGACAGGAGAGGTGCCTGAGGACTGGAAGAAAGCCAATGTCACCCCAGTCTTCAAAAAGGGCAAGAAGGAGGACCCAGGGAACTGCAGGCCAGTCAGCCTCGCCTCCATCCCTGGAAAGGTGATGGAGCAGCTCATCCTGGAGGCTATCTCCAAGCACGTGGAGGAAAAGGTGGTGATCAGGAGTAGTCAGCACGGCTTCACCAAGGGGAAATCATGCCTAACCAATCTGATAGCCTTCTACGATGGAATGACTGGCTGGGTAGATGAGGGGAGAGCAGTGGATGTTGTCTACCTTGACTTCAGCAAGGCTTTCGACACTGTCTCCCATAACATCCTCATAGATAAGCTCAGGAAGTGTGGGCTGGATGAGTGGACAGTAAGGTGGATTGAGAACTGGCTGAATGGCAGAGCTCAGAGAGTTGTGCTCAGTGCCGCAGAGTCTAGCTGGAGGCCTGTAGCTAGCAGTGTCCCCCAGCGGTCAGTACTGGGTCCAGTCTTGTTCAACTTCTTCATCAATGACCTGGATGAAGGGACAGTGCACCCTCAGCAAGTTTGCTGACAATACAAAACTGGGAGGAGTGGCTGATACGCCAGAGGGCTGTGCTGCCATTCAGAGAGACCTGGACAGGCTGGAGAGGTGGGCAGAGAGGAACCTCGTGAAGTTTAACAAAGGCAAGTGCAGGGTCTTGCACCTAGGGAGGAATAACCCCATGCAGCAGTACAGGCTGGGGGTTGACCTGCTGGAAAGCAGCTCTGCGGAGAAGGACCTGGGAGTGCTGGTGGACACCAAGTTGACCATGAGGCAGCAATGTGCCCTTGTGGCCAAGAAGGCCAATGGTATCCTGGGGTGCATCAGGAAGAGTGTTGCCAGCAGGTCGAGAGAGGTGATTCTCCCCCTCTACTCAGCCCTGGTGAGGCCACATCTGGAGTACTGCGTCCAGTTCTGGGCTCCCCAGTACAAGAGGGATGTGGCACTACTGGAGCAAGTCCAGCGAAGGGCTACAAAGATGATTAGGGGACTGGAGCATCTCTCTTATGAGGAAAGACTGAGAGCGCTGGGCCTGTTTAGCCTGGAGAAGAGAAGGCTGAGAGGAGATCTTATCAACGTGTACAAGTATCTGAAGGGAGGGTGTCGAGAGGATGGGACCAGACTCTTTTCAGTGGTGCCCAGCGACAGGACACAAGGCAACGGGCACAAACTGAAACACAGACAATTCTGTCTGAACATGAGGAAATACTTTTTCACTGTGAGGGTGACAGAGCACTGGAACAGGTTGCCCAAAGAAGTTGTGGAGTCTCCTTCTCTGGAGATTTTCAAAACGCGCCTGGATGCAATCCTGTGCACTGTGCTCTAGGTGACCCTGCTTGAGCAGGGGGGTTGGACTAGATGATCTCCAGAGGTCCCTTCCAACCTCAGCGATTCTGTGATTCTGTGATTCTGTGAACCAATACTATTATACTGGGAAATATCTAAGTGTAGAGCTGACTTGAGAGGATCATTTCTGGACAGCATTGGGTAGACAGTTTAACTGTTTCATGCTTCAGCTTCAGTGCCTGGAGACACTAAAAGGAGCAACTAAGAGTGGACAGGTTAACAGCATAATGAACTTCTAGAATAACCCAGTAATCTTTACCTATAATAACCAACACTGTCATAGCACAGTAGCCTTAAGTTCTCTAATGCTAGATACATGTGAAGTTTATGAAGGAGCGTTCCATTCTTTGTGAGGTTAAAATGGACATTTTTCACCACAAAATTGTTATCTTACCAACAAAAACACCTGTTTTGGTGCCATTGATGGCTTCTACAGGGACTCCTGCATCCTCTAGCGCTTTGTACGTGCATTCTACCAGCAACTTCTGTTGTGGATCCATGCGTTCAGCTTCCAGATCATTAATTCCAAAGAGGTGGTTGTCAAATGAATTGAATCTAAAATATACAAACCAGAAAACAGCTCAATATATATGCAATATGCACTTTATGCATATATATGCATATATGCACAATACTTCTAGACTCAAAGTACACATTTTTTGCAATTTCATGACAAGCAAAGCAATAACTGGTATTTAGGTCACAGTTCCCATTTCTGAAGTTCAGAAGCAAATGTTTATAGGCCAAGGATGTTCTATTTCCCCCACAAGACATGCATTTTTACTAGCTGTTTGGTATTGCAGAGTTATGAGCCCAATCCTAGAGATTTTTATTCACATGATTAGCCCATTAATTTCAACAAGACTTCTCACATTATGAAAATCTGCACAATGAGACTCCCTCTACTGTAATGTGGTTTTAGTCAACATGTTTTAAACAAATATTGTCTTCTAAATAATTTTAAGGCAATACTGACCAATGCCTTTGACATGTAAAATCCATAAGTAGGGGATGCTTCCAAGAAAATAACACATTTAAAACATTTGTGTGTGAGTGCGTGTGTTTACCTTTAAAAAATCTCTAAAATAGGCCTACACTTAGAAATGATCAAGCCCAGACTTAATCATGTATCCCAAACTCAGATTTGTATGGCTTTGTGTCATTTCTTGGTTTTAGTGGGAAACTAGACGTCTAACATGGGATTGATTACTTTTTAGTAATTTTGGGTCCTACGATTCACACCTGTAAAGTGTTATTCTTATGAGGCAATAAGATTATTTCTGTGCATGTTAACTTTTCACTTGAATAAAGGTTTACAGCATGAGGATTTAAAATAAATGTGGATTTAAAATCGAAGACACTTATGTGGATTTTACTACTCTTTTGTAGTGTTGATTTGCTACTCTTAGCATTAGTAATAGCCCCTGTACAACTATAACCATATCTCTGAGCTAATTTGACATGACATATCAGGACGCAGGTGAAGGGATACATATTTTGCTTCTCCAGTTTCCCTTTACACTAGTATCTTTACCCAGTGTTTATACACACATAATCCCCCATTATTATAAAGAAATACTCAAATAAAGAGCAAGAATAAAGGAAAAGTTAGTTAGTTAGTTTTTAATAAATGACAGTATGAGCCCAGAGAAAAGCAGGATTACTGGTGTATTATTACTAGTTCAGGCTTACAGGCAAGCATAGTACTCAAAAAAAGCATAAGATCCTCTTCTTGACCAGCTAGCAAACACAGACTTTCTTACTTTGTCTCTAAATTGTCACAGCCTCATTTGAATCACAGCTATTCAGCCCCACAAGCACAGGATTAGGTCCTGAGATCCAGCAAAGCAGGTCAACCTTCAAGCTGAAACTGGAGGAGGCTTACCAGGCAGTTCTTATGGCTCCGGGTCCAAACTCTGCCACATTCTTCTGCTGTCCATAAGCGGGCAGTCTGAATTGTCTGGCAGGCTGTAGCTCACCTCAGTCTGTCATCTACCCCCATTCGTAACACATGCACCTATGCACACCCCAAATGCAGACATCCCCATCATGTGGCAGGTGAGCATCTCAACACACAAAGAGTATGTATATACATACTGGATTATGTAATCAAAGATAAGATATGTTCCTAGCCATGCATGTACATGCCTAACACGGCTGGCAACTGAATGTGCTCATAGATGTCATGTAACAGGAATTCCTGCAATTTGATGCATGTTCAGTCACGTGAGATAAAAGAAACCCTGTTACAAGGTTCAGTTATAAGGTCTCCATTTGGCTTGGTCTCTGTGAAAGGCTGGACGCATTACTGTAAAAACAAAAAAAATCTATCGCACAGCACTGTATACACTTACTCATTGAGAAGAGCAGCTCGTGTCGTACATATTTTTCCTGGCTTGTTATCATCTGGATCATACCACTCTTTGGTATTAAATCTCTCTGGTGGTATTTCTACTGTGCAGTTTTTGCCTTCTTCCAGGACTTTCCAGAAGTTGTCAATTCCTTCACCTGTTGGAAGAATATTTTAAAGATTAAATTACATGTTCCCTGCCATGCATATTCAGAAATGCACATTCATTTATAAGGAACTTTCACATATAAATCTAGTTTGCTAAAGTAGAATCACCAGAGATAAAGAAATGATAATTCTTCAGTGAGAGGGACATGGAAACAAATGATTGCTCCTTTCACTGCATGCTTAAAAGCAAAAGGAACCCCACAAAATCCTGAACCTTTGTAAACTCTTGAGAAGTTTTAAGATGATTTTTCCAAATAAATAAAATAACTCTAGCAAGCTGGCCATCAAAGGCATTCACATTTGCAGTCCTAACAAATGTAAAAGCTTAGTCATTCCACCTTATCTCCATTCCAAAGGCTGGCTACAGCAAAGTGCATACTGTGCTGTCCCCATTTCCCTACCAGGTCACTGCATGGTATGATCAGGTCTCTCTGTATCTGTACAGCACCACTTCTCAGGAAGCTCCACTGGCAGCAAAGGAGCATCTCTGGACATTAACTCTTTGAAGAGGGACTGAGCTTACAAATACCAGGAAAATGCCAGAGACATTATCCTTTGTCCCTAACACAGTTCAGCACTAGAAGGGGATCTTGACTCAAACGTAAAAGTATGTGGATACTCAACACTGACAAAGCCCAACTTACTCCTGGATTGTAAGAAAGCCTGTCCTTACTGGTTGAGATGCAGGCACTGAGGGTATGTCTATACTAGTACATAAAACAGGCCTGGATCCACTCCTTTGCCCTAAGGCCAAACATGGCATCCACACAGTGGCCCACATTTCTCCTCTCCCCAGCTTCCACTTTCCCCAAAATACACAGTGGCCTCACGCACACTCACTCTGGGAACAGTCCCTTGCAGGTATGAACCTGTGGTGTGCCTGAGCACTGCCTGGGAGAGCTCAAACGGACTTGGGCCAAAGCTGGGCTGAGGGACGTGCTAACAGTCAGTAACAGTGGTCACAGGAGAGCATGCCCACCTAAGCCCTTGCCATGCTTAGTCCATCATTATAGGCATAGCCACAGACACTAGCTAGACATCAGTAGTTAACAGCTCCCATCACTCAACAATACCAGAAATTCTTTTAAGGCCAGTTAAGAAATGCAGTTCTGAGGATGCACAGTGACAGATGAGAACATGTGTGTTCACGTGTGTTACTACAGGAACAGATAATTAAGAACAATGTAACTGAAGAGATTCCCTGTTAACGTGATGCTTGGACCAACAGAGTTTGCACCAAATTACCATTTAATGCTGGGGTAAGAGATTCTACATATTTTATAGCACTTTATTAGATTTCAGAACCATTAATTTGTGCTCATAATTAATTTATGGTCCACATAGTTATTGGTGTATATATATAAACCTATTGAATCTGGGACAAAGTGAAGCCAGGAGCTGAAATGTGATGAGGGCAAGAAGAAAACAAGGAAGGAAGAGACTAGCACTGTGGCCTTTAGGGTTGAACATTGACTTGCAGGGACAGAACTGTATTCCACTGACTGGATTATTTCTGGATATTTTTTTTAACCAGTGTCTATCTAATGCAAAGTGTATTGAAGGTTTGAGAGAAGGAGCCAGAACCTAGAACTCTCTCCACCTATCTAAACACCTCCATCCATCTAATCTCAGAAGATAAAGTCTACTGTCACTTTTTATGGGGCCTAATTGTAACTAAGATCATAAATATGAGACTAGTGCAATAGGGACTATTGCCTTTTATTACACTAGACAGTATCAGTTGTTTTTCGAGATCAGCTTCCCATCTTGTATAAAAGGCAGTATTTAGGTGTACGTTTATAAAAGGCAGAATCTGACTTTAATCCTTCTAGAGAGAGAGCTGTGTTTATCTAGTTCTGCTGTCTTCTAGGACCTTTTGAGGGGACTACTGTAATAAATCAGGAAGCTTTCTACTAGTAAAAGCCAACCTATTTATATTAGAGGTAGAGCTGGTGATGTTGACAGGCCCTTTGTGTGTCCAGTCTTGATGGATGCATGGTCCTGCAGCTGCACATGATCAGCTGGCCAGTGCACATGTGGCAAACTCAAATCATCCCAGACACATCTGGTTCATTTGTGTGAGCTGCATATGTGCAGTTCAATGCCCTGTGCACAGCCAGCGCAGTAGAGCTGTATGTCAGCTGACAAATTTAAACCACCATAGGGTGACCTTTTTAAAAATATTCTACAAATAGGAAAGCAAGGACTTCTACAATAGCAAGGGAGATAGGTGTTGTTTTACTCCACATCAAAATTAATGAGTAACTGTACTTTTCAGTATTTGCTCAGTATTCTGCTTTGCATTTGCCCAAAACTTACCTCCAGGAAAGTTGCATCCTATTCCCACAATAGCAATTTCATCTCCAGTCTCCATCTCCATTTTAATGTTTTTCTTGAGCTGCACAATACAGGTATAAATGTCAGCCAGCTGAAACAATTATGCATTTATCATTGGATAAATATTAGTTTAAAAAATGAACTTCCGACAAACACACATACTTGTACAAAGTTTGATGATCTATTGGTTGTGATGAGAAATGACACTCCCCAAAAGCAAGCAGAGCTGCAAGCTGTTTTTGTCTCTACTTTTAGAGGAAAATTCCCAACTAATCCCCTAAACTCCCTTATTCACAGGCACTACCTTTTTACTGTTTCACCTCTCCTAATCCTGTCACCAGCTGATCTGCTCTTGAGCCTTTCCCTTAGATCCCCGTTTACAGGGATCTAAGGGATTCCAGGGATCTAAGATTCCCTTAGATCGGTCCTGCTTCACTGTTTGCGTGCAGTAGTGAACTGTGCATGGATCACAGAGGCACACTTTCAACTCCATCATCTCTAGCCTCTCCATAAAACAGAGCTCCCAAACAGTCTCTGTGAATTACCAGCTAAACAAGCAACCGACAATCAAATACTGGAAGGAGCAGAAGTTGCTTCTTCTACATCCCGGAAAAGTGAAAGAAAATATTGTTCAGGGCTCTCCTTGGCTGGATGCCAAGGCTCCATAGCTTTTGTCTAAATCAGCTTCTTTTATAGTCAGAGGTTAACCCCTATCAACCTCAATTGAAGCCACCAACAGTTACAAGGTGTCTGTCCTCCTGACAGTGCACAGCCTCCAAATAGCACCCAGGCAGCCATATGAATAACTGACCTTTTAGCTCACTTGCAGTTTCAAAGGGCAAAACTTTACATTTAGAAGCAACTCAAAATGAAAATGTGTGAATTTTTTCAGCATATGAATGAACAAAGGAAAATTTGTTTTGGATCAAGTGAAATATCTCTGCATAGATTCAGAGATTTTAAAGCTTGTGTTTTTTTAGTTCTGTAAAGGGAAGTTGTGAGATAAAAATCAGTTCAATTCAATTGAGGGGAATTCACTGAGGCCCACCTCAGAGCCCTTCAGTCCTCCTGGACTCTCATCAGCCCACAAAGGCGAGGCGGCTAATGTTGGAAGGGATTCTTTGGGACGTTTGGCAACGATGGCAGATTCTCATCTAAGTGATACCGCAGGAGGTCCCAAAGAGCCCTCCTGAGTTACTCACTGACCACAGCGAAGTAACTCCATACCGAGCCTGGTATTGCAGAGATGAGGCCATTTTACAGCCCCAGAGATCATACACGGTTATGATTTCTAGGGGGTTATTTCTGAAATATGAAATGAAAAATCACTGTTCAGATTCATACTCTGAAAAATTTACTTCACAGTTCCATTAACTAATACAGAGAAAGTTAATGGGCCACTTGACACAAATAAGGAGACCAGAATTTGGCTTTCTAGGAGTAAATTCTGTTTTCACCAATAATAATAATAAATAACGCTGTAATTTTTTGCTTTTATTTCTTTCAAAATTGTCTCCAATTTGAAGATTAAAAATCCATTTGAAGGAGTCAGAAAGAAAAAGGTTGAAAAAAATCTGTAAATGTGTTTGTGTCCTGGGATTTTTTCCTCCCCAAATGGCGTCAGATTTTAATTTCTATTTCTACTAATTTCTACTTTAATTTCTATTTAATTTCTGTTTCAGAATTTAATTTCATTAATGTTGCAAAGGCCAACATAGATAGATACTCTATCACAAAGGTACTTTTAAACATTGTTCTTAAATTAAGTGTTAAATAACATATAATAGAAAAATAAGAGTGTTGCAAATTTAACATCAAATATGTCTACAGCAGCTACAGAATTATCAAGTGAGATAAGTAACTCTTACCTTATATCATCCCCAGTAGAGTGTACTAGTATGCTGAGTCTTTGGAAGTCCTTTATATAGTGTTCTGTGAGGTTTCTTATTCAAATATCCATGCTAAAATGGGGTGAAAATGTTAACGCCTTTTAAAGAAGAAAAAGCAAATGAGTCATTTAAATCATCAGTGACCCTGACTAAAGTTCAAAACTACTTCCCTGAAGTGATAAATTCTTGATGAAATCAAGCTTTACACCAGGACAAGAGTAAAATCCCTGTCATACCTAACTTCTTACAGATAGGCAAATAATAAATTGGAGGTACTATGCTTGCCATGAAATAGCCCATAAGAATCTTAGGATCTTAAGAATCCAATTTAAAATATTTTTTTTAAGTAACAGGTCAAATTAATTTGTTTTCTATATCAACAAATCTAAAGTAACAATTAAAACCCCTTGTATTTGCTATAGGCATGATTTGTGACACCTAAGCACAAACTGTGTATAAACTTAAACTTTGTTTCAGGTTTGATTATACACCCTCAGTTCTTTACACTGCAATAGTGTTTGTTTAAATATGCAAGTACAAAAGCCTTGTAAAAGACAAATAGTTCAAGAATATTTATGAGTCCACCATGAAATTAAAAGCAATACCATCCATCCTTTCTTTAAACTGCAATCCTAAAAGGAAAACAAACATTAGAATATCCAGAGGTAAATTCAGAAGGGACCAAGTCCACTCCTCTCCTTTTAACTCTTCCTCATCTTGTTTCACTCCAACTACTAAAACTCATCTTTTGCCTCTTCTTACTTTGTAATGGAAATACAATGTTGGATGTAGCCAGGAGAGATCATACGTTGTTAATGTTGGCCCTGGTATGTAATGTTGACCCAAATATTACTAAAAAGAGAAAAAAAAACCCACTCTCCTGCAAAGAAATAATTTCTACTGCCACTGACTAGCTTTGAAATCTGCTCTGGAAAGCTCAAATTCTGCTCTCCATTTCATAGCTCAGTCAATCACTTTTCCAAATTATGAAGTTATTGTGACTTATTTATTGATTTCTTTAATTAATTTAAAAGTTAAATTAAATTAAATTAAAATTTAATTAAAGAACTATGCTGCTTCCACTATGTCATTACTAGGCTGATACACAAGCTGCCTAATCTGAAGCTAACTTGAGTATTCCTGCATCTTACGTGTATGTAAAGAGCAATCATGTCAATGGTAGTAACATTAACATCCCCTGACAGAGCAGAAAGCTGGTTTATCGGGTTAACTGCTAATGCACTTTGGAATTTGTACTAAAATTTTCACAATTACCATTTGAAAGCAACAAACACTAAGCCATATTTCCAGGGTTAGGTATTGGAAGGAATATTGAAATGAATCCTGCGCTACTATGGCCATTCATTTCAAGGCACCTTTAACCTATCTGAACACTAGTGATCTGAACACAATACAAACAATATGAACACTAGTGCAACAGTAACTAAGAAAGTGCTGTTAATGTCATGATTCAAAGCCTAATACTGATTTACACTGTTATCAGAGCATTGCATGGGGGTTGACTAGTTACACTAGTCTCGTCACGGAGTATATTTTTAAATGCAACGAAAGCAACAATTGCTCAATCCTTCTGTGCAATGCCAGTAACAGAAATATAAGCTAAGTACATAAGCATAAATTGCAACAAAGGATTGTGTCTGTTATTACTGACACAGAACGTCTATTTACAACTGAATCATCAGAAATTGGAATTGGTTTAGGAATTCGTCAAGTTTATTACGCATTTTACCTGGAAGTTCAAAATTGCAACAATGAAGTTCTATCATATCGGGGGTACTACATTTAACTTATTTCCCATGTAATTACAGTGCCCACCTGTGAACAGCTCTTGTTCTAACCAAACCTATATCTGATAAATCCAAAGGGACAAATAAAATATGTAAGTCTTTTCCCAGCAGGTTTACAAACCAAGCTAGGAAACCATCCTATCAAGACTCATATATAGGAGTATAGTTATTCACTTGCCTAGTCATAATGATTTTCAATCATCTTCCTGTCTTCCAGTGGAAGAACATGCCTGCGCAAAGTGCCTGTGGGGCTGGGTTTATTTCAGAGACAATGCAAGAATGGACTGGAGGATCTAACAAAACTGTAAGAACAAGCAAAAAAGGTAGTCATTTTTTTAAGTTCTAAGTAGACATTAGGACAGCAATACCTGCGGACTCCCTGCTTCTATCAGGACACAAGAAGGATTCACTGTACAAATCACTGGAGCTTGTTGCTCCATTGAAGCACTGCTCTGACCAGCTAGGAGCTGGGGCCATAAATATCTCATTCTGCATTATCATGAAAACCTACTAAGAAAAGGCACTGAGAAAAGTCAAACAGCTCTTGGATAAATCTTTTTTTTTTAATAAATCACATCCCAAAAATTAATTTGTTATATACTGATCATTAAAAAATATTTTGAAAGCTGTGTCAGTGAATGGGGGGGCAGTATTTACCTTTCTCATGCTACATGTAAGTTTTCCAGGACATTATTATTTTCACTGCTGTTAGAGCAATGGTAGTGATCCCAGGCATACAGCAGGTACCTGCTATGCCAGGAGCTATACTAATCTGTAATGAGAAGAAGGTCCTCACCACAAAGAGTAATCTGTATGGCACCCCTAGTTCTTCCTTTTATTAGTTTCCAGTGCTGTGCTCTATGGGGCTAGTCAGGAGGAGAAGGAAGAGGAAAAGCAGCTCCTGGCCTCTAAATTATCTGCTGTGGATCTTGCTGTTCTTTTTAATATAAATCTCTACTAGGATTGCAAAAGGAATCCTTCCACATAACAGCAAATGATGCAAAGCCCTCTGCCTGTATTTGCTGAGAGCCCAAAACAAGAGGGTCTCTAGGACCTAGGCTCTTAGATACCATCTGCCCCTTTCGTTCTGTGAGGACTCAAGGTGCCATTGCTGGTAGTTTAAGTGCGAACAAAAGCAACTATTTTCCTTATGATCAACAGGTAGAAGAGAAGACACAAGATCATAGTATGGAGACATTTGCCAGCATTATCCTAAAATGTGGATGGTAAGGACAGGCAGGGTCACAAGAGGATTCATATTAATTTCCTCAAGGTGAAGTCTGACCTAAAAAAATTGAGAGACTGTCCTAGAGATTATCCCATCAACTTTTGGGTTCTTCAACTTTTGCATTGTAGAAAAGAAAAGCTTTCAATGGATTGGGGATGCAATATTTTCCTTCTGAGACCTGCTGGACATAATGTGCAGAATGTGTTGAGCACGATGTGTCTAGCACATTCAGAAAGCATCACCTAGATTTGAGGGCAGAGAAAATCTGACACCTATGCACATAAAAAGAAGACACACACAGAAAAATGCAGAAATACAGTAGTCCTACAATGGCTAATGCTTCCAGAAAACAAAAAGGAAAAAGTTCTTTTCTTTGGTTGATTACAGCTCCTCCTCCTGATTCCCTTCAGCTATATGCAATAAATAAACTCTGAAATCTGAAGGTCACAGGGTTGCATTAATAGAAATAACCATATTAGAGTAAAAATGGTCCTTCAGATTGCACAGGTTTTGTTCATCAAAGAGCTCTGTTGCTCCAGGTCACAGCAGCAGTTCCATTATGTAGCTTCCCCAACCATATGAAATTAATATAGCTAATAACAGTGCAATATGACAGCACCCAGCTAATCATAGGGAATAGAAATATGAAGCACTAGAAACTGAGCAGCAGAGAAAAACTTAGGGAAGTATCTTTACCTTATGTCTCATACATCTATTGTTTCCCAAATCTTGAAAGAATGGGATCAGCATCCTCCCTGAGCTAAGGATACTGAAACTGAAGACATTATTGCAAGACTGCCACAAGGAATAGGATCCATCTCATTTCACTTGAGCTATCTAAATATTAGGCATGTCACCTATGCTAGCCATCTAGGCTTCATCTTCTAAGAAAAGAGACAAAAAGCATGCAGAGGGAAATTCAGACCAATTTATATGACTAAAATGAGGTCAGATTAATCCACTTTCACTGATAAACACAGTAGTACAATAATTTCCTTACACATTCTCATTTATATATGCAAGGATGCTCTTTGTACCATGGAAATGTTCTGAGACCTCAAAAAAGCTGATTATCTAACAAGACCACCAGGTTCCTCTTCAGAGTCACAGCTTCTCAGAAGGAAGTACCACATCCTCTCAAAATCCCCAACTTTCTCTATTCCTGACTCACAACTTCGCGTTTAGCTATATTAAAATGTATCCCTGAAATTCTACTATTGAGTAATAGCATCTGGTATCAAGGCTTATGTAGACATTTTTAAACAGTTAATTTTTTCAAAAATATAAAGTAGTTTTGCATAAATAGTTAAACTTTAAAAAGAAATTTAAGTAAGGCCAGCCTTGAACCATTGGGGAGAGCCATGTGTAGCCTTTGCAGTAAATGCAAATAGGCATTTTCCTTAATATTTAACACCAGATAGTTTATACATTTTCCCCAGTATTAAATCATTGTATAATTGAAGTTTTTAATGCAAAAAATGAATTGCATAAATTCAGATCTACCCTGTAAATTGTAAACTAAAACATTCACAGTAAAAGCACAGCAGAAGCTCTCTATTTGACAGTTAATGAATTGTAGCCTGAACTAACAGCTCAAATAGGTTAAAACTGTTTCTTCAGGAAAAGCATTTTTTCTTCCTGGTTCCTATACACCTGTTAGCAACCCTCATCTCAAAAGCACCTATCAGCCTTTGCAGCCTGGAAGTCTGTTACAGGATTACGGCCAGCAAACAAGCTCTCACAGCAACTGCTGTGTTCTATCAATTCATAAAGGTCTTATGCATGTGGTGAGACAATCATTGCATTTTGTTTAAATACATCTATTAACTACTGTAGGGAGTTTCTAACTGGCCAAATGTACAGGTTGCTTTACCAATCTATATAATATTTCACTAGTTTAGGAAACTGCACTTACACTCACACAAAGAAATGCAAACACACACACACACACGCCCCAAAACATACACCAGCTCACGACCCACAGATGACTACTATTAGGCAACAGAGAGATAAATACATATCAAGAAATTAAATAAGCCACTTGAAGGAACTCATGTACACTATCAACACTCATTCATATTTACCATTTCAAGAAGCATTCAGTGAACACATGACTAGACATGAAGACAGACACTCCCCTGTAGAGATAACCTCTGAGACTAAGGTACAGGCAACACTAAGAGAGAGACAGAGCTTCTGGCTGATAAAAGATTTCCTACAATGTTATAATTATTTTAGTCTCCTAGCAAAGTAAACTAAGCAAGATCTACCTCATACTTTTGTAGTTCAAGGTACACTTTCAGCATTTCTTTAGAATTCTTAACCGCACTACGTCCAACACAAGGAACAAACAGATGAAACATAGCCCAGGAGAAAGACCATTGATGGCCATTCTGCTCATCTGTGGCTTACCTGTGGTTTCTAACTTCCCAAGAAACATGACTAAGTGGCAGGTCAACAAAAGATGCAGGAAATGCAAGTTTTATGAGAGTCTCAGCTCATCCAAACTCAGCCTGGGTAGTATCTCTTATTTTTATATGGTAACCAAAAACAAAGGAGAGAAAGAGAGAGGAGAAAACATGTCCACATGGAAAAGAAGTTTCTGGACTATTCCAGCAGCATTTTTTTAACCAAATGGATGAATGTGGCTAACCCTGTATGGCCAACCCAAGGGTGGTCAACTATCATGTGTCAGATTCTTGATCCACAAAAAAAATTCATTTGCAAAGGCACAAAAAGAATTGCAAGCACCCTCCAAATCTGTGAGGTGAGGGAAGTGAGGTGGGATACCAGGCTGAGGAGGCAGTAAAGCCACCTAACAGTCATATTCAGTGACCATGTCCAGCAACAAGCTCATAGGTCTTCATCACAGGACACTGAAGCTGATGTGGTATGTGTAGGAGATAAGTATCACTAATAACTCTGTCCTTGAGGCTGGAGAAGAACCAGAAGACACATTACACCCAAATTCTGCTTTAACTTTGTAGCTTTTGTAATATATGATCTTTCTCAAATCTATCACTGAAGGAAAATAGCACAGTGAAATATAAGCCAAAAAGCCGACACCCTTTCTGCTTCACAGCAAACTTTAGGTAGGAATTTCAAACAACTAAACAAAATTGTTAAATAATAAATGGAAGAAAGGAAAAAAGTAGGCAGCAAAATAAACTGGTAATTATGAAATGCAAAGAAAATCAAGATAGTGAGGAAAAATCCATAGCTGGCTGGTTTAAAATTATAAGAGGAGGTTTTTAAAATACATAAGCAGACCGATGAATGCATTGGCCTGTTTTTAGGTGGAGTATATCTATTATAACGAGAAAAGTTAAAAAAAAAAGTGAAATATTTATTGACTGCATTTGTAAAGAAGCAGAATAAAGTGTTTGTATGATCTGAAGACAATGAAGGACTTTCCTTTAGGAAAGCTAATGGAGTTTGCTAAACAACATCTACTAGCTGCAAATATTTTATCTCAGCAGGCATTTAATGATTCCCACTTACCCACCCTAAAAGGATTAGCTGAGGAACCTCTGGATACTTAGTGTTCATTTTTAATAAACTTTGGAAAACCACAGAAATTTCAGAAGACTGGGGAAATTGACAACTGTGCCAGTGTCCACAAAGGAAAAGGATGACACAGGGAACCATGGAGGGCCAAAAGGACTTAATTAACTAAAAAAAAAAAAGGAAAAAAAAAAACCAGACAAAGTATACGTAAATCTAGTCAGCAGAACTCTACAAAAAAAGAAAAGTTGAAGTGAGACTCCAGAACACAAATTTGACTTACCTTTGAAAGGCATTACATGGTGTAGTTGCCTGCATTCAGCAACCCTTTTATTTTCTATACCCCATGCTGGAGCTCCAACAAAGACCATTTTTGTTTTCAGATCAAAAACATCTTACAAACCATGTATTTGTCTACCATTATCAACAAGAAGACAACATGGAACAAACCCAAATAAAGATTTCAGTACCTACACCAAGATTTCAGTGGATGTTAAGCACTAAAAACAAAAACTGAATTAAAAAAAAAAAAAAGTGCTCACCCAGCATTGATCTATTCCAGGAAGTGAACCTACTGGATGCCTCTATCTTCAGCATAAAAGATTTCTGAGCTCTTGTTACTGTCTTGTGCACACCCAAAAGTGCTGCATGCTGAAAAAGCAAGCAACACATTCTAGACAAGCCTATGAGATATTAGACAGGCGCACCAGACACTGTAGCCTCCTGTGAGTCCCATCTAGTTATGAGACCCAAAGCATACCTACCCCAAACAAGAAGTATAGGCCATTTCAAAACACAGCTCTAATGACAGTCATTTAGCTATGTTCTTGTTGATGCTGGAGATGGTGTCCCCCCTTTTCAGTCATTAGCCAGAGCTAATAAATTGTTCGGCCTGAAGAGATTCCAACTTATTTGTCCTGCAATACTTTTCTAGCCACCAGGGACTCACTGGGGAGGTTTTGTACCTTCTTTACTAAATTGTATTTGTATTTTATGCAGTAACTGTTTCAGATAAAACCCATAGTCTTGACTGGGAACCAGAATGAATCATTTCCACCTCCCAGCTGAGTGCCCTATCCTCTAGGCTTCAGAGCCAAGCTCCTTTTTGCTTGCCCTCTTGGTGTCCTCTTCATTCTTCTTACACAGACACCCAACTTGCATGGACTCAAACCCATGCTCTACCATTCCTGGATAGGGGCTCTAACTACTAGGATTATATTGAAGAAGTGGGCCCCTCCTCATCTGGTTGCTGTTCACTTCTTTTTGATCCTAAGTAGACAAAAGTATCCATGTGCACTCTGAAGTTAGGCATGCAAGGCATGAGATTACAGGAGCCACCCAGAGTTGTCATTTTCTCTTGTTTACTGGTAGGTGTGACTTCCTCCCACCCCTTAATCTCTGCATTTGTTGTTCGGCCTTCTGAGGCACCTGTCTCCTCTTCCTGTTGGGGGACTATAGCCACCTAGCTTTAGCTTCTCGATTCAGGCCGTAATCCTAAATTAGGTGTTATCACCAAGGTCTTAAAGTGGATCTATCTACCACACAACAATTTATCCCCCATTCTGCTATATTCTTGCTTATAAATCCACAGGTCTCTTCAGCAAGCATGTCAAAATGAGATCTGTCTGAACAAAAATGACACAGTTTCCAAATGGTTTTGATCTACCCCTTCCTTCTCCAAGCAGAGTCAGTGGAGATCTGCCAGCAGAGTTCAGCCAATGTTGGGAATATTTGGAAATTTCTACTGTGCCAGAAAAAAAAATAGAAAAGGAAAACTGCAATATATCACAGTTCTAGAAAAGCAAATCATCCCCTTTCTGATTCCACTCACCAGCCTAAGATGACTGACAGTGCCTCTCAGTCATCTGTTTCCTCCTGCAGGGCTTTCATGGCCCAAAGTGGAGGGCACTGTTATGTTTTTCTGCCCCATACATAGGGAAGCTGTATGCAAATGGACAGAGGATGCTGAGCATGTACAGTTATGGAGAAATTTCCCCAAGAATTTCCAGTTTACCCAAGACAGAAGCTGAAAGAGAAGTACCCATCTGCCTCACAGCAGTTTTTAAAAAGGAAAATGCTGGTACAACTTTTTTCAGAAAGGATATGGGCACAGTTCACCCTACCCTGTGATGGAAGAACAGATTCTCCAAGTCCCTTCTGATGCTATGACTATATGACAGAGGTCTCTGTGCCTCTGAGAAGAAACTCCACACTTTCCAAGAGTGGACCATGATAAAGAAATACCTCTCTGTGCTAGAGTTCCGGGATTGGCAACAGAGCAGAAGTGACTCAGCTCTGCCCTCATAATCTGAAACTGCAAAGCTCAATTCCTGCTGTAAGGGTACAGCCAGACAGTCATTTTTCATTTTAACTCAGTACAGCCTGACAGCTATATGTGGAGTGCACCAGTGCAGCACAGGGATCTGCCACAGAGCATAAAGACTTTTGGACAGAAGAAAGACGGGTGAGCAAAACACTGCATGCAACCTTGCATACATAGTATAGGGGAACATCTAGGGGCCTCAGTGTTTCTATATGTAGCCCAGCAAGTGGGTGGTCAAAGGGTCTCAGGCAAAAGATGCAGCAGTTCTGCCAGTTCTACCTCAGATGCTGCTTGTAACCATAAATCTTCTTAAGGCTCAGATCTCAGCCAATACCAATGTTCTTCCACAGATCCACTTACCATAGGATACTGTATAAAAGAAAAGAGTCTAGGGTTTCCCACATCATTGCCAAAAATTCACTTTCAATTTTCTCTCCCTGTCTGTTGAGGTTGTTTGCTGGACAAAGGCACAGTTGCAGCTGTGACAGAAGCTGGACTGAGGACAATGACTCTGCCTGATGCATTCAGAAAACAGTAAGAAATCACATTTTGCCCCTTTGAAGACCTGGATCTGCTCTAAGTAAAAAGTTTCTCCTTAAAGATAAAAAAAGTCATAGCATATTTTTTAGTATGTTTACAATTTTATGTGGCATACTTTTCCATGATATTTATAACATTCAGCATTGATACAGTTAGTTTTAATGTGTAAAATGCCATGAACTTACAATTGCCCATGACCTTAATTGCAGACTTGATACTGAAGTTGCATAAAATAAAAGTTTCCTGCAAAGACAGTTAATTATTTTTCCCATTGATATTCCACAGGTGCAAGTAGGATCAAGGTGCAAACAATTTATGATTTCTCCTGAAAGCTGTAGAATAAGTTCAAAGTGTCAAGTGAATTGGCATTTCGCAACACATCATGTCATAGAGAATTAGCCTAAAAAGAATCGTAATCTAATCTTCAGCACACACACATTTGTCTGCATATGAAAGAAGAAAAAAAGAGGAGGACCAAAAAAGCCTCTTTGAACCTCCAAAATCACAGAGAAGATCCCATTCAGGGACAGATACCATGATGTTGCTCCAAATGAAAGCATAAGGAAGATGATAGATACTTGCCCTAGTATTCCCCTAAGGGAGAATTACCTTACTTACCCCTCAGCAGGGCACTCTCCACCAGGGTTAGGCTATCTTGCGTGGCAGAAACTCTCTGAGAAGACAATCACAAAGCTGAGAAAGGAAAACAGATAATTACAGATGTTCAAGGAGGCTTTGGGTGGGGACCAATAAGAGGCTGCTGTGTTAAGAGTAACCGCTCCTTCACCAGAGAATTTCTTCACCAGCTTGCTGAGGCTCTTTTCCAGACCAATTATAGAGTTCTCCTTACTAAAAGGGAATGAACTGGTTTATTGTTCTTGTTTCTTGTTTTTTAACTCAGTCTACTCACAATAATGCTTAAGAGACCTCAAAGTGATTTGAAATGTTTCCTGCCAATTTGGTTCCTCCTAAAAGTTTGTTTCTGTAGTCTCATAATCTTATAATGAGCTAGAAGAATCTGAACAGCCTAACTTTTGCTTAATTCTCAGGCTAGTCCTTAATAAGAAATTACTCTTGTAAACTGACTTTATGGAATTGGTGGACAGGCACATGGACCGTAAAGGTGGGAGTCAGCTCCAGATTTAAATATCTGAACACAGCGCACACGAATTGTAGTGTCTTTACCTAGAATTGTATCCCATCCTAGATACTGACAATATAAGCATGTACTTACACTGGAGACAGGTCTCTAAGCCCCCTTTACAATCTGTGGAGGTCTGGTCAACAAAGTTAGTGGAGGGTTACAGAGAGTTGGCCATTTGACCAGTGCAGGTGTCACTTATGACTCCATTCACAACATTTAGGTCTCTAAGAGTATAATGGGAACTTAGCTCACTCAGACAAAGATAACTATTCTTTAGACATCTAAAGTTAGGTGATATGAATGTCACTGATATCATTCCAAGAGGAGGCAATAAGCACTTGAGCACTTGGCTGGAAAGACAAGGAAAAGGGCCCTTTTAGTTAAAGGATAATTCCCATCCAAGAACAGGGGAAATAAGATGGCCAGGATCACAATTTTAGCTTAAAATTAGTAATCTGAAAAGATATCTAACCGAACAGGAGTGATGTCCCTGAACAACTTTCCAATAGGTGACTAGTGAGAAAAAAGAAAAGGGTGAAGATGAAGGTATCAGAGGAAAATCAAAGTGGTCTCAGGATGCAGACTGGTTCATTTATGAGAAGTAATATCTAATTTGGCTGTCACCATTCAGGAACCAAACAAATCCTTTCTCAACAATATACAGTCTCTGTGCAACATGTCAGCATTCTAGTGAATGCAGTCCCACATAAGAAATATCCTTTGCAGTGAGTGACTGTTTACCAGTGTTAGAAATAAAATGATAAGTCACCAAGTCTTTAAAGAGTTCTGAAATGCTGAAAACATCATATGGTGACCTTTATTCAGAAAGAGCAGGATTCACGTCATCTAATTTGAAACAAGTACAAAGCAGAGCTCTTTAACAATGAATCACCCTACACACCTTGCCTAGTCAATGGACAGAAATATGCATTTCTGAATGTCTCCTTTAGGATGAGACAAACTGCACACTAGACACCACTGACGATATCTGCTCAGTCTCCGCTGACTTCTAAAAGGAGCACAGGCTGACTCACTCATAGGTAGACATCTATCAGGGTTACAGACATCCAGATGTTGACCTTAAATTTCAAAATTTCAACTGAAAAAAGCCATCCTTTGCTCAGAGCGAAACTATCCCTAACAGTGTAAAGTGGAGGGAAAAAAAAAAAGCTACTTTTTCAAAACTAAAACTGCTCACCTGTGATTGCAGTTCTGTGCAGTCTGGGACTGCTCCCTTTTATTAGCTCTGGCCCCCAAACCCTGCAAGTTCCAGGAATAAAAAGAGTAAGACCTTGGTGGGCCCATCCAGAATGCCAACCACTCTGGCCCTCTAGGCTAATGTGAGCTAACTCTTCAAAAATATGACTGTTTTCGAGCTTGCTATGTATTTCTTATGTAGTAGCAGAGCAGTTAAGACACTTTTTTTCAGGAAATGGGGAACTTGAACTCCTCAACCAACTAGGTGTCACCCCCAGTATATTAACTGTCATGCTATAAACCTACAGACTGCATGACAGGCACCATCTCAGGCCGGAAGGGAAAGCTTTAGGTTTCAGTTGTTGCTCCAGAGTTCATGTCTGGACTTTAATTAATTCATTTTAATATGAAATGCATAAAAAGCAAAGAATTTAGCACGAATGAATGATAAAGGATTTTTACATTCACAAGTTCTATACCTACAGAAGCAGGAAAAATCCCACAAGTCTTAATGAAATCAAACAGAAAACAGTGAAGTTTTACTAGAAAATGTTTTCCTGAATGAAAATGCTATCACTTTTCAAATATAATCTCAAAATGCTGAACAAGATAACAAAATATGTATACTTTCTCATTTTGAAAGCATCAATTGAAACAACATTCACACAATTGAAACAACATTCACAGGCCTAGCTTTTTATAAGAAATTAATCCAGAAGGAGACTTCAGGTCCTAGACAGTCACATATGCATATAAATTGAGGCTGAAAAGGAGCAGTGGGCACAAGAGACCCAGGAAGACCTCAGGTGTTGAAATCTCATACAGCCTAGGGATTTTCCTTCGCCTAAGTTTAAAAAGGAATGCTCCAGAGGATGAGTTCAAAGAGAGGTTCAACTCATGAGGACTCTCGTAAGTGTTCTCCAAGCTTACAGGAATTCAAGAAGCTGGAATTCTCCCAGGTCTCCGTTGCACCACATGGAAAGCAGAGTACCTGAGAACTGTCATTCCTGCATACCACCTGGCTCCCCCAGAAAGTTTAGATCCACATGTAGATAAATGTATACAGACCCAGACAGATCCGAGCAGGCGCACTTCATGCATATGTGTGTGTATTAGCAATAGAAGAACACACTGCTCTGACAGGCACACTCACAATTTAAAAAGCCAGGAGAGCCTGGATGGACCTGAGCAGAAGGAGATCACTTCTCACACACCCTGTTGGCACAGGAACAATGGCAATGTTTATACCTGGAGTGGTAGCAGAAATTTTCCATCTCAGGGACGTATAATATAACCTTCCCTTAGATGGAATAGGGAGAGGTATGAAAGGTCTCTCTTTGTATGGATAACATAATAAATGCTCAAGTTAGGCCTTGCAGTATCTTCATTGTGTATTTGAGCTCTGCTGAATTCAAGTTTGTCTCCAGATCCATATTCTCACATATATAAATATGTTCATAAAAAAAGTTAAGTGTTTCCAAAAACTAAAAAAATGACAAAGCCAAAATAGACATTGGCTGACCAAAACAAGGGTAAAAGAGAGGCACTTAGGTTTTATTCTGCAGAGTTTTACTCCATAAATAACATGAAGTTACAATTCCTGAAGTCAAAGAGCTGACTGAGCATTTTACAAGGAAGTTTATAAACATTTAATAAAACAGCAGCCTACAGAGATAACATTCCCCTAATTAATAAAGTACTGATTAAAGTTCTCAAGTAAGTTTTGAAATGTTAAATGTATTAAGTGAAATTCCATTTTATGGCCCTTTAATAATGAACTGTAAGTACAAAAGTAGATTAGTTCTTCAGTATCTTCATGTTACGTAGTACTCATACCACTTCAGGGCTTTAAAAGTATGATTTAGAGCAGTCCTAAAGGAAAGCCTCGTGATTCCGAAGTCATGGTGTAATCACATTTTTGTTCATGTCAACTTGAGAAGAAATATTCCTGGAGCTTAAGTAATGAAATCTGTCAGCTCACCTTGCCTTTTAGTATCATGTATTAACAAGCTGAAATGTCCATCGCTATAACGTACAATAAAAACATCAGCTCACCTAGTCAGTGAAACAGTTTATACAATTTCATTCTTCTAAATATAAAAAAGAAAACTCAAATAAACATAGAAATTCCTTAAGAGCCTTATACAGATTGTCTCAGAACATGCCTACCACGTGCTGACAATTTTGAGACATCACATAAGGCAATCATAGCTTTTTTATAAAATGCGGCTGCCTCTGTGTTGGCATTGCCTCCTCTCGCATCCTGCCTGAGGTTACTCTGCTCACAGCAGGCACCAGACTCAACATCAGGCAGAGGGCACGGGCTGTTCATCCCACCACCTCTCTGGGAATGCCAGCTGCAGAGCTGCTGCATACTCCAAAGCCAGGCACAGCAGACCTCCAATACAAAGGCACATCTGTTAGTCACGGGTCCTGGTGCCAGCGTCTGGGTTTTCTTCAGCATGATATAGTATAGAAAGATAAGCTGCCCTAGAAGAAACCAGGAATTCATCTCCCACCCGCCTGCCCTCTCCTCCTGGCCACCCCCTATCACTGCTGTGTGTATTTTCCTTAAGGGCCCTGATCTATGATTCTTTCTTGCACACTGGTTAGCATGGGCACAGAGGGCACACGTCTCCCCGCAAATACCCTGCGGTTCGACAGTTAAGGTGCTCGCTGAGGATATATGGGTTTGAAGTGCTGGATTTTACCTGTCATCTGCAGTTGTGTATCCTCAGGCCCCTGGACTGTCACTGCCTGGCAAAGGAGCAAAATTGTTTTTTCACCTAGCACGAGCTAGGCAGTCCTGTTGCACCCAGGTGCAGGGGAAAGGACAGGAGAGGAGGCAACTGCTTTGCCGTTGTGGGGCACTGTGGTGGGCGCTCTGAAGAACAAGGCAGTCATATTTCTTTCAGAAACAGCATAGCACCTGACACTACTTTGTGGCAGAAGGAATGGCACAACTGACTTCTGGAGGCCCCTTTTTTTTGTGCCAGGGTCCACAGCAACTGAGACAATTTGCAGAGCCCTTTCCATGGGCAGACTTGATAAACAAATACCCCCTTGTCCTGCAGTTTCAAAGAGAGGGGCAGAAATGAGCCATCCCTGCCCTTACTGAGAATTCGAAAGCGCAAATATCTATCCCTGGTGTAAGCACAAATCTCTGTGGTTTTAAATTAAAAACAACAACACACCCAGATACTTGGCTGTATAGCAACCATATTATTCACTGTTGCCATGACGGGAGGGAAGAAAGGCCCTTCCTTATCCTGGTGATTTACGTTTGCCTGCCACAGCCCCTTGTTCAAGGACTCTCCCTGAGTCAGTTTTGGAAAGCTGTAGATTTTATTAAAGCGACAGACACAACAGGTTCAGGATTGCCACTGATAAATGCACTTGCGGCTACAAATTTTCTTTCTTTGAGCTCAAACTAGCAATTAAGCGCTTTCAATAATACTATATTTCCCCGGGTAACGTCCGATGTTGTTGGAGGCGCATGTCTTACCAAAGAGGCGTCCCTGTCTGGGGGAGGGAGGAAGGAGGCTCGCTCGTCAGCAATCTCCGGTGAACAGGTCGGGGGTTCGGTTTTCTTCCCTTCCTTCACAGCAACAGTAATTTGGCGCAGTCGGCAGGAGTGCCATGGATAAACTGCTGCATAAAGATAAGTGTGCACCATCCCAGGCAGGGAAAGAATGGGCCCGGGAATTTTGGAGACATGAAGATAAAGTGGTAGAGCGAATAGAGCAGTGTAGAAGCCAGCAAAAGATCAGGAAAGGTAAAGGAAAAGGAATTGCTTGTGCGGTATCGGGGGCTTGCTTATCTTGCACACAGAAAGAATATAGAGAGTCCCCTCCCCCCGAAAAGGTTGCAGACATCCAATATGCTGCTTTAAGATCAGCTAACGAGGTGCTGGAAACCTCATTAGCCTTTGAAAAGGAGACCCAAGAAAAGTTGGGGACACAAGTAAACAGCGTCACAGTTGAAAATCAGAATTTAAAGGCAGAAAATAGGGAGCTGAAAATGCTGCTAGCTGCAGCAGAAAGGCGAGAGAGGCAGCTGCAGTCAAAATTAGACTTACTCCTAAACCAAATGCCATCCACAGTCTCGGCTCAGCAAATTCGCAAACTAGTACGCTGGGCTGACCCTGAGACCTGGGACGGAGACATCTGGTATGACGATGATGATAATGACGATTTGCTGGAAAGCTCCGATTGCTATACTCCCCCCAAGAACCTGCACCAGTACGACCACTGATTAAAACTGAGATTGCAGATGAGGGACATGATAACATTCGTACTACTGTACGCTCAATCCCTTGGTCCTCAGCAGAATTGGCCAAACTGCAAGAAAAGTACTCTAGACGGCCGGAAGAATCTGAGACTGAATATGTATGGAGAGTCTCCCTCATGGGGGAAGATCATATCTTGCTGAGCGAAGGAGAGGCAGAGGGCTACTGGGGCCCCAGAGTATTTCTGACCACCCCTCTGGGTGACCACAACTATTCATTGACCGCCTGAGCCGCCTACTGGGCTGGCGGCATAGACCCGCAGGAGCGAGGGGACCCCCTCGTTACTGAGACTGCAGGCTTCTCAGACCTTGCTGCCTCTGTGCAGAGAGCGGCCTGCATACAGCAATGTCCAAGAGGGAGGCGTTAAGGAGATCCCCCATGCTAGCTCCAATCAATCCGGCAAGGTTACCCCACCCCTTATTGACGGTCTCCTTGATAGTCTGAAAACTTATGTGGCCAATGTTCAGGATCTCATACAAACCGCTCGCGTCCTGAATGCCGGCACAGCCGCTGCACATCCTCCATGAGATCAGGTTCACGTGACCACCTGGAATGAATTTGTGCAAGAAATAATAAATTACGGACACCATATGGGCTGGATTGGAAGTAGGCCTGGAGAACTGTCTGAACCTCCCTGTCAGGTCCGCCAGGTACGGGCTCAGCCTGGACCCAAGCCAAAATTCGACAGGGAGCATAATGACCTTCGGGCTCTGGTACAATCCATGAGCCGAAGGACTGACACAAGCGGGAGGGTTCAGCCAGCGAGGCATGACTCAGTCCCTGGCAGATCCAAGCCTTCAGCCCCGCAACGGAACCTGACTGACTTAACGGATGCCCCGTAAAAAAAACTTGGGTCCCCCGGGAGGGCAGTGAGCCACCCTGCCTGGCGGGTGCTAGCTCCACAACAGCTCCTTGATGCTTTCTGCAGCTGCACAGGTGGGAATTGATGGGGTGGTACACGCGCTTCCCCTACAATTCTCCCGCCTGGCCGGTGAGGAAACCGAATGGGCAGTGGTCCAGAGTAGACTGTGATCAGCACTGTGCCTTGGCTTTACCCACCTTCTAAAATAAATTTCGTTGGGTGGGCGACAACTGAGCATTTTTTCCTTTATGCCTCCATAGGTATTTCACATGAAAACTGCACCTGGAATAAAGGGCTCCTTTACACTGACTTGGAGTGCCCCCAAGGATTGATAATTTTTTGTTGCCGGGTACTTGTATTTTTAACACTTATGATTGTCTGTAGGCCAAAATTGTGATCAAAGCCTCGCTTGCACTATCGATTTTAAAATACTTCCAACAAGAACCTGATGTTATACATAGGCTGCCTCAGGAAAAATATGCTTGGGCTTAATGTGTATCAATTGTACAGTACATATTGTTGAACCTTTTGATTTCACTAGTATCAGTAACACCACATGCAATATTCTGATGCATGCCCTCCCGGAGATAAATGTTCAGGCCCCTTTCGGGGAATTTAATTTGGAGGAAGAAAAGACGCCATACCATGGGGTTGAGACCCCTTAACTCTACCTTATACCCAACCAATTAATACACCATGGTGTCTTACATGGAGTAATCACCCGGGGAACGACTGTCTGCTAACCTGTACCACGGGAGGCAATTGCTCTCTCAACTGTTCCTGGTACAGGTTGAATAACACTCATTTTGCACCTTTCAGTTCTCCTGTACCATCCCCTTATGCTAACCACTCCACGTTGTGGTCTTGTCAGACCATGATAAACTGTTCTAACTGGGAACAATATGAGTGGGTAAAATATTATTGGCCTGTGTACACCACTTTAAAAATGGGCTGTCTGTGCCGTAACCACAGTATTAACCACCCTAGCCTTCCCCCTCCTCGCAATTCTTGCAACATTGCCACCCAAGATGCCCCAGCCAGCCTAATCTGGGCCTGTAGTGACAGCCATATGTACACCACCTTATCTGCTAGGCTGCCTAACCCCCAATGTACACTAGGTGTCCCCACTTTGTGCCCTGTATGGAGGAGGACCCCAGTCCAGCCCGACTGGTTTGCTCGCACAAAAAGGGAGCTGGGAGGTAAGGTTGAGGGGTGACAGGACTCGGGAACAGCCATCCAAATAGCATGCGGAATGGAAGGATTTGGGGGATTTGGGTCTGCTACAGTATGAATGTGGTTGTGGATAAGTAAATTAACCTACCAAGTAGAAGTTTTAGCCAATGCCACACAAGACAGTTTGTCTTTAGTCAATTCTCAATTACAAGCTACATCGAAAATGGCTCTCCAGAATCGCATGGCACTGGACTTGATGTTATTACACCAAAATGGGTTGTGTGGCTACCTCAACCTCTTGAGCACGGACTGCTGTGTTTACATCCCAAACGTCACACAGGACCTCAACACCCAACTAGAAACCATACGACAGGTGGCCAAGGATACTCACGAGCACTGAGAGTCAATGAACAACAGCTGGCGATCGAAATTGTTTGGCTGGTTCAGATTCGGTATCACTGGATGGATCCAAAGCTTGTTACAGACTGGGGTTATCATTGTCATTGTGATAATATTGCTATGCATCACTGCTAGCTGCCTAAAAACTTTCATAAGCCGTGCCCTAGAGTTGCGTCCGCTCACCACCCACTACGCCCCGTTAGTGGAAGTCAGTCCGGAAACATACACATCACCCTTCCAACAGGTTATCGATACACCTGCGACTGAGAGTGGGATGTGAAAGTGGTGGCAGCCACGGGGTGGATAATGTGGAGTAAGGAGAGAATTTGGGAGGAAAGAAGGGGGACACCAAGGAGAAACAGTCCGCGGCAGCCAAACACACCACCCTTTTGCAACAGGAGTAACAAACTAGCTGGTGAAGGCCAGAAATTTTTATCCAGTTGCACGGTGGAGGAGGGAGCAATATGAAGGTATCACGGTCCACCCCTGACCGCAAAGGGTTACATACCAAAAAATTTGCTGATCATGGACTAAGTGTTGACCTATAGTGCCTCTAGCCTCATTATCCCTGATTACCATATTAAAAAACATGCCCTTTGCTGCATAATGATGTGTAAATAAGGGGAGCATACCCCCAACAACCGCGCAAATGGCAGTCTAGCCAATGAAGTCTGACTGTCGCATTTCCACATCCCACCTTCAGCAACTATAAAAGAGAGGACAGCCCACTCAGGTTTTTGGAAGGGAAGAAAACCGAACCCCCGACCTGTTCACCGGAGATTGCTGACGAGCGAGCCTCCTTCCTCCCTCCCCCAGACAGGGACGCCTCTTTGGTAAGACATGCGCCTCCAACAACATCGGACGTTACCCGGGGAAATATAGTATTATTGAAAGCGCTTAATTGCTAGTTTGAGCTCAAAGAAAGAAAATTTGTAGCCGCAAGTGCATTTATCAGTGGCAATCCTGAACCTGTTGTGTCTGTCGCTTTAATAAAATCTACAGCTTTCCAAAACTGACTCAGGGAGAGTCCTTGAACAAGGGGCTGTGGCAGGCAAATGTAAATCACCAGGATAAGGAAGGGCCTTTCTTCCCTCCCTTCACCGCAACATTCACTTCCAGCTATTTCTCTAACACCACAGAGCAGAGGTCAGCTATGGAGCTCAAGGACTCTATGGCAATCGACAAATACAGGAAATTCAGTCCTGAGCTTCCTGATACACAATCCAAGCAATACTGGATTGCTCATAAGGTTTTACACCTTTTCTAGACTACTACTATAATTATAAAAATCAAATTTATTGGTACAATTTTACTTTACAAAGCAATATGAAGTTCCAGTTTCCCTAAGTCTTTATGAAAGCAGATGGTTAAGAATAAAGGTAGTTAAAGAATGATACTAATATAAATAAAAAAGAAGCAAAGATATATTATCATTTCTCACAAACTGAAACACAAGAAATTCTGTCTGAACACGAGGAAAAACTTCTTCACTGTGAGGGTAACAGAGCACTGGAACAGGTTGCCCAGAGACGTTGTGGAGTCTCCCTTGGAGATATTCAAAAGCCGTCTGGACCCAATCCTCGGAAACGTGCTCTAGGTGACCCTGCTTGAGCAGGGGGGTTGAACTAGATGATCTCCAGAGGTGCCTTCCAACCTCGACCATTCTGTGATTCTGTGATTCCGTGATTTGTAAGCTCAAAGTTTCAAACAATGGAGCAAGGAAGATAAAATTTCTTGTAATGTTTTCGAGAGAGCAGAATACTCATATGAAATGCTGTCTCATGGCACTATTTCAAAGGGCATTATTCTAGAAGATCTTTGCAATTGTATATGGAAATTACTTCAGGCTATGGGATTTTTTGAAAGGACAGAAATCACAGAGGTATCTTCTGCCTATGAAACCCAGAATAGGTAAGGATATTCATTAGTGTAAGCTTGGAAACAGAGCTGAGAAAAGAGAGTGCTGAGTTTGCTGACATCCCTAACACCTTATTTCACAAGAATGTACATGTTAATTTTATTTTATATCTGCGCTGGTTACCCAGACAACCGAACATGAGTCAGCTGAGTTTGAACATGAGTCAGCAGTACGACCTGGTAGTGAAGGCCAACCACGCAGTGGGCTTTATTAGCAACAGTGTGGCCAGCATGTCACAGGGAGTGACTGTTCTTCTCCACTCAGCACGTGAGACCTCATCAACAGTACTGTGTCCAAATTTGGGCTCCCCAGTACGGGGCAGAAAATCAACATACTGGAGTGAGATGAGCGAAGGGCCACCATGGTGGTTGGGGCCTGGAGCACACGACATACCACGGGCAGCTGAGAGAGCTGGTTCCAGCCTGGAGAAGAAAATGCTGAGGGGGAATCTCCTTGCTGTCCTCAGCTACATTAATGGGAGGGTGTAGGGAAGCCAAACACTTCTCAGAGGTGTACTGGAAAGGACAAGGGCCAACAGTTGCAAGTTGCATCATAGGAAATTCCAACAGGATACACAGAAAAAAAAAATCACAATGAAGGTAGTCAGACACTGGAACCAGTTACACAGAGGCTCTGGAATCTCCATCCTTGGAGATACTCAAAACTGGACAAAGTCCTGAGCAACCTGATCTAATGTCAAAGCTAGTCCTTATTTGAGCAGGGGTTTGACGAGATGACTGGCAGAGATCCTTTCCAACCAAAATTATTCTGTGATACTGTTAAGTTGTTTGACTCAGGTCTGTTCTTATTAAATGTTCAGAAGACACAGAAATGCACTGATACAGAGAGAGATCAAAACATGTTTGTTTTTGCATTATTGAGCACAGCCTATCCTTCAAAGAAAATAATTATTCTACACCGAGTCTCTGAGCAAAAAAGATAGGCAGGCATAGATACAGCAGAAGGTGGATCCTATTCTAAGTAAAGGGAAATTGAGGGTGAAAAGACAAACATAAAAAGAGCTTTCAAATACACAAGTTAATTTTAAACCAAACCAGAAGATAAAAAATGGCAGGATTACATTTAGGACCCAAATTTAAAATGTACCATACCTTTTCTAGGCAAAGAAAAGGGATGCTATAAAGGATCCTCCCCAAAACTGGTTAGATGGCACTGCTAGGAGATATATATATCTCAAGATATGTCTTCTGGTTTTATGGGGGGTGGGGGGCCTTCGAACCTCATACAAAAGGCAGTATTAGCTGTGGTCACAGAGACTTAGTGTTCAAGAACATTTCTCCTTATCTCGCTGTATTATGGCACAGTCCCCAAGAAGTCTATTCATTGTGTATTCATCAGCTATGCAAATTCACAGAAAAAACACATTTGTTAATGTTTTCTACTGTTAATAAAGGAAGTAAAGAGCCAAATCAAAAAAGATCTCAGATATCCAACATACAACTTATATCAGTTTAAACATTGACGTTCAAAGGCAGGGGCCTAACCAGGAAGTCAAAATTCCTTTATTTCCTATCTGTTCATCTTTAAAATCTCTAGAGCCAAATACCACAGTTCTCCATGCACATGAAACTGACTTCGCATCTGGCCTCCAAATCCCCTCTAAGCCCTCTGGTAAACAGGAGCTATGTGAAGGATCAACCTCAGTATTAATCACAGTGCACATCCAACATGGACCATCTGTATCAAGAAAGGGAGAAAACAATAGTTGCTTTCTTTGCAAAGCCTGGCAGCAAGAGCTGGCAATGTCACTGTTTTTTATATACTAGCTTAGCAGAAAGAACATTTGCCTATTTGAGGAGAGATCTGTGCTCAGTTTCCTCTTCAGTTCAAGTGGTCTTAGAACCAGCAAATGCAACATAACCATCAGGAGAGAGGTTTTGCCTTCATCCACAAAGGTAGGAAAAGCATGACTTGCTGGGAGTGGAAAATCCTGGAGTCCAGTTTCTTGTCTTGCCTCAAGGAACATTTCAGATTTTATCCTATTAGAAGTTAATGTAAAATGCATGAATAGTCCAGGGAACGAGGACAAGAACCCAGGTTCCTACAGAGAGGAGTAACAAGTACCTTCTGTTTGAAGTTTACTCTGAATTGAGAGTTGGTGAAGGCATCTAGCCACAGCCACGAGTCAGGACCCTGAGCCTCAGAAAAGGTAAAATTATAGACAACTACCTGTGTCCAATATACTGGGTACCCTGAGTGGGCTGGCCATGTAATCAGACCATTTCCTACCTCCTGATCATTATCAGAGGTTGTCTCCAGCTCCTGAGGAGGCAGAAACAAACTTCAGCACTTCCCTGGGAATGCATGAACTCCTAGAGTTATGACAAAGGATTGGAAAACAAGACAACAGCAGGGCTGTTCGAGCCCCGTTAGCCCTTCTCCTCAGCCAAAGTCTATTTGATCAGAGCAGGACGAGTTGCACCACCGTCTGCTCAGCGCTGAAAGGCTTGAGCCCAATTCTCCGTAGCAGCAGAAGCAGGGAATAACATTTTCCCAAGAGATGACTGTGGAAGGCAATATCAAAGGGCTGGCGCCAGCCATAAACTCTGCACCACACATTACCAAACACAGTCCACGAAAGAGTCAGGCTGTACAGGAGGCTTTTTGCACAGCCCGGACACTGGGCTGGCAGAGAGGCTGAGGCAGCCTCCAGCACAAAATCTGCAGATCCACAAGTGTTGCAGGTGATATCTGCTTAGATGCTTTGAGATCAGAATTCCCTACACTGCTGAGTAAAGATACATCATTTCAAGACATTTTAAAGGCAAAGAGAAAACAAAGGGGCTGGGGGTGGTAACTTGGGGAAGTGTGAAATTCTGGAGAAATTTAAATATGTACAGTAATTACTTGGTCATTGACACCATCTTTGAGAATGAGAAGTGTATGACACAGCACACAAAGAGTCTTTATGTGAACTAAAAATATAAAAATTATTTCCTTTTGTATTATGCAGGTTTGCCTAGCACACGTAATAGATCCACTCTGTACACTGAAATATTTGTAGGTATTTTTACCTGTTGAAATGTCTATAAAAAAGGAAAAAAAGTAAAACATTAAAAATCAATTCAGGACTGCTACTGACTTGTGAAAAAATAAGTTTATGTTCCAGGGACCCAGAATGTAAATAAAGACTATAAATAAAGAATATACAAATAAATAGTGTTTTTATTTATTTAGATAAACTCATAGAAATATGTATATAAATATATTGACACAGAAGAAGCCTATATTTCTGAAGGAAAAGCTCATAAAATAAACATGAAAACCCTAAGAATATTCAATAGAAAATATTTAACCCAGCACATTATTAAAGATCAGCAGTAAATTTGGCTTACAGTATGTCAGAAATATATTTGCATTGTAGTGGAAATTTGGAGAAAAACCTTCGAATATTATCACAGAATATTCTGAGGGAGCGAACTGCTGCAGAAACAGTGCCAACTCTGAAAAGGATTGTGCTGTTCATTTGGTGAGAAAACAATTCTTGTCAAAATTTCTTTTTAGTTTTCCCCAAGTTCTCAGTTTTTTTGAATCAGGCTTTAGAAGAGAAAAAAGGGGGTGGGGGGGGGGAAACTGCCTTCCTAAACTTCTTGGGGCCTTTTTCAGACCCTCTCTTTTCTGATTTAAAGGTCTAAGGTTACATGTATTTTTCTCCAAACCTCCTCTCTGAAGTGGGAATTCATTAGATTGCTCCTCCACTGAGGATTTTTTATGAGTTTTTGTATCCATACTTTCAGTGACGAAAACTTACTATTGCATTTAAAAATTGCAGATTTCATTCATCTGGTTTTGCTGTATATACTGCTGTGTAGCTAATATTCCACAAAATTTTTCCAAAATTAGATGAATGACTATGAATTTAACCAGAAATTGTGTAAAGCAGAAACACTTCCTGGAATCTTCCCTATTGCATTTGTGGCCTCACAGTGCTAAATGTGAAAGAGAATATTCACATTTTTTCCTAAATGAAATGGAAACAACTGAACCACTCAAATAAAATGCCAGGCTATAAATAGTGTCATGTATTCTGAAAGGTCAGAGTACAAATAATGTATCATAGTCTGTAATGTCAGTCTATAACAATAACATATGTCACTGCCATAATGTGCAAGACATACAGGAATAAAAGGAAGCTCTTGGTTTCTAAAATCTCAGACATGTTGGGAATTTTAATTCATGTGAGCTTGAAAACAAATACTCACAGAGATGGTTTCAGTTTGTCAGCTTTGGTTACTCTCTAATGTATGACTACGTACAAATTTAACCTATGAAGGTACTTCTTTTAGGAGCTTAAAGACACATAAAAAAATGTAGATCCGACAATAAAAGCCCTGGTACGCTCACTTATTGCTGCTGAGTGCAGCTCTTCCCTCAAAAATAAGTACCATAAAAGCACTAGCTTTGTGGAAAAGACAGTGAGAGGCTGAGTCTACCCCTAAAAAGATGAACTGAGCAGGACCCCAGAGTTCAGGGCAGGCAAAGGAATTAGTTTCCTCATTCAGTCTTGGCTGCAGATGCTTTTTCTCTCACACACCTGCTCAGCTGTATATCTCACAAGCCCCCATATAAGAAACTGTGGATTGTGTCCCATTTATTCTTTAAACCATTTATTAGACTTTAGGAGAGATCCAGTAGGGTTTGGCTTGCAAATCAAGTTAGAAAAGATGTTAATCACACCAGTGGGACAGCGCTATGATCCAATATAATTTTATTAAGAACTTTTTCTACAGACCAAAGCAGCACCAAAATAACACAGTTATGATCTGGGTACTTATTGCACTGGGTCTCTTAGTAAAGTCAGGTTTACAAAATAGAGGGTTGTAGCTTGAAAATCAATGACTCTAGAACTAGCACGAGCAATCATAGTGGACAGACAACAGAGCAGGGGCTAATAGTTCCTGCATCCCTGGAATTTCATGGGGTTTATCCCTCTGCTCCGTGTTCACAACCCGCCTGTACAAACTGGGAACTCAGGAATCAAGTCACACACGCTCATCAGGACGCACCTTCCCCAGGTGCCAGGGACAGCCAGACTGGTGTACAAATCTTTACTCAAGGTTGGTTCAAGACTGTTTGCCCATTCCTTTTTGCCAGCTCTGCCCAGCACCTTGACTTCTTTACCTTTTGTTTGCAAAAGGAGAAAAAAAGAACTTGCTCATCTTAGCAAAGGTCAAAGGAGAGCTGACTGCTGACACGCTGAGTGAGGAAAAAATGTTGTCTAAAGGACAATGTTGTCACAGTTAGTAGTTTAGGGCAGATAAGTGGAGGATAAGTGTTCTTGTGAATACCACAAGAACAGTGAAGTTCTGCAGCAACGGGGAAAGGGAAAAACAAACATAGCCAGTTTTAAAGCAGAGTTTTCATTAAGAAAGGAATTACATAAAGTTCTTCTCTACAGTTGCATGAGATGAGCCAGTGATCCCAGAAGCCCTCTCAAATCCAGCATCTTACGTCAGAGTTTCAAGAAAATACTAACCTTGGTAGTATGCAAATTTGCATCAAGGGCATTTGCCAATACATATTTGATAGCAAAGAGACAATGGACACATTCAGACATATAGGTTGAAAATGAATCATCCATCCTCTGAAAGCACAGTGGTCACCTCATCCCGGGAGAGCCCTGCCCCTGTCCCCCCCCCCCATAGCCTTGAAACACCTGCTCCCCAGACTCGCAGCAGAGCAAACCTGCCCCTGCCACAGGATCTAGCACTACTTTCTTCCCTCAGCCCCAGAACATGAGCCAGCACAGAGAGAGCCTAGAGCAAGCCTAACAGATAGAGAAAGCATCATCTCCTCACAGGAGCATGTGAGAGTTGCCTTCTTTTTCCTTTTAAACATACCTGCCAGCACCAGTGGCTGCAATCCTCTTTTCATATGGTAGCAGAGGGATTGGAGCACACATTGGGAACTGGGAGACTCACGTTCAATCTTTTTTGCTGAAGGATCTTCAGATTTCCATCTTCCACTTTCTATGAGCATGCCCTCAATAGAAAGGTATTAACTACTCTGATGTGGTAAAGGAGGTAGAAAACAGAATTCAAAAAGCCAGAACTGTAAGTTTACTGCACATGGGACTAGCCCCCTTTTTTTTTTTTTAATCAAATAACAAAATAGAGGATGTACAAGAAGCCTTGGGAGCAACGATCAGAGAACACTAGACTTCATCCTCCTCTTCTTAACTGTTTTCCCTAAATCTGCTGTACTTATTACTACAGCACCAATTATTATTCTTCTGCCTGGCAGCAAAGCATATAAAGTGATTACATACTTCTTACTTTATTTGCTCTCTCAGTAAAGTTTACAAAACGGAACCATGAGCTGAAGAAAAAAGAAAAGACTTTGAAACAAGGTTTGGAGATCAAAATAGACAAGCAACAAAAGTCCCAGCATTAAACTCCAAAAAATACCTTGCAGCCTGGTGTTCTTCATGTTGTTAAAAGACAGTGATCTGAATATCCTCTGGCTGATAAGAAAATTAAACATAGATGTGACATTTCCTGAATAATCATCTAGTTACATATTAGCTAATATGTAACAGACAGGCACTTCTTCTTCTTCTTGTCATTCTTCAGAAGTGACTCTCTCCTCTCCTGCTAGTACTTGCAGAGAAAAGTCATAGATTGTTGTCTTCTCTCTTATCCTAAGGAGACAAAGTTTCCAACTACAGACATAGAATAGCCATCCCAGCTCTGAGCAGCATTACAGGATCTCCCACCGTGCACAGCATTTTCCATTGATTAGCTCCTGGTGATTCCCTTTTCCATGTGCAGGTGTCTTGAGGCAGCTAATTGAGTTCTGAATTTCTTTCTGGGAGACAGGCACTGAAAAGCTATTTGCTGTAGCTCCTAACTTGTAGAAATCTAAGTCTTTTAATGAATCTGGCCCCAAACTGATAACTTTTCCCACTTTCTCTTCTCAGTTTCCTTAAACTGATGTATATCATGTTAGAATAAGAACTCTTCACATTGACAGAATCTGTCCTCAGAAAAAGGGGTAAGTTATATGATGTCTTGTAAACACACTATAAATCATTGTCAAAAAGTCATTCAGCTGGAGAAGATAACCTTTCTAATGTGTAGATAAGTCCAGAGAATAATAGATCTGTATCTGCAAATAAACTTCAGAGGTTCACGTAACTCCATATCCAGACTCCAAGAAGACTGCTAGGATAAGCTAGCAGAGGACCACTTTGTGGATGATCCATTGACAACTGAGCAGACATGAAGAGAAGCTAAATGCTTGCACAGTAAAAAGTGGCCATAAAAAGCTATTGAGTTTTTTAAGCTCACCAAGAAAGAAAAGAAAAGTGTTAAGGAAATCTCTCTTCTAAAGCAGTAAATGGAGGGATGCTAACATTAGGAACAAATCTCAAATGTACAAAAATCATTTTTTAGATCTGGATGGTAAACAGCCAAAGTAGGAGGTTGGCATTGAATGTGTAATAGAAGCAATACTTGACTTGAAAAACATAACCATTATTAGATCACCTTTCTGAGAAGTATACAAAACAGATGATCCAAAATGAAACCACTTAATTGCATAAAAGGAAAGAATGAAGAAATTGTCAAAAAAAATTGAGCAAGGAGCAGAAGATCACATAATAGAGGAGCTATTATTGGTTTAGAATCCATTATGATTACTGACATTATAATCAATGTCAGGAAAGGTGTCTTGCAAGTAGTACCTGTCAAAATCCCTGTTAAAGATGGGATCCAAGAGACAGAAACAATACACGAAATTGTTTTTTGAGATGGCCATGTATAGTATGCAGCTTGCTTATTGCTTGTAATTAATTACTTATAATTAATGCTTATAATGGCCTAACAGGAAAGCTGCCGTGGTTGATATCTGTTTGGAGAACCAGGGTCTTGGAGAGCTGTTCATCTGCCTAAAGTTTCTGAAATGAGACTGTGCTGAACAGTGACCTCTCATGAACTGAGAGATCAAGTAGAAACCAAGCGCAGAATGAGAGTCCCCTTAGCGTCTGTGGGATTCGTTCCATTGCATTGCAAGGTGTGTGGGAAAGAGCAGCAGTAACAGCTTGTTCTCCCAGTACAAAAAGATCCTGGTTGGAGACTGCATTAGTTCACCAGAACACTGTCCTGGACGATGTTAATCCATTAAGCAGTTATCTCATCTTACAACACAAAATTGGTAAGTACCAATTTCCACTGTTCAGCCTGTATTTTCTTTCTGTCATTAGTGGTCATCTGCTAGAACATGTACAGTCTTGCAGAGTTTCACTAGACTCTGCTCTTTTCACTCAGGACTTATTTTCAGGTGGCCTACTTTGAGAAATGACTGTATAATATGGATAAGGAAGAAGAACCTCATTGTAGAAGTCTCCAGATCATGATTTAGCATTTTCAGAACGGAGAAAAGGTCTTGAGACTGTGTCTGTATTGGTCTACTCCTGCCTGAAAACCTCTTATAAGACACTATTGCTGCTAACTAACTAGGATGGTACCAGTGTTATAATAGAAAAGTTTCAACAGTGCAATATCCTATTAGAACAAAAACATAAGTACTCTGGCATCCCAAAAGGGGCTGCTGGCAGTGATTAAACAATTGTCATCATATAGTACTGGAGAAAGAGACTGAGGACAGTTCTTGCGCTTCTACAATGGCTCTTCAAGTTCTCGCATCCTAACAAATGAAGATATCCTGGGCTAGGAGAGGTTCTGTCCAAGTCTATCATCCAGGAAGGGATAAACCCAGAAAAAAAGGAAGAAACTTTGAATTTTAAGCCTATAAGCCTGAATTTTTGATTAGCTGTTCACATAAAAGGACACTGATGTTATGAAATACCAACTGTGTGTATACTGCAAGCACCACTAGTGAATCAAATAAAGGTACTTACTGCTAAAATCCTACCCAAGGGCTGGCAGGGTGGGTCTGAAAATTGGTTTCTTCTTTTTTCTTAGGTCTTCCAGGTTTCTAGCATCTGAGGCCAGTGCAAATTCCTCTTTTTTTGGGGGGGAGGAGGGGTGGCAGAGTCTGGTTATCCTTTGCCCACCAGAAACTTACAGTGTGGCTTGCACCAGTGGTCTGAAGTGGCTTTTCATTGTCAACTACATACAGCCTTAGAAGATAATTCCAATTACAATATTTCTTGTTCATCCTTTAACAATTCCCTTACAAATATATATTCCTTTTTAAAAACTCCTGCACCTTCTCTTCTTCCCAGAGGACAAGAAAGGCACCTATGAAGATCCAAGTATTTGTATGAAGCACAATGAGGTCCTAAAATGCAGTTAACACCAGCTGTAATTTATGTGTATAGGTGCATCTGGTGTATTTGAACAGAGGTAATATTTACTTAGCATGACTCCAGAGCCATAGAGAACACATAGTTAACTGTCTGGTTAGTTCTACAGAACTACAAATGTTGTGGGCTACCTGTAAAATGAGCAACAAAATGGTACTGACTAATTGCCACATACTCATGTTCATTTTTGTGTATCATTAATGCACTGTGGACTTGCTAGACTTTGAAACATAAATACAGAATGTGCATTATACTGAGAATTATATACATTATATACATTTTACAGCAACTATGAACTGTGTAATGTGAATGAAGGCACACAAACTGAACTTAATATCAGTAAGCATTGACATTCTAAGCATTCCCTAAATTAGCAAGATCTTCTAAACTAGCAAGGTCTCCTCTCACAAAATTAAGTGCCACTTGAATAGCTTATGGTATAGTCCCTCCCACAACAATATCAAATGTAGTTTGATTGTGGACAATATTATTCCATGCTTTAGCATCATTTGACACAATCCACAAGCATGCCTCTTTAAACCATCTCTGATAGTTTGTTTTACTTAAGACTAACTCAATCAAGTACTCCATTTTGCTTTCTGTATAAGGAACAGCTACTCAGAGAAACAACTCTGTTGTAGCAGGAAATGATTTTCAGAATATGATTTCTGCCTGTTACTTTCAAAACTTTACAACTCCCTGTAAATATTATCCATATTGAAGCCTACTTACTCACACTGAAGAGAAAGCGTTATGATCACTCAGGCTAGTGTTATGAGTAAAAGGTTCAATTAATAGTCAATTAGTTAATAAGCTAAACAACACTACTATTGTTCTTGTAGATTTTATGGCTTTTAGGCCTACCACATTGTGGCTATCACCATCTTGATCTGGAGCCTGGAAAGTAAATCTATAATTTTAGTTTCTATTTAAAATTTAAAGTTATATGTGTAAAGATTCTGCAGAAGTCCCGGAGACACTTTCCTTCCCAGACTTTACAGGAGTGTTGAACTTGGCTCCACATAACAGTTAAGGAAAAGAATTAGTATCTTGCAGAGGCAGCAAGGTTAAACATTTGTGTGTTAGAAAACTTTTCTTCATAAACTATTCAATACATATCATTTTATCATTTTATGGCTCACAGAGATAGAATTTACTACAGTTATATAACATTTTACTCATCTATAGGGTAAATAAACTGACTGTTTATTGCACAAGTGGATAAACAACTGGGGATAGTGAGCAACAGGAAGCGATAAGCTCGTCCCAGATCAGCTGCTGATGCACTAATATCCACAGAAATCTAATTATTTCAGTTTTCTCTTGCAAGGAAATAACCTTGTACTACCAGAATGTTTTTCAGCAGGAGAAACAACAGGAATAATCAAAGGGACATTTAGGAATGTAACCCTAACAGTGGCAGCAGATGCACTTCAGCTTAGTGGGGGATGCCTAAGTGTCCCTCCCAGTGCAGACACAGTCCCCTCTGTGTAGCCTGGTCTAGCTCTGTGCTTTAGGACTGATGACATCAGGCAGCGGAAACTTCACTGGTCTGACTTTGCATGAAAGACAGAGGACTAGAGAGCCTGTTTGTATCTGGCAGCTGGAAAACAGAACAGTCCACAAGCGCAGTACAGACATCTGCGTCAGCAGGCACTGCATTCCCACAGTGAGTCCCCATGGACAAGTAAGTACTTCCAGGAATTAAGAGTCAGGCTTCCTAACGTAACAGCAGTTACTGCTACAAGCCCTGCAAGGCTGCTCCCAGCCACGTGATGCCAAAACTGCAGGCAAGTGAGAATTCAGGCAAACTCTTTAATAAATAAATTTAAAAAAACCCTTTATTGTTACATTTGCTCTCAAGCTGATTTTTAATAATGAATTTGAAGTAGGCAGCCATGTAGCAATGCCAAAGAATGGCAGTCATGGTTGCTATATACCTTCAACAGCAGTGTAATGTGTTACTTGTTGTTGTACATACGTGGACAACAGTCTCGAGACCTTCTTGGGGCTTTGTTCCTCTAATTCAGGAATAGATAAGGACCTCTCAACCAAGAACAGAAATGCATTCTAACTTGTAATATACCTAAAAGCTTGCCTTTCATTTACTTCCTGTCAACAGTGAGATTTTTAATGAAGCTGATGGATTTTTAATGAAGTTATAAGTCCACTTTTGCTTTAAGAGGACTCTTAAGTAGGAAAGGTTACAGAGCTATACATTCTAAGGTGAAACGGTCCTTAAAAATTTACTCTGACTCGCTCGCTCTCCGGCCCATAGATTTTTGCGCCACTATTCCTGATTTTGGACCCAAAACGCGTCTAACAAAATCCCTTCGGTTATGAGGCCAGTCTTTAACTAAAGACCTCACAAGATAAGAGATCCCTCGCTTGACAACGCGCCTGCAGTCAGTAAGCCCCGCGGGAAGGACACTTCTGCGTTTCCTCAGCTTCCCGCCGCTAGACCCGCCGCGCCAGTCAACGGCCACGCGAGCGGGCCGCGCCGGGGCCTCAGCAGCAGCGCCGCCCCCCCCCCCGCGGCGGCCGCCGTAGGCGACGTTGGCTCCGGCCCTGCGCGGGAAGCGCCCCTTGGGGGGGGGAGGGGGAGCCGCCGGGCGGGGGCGGGGGCCGGGGCCGCGTGAGTCACGGCGAGGGCGCGGCCACCGCCCCCGCGGGCGGGCGGGCGGCGCGGGGCGGGGCGGCGCGGGGCAGGCCCGGCTGCGCCCGCTAATGGAGCCGCGGTGGCTCCGCGCCGCCGGGCGCACAAGCAGCCTGCCGCCCCACGCCAGCCCATGGAGCCGCCGCGGCGCCCCGCGGGCGGCTGCTCCTGCCGCAACACGAACTGCGTGGAGCGGCCGCTGACGCGGCTCTTCGAGGGGCTCGGGCGGCTGGTGGCCGCCTGTCCCTGGCCCTTCCTGCTGGTGCCGCTGCTGCTCTCGGCCGGGCTGGGCTCCGGCTTCCTCCGCCTGCGGCACCTGCAGGCGAACGACATCGAGGAGCAGTTCACGCCGACGCAGGGCCCCGCCAAGGCCGAGCGGGACTTCGTGCGGCGCCACTTCCCCGCCGACGACTCGGCGCACTTCTCCGCGCCGCGGCTGCCCACGGAGGGCGCCTACGCCGCCCTCATCGCCGCGGCGACGGCGGGCGGCTCCGTGCTCGGCGACGCGGCGCTGGGCGAGGTGCGGCGGCTGGACGCGGCCGTGCGCGCCCTGGACGGCTACGAGGAGCTCTGCGCCCGCCGCGGCGCCGCCTGCGCCGCCGCCAACCCGCTGCTGCCGCTGCTGGGCGGCGGGGGCGGCCTCACCTTCCCCCTCAGCAACGGCACCTTCCTGGGGGCCGCGCTGGGCGGCGCGCAGACGGGCGGCGGCGGGCGGCTGCTGGCGGCGCGGGCGCTGAAGCTGGTGTACTACCTGCGGGAGGACGGCCCCGCCGCGGCGTCCGGCCTCCGCTGGCTGCAGAACTTCACCCGGCTCGTCCCCGGCGTGCTGCGCGCCCTCAACCTCAGCGCTATCGAGGTAGCGAGCCCCGCGGGCTCCTTCGGGGCGCTCCCGCCGCCGGGGGTCGCGGGCAGCCCGGCCGCCGGGCCGCGGAAGGGCCTCTAAGGAGGGATGAAAAGAAAAAATATATTTTTTTCCTTTTTATTTTCGTGGCAGGTGACCTACTTTACCTCGCTGTCCAGACAGGAGGAGTTTGAAGGAAACACCAAGACGGTCATCCCGCTCTTTTCCATAACGTATTTTTTGACAATAACCTTTTCAATTGTCTCTTGCCTAAGGTAAAACTTCTAAGCTATGGATCTGTGAGTAATAAACTCCAAACTTCTTTACCTTACATCTTCCTTAAATTAGTTTTTGGTCTTGTCAAGTGAGATCATTCTTGAAGCTGCAGACTTCACATGAAGTTTAATAATAGGCGAAAGGTATTCTTTTGTTATTTACCTTCTACTTGTGTATGTTCCCTATCTGCTTAAATGGGGTTCATGTTTGGGTTAGCGTTCTCTTCAGACATGCACAACTTGAATACTGGTATCCATTAGTCTGTTCTTTGAAACCATCAATCCTTTATGTAGCTTCCCTTTCACTTCTTGTAGGTAATGGTAGGTTTCACATGTGTTGGAACTATTTAAATATCTGAAACAAACCTATACTCTTATCTTTTTAAGAGCTCTGAGATGCTGTAGTTTCAACACTGAAAAATACTGTGTTAAAGTAAACATCTTAATTATGAAAACAACTCAGCACAGATACCGGGTTCTGTTTTGCCCTAGGCAGAAAGGGGGCTGTATCACCAAAATTGTGATCTAGCCAGCTGGTATGGCGACATTATTCTCTACAAGTGTTCTGGCTTTATTTGGAAAAAAAACTTCCGAGCTCAACTTGGCATATATAGTGGAGACATTCACAGAAAAGATGTATAAAAATCGAACAGAAAAGTCCTTATTTTGGGGGAGGGAAAGAATAAATGGTGTTGTTTCTAAAGTTAATTTATTTCTTTCTCTGCTTCACTTGTAGTTTCTATTCACACTATGCCCACTGAATGTTAATTCTTTTTAAAGATCAGTTATAGAGGGGAAGGAAGTGGCGGGGGGGAGGAGGAAATACACCATGTTAAAATTTGCTTGCATCTTTTTTTCTACTACCCAGTCACTTAAGATATAGGTGAATCAACACCAGCTTCACAAATTGCTGTAAGTCTGGGTACAGCTTTAGGCATTCTGCTTACTAGTAGAAGCTGAGCCTTACCCACTGTCTGCAGAGAGCTTATTCTGCCCATTCTCTGTGCTGGTGGAAGGTGAACCATTGTACCTTTGAAAGCTGAACTGCAGTGTTTACATGCTGTGCTTGAGGAATTAAGTTCTGCTCAGAGGGTGGGCTTATTGACTTAGCACTTCCATGCAGCATCGTGCTAATTAGGCTATACAATTTGGGGGTATAAAGCTGGCTCACATCCAGTCTTTTCTGAACACAGACAGAACAAGGCCAGTTCTACTGGCACACATCCATACATACACCTCCTTGGATTTTCTCTCTACAACATTGATTGAGCTCTCAAGAGTTAGACAGCTGTGCTCTGCAGAGATTAGTGAGTGATGGAAGGTTTCAACCATTGTCAATTCTAGCCTCTCTAGCTTTTTAGGTATATGAAAATCATCTTTTATCCCCAAAAGATGCAACCAGAAGAAGACTTGGTAGCATTAGTGGAAGCTTATAAGACTATTGTCTTGCCCTGGAAGTGAGAGGTTCTCTTAAAGTTGAGAAATAGTCAACAGCCTGGGAAATTCTACTAATTAGGCAAAAGGCAACTTTCTGTCCCCTAGAGTAAAAGTTGTCTTTTCAACAGATGGCTTTCCTGGGGGCTGGTCCAAACCTGGGTCACTGGATCTTGCTGAACCTTGCTATGCTTTCTTCCAAGTGCAGAGTCTTGGGATCCACTGGCTTCTTTAATATGAACACAGAGCACTGAATATATATTGAGGGTTTTATAAAAATACTGCCGTATTTTCTTTGGATCCCCCAGTTCTCACATCCAAGGAAAAGCTAAAGAGTCGTGATTATATTAGTCACAGTGGCTGCATCTGTATGGGACCTGACAGAGCTCCTGGAGGAGCACTCTGAAATCGAGGCTTCACTAAAGACCTTATCTGAACAGGCTGCTTTTAAATCTTATCTGCCTTTGTGACTCTTCTGGAGAGGGGGACATTAAGAGCAGACCTTAAACTGTATTTAATGCTTCCTGTGGAGATGGGATAGCCAGAAGTCACACACTGCCAAGCGTGCCTCTGGCACATAACTATACCATCAGTAGCACCACATCTAAAGTCTCCCACTGGGAATGTTTCATGGGGAATCCTAGAGCCAGCCTTTATGGGCATCTTGGCAAATGGCTGGTAGCCAGTCTGTCTGCTGAGAGGGCTCCTCTGCATGGCAGTTACTGCCTGGGAGATGCTTTTGTACTACACTGATGATACTATAACAACCTGTGTAAAAGGAAAGAACTTCTTAAACAAATCATTTTTTTGGATCACCCTAAACCTAGCCTCTCACTGGTAGTATTTCTTCATTTTACCAGGTTTCTTATTACTGAGGCAAAATCAATACACATCCTTGCTCTATTACATATAATTGAACAGCAGTAATGTATTTAGCATTGCTAAAGAAATTCATGCTGAACGCTTTCCCTGATGCTTTGGTGCTATCCTAGCAAATACCAGGTATCATTAAGTTCTCTTCAGAAACAGGGTAACTTCCACTTCTATGCTGAACGTTCACTTGTAATGCCAATCTGCTTAGTGAAATACTTGACGTATTCCTTAAAACGTTTTCAGACTGAGCTGTGTAAGAAATAATATCTGGCTTGCAAGCTGTGGAGTGGTTTCCGCTGGTTTAGCTGTGTTAAGCAGCTTCGGATTGATGCTGTACTGTGGAGTGCCATTTGTCGTCACTGTAGCAAATGCACCATTTCTTATTCTAGGTAAGTAGAAAAAGTGAGTCAGACACAGATATGAAGAAAAAAGTGGAGTTAACATGGGCGTGTTACTCTTTTATGATATGAGTATGGGATCATGACATTCAATCTTGCGTGCAGGGGGAGATAGGAGCAGATGTGTCTTCCTCTGCCCTCCTGCAGACGGGGGAGCCATTCAGCTCAGCGCATGCAAGCTGGGAGCCTGCCGCTGTGCTGGCAGAAGGTGTGCGTTTCACAGAAAATAATGCCCACTGTAATTCCACTGCTACGGCATGAAAGCTATAAATGATCAGATGATAATGTTAGCATTTCTGGCATTATTTTAGCGTCATTGTTAATTTAGTCTTGCTGATGAATAATTTATTTAACAGCGCTAATATTTTAGCGGTAATAGTTCAGTTGAGCTCTACAGGGTTCTATCACCACTTTCCTCTGTATTACCCCTTGCTGTTTTCTAAAGGCATATCATAACCATTTACTTATATAGTTAGCTCTGGATAAGTTTGTCTACCTAAAATACTCATTAACAGTGTTCCTATGGGACAATTTTCTGCAGTTCAAGCAGATACAGAGGTCTTCCCAAAACCATTTGTCCACTTCTTTTTGCAGTACAGTGAGAATCCCATGACTGTCTGCTTTTAATCTGTTTCAAATCCGCTGCAAATAAAATAGTTCTTTTATAATCCTTACCTGGTCTCTTGTACTATAAATTTATATGATGTTTTCTTGGTCTTAATCTCATGTTGAGGAAAGCAAATGGAACTCTTAGGCTGATAGAAACTGTAGCTCTATTAGATGTCTCATGCAAATGCTGTTTAGGACATACTGTTTCCTGCACAATTCAAATGCATTTTGTATTTGCTTTTGAATTGCTCACTGAATGCAAAGCCTCTATAATAAAGATCCTTCTATATACCTGAGAAAGGGCTTAAATCAGTTTCTTTAGATCTTTATTTATAAAGTGCCAGGCTTCCTCTTCGTTGGATTAAGGCACACAGATTACATTTATATTAGAAGAATTGTTTTGAAGCCTGCCTGCCTTCCAGTAGTTGTCTAGCTCTACAGCATCTAGTACCTTTTGACTTTCCTCCTTATCTTGTTTCTGGTTTCAATCACAAGCACTTAAAAGTCAAGATCCTGGTTAAAAATCATGAGATTTCTTTAGAATAAAAAAGTTCTGTATATTCTAGTTTGGGTTTGTGGGTTTATACAGTTTGGTTTTAGTCTGCTCAGATTATATTTTCAAGCCTTCCTTCACAGTTACAAGGTATAGGCATGGGCAGGGAGGTTGGGTGCTGAGATTGCTACTTCATCACTGTATCCTGACAGGTGCCTTCTTAAGAACATCATCTCACTGAACTCATAGTAGCTGGGGCCTGGAGGGAACCTCATGAGGTTGCACCCTCATGCTATGAGGCAGGATGTAACTAAACCACTTTTGCCAAATGTTTTTAAGAACTTACCAGGAATTAAACAGGATTTTTTTTCCAGTATTTAATTAACTGAAGAACTTTTGCAGTTTTGCTGATACCCAAGGTAGGTTTCATATCTGTAATTAAGCTGATCATTTCTTGTTCTTCCATATACATGTAAATTAATCTCTTTTTTTTTTTAAACAATCCTTTATTCATTAGAGGACTGTTATCATGCTGTCCCTCAAAATGCAAACAGATTAGTATTAAAGAGATAATACAGCCCCAGCTGTCTGGTCCACCTCTTTTCTAGAGGTTATCTTGCCCATAGCAGGTCCCCCCTTCAACTATATCTGTTTCTGTAGTACTGCAACTAACCACTTATTCTCTCTTTTATATTTGTTATTTCTTTTTCTCAAGCGGAATTCTTTTTTGCATTGTACATCATACTGTAATTGTGAAAGAATTAAATTAGTATTTCTCCAGTTTATCAAACTCACTGTGAATTGATATCTTGCCCCACAAGTGCTTGGAATTTCTCTCAGCTGTATAGCTGCTCAGATCTATGCCTGTTCCTGTATTCATGTGATCTTGTGTCCTCTTTTTGTATGATTAATTTTCAGAGAATGAAAGAGCCCTTGATACAGTAACATTGGCAAAATACTGAAAGATTTGTGATTAAAATCTTGAGAGTTAGCAGAGGGGGTAGAAAATAATTGGGTCTTCCTGTTTCAGCTTCTGCTCATTTACTCTTGCTTCTTAGCAAAACCTCTAGTACAAGAGCCAGAGTCTTCCTGGCAGGGCTTCCCAGGACATCACTGAGTAATATATGCTGGCACATCAATATAAATGTGAAGATAAATGGATATAGGAAAGTGAATTTAAAAATAAGAATCGTGATGAAAGTAGGGGTCAAGAAATAGCATAAATATAAAAGTCTAACCTGGTTGCAGAGATCATGAATAAATGCCCTAAGATAAACCAGAGAGAAGATAAGTGGAAAGCAAAGACCCTAACAAGGGGAATCACTGGAAAACTGGGATAACTGTTCTCCTATATGATTGCAACTGTTCTCCTTGTCTGCTGAAGACAGAGTAAGAAAGTATTGGCCTAATTTGCAGCAATGATGGAGAAAAGACACCAGGGATGGTAGGAGATACTTCTAATTGTAAGGATAGTTAATCATCAGAATAGTCAATGTATTTTAATGTATGTATTTACATGACTATTGGACAGCATACACAAAACATTCGTCAGAGATGGACTAGGTGTGCTCAGTCCTACAGCAGAGTAGGGGGAGGGATCAACAATCCATCAGGTCATTCTGAGTTTCTGAAACATAATAAACTCAGTTGCATACCAAAGCTCTGTTTTCCTGTATCTCTTTAACTTCCATCAGCACTAAAGCAATGCTAGTATCATGGCTTTCTTAAAATTCTTTGTTGATTTAAATGCTATTTATTTTGTACTTTTGTTGGTAACTAGTGGAAGCTGCCATGTCTAATACTGTGTTAATTTTTTCTCCTCTTGCAGGAGTTGGTGTTGATGACATGTTCATCATGATCGCTTGCTGGGAGAAAAGCGCAAGGGAAAAAAAAAAATCAGACACTAAAGCCCAGATGGCTGAGACTTATGCAGAGGCAGCAGTTTCTGTTACAATTACCACTTTGACAGATGTTTTAGCCTTCTTCATTGGCACCTGGACTGCTTTTCCATCTGTGAGATCATTTTGTCTCTACACAGGCACTGCTTTTGTCTTCTGCTATATATATACCATGACCTTCTTTGGGGCGATTCTTGTACTAAATCATAAAAGGGAGGAAAAAAACCGACACTGGTTAACTTGCATGCCTGTGAAAACAGGTAAAGATAAGATTGAAAAGTCCTGCTTGTACAATGCATGTTGTATAGGCAGCTGTTCTGGTGAGTCATCTGAGTCAGAAAGTGAACATCTAATGAGCAAATTCTTTGAAAGCCATTATGGTCCTTTCTTTACAAATAAATGGGTCAAGATACTTGTGGTATTGCTGTATGGAGCATATCTGGCTGGTAGTATTTATGGATGTACTCAGATCAGGGAAGGCATAGATCTTCGAAATCTGGCTAGCGATGACTCTTATGTTATTCCATACTATGATGATGACGACAAATATTTCTCAGAATATGGACCCAGGATCATGGTTGTCATTACTGAAAGCGTAGAATACTGGAATACGTCTGTTCGAATGGCTGTTGAGAATTGCATGCAGAGCTTGGAGGGCATTTCCTATGTAGATAGGAACCTCTCGGAGTCATGGCTGACAGTATACACAAAACTCGCTGAAGGTGCTTCAATGGATATAAATAACAAGGATCGTTTCATGAATAATTTACTTATACTGTTCCACTATTATCCAGATTTTGAGTGGGACATTAACAAGACTCAGGATAAAATCGAAGCTTCACGTTTCTTCATCCAAACTGTGAATGTTACCTCAGCTGTTGATGAGAAAAATCTTTTAAACCAATTGAGAGACACAGCCAAGCAGTGCAGTATTCAGTTAATAGTGTACCACCCAGCATTCATCTACTATGATCAGTACCTGGTTATAGTGCAGAACACCATTCAGAACGTTCTCACTGCTGCTGGGGCAATGCTCATCGTTTCTCTCTTGCTTATTCCCAATCCGTTCTGTTGCTTGTGGGTAACTTTTGCTATAGCTTCTGTTATAGTTGGTGTTGCTGGTTTCATGACATTTTGGCATGTCAATCTAGATTCCATATCCATGATCAACCTTGTCATCTGTATAGGATTTTCAGTAGATTTTTCTGCTCATATTTCCTATGCCTTTGTTTCAAGTGAAAAGCCATCAGCAAATGAAAGTGCAGTAGAAGCTCTGCACCTGTTAGGTTATCCGGTATTACAAGGTGCGATTTCTACTATATTAGGAGTAGTTGTATTGGCTGCAGCAAAAGCATACATCTTCAGAACATTTTTCAAGATTATGTTTCTTGTTATTTTGTTTGGGGCTGTTCATGGTCTTGTTTTTATTCCAGTATTTTTAACCTTTTTTGGAAATTTTGGCAGATCACCCCACAGTACAGTATGTAATACAGTATCTGAAGATGTCCTCAAACCACAGACTAGGTTCAGGAAAGATGAAGACTGTCCATAACTAAGTTAAATGTAAAATATATAATATTTAAGCTATTATGTGTAGACTAAAATGCAGTAACCTTAAGAGAATATGAAAAATGAGAGAGAAATAAAAAATAAAGAATAAATACAACAGAGAAGTAAAGGCATAAGAAAAGCCATGCAGCAAATAACAGAAGGTGAAATTAAAACATAGAGGATGGATTTGTAACCTTATTTCTGGCATCTTCTCATTTCTTGCATGTTTGGCTTTGTAATCTTGATGTTTTTAAACCTTTTTTGTGACTTGTTTACTGACTGAATTGAAATTAAAATTATTAAAATGCTGAATATTATACCAGCTCTATGTACTGTTACAGGTTTGTCAGGAAACGCACAGAGGAAGGAGGAGTAACTCCTAACTGTTTGCATGTCCTGGCTATTTATCTTGATGATGTAACTCCACCCCATACTGGGCCTAACGACAAGTTTCCGCAGGAGGTGCAAACTTTGGGGTCCTGTGGCAAGGTTATTTATTGCAAGCTTATCAAGAGGTTGGGTCAGAACTGCCTCTGACTGCAACTATTTCATAAGCCTTTAGGGGACTTAGTCTATATGGGCAACTAGGGCACAAGGGACACTTAGGGAAGACAAACTCACTCACCTATTTTGTATTAAAATCCTTCTTTTCTTGCTGCTCAGTTTTCTTGCTAAGATTAAACAACATGTTATTTCAATAAATTTGTGTTTAGTTTGTTGGCTGCAGTTTCCAAAAGGATAAACTATAGAGGTGGAACTTGTGTGGAACTCCTGAGTAACCATTGTGGTACAGGTCTGCTGTGGCCTGACAGGGCAAGGATCCACTAGAAAGATGCCACCTCAAGCCCTCATTGATGAAAAAGGAACTGAGGTTTAAGATGGTCAGTTCTAAAACTATAAACCCTATAAATGCAATTGTGTTAATCTGTGACAACCCTTTCCTGTGATGCACCACTAGAGCAGAAAGCCAGGAGCTTTCACTGAAATAGAAGTTAATAATAAATTAGGGTTTTATTAACCTGTAGGAACAAAACACTAAATTAAAAGACAGCACATAAATTGATGACAAATTAATGAGCTACTTGCCAGAGATCAAATAAATGATGGTAACTAATATTTGTAATTTTAGAAAGGGGGGGGTGTCTAGGAATTATAAACCATTCAGTCCAATCTGCAGCTGTGGCTTGCTTCTTTCATCTGTTTTTTTTGACTAGTTTTGAGACCTTTGACCTAGTACACAGGGCAGAATACTGCTATTTCTATAATAAATGATCTATTTATGAGCACAATGGACCTGAAATCAAGTCACTCAAAAAAACAATAAACTTTCAATACAAGTTGGAAATATTGATACTAATTCTCACAGCAGTGAATCACAGGCTACAGGCATTAAAAAGTTTTTTCAGTTCAGAGCAACTAAGACAGCTAAATGACAAAGCTCAGGACAGACAGCTCTACTCACTTCTTTGAGGGCTCTTTGTAAGCATTGACTACTACAAAAGGTCTCTGAGCAAATCCAGAGGGAAGAGAGCTAGCTACCTATGGTTTGATTGCTCTATTTCCACAGCCAATTTAATCTACTTAAAAAAAAAAAAAAAAGCACACACACACCACACTCCTGCTTCACTTCACCTCTACACCTCCCTCACACTAGGGCTAGCATTAAAGGATCCAGACTTGAAAAGCTACTGTGAAATTTCAGCTGACTGAAGTCATGACGCAGTTGCTAAGAAGCACCCAGAAGAAGCAGGCCACATCTCTCAGTAGAAGTTTGCACTTTCTTGTGTTAAATTAATGGCAGAGTTATGGCATAATGAAATAATGAATATGGTCATTTGAAAATGCTGAAATTCAGAATCACACCCAAGTTTGAAGTTCTTATCTCATTTTATGTGCTGCAATGCTTGTGACAAGTTCAGGGCAATTTAAAAAACAAACAGACCATCCAAGCACCTAGCTCTGCTTTGGCTTCTACAGCAGAGGCCAAGTATTTAAAAGGAACCTGGGGCATTTGCACCATTTGGCTCTGAAGTGTCCTTTGTGGACTCTGTATTGGGCATAGCTGGCAGGGGTTGGGTAGCAGGGGCTGCAGGGGTGATTGGTGTGGGAGAAGGCCATGAACTGCCTTGTGCTGGTCACAGCAGGTTCCAGTTGGCTCTGAAACAAATGGAAACAGCCCGCCACACACCAAAATATCAACTGCCCAGAGGAGTGCATAGCACCTCTGCTCAAATGTATTTAAGAAAGGGCAGTAGCCACTAGGGGCAAGAGACACAGGATGAGACATGTGAGGATGCACATGAAAACATAAAATGAAGACAGATGAGACACAAGAGGACACCAGGAAAGTGTGAAAAGGCACATTTTTGGAGGAAGCAGAGGAGACTTGTGCAAGGGGACATTGCTGGGAACACGGCTAGAGACACACTCTTGGAAAGAGGCACTCCATGCCAGAGGAGGTATGCCTCTGCAGGGGGAGCCTATTGGCAACCCACACTGGGGCAGGACACCCCCAAGGGACTGCAGCCCATGGGCAGCCTGTGCCAGAGCAGTAAGAAGCAAGGACCAGGAGAAAGAAAACACTACACACTGACCTCAACCTCCCGCACCACTCATCCCTCCCAGTTCCTTCCATGAGGTGACCCACAGGGCAAAAACAAGGAACACTGAGACCAGAAATGGAACAGGGAACGCATGAGCCTGGGGAAGGGGGAGGAAAGGTGTTTTCCATAAGTGTTTAATTGTTTATCCTCTATTTTTTTCCCCTCAATACCTAAATCAGTAAATCAAAAGTTTAATTGGCAATAGATTAAATTAAATAGAATTCCCCAAGTTGGACGATTTTGCCTGTGACAGGCACCTACCTCTCTCCACTGATTATGTAAAGAGAAATTTAGACTCCCAGATGTACCCAAGAACACCAGAAGTCAAACCCAATGCCCAAAACAGACAAAATGAGTTTCTCCAAAACTCCACACTGTCACATGCACACAACCACCAAGGAATGAGAGTAAACACTTCAGTGGCACAAATCTTCTGGTAACTTGGCCAGAAACCAGAGAAAATGCTGTTTACAATTGATGGCTCATCTCTAAAAATCTTCTTTCACGAGCCAATGATATGACCAATTTTCTGAAAGACACTGTACTCGACTGCTCTTTGCATAGAGCAAGAAGCTTTTGAAAGAGAAAAATAAATTAGACTTCAAGGATCTGCCCCCAAAACACATCATTCGATATAGATTTTAGTGACTTGAAAAATGAAAGTTTTTTTTTTTAAATAAAAAATTCACATTAAGTAGGAAAAAATTCCCATCCAAGTCCCATTACTGAAGCAGCAATTGGAAAAAAGGTCTGATTTTCTAGGAAGAAAGTTTCCTAGAAGTCTATTTAGAAAAAGTGCAAATTTGCTATAATTCTTAAATTTATTTACAAGTTTAAATGTTTCATACACCTCAGTTTACATAGTAGGGTACCTGGTATTACATCTTGTAGCAATTAACAGTGAATAAAAGGAAAGCCAATATGCATAATTAAAATTAACTTTATTATTCCAAAAACAGACACCAAATATGCAGTATATGTCTGTTTCTCTTGGCATATTTTAAAATACATGTACAACTGTAACTAGTCAGCCTAGAAGTTTGGTATACTGTTTTATAACATTTGGAAGTTCTCCCACACTGCACTGGGATGTCACTATACTAAGCCAACAATGGAAAATAAGCAAATAGAAAGTTATCCTGGTTTTGAAAGAAAAACACATGTGCTCTTACTAAAAAGAACTAGGTTATAATCAAGTGTTACACTCAGAAAATTCTAAAAGTTACGTTAATTCTAGTTTTAAGTGTAGCTACCAATATCCATTCACATTTATTGGCACCAGCCCAACTATTTTAACCCCCAACTATGTTAACCTTCAAAAAAGGCCTCCTCTCTGCAACAGAAGTTGATAGTCCCAAGGGTCTACAATTCATTGCACAGAAAGATTATGATCAAAACAATACTATTCCTAAAAACCAGTTCCAAGAGATCAGAAGAATACTGGCAGATATAATTGACAGCAATCACTTCCACTTGATTGGAAACTGGTTTTGTTTTTGAAACATTTTCTTATGAGTCTAGAATCTCCAGAAAGTATCTGTAAGGGTTGAAAGAGGGTTATTTCTCTACTTTTACTGAACAAGAGAACTGGGAATGTTATTTGAAACAACACATGCTTGAAGCATTTTCTGAACTACTCTTTAGTGAGCAATATTGTCCTCTTTGAAGAAATCCTCTGTTGGATTATCAAACACTCATATATAGTATTAGTAAAAACTAATTCAGTAGAATCTCCAGCAGTATAAAAGCACTGTTTTCAAATCACATCCATCTACTGCAGTAATAAAAACTCTGAGAATTCTGTCAGCAGCACATCAGAGGTCACAGTTATTTCTCCTACCCCTGCCATGGTTCTGTCCAAAACATGGCCCAAAGAGATTTAGACATGTTTATCCTGTTGTTATTCTTGCATTAAAATTTCTCTCCCAGCCATACATGTGTGTATTTTAACCCCAAGAGCACTCAAAGGACAATCACTGGGTGTTTTGTTTTGTTTTTTAAAACTAACTTGGAGCTCTCACAATTCCCTTTACTAAAGATGCGCTGTGTAGCTGTTTCATTCATACAGATGTTATGTTACATTTCTAAATAAGAAAACTGATCTTTATCTTCAAGCAGCATATGAACATTATTAGTCAGACTACATACTACAGTTTTACATGTCAATCCTTTAGCACTTATGGTGTCATTGTCCATAAAACATTCTACAGTACATATTATGGGGTACCACTTCAAATGCACATATAGCAGTGTGACCCAGGAAGCTACACCAAAACACATCAGTATACCTGCACATTTCTTTCTTCTCAACTTCAGCACATTTGACCAGACCAAAACATTGAATTCAACCCTGAGATTTATATTTCTGAAAATTTTTTTCTGGGAAGAGTAGAGGGAGAATGAGGAACTTGCTTTATTTTGTGTCTTATTCTGAAGAGACACAACAAATAGATAAGTAACAGAAGCTGACAAGAGACTGCAGAGCAATCTTAAAGTGTCACTAATGCCATACACACATCAGGTAGGGGAAAAAAAGCTATGCTGCATAAGACTACTGCATTGCTAGATGTACATTCTTCAAATTATCAGTTGCTGTATTAAGGATGTTATCATCTTACTTCTAGTTTTTTCCCCTCTAGAACAATTTGGATTTCTTTGGCATCCAAAGTCTCGTATTTCAGTAAAGCTTCTGCTAAATTCTTGTGTTCTTTTGCATGAGTCTTCAAGATGTTCTTTGCTCGCTCATATGAGTCCTAATATTAAAAAAAAAAAAAGGGGGGGGGGAGATTCAATTCAAAAAGATTTTAAAAATTGTCTCTATGTAAATACAGCTCTTCACAAACATTTAAAATTGAGCCTTAAACTTCATAGCTGGCACAGCTCCAGTTCCAAAGATTTAAAACCTAGATGTAATAATTGCTCTAAAAATATTTTTTTTTATAACTTCATGCCACCTTTGCATTTTGCAGAAGTAGGACTAAAAACAGAACATGGGGACAAACCTGAGGGTTTTTTTTGTTTTTGTTTTATATAAGACTTAAAAAGATTGACTAGATCTGAAAAGTGGCTACTTAAAATTAAATATATTTGATTACACATTATACATATTATACAGCATTCAAGGCACGTTCCTCAGACTAAAGTTTTTAAAAGCTTACTAAGCTCTAAAAGGATTATGTACCTTTAGAAAACCGGAAGCTACCCGGCAAGTTTTATTAGTTGCTGCAGGTAGCAACACATTGTCAGCATTGTAACCTTCAACTTCAGTTTTTAATTCTATGCAGATAGTTCTTAGTCAGCTAAGTAATCAGTTCAGAAACAGCCACAGCAAAAGTGTTAATGGTTTATATGTTATTGGATACAGGTAACCTGCCAGCCTGACCAAGCTAATTCAGAATACTAGAACTCCGATCTGGAAGTTCTGTGACTGATCTTACAAACTTCCCTAAGCATCTGATACTGATCACTACGGGGAACAGGATACCAGACCAAGTGACTCTGATTTGATCTGGTATGGCCATTCTGGTGTTTCTATACTCAAAGATTTAGCTGCAAGTTATGAAATGTGGGAGTAACACAAAGCATTTGCATCTGTTCCAAAACAATTTATAGACTTTTTTCCTAGAAATAAAATAGACAAAATACAAATCCTGACTAAGTGTAAAAGGAAGTGTTAATGAGTATATTAAGAACTTCTAACACCATCAACCTGTTTCTCACTGCCTGTACATGACTATTAACAAAATTACAATACGCAGAGATTCAAAGTTGCAGCTACTTTAAACACTGGGGAATAGTTTCATCCACCACTGTATTTTCAATGCTATTTGAGTATTCAGTTTTCTAATGTACAAGCTGATGCTCAACTCATTCCAAAAGACAGGTTTTTTTCCTACACTTACACATCTCTCTCTCTCTCTATATATAGATATTTATCTTACCCTTAAAAGTGTTCTCACTTCCTGTTCAATTGCAGACTGAGTTTCAGGGCTAACTTTCCCCGGATCAGTATAGGTCATAACACCAAGCTAAACAAAAAACAAAGGATATTTTTGTCTTGTCACTGTTCCAATAAAACTCTAAGAGCTTCACCACCTATTGCTTGTACATGCGAACAAATAAAAAACATTAATCAAAAGCTTACTGAAGTGCTTACAGTAGGAAAAGCAAAACATCTATTCATGTACTATATTGTCACTGAAGAGTTCTATTTTCATAGGTTACAGCAGAGCCTCAATCCTAATTAAGTGTTGCCTTACAAAAAAAAAACCACACCCACACAAACAACCCCCGCCACACACACCACTGCAGATCTAGCACTTAATAATGGATGACTAAAGAAGTTTTTTTCAGAAGTCTACAAAACTTAGCATTTTCATCCCCCCTTCTAAAAACAAGAAATGAAGTCCATCCTCAATTCCAAAATATTTGCTTTTATTATGAAGATTTTCTGTAGACAATAGTAACTTTCAAGGTCATTTGGAGGTGAAGATTCTTTATGTTAATTTTTAAACTGCCAAATATACAGGTTTTCTTGTTGAGTTCTGCATAGTAGGGCCAAAAAAATAGTCAAATCAAAGGCCTAATATCTTTTTTGCCAGAACTACTTGATCTCCATAATCCCTGACAGCCAAATAGGCAATTAGTTACAGAAGAGGAAAATTTCTTTACACTATATAGGTATTAAAAGAACAATGATACTACCTTCTCGCTCATTCCAAACCTAGTCACCATCAGCTTCGCAATTCTAGTAGCATTGTCAAAATCACTGGAAGCACCTAGATATTAAATAAGCTTAAATTAGTTACTAAAACCAAAAGTTAAACAAGCCTATCTGAGCTCTGAACAGGAATTCTTTAACTACTGATCAGCTGACCTGTTGTGATGTTATCACTTCCAAATATGAGCTCTTCTGCTACTCTTCCTCCCATGCAGACATCCATCTGCGCAAGCAATTGGGATCTAGTTTCACTCCATCTGTCATTTTCTGGGAGCAAAGATACCTGTAAGATAAACACTTTTGGTCAGGTAACAATAAACAGAAATACTGAAATAAGCTGAAAAACACCCTGGTTTACATCCAAAGTGGATATAAAGCTTTTTACACAACAATTTGAACGCTCTGGGCTTCAATCTACTATATACGCTCATCAGGTTGGCTTGGGAGCTGCTTGCCTTACCAGATGAAATAGCCCCCTTGAGGCCATAAGCAGCATATAAAAGGAAGCAATTTAAACCTAACCCCAAAATATCACATTTAGGGCCGGGGGGTGGGGTGGGGGAACCGCACAGAAGTCTAGTCTATCTACTTCTCCTTATTCCCTACACTTTTTACTGAGTGTAAATTAACTTGCCTGGAAAATTCAGACCAACATTTTTTCTTTAACTGAACACATTAACTTGGATAATATTCCACAGAAACAGATATAAGGGAGATAACTTTCTGTTCAAATGCTCAGTATGTAAAAGACAGAATAGAAAAACCTCAAGCAAGAATATCTATGTTAGAACAAAGTAACAGATTAGTTTTCAGAAAAAGTTGCACTGGACAAAGAACTACTTGATTAAGTTTGTGTTAAAGCACATTTGAGCAACATTGCTGTTTTCAAATCTTTTAGACTTTCTTTGGAGTTTAATTTACGGGAGCTATGTTAACGGCAGCAGAATCACACATACTTAAAATTCTTTCCTTGCATGTTTTATCTATTATTCATGCTAGCATATTTCAAATTAAGAACGAGAGCTCTCTATCACACAGAAAAGATGACCAAGGAGTTTTCCAAGAGATTGCTTGTAACTGATTATTACAAGTTATAATATGCATTATAACTGATTTCAATGAATAGCACTGTTGACAAATTCCTCAAAAATGCTTAACAGTAGACCAATAAAAAATTTTTTAGAAATACTCACATGTCCAAGTGTTGTTCCTCGTGTCATGATTGTAGCCTTGTTGATTGGCATTGCATCCTTAGTATAATATGCAATGATAGCATGTCCAGATTCATGGTAAGCTGTGATTGTTTTGTTTTTATCATCAATTTCTACACTTCTACGTTCAGGTCCTTAAAGGGAAGAACATGAAATAAACTTGTTTTCACAGTTTGTCACCACAGTTCACACAGACTATACATATGCAAACAGAGCATAAAGTAGCTAAGAACAGTGTGCAGTCAAAATTAACTAAAGCTCATTAAGTGCTAAATGTTTACAAGTAGGATTTTAATGTTTAGAATGGACCTAACTCTATAGTCAAGTTGCTTTTAAATGAATATATTAAAACAATATCTGAATGTCTAAAAAAACTCCATTTCCTCTCTCAAGCATGAATGGACCAGAAGCATTTCTGGTGTGCATGTCTCAGATGTTTACATTCTGCCTTACTACATGCCAAGCTAGGTAAACAGGAGTTCCAGGCTTCTGGTCATCTGTTCTCCCCCGCTTCTTTCTAATTCAATGGAGAAGATATGTTATCAATTCTGTGACTTCCTCTAGGTCCCAGTACAGTATGCAGTGATTCTGATAATCCACTTTGTACTAGATTTAACATACTACTTACTCTGTGGTTTCAAAAAGTTCTATTCAAAATTGACTAATAGAAGACTTGTTAAAAAACCAACAAAATCTATTTTTCTGTAAAAGTATGAATCTTGCAAAATAAAACTGTGGACTGTAAGATATATGAGTGTCTTGTATTTAAAATCCTACCCATTAGAATTTTGTCCTTAGAGAATTCTAGTTCTTTCATGGTTACCATATCTTTTCCATCAACAGCTGCCTTTAAGGCAGCTTGATTTACGAGATTCTCAAGTTCTGCCCCAGAAAATCCTACTGTGCCTCGTGCAATTATTTCTGGATCAACAGCTGTGGGAAACAAAACAAAACAAATCTGACATTAGTGACATTTCTCCTGAAAAAGCTTGTGATGTGTCATGAATAAATATCAAGAAATGATCAAGTTACAAGCAAGAATCATGTTCTACTAAAAATAGTTTGTTATAACAAAAATATTAAGCTTTAAAAGAAATGAAGCTTGAGGGTCAAGACACTATGAACTATTGGGAACTAGAGAGAAATGCTGCTTTATAGAACTATCACAACACTAAATGCTATATGATTTTTGTGTTCCTTTCTGAAGCATATGGTACAAGCCACTATTACTGTCAGAATAAAGGATTGATACACCAGTGGGCTGACCCAGTGAACAAATTGTTACATGAAAAGGTTAAGTATTTACTCACATTGATCATACTTTATTTTACTAAGGTACCACTTCAGAATTTCTGTACGGCCTCTTACATCTGGCTTGGGAACAGTAACTTGCATGTCAAAGCGACCAGGACGTATTAAAGCACTAAGGGAAAAGACAATTTAATACAACTTTTAAATGCTGCTGTAAGTTCTGTTATTAAACGTACATGAATAGGATGATCAGACTGATTTTTGTTAAAGACATCTACAGACACTACTTCTGGCACATAAGTGCCAAGAATGCATTTTTCCAATCATTTGTATGTTAAAAGATAGCTCAAACAGACATTTATTACCAATTTTAAAAGTTTTTGCATTTGTAAGTAAGGTAAACTACTATTAACCACTACTAAAACACATTGCAAGCAAGGAACGCAGCTTGTTAATTTAAGAATAAAAACTTGCAGATATTTTAGATGCTTATTTAAGCAGCTTGCTTACTTTATCAGGTTTAATTCAACAAACATTTTAATGCCAAAAACTGGCCAGCATCCATCCTTTTTCAGGAAAAAAGCCCCAGCCACAACCAAGTGGAATTCGGGAATTACCACAACCAAGTACCTAATTAGTTACTTGATCCTTGTTACCTTTTCTTTTGTTCCCTTCCCCCACCGCCCTCCCCTTTTTTTTTTTGAATACCTATTCTGCAGAATTGATCCATAGATTTTACTCACTTATCTAGTGCTTCAGGGAAGTTTGTTGCACCAATAATAACAACACCTTCATTGGGTTTAAAGCTGTAAGAAAAAAAAGAGTAAGAACATAATTAAATTCTTTTTAAACAGAATTTAAAGCTTTAGTCAATAGTTGTATTTCTTATTTGGAATGAAGTCAACTGGCCAATTAAAAAAGACCCGTCAACCACCATATTCGACCCCTGAGCGGTCACATTTAACCCAATAACTGGTAAAAACATGCCCTGACATTCCTTCTATAGACAGCCTAAAAAAATTGAGAAATACTTTTAAATAATTGTAGCTACTCTACTGCTATATATAGCCTTTTAGCCTGAAGCCTATATATAGCCTTATAGCCTTTTATATTCTTTAGACCAGGGTCATTTATGCCACTACATGCACTACTGGAAACCAATTATGAGAAGCACTGTATATTTATATATTTTAAACAATTTTTTTTAGGTTTTTAAAATCAAAGCTGTCAGAGAAGAAATAAATCCACCCAATATTCAAAATATCACTCATTCAAGCACTTTTTATAAGCTCAAAATGCATATACTTACCCATCCATTTCAGCAAGAAGCTGATTAATGGTCTGTCTTGAGTAGGGATGCATTGGAGATTCAATTCTCTTCCCACCAACAGAGTCCAGTTCATCAATAAATATAACACAAGGTGCATTTGCTTTTGCTTCCCCTGACAGAGAAAAATAGCTGAAGGACATTTCAGTCACACAAAGTAATCTAAACTGTATGATTTAATTTAGGATTCTATTTCTATTATTCTAGGATTATGAAGTGTTCTATTAGACATCACCAGAACTGTCCTGATTTCAGTCTCTCAGAATTAAATCCTTCTCTCAAATGAAGCAACAAATAAAGAGAAGTAAGGTGCATCATCTCCCTGCCAGCTGGTATATTCTTACCCCACTACAAGAAACTACTGGTAAAACAGATTAAGAAATTCATTGTATTTTGTATCAACTGCACACAACAGGTTATTTCATAGACTCAGGTACAGAACATTGATATATTAAAAATACTATGAAATGCGATGGGTCTAAACAGTAACTTATTTTCATAGATCCTGCTTGTTATTTAAAACCAAAGTACCTTCAAGTTTACAGGTATTAACAACAGAATATAAAACTGTATTAATATGACTTTAAGACCACACACCAGTATGCGTATACTAGGATGCAATTCATCCCACCCAACCAGACACATCTGTTGATGTACAAGTCAGTCATCTAACCTCCTTCTGTCGTCAACAGAAAGATGCATTTATAAAGTGCAAAACATCTGCCGCATCTTGCATACCTTCCACATGAAACAAGCCACATCTCTTCTACAAATGCATACTACTTTCTACATAGAAGATTGATAATGTCAAGCATCTACAATTTAAAGAAAGAAGTTGGATTTTTTCCCTTTCTAATAACTATTTGCATACTTAAAGTGGAAAGCCTCTTCTGCTACATGAAAGCTATCAAACTAAACAGGCATTGGTCCTACTAATTAATGATCACTTTAAAGCCCTGTATTCAGAGCCTACTGATGGGATCAAGAAAGAAATTTCAAATTAGTCACAGCAGACCTTAATTTGGTTAAAAAAAATCACTTCTTAAAACGTTCTGTTTCAACAAAATACTAAATCAAAGATTTTAATCATACAGAGGTGGAATAAGCTACCACAGTTACTTCCATATCTGAAATACACAGAAGAACTACTACTCTATAGAAGAGATTTTTATTTACAAAACAGCCAGTTATATTTTTAAACTCAAAAGGAATACTATCAACTTGACAAGCAACATATTTTAAGGAGCAAATTACAATAATACACCAAAGCTAAGGCCCACCTTGTTTTTGTTGCTTTATCATTATCCTATATTAAAAATATGCTTATTTTTTCTAATATATGTGACACAAGAAGCAGCAGATGACTTAGCCATGAAGACATAAAAACTCACTACCAAAGGAAAAAACAAAAAAAACACACACAATTGCATCCATAGATGCTATACTCTGATTCTGCACTAAACAAGTTTTAGTTCAGAAAAATAAAGTCAACATAAAAATACAAAGGAACTAAGAAGGTTAATGCTATTTTTATCTTACATTTAAAATACCTCATTTAATTTATAGGACATTACACTTCTAAATAAACAATTTCTGTTCTCACTGGGAGCATTGTTATAACTTTTGCTACAATTTCAATCTGACCACTAGCCAAGTTTCTGCAGTTAACAGTTATTTATGGAATTCTGAGATTCTCCTATTACTTGGAAATTTTATTTACTAGCCTCAGACATTTCTATTTTCCTGTAACCAAAACTGCAGCTAATCAAAGCACTTACTCCTGCTACTTGTAAACAGCACCACTAAATACTTTATCCTTCTTATTAGAAGATTTTAAGAATACAAACATTTAACTTACTGAATAAGCTTCGGATGCGGCTAGCTCCTACACCAACAAACATTTCATCAAACTCTGACCCAGAGGCATAATAGAATGGAACATCGGCTTCGCCAGCCACAGCTCGTGCAAGAAGAGTTTTACCAGTACCAGGTGGTCCAACTAACAGAATGCCTGAAAACAAAATAAAAACATACGCATAGTCACACACAGAGTCTTGCTATACAGCTTCTGCATCTTCCATGAATTAAACAAAAAAGTAATTTATATTTGGCTTCAAAACACTGTTAACATTGCATTTCAGATACTCTCATTATTTGCACTGCAAAGGGATTTCCTTAAACAGACCTAGATACGCTCCAATACATTTTTAAACAACAACAAGATTTGTAAGATTATTAAATAAAAGCAGAACCCTGAAGTACTCTATAAACTTACTGTTGTGTTTAGCAGCTGAAACACTACTAGCATCCTCTTCATATTGGACATTTACCTAGCTACCACACTGTTAGACTTCCTAAATATAAAAAAGGCTGTGGTCTATAACAGAGAGAAGAAAGGAAAAATCCTTGCATCCTCATCTAGTATTTCATATCATAATGTCGTGGTTTGTTAGATTGTCAGTAACAGATTTTTGTCATATGCTTAGCAATCTTTTTTTTTTTTTAAACATTCAAAGGTTATCAGTAAGAAACCAAAAGAAAAAAAAAAAAGCTATTTGTCAGATAATCCACTTAAGTCTTAACAGGAATTACATTTCAGAATTAACAGAATTTCATTTTCTTCTTTTTCAAAATGCACCCTCACAACTGTCCTAGATTTGTGGCTTTTCTAAAATAGATGGTAAAGCCCTTTCTGAAAGTGGATTTCTTATTAAAGCATTCCAAGTCATTAATTTTAAAACATGTAGAGAACTGACAGCAAACAGACTTACCAGGTCTACACATTCCAGATTCACTTGTTTTTTTTACTATGACCAAGCTTAATCATATTTTTTAAATGAAAACACTTGTTTTGAACCATCTAAAGCATTTACCAAGTGCTAAGGGTGCTGAAAGCAGTAGTGAAGGAAGAAAGGCCTTTCAAGAAGAGTATTAAAAAAAACAAAATGAAAAAACTACCACACCCACACATCACACTCACACACACCACCCTGCCTTTCAGGATAAAGAACTAATGCACATTAACTGAATAATTAAAGAAGGCGCAGTATTATTTTCTAACCTTAAGATATTCCTCATATAAGACGGTTAAAAAGTTTTACATTAATTTGCATGGGGTTTAGACTAAAGGTAGGTATTATTATTAAAAAGGTATTACCATTAAAAAAAAGGTAATTATTTAATAGTATTACCATTAAAAAAAAGTCCTTATAGAGAAGGTTAAAAAAAAAAGAAAAAAAGAAAAAAGAAAGATCAACCTAAAAAGAAACTCTGGGTTACCTAAAACTCTAAAAAAAAAGAGATAAAAATTACATAATTGGTGACAAATTAATCAACAGATGTTTCTGAAATATAACACATGTTCACTGACAAAGTAGAAGAAATTTTCTAGTCCAGGAAATAATCTCAAAGTTTACTTGGGACTTAAAAAAAAAAAAGTACTGGTTCTTATTCCTGTAAGTAAGGCTGTTAAGAATTATGAAACCAGTTTGATTTTTGGAGTTTTTTTTGACTGGTTAACACAATATCTATACAGTCCACTGCTTTGTGCCATCCTAGCTTATTAGCCTTAAAGTTCTTAATAAATTCTTACTGAATTTTTACCAAAATTAAGCAGTACCCAGGCATCTTTCCTCTTTCTATCAGAATACCTCAAACACCTCAAATTCTCTGTGAGAATTATAAATGGGGAACTGAAGCTAAGACAGAAAGCCTGCAACATAATTGCCTTTCTTTTTTTAAGCAATACCTTATTTAAAGGACTATCCTTTAACTAAAAAAAAAAAAAAAACAAAAAACTTTTACAACTCTTCCTGAAGATTCATTTATTCTTCTCAAATATTTTAGGGAGGCAAGAATATCCACCACCAATATCGTACACTATTTTACTATCTACTGAGGACCATTTTTCTTTTCTTTTTTTAATTCCCTAGCCCTGAATGAAATAAAAATATTCAGAGATCACACTGTAAATTAGTCATTCAATAGAGAACAATGCTACAAAGGTAGCCATATATCTGATATATCCAATTTTCACTTCTGTTGAGCAATGATTCTTACCTTTTGGAAGTTTGCCTCCTAGTACAGTAAATTTATGCGGGTTTTTCAAGAATTCTACAACCTCCTGCAATTCCTGTTTAGCTTCCTCAACCTACACATTAAAAAACAAGCCAGAAAACATGACCAAGCATTTATAAAACATTGCATCTTTTTTGTAGGTGAACTTCATAGTAGCATCCTGAATTTAATTCAGCCTATTTCCTATAATTGTTTATAGGAAATGGTAAACACTAAAGATAAAAAAACTGACTAAATAACTTAACAGTTCAAGACCAGATCTTACCAACAAGATAGACATGGAATCAGAAATCTGTATGTCAAGAATTTAGCCTGATTAGTTAAAAAGAGATTAATCTATCTATGTCCTAGGGGGGAGAGAGGGGGAGAAGAAGAGGGAGATCCTTATTGTGCTGCTGACACCCAAAGAACACAGCTGAATAGAAAGAGGGAAGGAAAAAAAAAAAAAAAAGCTTTACTATCAGCTGTGTCACTTCCACTTCTTTCTGGAAATTCCTATATCCCCTGTAGCCTAATATCAAATATCTTAAAGAGATGCTGCTAAGAGAGAAGAGACTTCAATGGCATTACCATCTTCTATAGTATTAGCCAGCTTCTGAAGAAATACATGAAACTGAGTACTTCCAGCCTCCCTTTGCATATCCCAACTTACCTACTTGCTATTCTAGCCTTCAATAAGTTTGATTTTACAAGTCTTCTACAAGCTATTAAATGCCTCAAAAAAAGAAGCAGAATAGAAAAACAGTGGTACAAACCTTCCAGGTCTGGAAGCAATCAGTATTATATTAGGCTTCTGTCTCCATCACTAAGTAAAAAATGCAACCACCATTTCTGACTATGTTTTTTTCCTCTAACTTACTTTGTGTATTTGTTCTCTGTTCTAGAAAGCTAGAGATCATTCCTTGGAGAAAGGCTGGTATATAATTCTGCTTAGATTCAAGCACTTTTGACAGAAAGTTTCAGGGCAGGAGGAGGAAGGAGGCAAATAATCAACTCATAGCGACTCAAGACTGCATTGCTTCTCTATTGCACAAAATCGGGAAATGCTATCCTGGTGTTCATTTCTCTGTTCATTTCAATTTTAAGGTCTTAAGCTTATCGAAACATGAGGAGACATTTGATTTTAAAAACAGTTCATAGGAAAGTTTATGTAACAGAATAAGACATTCTTCAGGTTCACAATGATTAGTCAAGCAAGAATTCACAGTTTTGAACTTACCCCCTTTACATGTTCAAAGGTGACATTTTTCAACTGAATTGGATCAACTGCTGCATCAAAGATGCTTGATGTTCGAAAACGTACTACAAGCAAACAGCAAGAGGAAGAACAAGTTTACACATGAAGTCATTTCATTCCAAGATAGCATTTTGCACATCAGTGTGTACACTGTTAAGCTTCTACTTTTATACCTGCCATTTTAAAAAGCAATGTTTCCATTTACAAGTGTCCAGCAAGAAAAAGATCTACTATATATATAAAATCATCAAAATATTTTCAGTGAATTCAATGATAAGAATATTCTTTGGTCATTTGTAGCAGAAGCCCTGTATCCAATGGTAGGTACACAAAGCCAGAAGTCCTCCCTCGATGTTTCTGCATTTGTTCAGACCAGACCCTAACTTAGCATGATATTGAAATTCTGTGTTTATATTAGCTCAGCCTTTGATCATTCTGATATTTCCAACAAATTTCTTATGATGGCAGTTTGGCCATACAAGTACCTAGTCACTATAAACTAGGCTATGATTACAAATAAGATCAAACCATTTTGCCTACTGCTGATCTAAATCACACACCATCTACATTTGAAGACAAATACATAGCCTGTAAACTATCCAGCTTCTCCTCCTCTGCTTTTTTGTAATTGTTTTTGAAACATGTAATTGTTTCACCAAAAGAATACAAAAAAATTATATAGTAACAGATAACTTTGTCTTCATAAGCATTTTGTAGTGCTATTGTTTGAAAGGCTGGAGCCAAAAGCAGTAAATAATTCTCCTGTTCCATTAGCACTTTGAAATGTTACCCTATAACAATCACATTGCCTAAATACAGTCCATATGTGCTTAGCTTGCTGGAAGAAACAATGTGAGTGAAAGAGTTAAAAAAATAAAAAAAAAAAAAGAAAAAAAGAAAGAAACATTTACTAACCAGCATCAGAAAAGGAGCCTTTCCCAGGTAAAAATGAGGAATACACAGCAAGATAAAAACAAAGAACAAAGAGAAAGAAAGAAAGCAAACGTGATCGCCTCAAGGAATCTGTAAAAGAAAACAAAGAAATATTTTAAAATAGGCTGAAATAAACTATTTTCTGAATGCAAAGACAAAAAGATAAACTAAAACAACTTACCAAGTGTTTTTTGCAGGAATACCTGTGCTTTCAAAAAGCCTTCTGCAAAACCAGTTTTAAAAGCATCCTGATGTGCCTCTGGGATGTTTTTTGTTTTCATTAACATATCTAAGTTTTCAACATCAATTCTTCGCTTTCTCAGGATGAAACCCTAAAATATTTTGCATAGCAGCATTAGTTTACACTGAGTTTTGATATATAGTTAACTACTCATAAACCAAGTAGCATTAGCCCAAGGTGAGGGGAGGAAAAACAAGCAAACAAGCAAAACAACATATAATTCAGGTGCTATAGGATTAGTTAAGCAACACAGGGCAGTAGCTTGAAGTGCAGAATCATAATGGCTCCTGCAGGGGCTTCTTAATTTTGGCTTTGAGCTGACCAGGTTCAGAGCCCTCCCAGACCCCAAAGGACCAAAGGCAGCTGTTCGAATATCTATGCTTTGTACACCAGCTCTGAAAAGAAAATGCAGCCTAGGGACAGCTCTGTACACAGCTAGCACAAGTCCAGGAGTTACTACCTTAAGCTTTCTGCTTCACGAAATGAAGCTAGAGTTATTTCCAAAGAGGAAACGTCTTCACAAGTACAGTTTTGATAGAGCTTAATCAAATATACCTAACATGCCCTACCAAAGTTAAGCACCACTGCATGGAGCTATCTTGGTGTATCATCCATGGTGTACTTAGTCCACAGATGAAATAAACCACACATGCCTAGAGGAAGGGGAGAGGGAGGAGAAGTTCAAAGCTAATTTACATGTAAAATAAAAGACAAATGCTTTCATTAGACTGACTTTTGTACAGCCAATTAGAAACTAATCAGACTAACTAGATTAATGTTGTTTGGGTAACAAGTCTTGGTGAGTGTCTGGTTATTCCAAGTCTGGATAGCTATCTACTGAATAAAAGTTATACAAGTGAGCTTTGAACTCAAAAATATTGAGACTACAAATTTTGTACCTCAAAGACATTAGCCACAGGTAAGCCAATTCTTAAAGCAATCAATCACATACTGAAATGCTTAAAAAGAAGTATGTTCTGGTATGTTAAACTAGCTGTATTTTCATTTAAATGAATATTCTATTAATCTCCAAACTATTTTTAAAACAAAGTTAGAGTATGAAGAATTTAATTCCTAGGAATTTTTTACTTTGAAACAACCATAAAATTTAAACATTCTTTATATTCATAATATATTAAGCAAATCTGTGTATTAATGAGGAAAGCAAAACATTGTCATCAGTTCAACTTTTTGGCTTAAGAAATTTTTCACCTTAGTACAGAATATCCTTGAGAAATTGTGAAGATTAATTCAAAAGAAAGTATGGGATTTATTCAGAACAACTTCATAATGTTACTTGTATCATAATGTTACTACCTTCAGAAGTGAAGAAAGTGAGTTTTTTGTTTCTGTGAATTGTTCAGATGTTGACTGCAGACGTCTTGCTCTTGATCTCAAAGTCTTAAAGCCTCGGGATTGTATGTAAACTTAAAAAAAAAAAAAAAAAAAGATTTGAGAGCTTTTCATTACTACCACTGCATACACACACACACGAGAAAACCAGCACTAAGATTTCAGAACCTATTACATGAAAAAGACTCTTTATTATGGTTTAATTGAACATAATTCCCCTCCCCCACCAAGTTGAGCAGATGATTTTCCTCAACTTATGTCAAAAAGGTGGGGGATTTCATGTCAGTCATTATCCATAGCTGCCCCAGATCCAACGTAGGAAAAAGAACTGCATACAGCAACCTGTATGCAAAAACAGAAATAAGCTGGACAAATGAATGAATAAACTGCAGTATTATAAATGGTTAGGTAATCATGAACAATGCTTGTAACCTAAACTTGCAAGTAAACTGCTCTCTGTTTCACAATATATTTTTCTCATAAAGTTTCTGCTAAATATTCATGAATTCACTTTGTGAATTACGGATAATGGCCAACCCTATCACCGTCTCAGGGAACAGAAAAACACTGCCGAACTGAATCCAGGAATGCTGACAAAGAAAGATGAAACGTTTGGAAGATAATCCAGAAGGACAGGAAAAAAAGGTTCCTGCTTCTGAAGGCAAATTCTAAAAGCTCAGCTAGTAAGGTATCCTAAAGAGATCAAGAACACCTTGGATGTGCTGTTAACTTAGAAGCTGACAAAAGAAATGAGGCTGGTTAAACACAGGAGCTTATAGTGCTGGAGGTCTTCTTCAGTCACACCTCAGTAACCTTGTCATTGAGACTTTGTATTTATATAAGTCAGGAAAGTCAGGAATACTATAAAAATAAAAAATAATTTTAAAAGCCACACACCTCAAGAAAGAAGATTAAGAAAACCACTGAATTCCAGTTAATCCTGCAGTTTTAACCAAGCCTTCTCTTATCATAGAACACTATCAGTTAAAAGAGATTTCTGGAGGTCATCTAGTCCAACCCCCTGCTCAAAAAAGGGCCAACTTCAACATTAGATCAGGTAGCTCAAGGTCCTGCCCAGCTCAGTTTTGAAAATTTCCAAGGATTAGGACAACACAGCCTCTCCAGGCAATCTGTTCCAGTGTTTAACCATTCTCAGTGTGAAAATTTCATAACAGGAATTTCCCATTCTGCAGCTAATAACTGTTACCTCTTTTGAGAGGTGCACAGGAAAAGGGTAAGAATATGGTTTCAATGGCAATTAGATCACCCCTCCCTTCTCTTCTGCTGACTATAAACATCTCACATTTTTCAGCTTCCCTCTGTACATTAAATATTCTAAAACCTGCATCCTTCTTAGTGGCTCATCTCCAAATTGTGGCTTTCTCCAATTTGTCAGTCTCTCTCATAACTGGGGGACCCACAAACCAGACACAGGATCCAGACAGAGCCTCGCAAGCACCGAGTAGAAGGCAATAGTCATTTCCCTTGAGCTCTTGATTTCGTTCTTGCTAATGCGACCCTGTTACCTATCACACATCCAAGAGTAGTTTAAACAAGTCAAACACCTTAGAAAACTCACCTGGATGAATACCAGGTTCAACATATTTATTGATTAGAAAGTAGTCAGCTCATCTATCATCTTTCAAGAATATTATCCACAAATACTGACAATCTTATTGATTCTCTAGTAACACCATATTTACTAACTTCGTTCTGGAGACATACTAGTTAACTATAGAGATCTTCAAATTCAGAAACTCAAAGGCAAAGATAATGTTATGATTTAAAGTGTTAATATAATTTTAAAGGTTCTTCCTGAAAGTTTGCCAGTACTTCTCAAATTACTTCTCTTTAAGACAAAAAAAAACTTTCCCAGAAAAAAATATATATTACACAGATTAAAAATAGTTTATTGTTTCATACCTGGCCAACACCGTAGATCTGAACACAAACTTTGGAGGGGATTAGGATGCTGTCTGTACAAGAAAGATGAGCGTAAAGTACTAAAAACATCCACAAAACCTGTAAAAAGATAAAACAAAGTATAAACATCCCACTTTAAATGGCAACTAAACATCACTTCTGAGGCAGGTTGCTTTTTCTTTATTATACTGAATACAAATTGTATTTTACTATGGTCCTTCAGGAATCTATATTTAAATAAATGAACTATTACCAGTACACGGATAGTTAGCTTCTTGCATTAACCTATATCAGGTGCTTTTCAATACACCAGATTTTTTTTTTTTTTTTAAATTAAAACTTCCAAACTGCATGGCATCCAAAATCTTGAATCTGAAGCTCTACCTGTGTGGGAAATTCTACGTTCCTGTACAGATCTAAGTAAAACTACCCAGACTGGATACAAACCCAGAGACATTCATAAAGCCATAGCACCAGCATTCAACCAATCATTCAGTTCCAAACACTGGAAAGAGCGGACTGCTCATGGCCATGTTAGGGGTTACTTTGAATGCGCTATGTGTAAAGCATAAAAACATCTTTAGACTATATTAAGTTTGCTTTATTGTATAGCTCCAATAATACACAAACAACAAGAAATAAAAAGCATTGCAGTGAAAAAATTAGCAGATACTGTTTCAAGCATACTATAAATAGACTGCAGAGAAGATGACAGTCATTTATCTGTTTAGTGACTGAAAAGCACTGCCTTGCCTAGGAACTCATTTTAGCATTCTCATTAAGCAGGTATGAATTATTTAAGAAACATCTGAGACTTGGACCATGGGCAGGAGTAGACTAGGCCTAGATACACTCTCCTCCGTGGTGATTCAGAAGATAAGTCACAAAAAAGGTTTTTTATTTTACATATTCTGAGAAAGTTATTACATAAGTTAGATATAGCTAGAAAAGCAAAAAAGAATCTTGAAGGTTCCTACTACATTTTTTAAAGTTACATTATTGCAATAACTGCTTACAAGCTAACAACTGAAATACTGAGAAACTGCAGGGGAAAAGAAAAAGATTAGTTGCTAATTCTCTAGCAAAGTACATTGCAGAATCTTCTACAATGCTGCATACTGGAGAATCTAATACAAACTAATTATGAACACATCAGTTAAAAATATAAACACTCTCATCACTTTATGATTAGGCAAGTATATACACAATATAAACCTATCAGCATACCAACAGTCATGCACAGGATTCTGAGTCACCTATACCAAAAGTACATCCTTGAAGTTTTAGTATTTCCCTGGACTGTGGCAGTTTTCCACCTGTAACCTTGCCTTCTCAACTGTGAACGAAATGATCAGTCTGGTGAACTTTCACGTTAATCCATCAAAGTTGTAAAGCCTTGGAAGCATTCGCAACTTTTTTCTTCCTGTTGAGGGACGTGCCTTTGGAAGCGCTTTTTAAAATGCCACATCATAATACAATTCAACACCTTCTCTCTAATAGCAGCCCTCAGACATCATTCCTGTCCTTTCTCCCAACTGCAGTACCATGTAGGTAGCATCTCAAAAGCCAGCTACATGCATGTTTTTCGATAATGCTTTCTTGTGCATCTTTATAGAGGCTTTACTCCTTTTGTAAGGCTCCCCTATGTAGGGGGAGGGGCAATGTTTAAGACTAACCTCAACAAAATATCTCAAACTGTAAGGAACTGCTCTTGGTTTATTTCAGTAATGAAACGCTTTACATGGGCTGTTAACGGCTTCAAATTCCTTTTTAGTGTCCCAACGTAATGTTCCTTCAAACAAAAAAGGAATAACTTTTATATAAAACTGTAAGTGTTCATGAGCATTTCATTAGTAAATTACCACAATCTAGTTTTTCCATTTGGTGAATTAAATTGGTTGACAAAATTAATAGCTCAGTTTTATCATTAGAGAAAATGCACTTGTACCATAGTTTAGTTCAGACAAGTTAAATAGCAGACAACTTCAAATCTGAATTTGAAGAAACAAACCCAAAAATCTGAGTCCAAATTTCCAAGAAAAAGCACAATTCTAGAGATGACCTGTATATAACAAAGACATTAGCGCTTTTTCTATTTTTAAACTATTAGTTATCTACAGTACAAGAGACTAAACTGAAAAACGATTGTGTTCACTTTCAGAATTTAACTCTCATCAATTTTTATTTGCATGTCACTTCAAAACATACCATGCTTATTTTCAAAGAAGGACTCTGCAGAAACATAGGATGTATGCCACTGGGAAGAGACTTTCTTTTCGGCACAATAGCCAGGAAGGAACCTGTTCACTAGTTCTTTGAACTGGTTAGCTTTCAAATCAGACAATCCCAGATCTCTTAAATTCAGCATAGGCTGCAAAACAGAGAGATAAGAGTTCAAAATGTATTTAAGATTCCCTTGGGGGGGGGGGGGAAACTTAATGAATTACTTTTCAACTTATTCTGCAGCATCTGTACTATACAGTTCAGACTGAAACATTTTTTAAATGAAGAGAAATGAATAAAAGGATACAATTAAAGAAGGAATACTGACTAGCTTTTCCATATGCATGCATTCATATTTTTACTGTCAAAGTAAATTTATAGCAAGTAAATTTTCTTCCCAGTTCAATGTTCTTTCTAACACCTTCCCTGATTTGAGCAGACACAGAAACAAATGCACTGTTTTCCAACTCTTACTAGTCTGCAAGATAGAGTACAGGACAGGGCAGAGATGTACAGGAATATCCACCCGTTGTATTTCATCCAATGGAGCAGCCTGCAAAATTCCCCCAAACTCCCTTTTTTTTTGGCCAGCCTTTCCACAGAAAGGCTTAAAATAGTACAAATTTAGCAGCAGCACAAAGACCGGATTTTAAAAGCCCAGAGTTAAAATAAAAAAACAGCTAGGAGCTGGGTAAACACATAATGAAATGCAAAATTTTGTATGTGAAAGGGGTAGGAGCTAGGTCTCATATTTCCTACAAAGGAAAGCAAGATATCTATGAAAAAAAAAAAAGAGGTAAGGCACATCCACTTGAGATACTAAAGTAGCCTTGATTAAAGTAATTTTAAACTTGTATGTTACAGATAAGAGAGTATCTTTTAAAAATACCTATAAGAAGATAGACTTAATTTTCTTAACCAAGAGACGGATATATAAGTATATATTTAGAATAAGTTATCTAAATATGTATTTGTACAGATTTTTAATCTTTATTTTTTATTGTTAGAATATTATGGATTATATTTTTTTCCTAGATTTTTTACATAAGCTTTTTGTTCAACTACTTTCAAGGTGAAACTGGATTTCCAATAAAAATGCATGCATGAAATTACTTGAATAAAATGCCAAAAAAAACTAAACTAGACATCTAAAGTACTCAAAGTTTGTGTTTTAAAATGGATTTATTAAGTAAACAAAGTACTCTGTTTTAAGAGCCTAGACAGATTGTTGCTCATCCAGTTGTTATACAAGATAAGAACAAGCACATTTTTATCATCATTTGACTTTTATACATGGTTTAGAAGAGTAAATCAAGCCTTCCTGCTTTAGCTCAACAATTACTTGGAGAATTACTGAAATTAACGTGAAGAGTAAAGAAATTCAAGAAATCCTGAAACATTTTCCATGCCCCTTCAGAAGAGGATACTACTTTCAAATACAGGTTTAATCTTATAGCATGGAGTATATAGCTTCAAGTTCTCAAAAAAGTGATTTTTGCCATCCCACTGGTTTAACTTTAATAATCCAAACTGCATGTACTGTTTAAATATTTGTTGATTTTAAAATCAGTCCAACTATCTAGTCAACAATCTAGTCAACTTTTAAAGAGTTATTAACAATAGTTACATTAATTAGGAGAGACTTTTTAAAGGTTATTTTTATAATTTTATCATCCTAGAAAGAAGCAAACTGGTATGCAATGGAATAGAGAGAAAACATTAAAAGCAAAAAAACCCTCTGGATTTAAAGGACAATAGATTATCTCCCCAAGTAGAACAACAAACGGAACTGAATAAATGAAACATGCTTTTAAGTTCCATTCACCAGTCCAAGTCTCCTGCTGAAATCAATTTTTATTGCCAGAAGCAAATACCTCTGTATTTATATGGAATCACAAAACAGAGATATGAATACATCTATGGCATCCAAGCTGATATAGAAAGTTGTGCAGTTACAGACAGAGACTCCTTGTTGACTCCAGTTTTTTCCTCCCAAACATTGTTAGTTATGAAATTTGTTGCAAGAAGCTAGTTGAAAGAGAAAAGAAATGGCAAGATCTCATACTTATTTTGTACCTTCTGTATTTTGATTCTTCATTAAGAACAAACAACATCTGATCACGACAAAGATTTCTCATAGAAAAAAATAACAACACTCAAATATGCTATTTAATCTATTCAGAACCCAATAACATAATCTTAAGCAACAGTTTTCTCATAATATATACAGAAACTAATTTTGCTGAAGTTCAGTGAGTGAAAACACAAAATCAGGTTTACAAAAAGAAAATCCACTCTTTTGTTACTTTATAGTAACAGACATTAAGTTGAAAATGAAAGGAAAAAATCCTTCCCTCCTTTGCAAATTACTACCAAGATAAACACTAGCCGATTTTTGCTTATTAATGAAATCCTGTATTTTTGTAGAACCTTTATGGCTAAAAACATTGACTTACCGAAGTTTTATCTGTCAACATTGTTCTATCTGCTCACATGCTGTTTTATTTAGTCATATTATTTTATAGAATGAGTCAAATATTAAATTCACTCAAACTGTTATTATTTACATCTAAATCAGTTATAAGTAAGCCACCACTTTCTCCAAGGTTCTTAGTACCTCACTGTTCTGAGGATCATGTTCTTGGGTGGTGTCCCTCTGAACAGGCTGTACGGAAGCTGTGCTGGCAGTAGTAGTGGAGCTTTTTGGTGAATGAAAGGCATTGATAAGATGACTCAGAGGAACAGTAGCCTGAAAGGGGGGGGGGGAAATACTTCATTAAAAAATTTAAATATATCACCATTCCAAATACTGATTTGTAATTACATGTCTTGTACACTGCTCTTTGAGGATTTCATAATACCTATAAACTTAGCTTCAACATCCCATTGCTAGCTGATATCTCTAGTTACAAAAAATAGAAAGTGTACATATGCATGACAAATTAGAAACTCACAGAACTTGGAAAAGAAAAAAGAAGCTACATTTCCTGGGTTTCAAACATGAGTGTAGTTTAAATAAACTAATCACTAGACACTCAAATAGGGAAGTGAGGTACAGATCAGTATTTACGTAATGTGAACATTGCCATCAATTTGCACTGAAGACAATGTTTAGTTACAAAAAGCTAATGGACAGCTTCTTACATATGCTTCTCCACTGGAAGAGCAGGAAAACATATCACTAGTACACTTACCATTTCCTTCAGGAAATTTTATCTAACTTTTTTTACATCACGTTTGCTGTATTAGTTGGATATGTGCTGCTATAGATGACAACCCAGTGGGAATTGCCGCAGTCTGCTGACGCCTTACAAACGTAAAATCAGTTCATGCAAATAAAATATAAAACTTTGCAGAACTGAAAATGTTTTTCCTTTATAGTCCGTAAGCCCCCATCAGTCAAATAGGTTCCCTCCCTTTCAAACAATTTTTCTACACAGCAACAAAAGACATACATGAAAAGGAAATGCAATCAATACGAGGAGAAAAAGAGAAAAAAAGAGTAACAAGCTACTTTTATACTGAAAAGTCTGCAAGCTGACACCATCTCTCAAAACGTTTAAGACATGTTAACAGTTATTGTCCTTCAGACACTTACTCTTCTTTGAAAGAAATGTTTGTTCACAATAATCCTGAGACTGTCTTGGTGTCTGCCAAGACAAAACTTGGAAGATCACCTTTCTAATACACTTCATAATACAGCTATATAGAAGAAGTAGTAATGCTCTTCAAACAACATATGTAGAAAAAAGCCAAGAATGGTAAATGAGGTACATCATCTACTTAGTGGTAGGTCTTAACTTCAGACATTAATCTGAAATATCATTACATAGTCGACTCTAGATTATCCATGGACAGTTACCCAAGAGGTATGATTAAGCAGGTAGCATCAAGCTCTCTTGAACAGGAAGTTCAGTGGCTGCTTTTGAACAACAGAGAACCACAAGGTTTTATCAAAGACTTACTAATTCAGAGATCTTCATTCTTAAGTACTACTGCCTCACGTACTAAATGTTTTCCAAACATCACCTATTTTAATTTACAAATTAATACTTATGTAACTTGAAATATATATATATTTTCCTGCATTATACAGGTTATTCCCAAAAGTTTCCTTTGTGTTTTCTTCCTTGGGTTCCTACTTTAACAACATACCTAAGTATCAAACTGGACAATACAAAGTACATACATGTACCACAGTTAATTCTGCAGTTCAGCAGCACTCAGTCATTTCAGTAAGATCCATCTCACGGATCAGTACATAAGTCCAAGTGTATATGTCAGGCCCTTCCTATAGCACATGACTATGCTTACAATACATGGTACAAGTAATTCCAACACTTAAAAAAAGCCTTAGTCTTATTACGTGTGTTGCTATGCAAGAAAGAGAGAGTTGGAATGCACCTCTTATTGCTGGCACAATTCCTTGCATTCCTTGCAATACCTGATTAAGCCCCTGCTATGAATGTCCTTCTGCAAAAACCTCTGTCTCTGGGGTTAACTAGATAGAGTATCAAGAGAGACAAAGCTGTGTGGCATGAAAACCCACTCAAGGTTAATTGTACAAGCCTTTAATTAAACTCTAGAAGTTCCTGGTAAAACAGTAAAGCCTCCTAAGGTTCCAGCTAGCATCCTAACCACTAAGCAAGCTTTCCTCTGCATTTCCCACTATGAAAAGGTGGAATGACACATCCCTGAAAATATCACAACTTTATTGTTTTACTACACTAACAAAAATACTGAACAAATTTGCATCTGGAAAAAAACAATTAAATCCCACTGTGGAACAGGATTATCACACACTAATGTCCTAACACAAAACGTGAGAATAAAAGCAGTGGTTTGGGTCAGAGCCCATATAAGCGCTAGTCCCATCTTACTCACTGGTTAATAAAAGATGCCTTCCAGATCGCATCCATATTGCTCTATTTAACAAATAGCGAAAGAACTTTTCCTCCACTAACTTGCCTAATTTTACAGCCATTTATTTTTGACCTTCCCAACAACATGTGACAGTTGCATAATTTATTAGCTGGGGGTGGGGAACAATACCACATATTTCTGCTATAAAAACAGGTTTTAAAAAGTCTTCTGGTTGCCTCATTTCTGACTTTTATAAGCTTTTACTGTACCTTCTCCCTCGTCTATTAACACCCCCTCCCCCCCAAGTTAAGAATCCTGAACTGCTACAGTCTCTCACGGAAGAGCTGCTCAGTGTTCCCGACGGCGTGCAAACGCCACCCGGTCCCACCCGCTCTTTCTCCGCTGCGGCACTCGATGCGGGTTGGCCCACGGCCGCCCCGCGAGGCGCCCCCACCCTCCAAAGCCAAAAAAACACGACGACACCGGGGCCTGGCTCCTCCTCCCAACCCCGCCGCTCCCGGCCTCCCGAGTGCCCCCGCCCGGCCCCGCGGCCGCGCCCCGCCACGGGCCCCCTCACCTGAGGCTGCACGGTGGAGAAGGAAAACATCCTCCCCGCTGGGACGGCGGCGGCCACAACGCCTCCTCCTCCGCTCCCCGCGCCAGAAGTAGAGGCCGCGCACGCCCGCCCGTCAGCCTCGGCCGCCCGCCCAGCCCCCGCGGCCGCCGCCGCCGCCGCCAGACGGAGCGCCGCGCCGCTCCGCTCCCCGCGAAGATGGCCGCCCCGGGCGGCCGGCAATGACCAGGCCTGGGGCTGTCCCGGAAGCGACCGGAGATGGCAGAGCTTCCGGGTCGCCCTCCCTTCCGTCTTCCCCCCTCCCCCGTCCCGCAGCCGCCGCCTAGCAACCAAGTCACTCGGCAACCACTGTGTGCTCCCGCGTTTGCCCGTTACGCCGCGCGCGGGGTCAAACCACCAGCTACGAGGGCGGGGGGCGGCGGGGGGCAAACCATCCTCCCGGCAGGCGCGCCGGGGCGGGGGGGGGGAGCCCGAGGCGGCGGGCAACCGAGGAGGCTGCGGCCGGCCCGCGGGGCCGGCCCGGGGCGGGCCCGGGCTGTGCTTGAGCTCTGACGCCGCTGCAAAGTCAGAGCACGCTTGGAGCCCGGAGGCTCTATCTAGACCCCCAAATATCAGGATGCCTGTTGAGACAAACACTTCCAGCGAGGGGGGTGTAGGTGGGTGGGAAATGCTGCCTCAGCGCTCAGCTCAAGGTGTGTCCGACGAGCCGCTACGGTAAACGCGGTGCAGTGTAGCTGCCAACGCACTGGGTATCCACAGCGGTATCCCTCGCGTCTTAGCTACAGCACACAACCCACTGGAGACCTTGTATGTACCGCCTGTAGCCAGGCAGGTAGTGTGTGCTGAGCTCCAGGCTGCTATTGGTACCTGACTTCGGCCGTTTAAGCCCTCTCTGGAATGCCTGTGCTGCTTTCATGTTGCCATCGTATTACAGACCTATCTTAAGTTTTTGGTTCTTGACCACAGTTGACTCTACATGGATTAAGATCAGCAGAAGTAAGTTAATTTTAGCTTTGGCATTTAAGGAAAAGATCCTAAAGCCATGTCAGCCCTACAGACAATCAATAGCCAAAACCGAGGGCTCTGCAAGAATATCAGAAGAGGCTCTTTACTGATTATTGAGCTAGACAGGTTTTGTCACATGCAGTCATTTAGGTCACATTCCTTATAATCACTATTCTAGATGACTTCCTGAAGTACTAAAAATATTTTTCAGGGAGTTGGAGTAAACGATATTTAGAAAGAAATCTGTACAAATTAAAATACATATCAATAAACTAAATGCTGTTACTCACATTCAGTTAGAAGGTAATCTAAACAAAGTCATTATGGGCACATGCCTCTACATATGGCAGAATTTGGTCTTTGATAATCATCCTTGTGCTATTTTTCCATGTCCTCTCCAATTATTTTTGGTTATTTTTACTATTTTCTTTCTTTTGTCTGATCACTGTTCTTCATTGTTCTTCCCTACTGAAAGCACCACTCACACTGCTTACGCTGATCTGAATTAGTGCAGCCACAATGCTGCCTCCTCTGCCTTCATGCATGTCTGTCCTCTCTGTTTTGCACTAGCACTCAGATGATCACACAGTGATGTGGTTCAGTTCGCTGATTTGACAAAACCTAACCCAACAAAAAAGGTGATTAACATTTAGCTGAATCCACTCCATTAAACAGTTTTCCACCCAACTGTACAACTGCTAGTGCAGACTCAAGGGAAGGGAGAGAAGGCACAGATCCCACCATAGATAAGCTCAGACTGCTGTAGAACAGCATGCTAATTGATGGTGCAGTTTCACAATTCACATAAAGTGATCTCAGAGTGTAATGCCACCAAAAGGAGCACTCTCTCCTGCTCTCAACTGTGCTTTTCTGCTAAAAAAAAATTGCTGCTGACAAGAGACATATCTAAACTAATGCTGAAGAGTTAAATGACAAATATAGACAGTGATACATTGTATCTGATGCCATTATAGAAAACTTGTTTAAAACGCTATTTGCTGTATTTTCACATTGAACTGTACCTATTGCTGACATCTGTGGGATAGCAGCACTCCCACACAAGACTTCCTTGTGCAATACGTATCAGATTCTAAGTGGTCTATGTATCTTTAAGCAAAACAAAGCCCTGATTAGACTAATCTCTTGTGTTAGTACAGAGACCCTTAATTCTGCACTGACCTCTATACAGACAGGTCTTTGCTAATGTACAGATTTGTAACAGAAAAGACTGGTATGAATTAATTATGAACAGCAGCATATGTCTGAAAGCAATATGAAAAACTGTAAGGCAAGGATTAAAAGAATGACTAAAAGCACAACTGACAGCAATAAAACTGGTAAACACAGAAGATTGCTGCTTACATTGAGACCAGAAGGCCTGCACTCTGATAAGCCCCTACCTATCGCAGAAGATTTGTGCTCTGATAACAGGAGGAGCACATTGTGTATGCCATTCCTCTTCCTGCTGGCATAACAGAAGGATAGACTATAGCCACTGAGCTACCCAAAGTAAGGAAAAAAAGACAATGGGGAGCAACCTTGCTTAAGATTTATGGAGGATGAAGCAAGCAAGAATCTGAAGCAACAGATCACATCATAGTAACTCCTAATCATAAAAGATCTGCTCAAAAAAGCCTGTCATGACCAATCCAGGGAGAGATAAGGGACAATAAGGACTCAATAGGGATAGTACAGAGTCAATAGATAGCATATCCTCTGCGGTGCATTCAAGTGATCCTGGCTACACCACTTGGGACACACAATTCTTGGTGTTTGTAAGCATTAAAGTATGAGAAAATGTGTAAGTGAAACCTATGAGGAAATGAATATGTAGGACCAAAATCGGAGTTTTGGGTTTTTTAAGTATTGCTTTCCAATTCCGTAACATCTCACATTGAGCTTTGTCAAATTCCTTCAAGCATCCAGTAGAGATTCAAAGGCCAATCTACCTACTGGTAGCTAGTATCAACCCATTTCCAAATTAGAAATCTAGATGATAATTGGATAGTTATTACTCAGTCAAATCAATGACAGCTTGTCATAATTAATGATTTTTCTAAAAAACAGAATGAAGGCTGATCTTTTTGAATTATTATGTATGATTAAGAGAATGAGGTAATTTATAAGGAGTACTTATGATGAAGCTGAGAGAGCTGTCATGAAGAGCTACCAAGTCAATACAGTCTAGCTGGAAATGGTGACAACAGCCTATCAGTCAGAAATACTGGCATTAAAGCAACAGCCACTTTTAAGGTTTGCTGCAACCAACTTTATTCTGCTCGTTTCTGTCAATAATCAACATTTAACTCCCCGTGGTTATGAGCAAAACTGAAAGACACTGCCCCCCAGACGCACTCTGGAGTAGCACTGCCCAAGGGAGACTACATGTCGGGCATTCAGGCACTGGCTATCAGGCAGGAGGCCGGCGAGGAATCACACGACTCACTAGAAGAGATACTCTATTATAAATAGAGAACAGACTATTAGAGAATTAGAAATAAGGAACAGAGTTCTCTAATGGCAGCTGCGGGGAAGCACTCTGCCGCTGGCACGTTAACCGCCTCAGCGTTACAAGAAGTTCCAGCACAAGCCGCTGCCCGGAAGCGCCAGCGGCGGGGCTGCCGGCAATAAGGCGGTTGGCGGCGACATGCTGCGCAACGCTACGGCTGCAGGCCGCCCCACCCCGCCACCATTTCGCACAGCCCAGAGCACCCCGACGTCCGACGTCCTCCCTGCCCCTGCCCCTGCCCCTGCCCCTGCCCCAGCCCCAGCCCCAGCCCCAGCCCCCGCCCCCCCCGGGCCGCCAGGAGTCTCGCGAGAGCGCCCACGAGAACACCCCGCCCTCTCCGGCGCCCGCCCGTTGGCCGGTAACGTCGCGTCGCGTCGCGCGGGCGGGGCGCCGCTTTGAATCGGCGCGGGACGCGGGCCCGCGGCCGAGGGCGGCCATGGGGACGGTGGAGCCGGCGGCCGAGGCCGCCGCGGGCCTGAGGCGAATCGAGGTTCCGCGGCCGCCCTCCATCGAGGAGTTCACCATCGTAAAGCCCATCAGCCGCGGCGCCTTCGGGAAGGTTTACCTGGGCCGCAAGGCGGGCAGGCTCTATGCCGTGAAGGTGAGGGGCCGCCCCTCCCCCCGCGGGTTGACGTCACCTCGCCTTCCGCGCGGTGGGGGGGGGCGCCTGTTTCCCCCCCCCCCTCCCCTCCGCGCCTCGCCGAGGAGCGGCCCCGCCGGGTCTCCGCGCTCCTTGCGCCCCTTCCGCGGCCGTGGGAGCCCCACCGCTGTGCTGCCGCTGTGTTGGTGTTTAACCCCGCGCCGGGGAGCGGCGTCCCGCGGCGAAAGGCTGCCCGTGTGCCTCGCCCCGGTGGGGCCCCCTCCCCGCCGAGGGGCAGGCCTGGGCCGGCTGCGAGAGGGAGGCCCTTCGCTTCCGGCCTTTGGGGGAGCTGCAGCTCTTTTGGCAGAAGTCGAGCGCCGGGGGAACGTATCGCCCGCATGGCTGTGTCTAGCTTTCTCTTCCCGTTCCTGTTCGCCTGGAGGTTTTGTTAAGGAGGCATCTGATAGCAACAAATGCTTTCTGAAGTACCTTAAATATCGAGGAAAGTGCACCAAAAGATTTCTAAAGCATCAATAAGCTATTTGCTTCTTGTCTGTAAATTCTTGTTGTAATTATTTTCAGCTCTAGCACTACCGGAATGAATATTCTCACATTTGCTCGTGAATGAGAAGTCTGCCTCTGGGATGCACAATGAAAGCAAACTATAAAAAACATTTTGTTAAGTATACATTAAAAAAAAAACCTCCTGGGTTTTCTCTGTGTATACACAAAAGATTAAGAGTCTGGTGACAACCTCTTCTAAACTATATTGGTCTGTATGCTCAGGTACCTCAGTAATAAAAACTTTACCAATGTTATGTGCAAACTTGACTTTGCAACTGAGAGAGTTGTAACCGGCTGCATAGTGCACAAAGAAAAGGAAACATGAAAATAGTCAGCAAAACAGACAGCTCAACATGTTAGTGTTTAAAGCTACATACTTTTTTATTTTTACATAATTTTATTGCAAGTATTATGACCTGAAAGCTTTTGCATCAATAACATTGCAATGAAATTTATGGATTGTACACAGTTACAAAACATAATGTGTGCTAAATATTTGTACAGTTGAGGCCAATGTCTATAAAAAGTGTAATTCTGTAAGTCTTGTTATTTTTTTGTTACCAGCTTTGATAATAGGGGTAGTCCAGTACTGGACTCAGTTTGCTACAGTTTGTTTTGCATATAGAGTAGATAAATTATATTCCTTTAATATCACCATACGTATGAGGACCAAAGATGTCAGACATGGATACACTTCCAATGAATATGCAGTGCCAGCTTAAATACATATCAAATGTGCTATTATTTGCACATTCTGCTCTAAGAATAATACTGAGCAGGCATCAATATATAATGAAGCAATTCAATACAGGAACTGGAGCCTAATTCACAGTTAACAGTTTGTTACTTCTTCATGAGTTACACGCATTTATTGAAGCTTCTTCCCAAAGGAAACAAATGTTTGTTGAATGACTTAATAGTAAATTTTAAATTAGGCAAAGATTTGCTTGCTTTCTCTGCAAAGTTAGGGATTAAAGGCTAGAATAGTTTAATGGCCATTCATTTAACTTATGAAGAGCATTTTTTAAAGTCTTGCACTTGAGGGATGGTTTAATGCTACATGTTTAGCGGTCAAGCCTATGATGTCCTCTGAAGAGATGGAAAGACTTGGTCAGCAACTGTGTCTCTAAGCATTCAATACTCTTTCCTGGTTCTTTGAAGCAGGCATCTTTGCATACTGTGGGTAAGAAGGTTCAGTTGGGGCAGTTTAACTTCAGATTCAGCCTGTGTGATCACAGGAAATGTTGGTAGTGTGATTTCCATTCAGGACTGAATTAGAAAGACCAATGGAAAAAGGTTCTTTAATGACCTAAGCAAAAAATGCATTTCACAATTCTTTCTTTATACAAAGTTATAGCTCCATTATATAAGATTTGTGTGGACTTGAAGTATGGAGATAAATGAACTGACTAATGAACTGCAGCACGTGTGTTTTCAAAACAACTTTTTTTGAAGAAAATGAGTATCGAAAATGGGAATGACAGTTAATATATGTCTGCTTGGGCTTTTTGTTTGTGTGTTTTTTAGGTGATGAAGAAAGCAGACATGATCAATAAAAACATGGTTCACCAGGTCCAGGCAGAGAGGGATGCATTGGCTCTCAGTAAAAGTCCTTTCATTGTGCACTTATACTACTCACTTCAGTCAGCTAATAATGTCTATTTGGTGAGTAAATAGATAGCTTGTGGTGTTCTGTGAAAGCATTAAAAACAGAATGCAGACCTATGTACATGTCTAAAAACACATTTTTGTGGTAGCAAATGGATATTCCTTAGTCATTTCTTGTTTCTTCTTTCTTGGAATGGTTGAGCAGTGAAATGTTCCTTTTCTCCTTGCACCTTTGAGATCTTTCCACTTTTGTTCCCTCTTTAACAGGAAAGTCTTTTCTAATAGCTAGTCTGATTTAGGACTATGTAGAAACCTTTGGGAAAACAAAAAAGAAACCATTCTATTCAAGCAGAATCCAAATGATTGAAAGATACCTTGTAGTTCACGAATAAGGATTGCTTATTGCCTGCACTCAAAATATATTAATGTAATTGGGTTAGATGACAAGAGTATAACCAATTGGCAGAACTAAAGGCTAGGCTACATGGAGTTCTGTAGGATCTGAATGTGGCTTTATGAACTGTCCCCACACAAAGGTACTGATGAGTACAGATTAAGACCATCTACAAAGGTTCTAGCATAATTTGCCTGGCTTGCTATGAACATACACATTGATCATCTTGCATAAATTCTGAGACTGAGGTTGATATGCACTCTTACGATGCATTTTGAGTATAAGTGAAGGCTTCTTTCCCTGGAATCTCTGTTAATTGCTGCTCAGAACAGAGGAGAATTTCAGGGTGAAGAATTTTTAAAGGAGATGCTTGACTTGCATATATTAAATAGTTTTTTATATCACGATCTAAATACTGGTGAGGTTTATTGACCAAAAAACCCATAAACTCCTATTTATCACTGAAAAGTGGATTTTTGAAACCCTGTGGGGTTTTTTTGTTTGGTAGGGTTTTTTTTTTCCCCCCTGAGCCATGACTACTTAGTGCCTCATGCATATTTTTTTTAGACATGATAAAATAGCTCTAATATTGATTTGACGAGCTCAGATTTTTAAAACTTTGCTCTAAAGGGTTTCATGTAGAATCACCGTTGGACCATTTAATGTGGTGCTATCTGGCTTAGCAGGCTGAAAACAATTTGCATTTAAATTGTGTGTGTATTTATATACAAATGTATTGATAATTTTTTTTTAAACACTTTCTTTGGCCTCTGAAGTGCATGGTTGTTCTCATTGTATAATTTTTTGAAATTTGTACCATTTATTTCATAAAGCTCAGGTCTGAGTTTATGTTAAACATTGTAACCTGTATAAACATTTGCAAAATAAAATCATTGATACCTGCTTTATACAAATTACAGCATCGGTGGTTTTAGGATGCAGGCCTTGTTTCATAGAATTACTTTGCAAATTATTTCCTATTATAAGGAAATTTTACCTTTCAGAATTTGGAAGCTAATTGAAAAGCTGACTACAGAAAGTAGGCTAGACAAATCATACAAGAAAGTAAATTAAGAGAAAGCATTATTTTATCAAAATGAAAAAAGTATTGTGTTGGAAATTAAATAAGCTACCACAACGAAGCTTCTAATCAACTCTCACTCTTTGAAGCGGAAGCTATTTTATAATTTACTTGCAAATTTGAAATTATTTTAAAATTGTAATTTAAAACGCTTGAATGGCAGGTGATGGAATACCTTATTGGTGGAGATGTCAAATCTCTTCTCCATATTTATGGATATTTTGATGAAGAAATGGCTGTAAAGTATATTTCTGAAGCAGCACTGGCTCTTGACTATCTTCACAGGCATGGGATAATCCACAGGTAAAACCTTTTTTTTTTTTTTCCCTTGCAAAGAAGTATTTGGTAGCGCTTTTTTTTTTTAATCTTTGGGAAATAAAAGACCATATTTATTATAAAATACACAATGTTTTTTATCTTTATTTTTTAGCAGTTTTGCCAAATTGCAAAACTTTTAATTTCTGTGACATGCATGTGGTGATATTATGAGGCCTAAGACACATGGTACAATATTTAGTGCTAGATGTGTTTAACTTTTTTAGTATATCCCTTCAATTGGAGTCTTCTGTTGGCTAACAGACTTTATTAAAGAGGATGAGATAAATTGTTAAGTCTTTGGGACTAAATGTTTCTGGTTAGATAATTTTCTTAATGTTGCTAATTTGTCTTTTTGCTGACTTCAATTATATCATATCTTCAGGGATCTGAAGCCAGACAATATGCTCATTTCTAATCAAGGCCACATAAAGCTGACAGATTTTGGGCTTTCCAGAGTTACTCTGAACAGAGGTAAGATGCATCAGTATTCTATTGGTTGTATTTCTTATATTTTTATGTGTCATCTTCTAGTATCTTGAATGTTTTACATTCTAGTAGCAGACAGAGGCTCCAGTTAAATAAGTCCATATGCTGCAATAATATTGATTCTAGTTGGTAATAAGTACTAATAAAGTGCTTGCTGGTTAAGGAACTGCACTGTACCTTATTGGATAAAGTTTTTATTCTTTGGGACAAGGATGTATGAAAAATGATCTAGGGACATTTCTTTTAAGTGATACGGATTTCAAAGTTTTCTACAAAGTTCATTAGGAGAAATCAAAGAATGGATGGCTAATCCTGGCATTTTCTTGGTGTACCACTACCTATTTCTGTCTTTTGATGCATGTGGGGGTTTTGGAGGGGGGTGTGTGTTTTTGTTCTCTGTCCTTGTGTATATTAGTTTCTAAACTGAACTGGGACTTTGCCAGTGTTAATGTGAGAGACAGGAGGAGGATGAGGAAGTGAAAGAAGAAATCATGAACCTTGCCTAACAGAAGGTTAGGAATTGCTGCTTTAGTATATGAACATGTCCTATTGTTTTTAAGTAGCAGAAAATGTAGCTGACTTGTCAAATGACTGTCTGGTCCAGGCAATAGGCTGCAGATCTTGGGGAGAACAGCCACTTCCTGAAGCAACTGTCTCCTCCAACCCCTGAGCCATGTCAGCCCAACTTATGCTGGGCAGCAGGAACTTAGTTTTCTGACAGGCATTAGGGGAACATGGTTTTTAAATGCAGTCAACCAGGGGAATATAGAAATTCAGAGTTGTCTATGGAGTTCCTAATTCATGGTTTTAAAAGTATAGGGAAAAGTGCTAAGTATACTCTATTTTCTATTATATGCTGCTTTAATTGATAACTTCTAACAGAACAGACTATTGTGTTTAGCTTAATGTGACAGAGAAGAAGCTAAGAGCCTATCTACCTTCTCTGCTGAGCAAAAGATGGCATCTAAAGTTGAATTTTCACTTACAAAAAGTTCATCTCCAGCTTGTTTCCAAGACATCCTTGGAAAGAGGGCGTGCTTTCAACCAAACATATCATCTTAGCTCACAAACCATAGGCTGGAATCTCTACCTAAAAACAAAGAATCTAAAAACTGAAACTGATTCCAGTTTAAAAAAACATAAAAATTATAGTATAGTATGCTGGAAAGGAAATTGGACTTTTACCATTTCTGAATTTATAAAGTGTGATTTTTATGAAGGCTGTGCACCAAGAAATGGCTTTTATTTAATAAGAATGTACAGGAATGTCTTCATTTGCTTTCGGTGGCTTCTTTTGTATATTTGTTTGTTATGTCACTAAACTTTTCTCTTGACCTAGCAAATATTAAGTAAATGTCTATAATTTCACTTTTTTAATAGTAAAAGGAAAAGCTAACGAGCTTTTTTTTTTTTTCCCCCTCCAATCTGTTTGTAGAGATAAATATGATAGATATCCTCACTACACCATCAATGGCAAAGCCAAAACAAGACTACTCGCGTACTCCTGGGCAACTGTTGTCTCTCATCAGCTCTCTGGGTTTTGTAAGCAATTATTACTTTCTTTGAGAAAACTGAAAGATTGAAGTACTTCATTATCTTAAATATAGTAATTGGACTGATAAGGTTTTTATTACATCTCTAGTTTCAGCTAATAGAATGTTTTATGATGCATTTCCAGGACCTTGAAATTCTGGAGAGATTACCTGGGACTGTGTTTCAAATCAGTGACTATCAATTGTACTTTAAAAAAATATATAAATAAAAATAATTCAATATATGGATATAGCTCAGTTCCCATGCATATTTAATAAAGAATATGTAAAGTTGTACTTACAATCCTGGATACTTTTTTCAGACATCATTATCTTTTTTTGCATATGTTTCTTTTTGCTTGATAGTATACTCCTGTTGGAATGAAAATGCCAGGGCCCAGTTTACTTCGAACTTCTGATGGTCTGCATGGAATGATTTCTCCCGCATCTATAGTCCAAAAGGAAAATACCCCTCTTTCAACAAAATTATTCAAAACATGTGAGTATACTGAGCCTTATACCAAGTAACACTCTCAGCTATAAGCTTTGTTTTGTTTGTTTTTGTTTGTTTGGTTTTAACTTATGTGAACAGCTAGGATCACTCGTAACAGACAGTGCTTCCGTCAATGTCTTGCTATATACCAATCTTCCTGTTTTTAAGGTCTGACTTTTTTCAGCTAGATTACTACTGTCACCTTTTGATTTTCAAATGCACAGCCACTGAATTCAAAATGACCCTTTAAGATTTTGCAGAAATAGTGACAGTTCTTGGCATACTTTGTTGAAAATAATTTAATATAGCCACATATGCTTTCATTTAAATTCTTATTTTTGTGCTTTGACGTTTCCAAACCAAAATGAAAAAGACAGTTATTGTGGTGCTAATACTAATGTTGTTTTTAAAGTTCTTGCCAAGTCCCTACCTCAAAAAAAAATGAGCGAATTGATTACACAGGAAAGATGACAAGAGAACAATTACTGTATCACGCACAGCTTTCCATAATTTCATTCATAGTGATAGCTTGACATAGTGTGAAGCTGGATAATATGTGCTATATATGCTGCTTATTTGGATCAACATTTGAATCTTTTTTTTTTTCTTCTCAAGGTCTTGATAATTCTGCATTCACCCCTGGGATGCCAGTGAGGAGTTTAACTCCAACTCTACTTCAGTCAAGAAAAAGGTTTGGTACCTCCAGTGCCAGTAGTCAGTCACACACACGTGTGTCCAGTATGGAATCAGAATGCTGCAGCAGCCCCAGGTGGGAGAAAGATGTAGAGGTCAGGATTGCTTCATTTTTCCACTACAAATTAAAATGACCTTGTACTTGTATGCTCTATATGCAAATCTTCCTCACTTTTCCGAGGTATTCCAAATGTAGAGAAGTCCAGCTACAGGAAAAGAGCTGGTTGTAATCCTTGTTGAGCAGGAGTATTTTGGATCAAACTATTATTATTACCTTCCTTCCTCCCCCCCCCCCCCCCAAAAAAAAAAAAAAATCCTGTGCAACATAAAAGCAAATGCCATCTAGCCTGCAGGAAAGGGATGGAAGGAAAGCCTACTCCTGGGTTTAGCCCTGCGCTCCACAAGGTGGGCAGTGCTGGGAGCACTGGCTCTCTGGAAGCTGACCTTATATCTGTAGTTTTATTAGCCCAGCATGCAGACAGGAAAATCCTTTGAAAAGGCAGAAATTAGAAAAAAATTTTATATATAAACCACACACATTTCAGTCTACTACCAGCTAGGAAAAGCTGAAAATGTTTAAGTTTTTAAGATTTGTATTACTGAAGGTTTTTGTAGCAATTAACCTAGCATATGTAATTAGCAATAGCTGATTTAAATACTTTCTCCAATTTTAAACTGTTAATGAAATTCTGTATGGACAAATGTAGAAAACCTAAAGGAAAATGCTGCCTTCCTATTTAGCCGTTTGTCACTATTCCTCTTTAGCTCACACACAAAACAGAAGAATTTATATTTAAATCTATTTACAATTCTTTCTGTTCACTTTCCAAGGCCTTGCTTTTACTATTATGCTACCAAAGCTAGCAGTAAAATCAAAATTTCCTTTTGTCACCTCTAAAGTGTAACATACCATAAGGTAATATGGCTTAGTTTAATTTCTTAATAAAAAAAAAAGATAAAATCTTCCTCTTTAAGCTTTTAAAAATATTGGGCTTTCTGTTGTATTTTAGCAAGTTTGTTTTTTGTGTCCTAAAAAGTCAAATTACCAAAGTTGCTCCCTAATTTAATTTTTGGATTTTTTGGAATGCATTATTTATTACTTTTATCACTACTACTGGTTAGAAGGAATAAGTAATGTTTGCTCACTTTCAATTATTTATTGAAATAGAAAGAAGGTATTTTCAGGGGCACATTTCTGTAAAGCTGTGATCATATTTTTCTTGATACTCAAAACTCTTAATGTGCTTATTTGCAGCAAACTGAAGATGAACTATGTTCTACAACAGGCAAAACAAATAACAGCGAGTCGGCTCTCCTTTCTAATGTACAATTACTGAATGGCAAAGATATTAAAGAATTAAAGAAAAAAGAACTTGAGTCAGCCATTTCTCCCATCAGTAGCAATGATTCTGGCAGCAGGCAGAAGTTAGTAATTGAGCGTTCTGATGTGATGGGTACTCCTGTAACTGCACTGGATGTGAAAGGCGTAGTCAGAAAATGTCTCTCTGAAAATAAGATTTGGGAAGAAAAACTTACTGCAAATAAAAGTGATACGACTAATGAGACAGCAAAAACTTCCAGTCACCAGCAGTCACCTTCATGGTTGAATGATCCTATCAAGTCTATCAAAGAAGAAGAAATTCTTGAAAAAACAGGTGTAAAAAGAAGCTTTGAACTAGTTGATACTAGTCCTTGTCAGGAACTTAACTATGTTAAAAAAAGCAATGCAGAATATAAACGTGGCTGTCATATCTCAGAATTTCAAGTAAACCAAAGCACAGGTTTGACAACAGAAATTCAGTCCTTAATGCTTTGTGGTAATAGATGCCTCCATGAGACCTGCAAAGGCAAGGAACAAGTTAAGGGTTATACTGGTAGGCAACAAACACTAGATAAATCAGTTACTCCAATAATAGCTAAAAATCTTTTGTGTGACCTGAATGCAGACTATGACAAGGATGATAAAAAGGAGTATATGAACTCGAGTTTCTTAGGCACTGATGATGAAAAGCCTCTAGGAATCCTTAGTGCAGACTCTGATTTATCCTTTCCTGAAATGTCTGTTACAGAGAGCCATTTAGAAAAGCAGCTCTTAGATTTGGATAAAAGTGTTAAAGACCTCTCTTTTGAAGAACCAAAACCTGAAGACATGTTAATAACATCATCAAAATCCCAAGATGCTTCCCTAAATGGAGAAGAGCATGTTGTTCCGGACTGCAAGCTGTTACATCATGCACAGGATAATGACCAAAAACATGTGGCAGAAACTCACCTTGACACAGTATCTTCTCCTTCAGAAAAGATAATGAAAACAATGAACCTCTTCAAAAAAAATGCTGTTGTTTTTCGAAGTTATAACAGTCCGATCAATGTATCTAATGCATCTGAGCCATGTAGTATGGCTTCCTTGGATATAATGGATCTTTCACCTGCTTACAGTGGATCTTACCCAACAGCTATTACTCCATCACAGAAGGGAAGACCGCATAGGGTGTATCAGGTCTGTAATGAGACGTAGAAATTGTGTCTGAGTGTGCATTAGGTATTAGTGATGTGAAATTATCCTCCTGGTTGGTAACTAAAGAAAAGTCAAAGTGGTTGGAGGTAGTCTGTCAAAGATGACTTGCACTGATAGACTTGGGCTTATTGCACTTGTGTGGCCAAAATGATTGTTACGTAAGAGCTTAGCAATAACTGCGTGTCCACTGCTCGCCTTTGGTCCAGCGAGCATTGTCTTAGTCTGCCTCTCTCAGAAGTCCTTCGCTTGTGCTGCGAACAGGTAAAGAGACCCTGTGTTGTTTTGTCACAACCCACTTCTGGAGCAGTGTGGTACTTCCTGTGAGTTATTTTAGGTTTTCTGATGCAATGGAACGTCTCTGACTTTCCTTTCTGACCCCCTAATGCAGTCTGTGAAAGCTGTTGAGTTGCTGGTAACTTCTCTTCTGCCTGCTTTTTTTTTTCCTTCTGGGTAGAACTGATGGCGTGATGTGTACTGTCAAGTGCCAATTACAAGCATATTATGAAGACTGATGCAAGCAGTAACAGCTGCCTGCAAGTTATGAGATTTTGCGTTGACCGTGTTAATCCTACTATCTTGTCTTAAAATAAATTGGACCTCTAGATGTGGGAAAGATATGGGTATACTTTTCAATACATGCTTACTGTTTTATTTTAGTATAGTTTTACAAAACCTTTGTCCAGTTACTTAAGTTTGAGCTGTAGGGTTTAAGCTTTTGGAGAGAATTCCAAAAACACTTATTAGTAGCTAAGTGAATAATTTGGTGTACCAAAAGGGGACATTCAGAATAGTATTTTGGGGAAAGTCTTTCTTTTCTTCTGATGTTCTTGTCTCAATTGCTTGCTTATATTCACCACAAAATTTTACTGACTACAGAACTTATATTCAGCTGAAACGGAGTCAGGATAACATGCACTTCATCTTCTGTTAAACAGATAAATGACTGATGGCCTTAAGTATATATATAAAAAAACCTATCCTCCTATTCAAGTCTGAAGTTAGAAATATTTAAGAATGTCACAAAATAGCATCATGCTAGATGATTACATATTTACTATTTTGCTAGTGGATTCTGCAGCCTGTATGGTATAGTAGTAACGCATTGATCTGCTGCATTGAAGACAAAGTTGGGAACCAGATTGTACCAGATGCATTGGAATTAAGGGTATATTGAAAAATAAGGAATGAAAGTAACTGCCAAATACTTTAGTAGCATTTGTAGGCCATAACAGGAAATCCTTCATTGCAGTCAGCCTATTAACTGTGAGAATTTGATCTATTTGCAAGCTTGCTTATGTTGTCTTCAAATTTTGTCCCTGATTACTTTCTGAAGGCCTGTGTAGTTGTAAACAGTAACATAAGTCTAACTTGGGCAGAATTTCATCAACAGGCATTATGCAACTCCCAGAATACAACTTAAACAACAAAAAGCTCATTCAATATCTGTTGAGTATATATGGCATGCAGTAAGTGACATTCAGGCTTCTCCTTATTTTACAGGCATCATTTGACATATATACTTGCTTTATATTGGCTAATATTGAGAACTTGATGCTAAAATTGAGTCTATTTTGACATTCTTTTTAGTAAATAGTGTTTTTTCAGATTCCAAGTTGGAAGGGAATGTTGTATTTGTTTTCTTTTTTTAAGATGTTACTTGTGTATTTAGAGTAGGCATTGTTTACCTTCAAGATAATGAGATAAAGATGGAATCACAATTCACACATGCTTGGGAATGTACATTTTGTAACATGTCCTTGACTTAGGCTTGAGTTTCGACTGTTATACCATTACTGAACCTGGGCATGGGAGTGGGGAATCTGTTTGGTTTGGTTTGACACCTGAAGTCTTCTGTTGCATGCTTGAAGACACCTCATCAGGGAGATGCTGACACACCCTACAGGACTCCAAAGAGTGTAAGAAGAGGAGCTGCCCCAGTAGAAGGTGAACGCATCCTAGGGACTCCAGACTACCTGGCACCTGAGCTGCTTTTGACAAAGCCTCATGGTAAGGAAAACAAACCATAGAGTTTTATAAATACTTGGAGGGTGACAGGTGCTTACATTTCTAAATGTCTTTAGAGTACTAAAAACTTCAATTAGGATGATGGTGAATTTTTTTTTTAATATCTAGTACTTAGTGTTTGCCAATACCAATGGCTGTTTGCCTCAGCAGCTCCTTACATTTTATTTTTTCCCCATAACCAGAGGCTTGGACTGTCTGACGTAGTCTTGCCTGCTACTAATTTAACGCATCAGAAGCTGTGCTTAGGCAGCCTGAGACCTATATATGGCTTAAGAATCACAGCTTGGTCATCCTGTGTATACTTAAAGACTTTTATTTTTTTTAATTTAGTCAAATTTAGTATGAAAGGATTGTGCTTCCAATTATTCTCAAAATGTATACTACGTTTATTGATATTGAAGTGCTATATGCAGTCAGCCCAGTTTACAAAGTTGCATTAAAATCAGTTATTCTTGAAGTAAGTGATTTTATGAAACACTTCTATTAAGTATTGTGACACGATCTTTCATCTAAGTGGACAATGGTAGCAATCAAATATTTCTTGAAAAAAATAAATAAAATAGCACAACACTGAAGTGCATGAATTTCTTTATTTTCTGCAATAAATCAACAAAAAGGCTGAAATATTTTTCTGCTAATTTGCAAAAGCCTTAAAAATTTTTTTTCAATGCATCCCTGAGTAAGTTTGTTGTTTATAATCACTCTTTATTTCCATCACAAAAAGCATACTTCTAGATTTTATGTATTTTGTAAAGGTAATAGTCTTAACAAAATTATTTTAATACTACTATTGAATCCTCATTGAGAAATAGAATGATCACTAATCTGTGGAACAGTAGAGCTCTCCTGCGTTTAATTAACCTACGTTAACTAAAATTGCATTAATATATTTAACAATTTGAATATAACTTGACTAAAATTATTAAACATACTTAGTTATTGTTTTGCATTTTCATTAGGGAATCTTGGTTATTTGGCAGACATTAAAACTTGATAACACTTTGTAGATGTAATCAATCCTATATAGAGAATGAGAAACTTGGTTGCAAAATGATTTTTCACACAATTATCGAATGTTTTCAGGACTTCAGTGATAAGTTCAAAGGGTCTGGGGTTGCATTTGAGTAAATGACAAATCTCCCATTGCCTTTAGCAAAGCCAGGATTTTCTGGACTTGAAATTCAAAACTTTTCTTCGCTAAATACTTTTGGTGTCATTAACTTGCTTGTAAATGTAGCTGTAATCTTAAAATAGTTTTGTGACATTACTAGAATTTATTCCTGTTTGTAATTTAACATTAGCGTTTTGTTTTATTGTTGAGCTACCAGCTTAAAAAGTCTGCATTTCTATGCCTTCAATCAGAGAATTGTACCTAAAATACTTACTGGTGTTTAGATTTGTTAGGTTATTTGCAGTAACTGTAATGTACTTGCTTCATTGTCTTTTCATATGCAGGGACTCTGACCTCTGGTGAGTTTGCTTTGTACTGTACAGAAGAGGCGTGTTCAGCAAAACTTTGAACAGTCAAAGTATAATTAGATCACAATTTCCAAGAAAAATGTTTGTTTAATGGTGTTTCTATATATAGAAAGATATGCCCAATATGCACTCCACATTATTATGTGTGATGCTTCCAAAAAAATCCAGGAAACTTCAATATCACTGTGACTAGGCTATCAGAAGTCACACTTTTAAGCTTAGACTTCAGGAGAAAAGTCAGCACATGCTGCTCTTGGTGACTTTCTGTAACAGGAAATAAACCAGAGACATTTTTTCTCATTGCTCCCTTTCACTTTTATGCAGTCAGTCTGAATCAGTTCATGTATGTGGCAAAGATGATTCAGATGTTCAAGACCCTGTATTTCTGTTTCTTGCTTTGTGTTAATAGATATGATTTGGCAGGGATATGGTAGGATTTAGTCTAATTCTTTAGTTAGACGTTGAGGGGGAAAATTTCTGCTGAAACTTGTTTTACTACTTTGTTCGGAGTTGTGATCTTCTTAGACTTTGCTAAAGCTGAGAATATTTTATCTGAGCACCCAAGTACATCTAACAGTGGATGTGACCTCACTGCTTTGATATGCTTAGCTTGGTGGGGCATTCTTATTGCTGTTAAAAGCTGCTTTAAAAATGTGTTGGATTATTTTTAGTTACAGTTGTATAGTTCAGTTTTCAGATATTCCTGGATTTAGTCAAATGGGCTTCTTGAAATGACTGAAAAAATTTTCTTTTCTAACTTGAGGTGACTTACGGGGTTTTTTATATTTTTATTTATAATATATACACACACACATATATATACACACAAACAAAAAGAAAAATTACATGAATTATTTAAAAAATTTTTTTTGCAGCAAGTGTCATTCATTCTTTATGCAGTGGAGTGGGCATGGCTTAAAGATGCAGAAAGCTTAGAATGCATGCAGTGGTGTTTGGGGTTGCTTTGCCTGCTTGTTTAAGTGGATTAATAAGATTTTGCAAAAACTGGAACCTGGAAAAACAAAGCTATTTAACAAAGGAGAGAAAGCTAGTAACTACACATTGTGACTACAGTAACTACACTAATCAACTTTAGTGCAATGAAAAGTAATACCAGTTTCTCACATGCTGACTTGTCTCTGCAAGCTGTCTTCAATATTTTGACATAAATTTAGATGAATGAAAATAAAGCTCAATGGTTTGAATTCCTGGAGTCTTGTCAAAGAACTGAGAGAAAGGTATGGGATTATAACAGGGAGCATTCATCTGAACTCTAGAGCAGATGTTAAAGATAACTGTTTACTGTCACAAAACAACCCCTTAGAGAAGACAGCCCCTGAATTCTTTGTGACAGGAGCTGATAATTTGATTGCTTTTAAGAACTCCCTTGCTTTTATCAGTAAACCCTGGGACTATTCATAATGAATAAAGGAGCAGACTGGAGAGGGGAAAAAAAGCCCTTAATATGTCTTTAATCTTCTGCATGATTATTAAGTACAACTTATTTTTTCCTCTTCTTTCATTTCCAAGAAATTTTGCAGAATTTAAACATTTTTCAATTTCTGCCATGCCTAATCTTCAAATGTTTGCAAATACCATTATGTATGACAAATACAAAGTTTATTGAGCAACTTTGTTTTATTGTAACGGCCTGGATTTCTCCTATTCAGGTTCTGCTGTAGACTGGTGGGCTCTTGGAGTTTGTCTGTTTGAGTTTCTAACTGGAATTCCACCTTTTAATGATGAAACACCAACACAGGTCTTCCAAAATATTTTGAAAAGAGGTAATTTGTTTCAGTAATCAGGGGAAGCATCTTTATTACAAAGTTTGTTGTATGGTTTGAGTTACTGACTCATCTGCATCTTTGTCCATAGACATTCCCTGGCCTGAAGGTGAAGAAAAGCTGTCTGATAATGCCCAAAATGCAATAGATATTCTTTTAACAATTGACAGTACAAAGAGAGCTGGACTGAAGGGTTAGTATTGAACTTATTTCTTGTGTTCTTTGCACTTTGAAAATTTCAAAGTGTTATCCTCCTAAAACTTAGACTAATAAATTTTAATGGCTATTTAGGCTCCATATATAGTGTCAGAACACTTAGCAAGTCATTGTATTTGCTGTACTTCTTGTGACAAGGTTTTACTTTCCTCTTTCAAAAGGGCAGATATTGAACTTTTCTTTACCTTAACACTTTTTGCTGTGAATGTTTAGTGTTTGACATCTGACATGCCAAAGTTCACTCTATTAACCAATTCTTGTAACAGACATTTGGGGCGTCCTGGCATAACTAATTTTAGGCATATAATCAAGGTCTCTGTAGCTTGGCAGAGGAAGCCTCCTACAGAGGACAATTCAAAGGAACTATTTTAGGAATCTGCCTCTCTACACTGAATGTATAGAGAACACAGAGTTAGACAGTGGGAGTACTTTACAAAGTGTATATATAGGTTTTTCCCTTGTAGAGGGACTTAGGCTCCCTTGCTGTCATAATAGGGACTATATTTCATAAAGTTTAATAACATGGAAGGAAATTTACTGGGTGAGATAGTTCAGAAAAACAGGGAGAAATCTTTAAGAGAAAAATCTGCCTGAGAGATCATTAGACAAGGAAATTATTATGCAAGTGATCACTCTTAAAGAGATCAAAGAGTAGAAGATGAGACTAGGCCAATTCAAATTAGAGAAGGCACACATTTATAAGTGCGGCTTATGATGTCAGTAGGGAATTCTTTGACTTTTTAATGTCTCTCAAAAAGCATCTAATGTCTTAATTTGAGAGTGTTTTAGTTAAACCTCATAGTAAGGGCAATAACTTGTGTAATAGGGTGAAAATCTAATTGCCTGTGATTCATAGCAATTTAAACTAGACAACATAATGGTTTCTTCCAGTCTGAAGTTCTAGGAAATTGGTTCCTTGTCAGGACCTGTAACTGTTAACTGATCTCCTTATCTGATTTATAGCCCATTGAAGTGAAGTTGAATGAACTGATTTCAGGACAGCCATTAGGTTTTCTTCCATTGTAACTGTCTCCATCATGTTGTCCGTCCTTGTCTACCCCCACGCCAAACACACACGTGCACGCATATTCTTGCTCTCCCTCTTTCTCCAGCATGAAGTCTAAGTTGCTGAGAAATTTGTGTCACATCCCAGTGGTGTGCTTCTGTCAGCTGTTTATGTCCAGGTAACAAAGCTTATGAGCAGCAGTTGGCAGAGAACACTTGTGTCTCAAGGGTTTGGGGTTTTTTTTGACAGAGATGTGGACAGGAGGTGATTGCCAGCTATGGCATAGATCAATACTTCTTTGTAAAAGAACATGCAGTCTGCTCATCTTTCTGCTGAAGACAGCCTTCAGTACTTGAGTTCTCTTTTTAAGTGCAGAACTGTAATTTAGGCATATAGTGGATGTGTCCATTGTGTCCTTCTGGATGTATAGTAGTTTAAACTATAAGAAGGAGTTAGAAGGCTAGCCCTCTGCTTTCTTGTCTTTTGCCCCAAAATGTTAATGTTACGTTAGATTATTTGACCAGGAAATGTCAAAATGATAAACAAGTTCTAGTGTCTTAGAATTAAAATTTGTAGTGATTGTCTTGGACCAACATCCATGTACCTTTATATGTAATTCTTGCCCTTCCTATTATTCTTTCAGTTAGCTTCTAGTTTCTGTGCTGCAGGTGATAAAAATGTAGGTTTTTATCCCACTTAGCTGAAAATTTGCTTTCTTGGATTCAATCAAAGCAGCAAAGCAACTTTCATCACAGAATGATGTTTCATGATCAGAAATCAGATTATCAGATGCTACATGCCAGGAAGTCTTCTGGTCAAAATGGACAGGACAGGGAAGTTCTAGAGTCAAAAGCTTACAGCTTGGTTGGTTAACCTGCCTCCAGTAGCTGGGAAAGAGGAACCTGATGGTCTGTGGTAATTTGACCATAGGTGTTTTTTAACCTCTGTGTCTGGTGGTAGGAAAAGAGAATGATTTTAGGGGCTATACAAAGCTGATGGAACAGTCTGGCTAGCAAAGGGCAGGTGGCCTGGGATGGAGGAGGGTTGCATTGACTTCTGTATGTCCTCACTCAACCCAGAATTTTGACAAAAACTACAAACAGACTTTGTTTAAAATGTCTGTGGTGCCTAATCATGAAAAATGCCTCTTCTGTGACAGCCCCTAAGTACCTCTGATCCAGTATATGAGTTGTGTAGAATAGGATCTCTAGCTGAGGAAAGAAAGTTGGTATGACAATAGTTTGATCTCACTGAGATTGGGGATAATTGCAACCTAATTGCAATTGAGCTTGGGCTTTCCAAAAAAGTAAAACAGAACAAAACAAGTGACAATTTTTCCTCAAGTGAACAAAGTGACTGTGGGGCCTGGAGAGAAGGAAACTCCTAATGCTTGTATAAACTTCTGTTTCAGAACTGAAACAACATCCCTTCTTTCATGGTGTAGACTGGGATAATCTACAGCATCAAACTATGCCTTTTATACCTCAGCCGGATGATGAAACTGATACCTCTTATTTTGAAGCTAGGAATAACGCTCAGCATCTGACTGTGTCTGGTTTTAGTTTATAGCATCAAGATAAGTGAAATTGCTCCATGTTTTTTGCACACTTACAGGTTGTCCAATAACACTAGTTTGGTCTTACTAAGTTTTCTTGCCAAATTTAGAGTGTTTTTAGTGATCAATCTGCTTTTATTATTGTTTCCTTTATTCTGAAGTGAAACTACTGTACAAAACTTAGTTGGTATCAAGTGCCTTTATGCTACTTTTTTTATTTATCTCACTGCACCTTACTGAGAGGCCGAAGTGTTGTATTTCTTAGTTAGTAACACTTTACTTGGCAAAAGATTGTTCTTTTTAAGTGTTGTGTAACCAGTTAGGAGGTGGGGAACTATTTTACTTTAAATGTAATAGGGAAAGGACATGCATACATGCTAATTGCTTTAAATACAACTTACCTACCTGTGGTTCAATGTAATCTCATTTGGGAGTAGTCCTTTGGAACCAATTTGAATATATATCCCTTGTGCAAAACTGATGTTCCCATTCATGATGGGAAACTAAAGTCTGAACTGTTGAAACACTTTACTTCTCTGTTTATCTTATTCCAAGAAGGGTTAAGACAGGCAGTGTTGTTCAGAGTTAACTCAGCAGTACATGTCCTGTCAGTGTTGTGAAGATTGCCAATGGTTCTAATGCTTGTCATCCTTTCCTGGACAAATGGGGTAAGGAAAGAAAACTTGGGGCAATTCTATTAGTCAAATACTTTGTTGAAATTGTTGTATTGTAACCACTTAGAACATGCTGTAGGAGGATGGACTTGAGCAGCACACATTTTAGCAATTACTTGTTTTAAACAGAAAATACTGAGTTTGTGTGTTTGCATTCTTTCTTATGTCAGATGTTAGAAAACAAACAAAAAAAATCACCTGAGTGTTGGCTAATAAGTGAAGTATTATTGATATTGAAGCTGCTATATATTAAAGACTACAATGTATTGCAAGTTAACAGACTATTGTATTGTAAATTCACAACAAGATTTTACTAGATTTTACTAGAACTTGGTATCTTTTCAGTATTATACTTTCTAATTAGGGGGAAATTGTCTTTAAATATACTTCAAAAATACAACATGAGAAAATTTGCATGGGGGCTAGATTTTAAAGGTTCACTGCAGCTAATACTGATTAAATTACCTTCTTTTAATAGTTTTTTCTTTTTCCTGCATAGGTATCTTTCTCAGCTGGCTTATTGAAGATTTTTATTTTTCAGGTTTGTACTTGTTAGTTAAAAGATCGCTTGTGCTGGCTGGTGTTGCCAGCCCCAGTGGCTTTATGCCAGAAGCCTAGCATTTTGCTTTTGCCAACTGACTTTCAGACTGTTTCATGAATTGACATTTCATGGCGGAAGGAATGAGTTGTCCCTTCATTGCGCAGCTTCCTGGAACACAAGGTTTAGTGAATGGAATTCGGAGTAAACACTATTCACTAGGTTTCCTGCTTGTCCTTTCAGATAGCTAAGAAAGAATCAGGAAGGGAGTGGAAAAAATCCTAAGATTTCTTAGAAGGGACAAAAGAGAGCTAATTGCTAACAGTTCAGAATGCTTGTGTTATTGTGTGCCTTGACCTAGAGCTGGGATTCATCATATTGAAATAGAATTTTGGAAAGTTGCAAGACATCTGTGACTTTTACTCCCTTCACTAAGGGCTTCATTTCTGAAAACTTCTAAACTTATTGAATTTAATGCTACATGAAAAAAATGAGTAAAGAATTGCATGTAATATATTACTGAAGCATGATCAATAGAAGACTAATTCTCCAAATGAGAACAGAAGTTCTTTAGTATAACTTTACATTAAAAATACAGACTTCTCCTTTGTGTACTTGAAATTTACTGAACCCCAATGAAAAATAATACCTTAATTGAAATCACTGCTATTTTATGCAATTCATTTTTACATTTGTAGCAATGTTACTTAGAAAAAAGACTAGTCTTATGAGAACATCAGTTTCACACTAAGGAAAAATCCTCTATAAAAACATGCTAGGTAGGAAATGATGTAAATTTAACACCAAAACTGTTGTGTTCAGTAGCTTACAGGTGGTTACAACATTTCCCATTTTGCAGTATAATGCATTCACATTATAATTAAGAATTATTTCAGGGAGTTAATGGATATTTATCTTCAAAATGTCAGACTACTGCAATTTTTTTTTCTTAATCAGCTGTGAGGATCAAGCAAGCTTTTATTTATAACCCTTTTAACCCATCACAATGAACTACGGAACTACTTAAAGGTCTGATGACTTTTAAGCAACTAATGCTAACATAGTTACATAGAACCAGAGATGATAGTATACTGAAGCATTAGGCAGAAAGAATCTTCATAACTTATTATTTCGTTCTAAACCTCAAACCTTCTAGAAGATCATGGTTCTTCTACCATAGTTTTATGATGCAAAACAAAAACAAATACTACAGAACTATATATAAGCCAGCTGCCCATCAGAATGCCTAATGTAAACTGTATCACTGTAGCATGTGTACACTGCTGTCTGACTGGTTAAATTTTGCACAATTAGCACTGAAGACTTATTGTATCCCATTCTATTCAATATCTTGTTTTTATCCTGATGATAGCAAACATAGAGCTTAGTATTACATGCTGATTGATTGATTTTTCTAAAAATGTGTCCTAGCTTTATTCTTCAACTTAGTTTGTCTCAAAGAGCCTCCTTGTTAATTCAAGTGGGGGGGGGGGGGAAATGGTGTTGATGCTCAACTTGAAAGACAATACAGGGAAAAGTACAAAAAAAAAATTCAAATGTAGTAGCTGAAGATGATTAAAGCTGCTTCCTGTTAGTAATCAACTACAGCTGTGGAATATCACTTGGCAGCCAGCTGTGACCTGTTTTTTGTTTTGTTTTTGAAGGCCTAGGCTTCTCTTCATGTGCATAACCTACATATAAATGCTGTAGCTTCCACGTTATCTGTCACCTGGGCAGAAGTGTGCTAAAAACTGTAAAGATCAGTAACTGTCATGCTTCCTTATACAGCAATAGCTGTCTTGGATGACTGTCACTACCTCTAACTTGCTGTTATACTTGCCTCTGTGTTGCACAAGGTTTAGAGATGAAGATACTGAAATGTTGACGTGTTCTTGAGCTAATAGGTTCCAGTCTCAGTATGATCAGGGTTCACCTATGGTCACTTTTCCAGTAAACTATATTCTTTTGCTATCTGTTAGCTTTTCTAAAAATATACTTTGCACTCTGTCCTATATAAAAATAAATAAATAAACACTGCAGTCAGTCTTGCCATAGCCTACTGCTGTATTTTTGACTTAGTGTTAGGTCACCAGTATTGGTTTTCTTCTTTTTGACCCTGCCTTAATTTAAACATGTTATTCTATAACTGGGGGAAAAAAATACTGTTCTTCCCCTAAGAAAGGATTCTGATTATAGATAAGGAAATTCTATTAAAGTAGAAACAAAGTTTTTGCTGTGCAGTGTGTGAACAGCTTATCTAAAGCATTCAGATGAAAGACTTTCTGCAGCTTTTAAATTTTATGGGCTGAGATTGCAGTGCTCCTGTGCTGAACTCAGTGGTATTACCTGCATGTACTAGTATCTCTTCAAAACTTTTCCTGTTGTCCACAGATCAAAACCCCTTGGTGTAATATTGTATTCCTTAAGTATCACTATCTCTATCACTATCTCTGTTGCTTTTTCAGTTAGTAATAGTGTGAACATGGTGATCACAAAATAATGAGGGAAAGATAAGCAGAACTTTAGTAAGGATAAGGAAGTACTTGCCCCTTTTGCTGTTAAGGAACAGAAAGTAGCTATGTGTGTTGCAGCTATCCTTCTCCAAAGATGCTTACTGAAGTTTAATTTTCTAAGCTCTTCCTTGTATCACAGTCCTGGAAGCACTTCAGTTCATGGCTTGCTGTCTACTCCCTGCAATCCTTATTACAAGCTATGCTTGCATATTAAGGGGAGGAGAGCAAGGAGTCCTCAGATGCTCTGTAATCTCTGCTCCAGCTCTGCTTCTCTGCAGTTACTAGAAAGAGTCACATGACAGTGGCTCCATCTCCTGCAGCGCTGCCTGTGCTGCAATAGGACTGGAGCAGGAGGGAGAAAGAGCTGGTGCTGAGAACCTAACAGGTGCCCCCACCCACCTCAGACTTGCTCTGTTCCAGTTCCCTGAACTGAAAACCCATGAGCATTGGGAGTCTCTTCCACATGGCTTCATCCAAAGGAAACCTAGATCATCTACTTTGAGATGAAGTTTGATTCACTGGATAAAACTAGCTGGAGACTGACTTCAAGTGCAATCTGGAGCTCAGCCTGGATGGTTCCAGTGCTACTCAAAGCTGTTAGCAGCCCTTCTGTGGAGAGCACCAGCTGGAGCAACATACTCCAATTCTCAGCCCCAAGGGTCTGTTTATGCCCTTGTCTCTAAGTTAAGGCTGTGTCTCTTTGTACTCCAGCAAATGATAAAAGTAACTTTCCTTACCCTTTAACAAGCTAATTAGAAATCTGTTCAATTTTCACAGGCTATGTCATCCTGAGTGTGCGATACCCATACCAGCCAAAGCCCAGTTATACAGGAGTTATAGGTAAATGGCTATGAAAGCAATGTTGCTTTGTATTACAGCCTTAAGATTGTGGCTGCTTCTTCATGACACAGCTAGCATGCTCCTCTATACAGCTAAAGCATCAGGGTGCAGCATTTGCTAAACAATAAGAAAATCCAAGATTAAATGCCAAGAATATTAAGGGATTGATTTATTGAAACATTAATAAATAACAAAGATAACACATGCCTGCATTTATTTCACTGGGAAGCTAACAGTTAAGTACCTTTGGGAATGTCTATACTGTCTCTAAAAGCTAGACACCTATATCTAACATTCTTTGGAACTGGGAGAGGTGCTCTATAGTGCTTCTTCCTGTCATCAGACATGCTGCCATAGTTTTTTTTTTTTAAATCACGTTTAAGCTAAAATATCCTTCCTCTGTAATAATTTCTATCATTTCATGATATTAAATCAATCACTTGAGGAACTTTAAGCAACAGGCGCAATGCCTTTAGATGGTAGTAGAACTTCCATTACAACACCAGCTTTGTTCAAACCTGAATTTTCAGGGTATCTTGGGCCAGAACTGATCTCTGGCATATCAAACCATCGGATTGTTGCAGCAGTCTTCAGGGATGTTCTGGTTATTGTATTTTTTAATTCAGCTTTACAACAAAGAAAATCAGAAGAGGGAAAATCACTTTAAAAAAAAAAAACACTGAACTAAAAACAAGATTAAAATTGCTCTGGTAATCACCGAATTTAATGTTTGTCTTATACTGTATAAAAATGTAGCTTGTATGAAAAATGCTTTCCAAACTATAAAAAATTTTCAGGAAGGACAGAAAACAACTTTCCTCAAGAATAATTTGTAATATTTACTCTGGCTGAAAAATGAAAGCACATAAATAATATGGTGTCATTTTTAAATATTCAAACCTTAAGCATAGGTTATGGTATGATGTAATTATTTATAGTAAATGAATGTCTTAAATTTGACAGAAAACTAGTATTAAATGCACTTCCATTTTCCAGAGATTTAGATAACTTACATAATCATTTAAAAATTAACTGTAAAGCCTGCTTTTTGACTAAGCAAACTTCACAAGGTTGTATGTTTATCTGCATACTGGTTAATAAGTACTCCGTGAAAGAAAAAGAATCAGCACCAAAATTAGCTTAAAATTGTTTTGCAAGGAAGTACAAGGATAAGAGAGAAACACAAGAACTGATTTTTTCTTAAAATGAGTGGAAAAAGTCCACAATAGATTAGGACTAGATAAGATCTTATTTTAATTCAACATAACCTGACAATAGAAAACTTAAATACACTCAGCTTTCTAAAATTTTAAAGATATTCTTACGATCTAGTTTTTATCTCAAATTAAAGCACCTTGTGCATTAACTATATATTTCACTTAAAACAAGGTGTTGTCATCAAGAATACAATTATCAAAGTTAAAAATATTATAAGGTGCAGCCTTTTTAGATGGATCCCTTGTACCGCACACTGCTTTCAAAATGATACTTGACAGTTCCCCTGTTATTAACAGTTCTGACTTGCAAGATATATGGCAATTCCCTAAACTTTTACAATCTTAAAGGATAAGTGAAACATTCAACTTTCATTTTTCACCCATTTACAAGGAAACTTGTCCCACAGTAGTTTAGCAGTAAAAATAACCAGTTGAACTGCTCAGAGCTATATTGTATTTTCCCCCCATCAGCTTACAGTGTATAGAATTCATACTTCACTACTGCTTTCATCTGATAGTATATCCCTGTGAAAAACAGGCAGAGATATTGTGATTGTAAAATTATTTCTATGTTAAAGTGATTTTACATATTTTCCATTTATTCTTTTACAAAGATGACATTTTCCCCATTATCTGACATCAGCAAAACCAGAAATTACTGAAGGCCCACCCACAAGCACGTTCCAAACAATTATTGTTCATGGGGTTTTAAGGATGGAATTAAGTTTATTTTATTTGTAACCTAGGAGCAGTGAATCATTCAAGTATCAGTAATGTTAGTCCTTAAATGCTTCGCTCAAAGGTAGTACAAAATATTACTATAACAGAAGGAACATCATCCCAGATCCTGAGGTTCTATGAGAAGTCAGAATTCCTTCACCTTCCAGGGCCTTCTAGTCCTAGTAGCCTTTAAGCAAAATCATAAATTCTCAGTTCAGTTTTCTGAAAGAAGAATCAAATAAATTAGTTAAAGGTACCTTCACATATGAGATGATTTTTCATTTGGCTAAACATCTGAAATCAACTAAGTTTAAATGGGAATGATTTCTAATCTATTAAGTCCAACACTGCTTTGTGACACCCTAAAATTTGCCCTCAAGTTAAAAAAATAATCTATGTTTACAGAACTAGCACAACTTTCACCAAGGAATAAAAAATAAAAACATGAAGAATTCTGAACTGCAGATGAAATTAATACTGTTACTTCCTACAGTACAGGACAAGAGAGGAGTTTGTGGTAAAGGAGAACAACAGTGCCTGACCCCATCAAGGGTTTGCTGACTTGCAGCAGAACAATTACAAGCTGTTTTCCAGCAACTCCACAAAACATGCAATCGTCCTAGAATGGTCCAAAATCATGAGCTGAATGTAAACAACTTGCAATCATTATTAAATTTTTTTTTTTTTTTGTGATCTGTTTTTGGAGCATTTACAATTCAAGGTTTACAAGCTTTCTTCAGTGAAGGCTACAAATATCAGTACCCAAATTTTCAGCATTAAGTTCCATATAAAGGAACGAGACAGCTTAGGAGGCTAAAAACAAGTCCTAGAACAGCTACACCACCATGCAGGAGGTTGCTGAGAGTGAGGCAAGCTCCCCCTTCCAGGGGCGTGCCCTAAACAGAGCTGTAGGCTACAGAAAGCCTTTTCACCATCACTTTCATTAACTTGCTCCATTATGCGGCAGAGATTTCAGGAGTTATTGGCGCTATGGCATCATATGAAAACCTCACATGGTAGCACAGACTCTCGGGTTTTGGTCCAGGCCAGTTGATGCATTTTACATCCAAAAGTTATTAGAAACACAAATATGTAGTATAGTCAATACATGTCTTGTGTACAGCTGTTGCTTAAAACACATTAACAACATGTAAGCTAGATCTGGCAATGGGACAACGCTGAAGGAATCTTTGTTTCGCAATCCTGTTTTAGTTCTGAGTTCTGAGTGTACCAATAACTTCTCTTCCTACCAGTTGCTAAAGGAGATGAACTCCCAATGGAAAGGTGATGGAAACAGAAGGAAACAGATAATTCTTAAATCCTGGCTACAGGAAGGTGTCTTTAAAAACAAAGAGAAAGGCTGAAGAACACAGAAGTTTCTTCAGTTGTTTCTGTTCCTGAAGTTCGTATTCATCTTAGGGCAATTCATGAATGAGTAAACAGAGTACGGACTACCTGGGGTTATGCTGCCTCTGTGTCTGGCACTGTTACTACCATTAGTGGACCATAATACCAATCCTGGTGTCCAGAACTCAAAAAGGATGTTGATAAACCATGGAAAGTTCAGGGGAGAGCCACCAGAACAATCACAGGATTGGAAAACAACTTTAAAATGAGATTCCAGTTGCTTCATCTGTTTAGGTTAGGCAAGAGAGGATTAAGAGGTGATCTGGTTATAGCAATAAAGTACTCATGGAAAACAAATCAAAGTCTTTCTGCCAAGTAGATAAAGACTTAGGAAAATCCAAGAGATGAAAGTTGAAGCTAGAAAAATCCAAACTAAAAATAATGTACTGTTTATTTATTCATTTAAGCAATGAATCATTAGGACACTTTATTAGCAAAATTGCTGGATTGGCTGTTTTTCTAAAAGCTGGTTTCTGATTGAACCTGTGATTTGATTCAGGAAAGGCTTGTGGTTTGTGCTATGGAGGTCAGAGTAGATGATCAAAAAAGATTTACAATAGCAACATACATGAAGAAAAGAGAAACATGGCAATTCCAGAGCTAAGAGCTAAACAACATTAAAGTTCATAGGAGCTTCACAGAAGACAACAACAACTGTACTGATTTTAAAGAACTTTGTCCTTTTTGATGAAATGGAAATCTCCATTTATCAATGCAGAAGAAAAGAAAAACATGTATAACTGCCTGAAAAGCCTTAATAGTGATGTCTCTGGTTTCATCAGACAATGCAAGTAATGTCAGTACTGCCAGTTACAGCTCTGAGACAGGGAATTATGTCAGACTTGAAGCCTTTACTGCCATCATACTGTTTACTGTTTGAGAGAAAGCCATTAATGTGAACTTTCAAATATTAAAAAATTACAACAATTTAAGCTAATTCTAGTAAGACCTATGCATATGCAGACTCTGCAGGCAGATGCAAAGGGAAAAAAGCTTAAGAGCAAAAGGTAAGCATATACTAAGCTAACAAAGTCAGGTGTGAGGTTTAAGTAAGCATGTAACAACTAGAGAACATTTGTTTGATCTTTTGATGCTTGGAGAGGTTAGGAAATAGGTAAGAAGAGAATAGAACTGTCCTTCAGCTGAAGGAAGCCAAAGCAGACATTGCAAAAATACTGTAGCAAATTGCTAGTAAATGTTAAATCTGAAATAGGTAACATATGGGACTCCATAAAGGATTGTGTAGGGGGAAATTTTTCACATGGCACAAGGAAACTAGGGAGTCTAGCAAGCAGCGAGAATCACTCAGGATACTGGGAGTGAGAGGGTCAAGAATGCCAAAGAGACACCTCCAAGCCATCCAGCCTCAAGTGCTTAAGTGTACTCACTGAAATCATTTATTTTGCATCGCACTTCATGGATTTAACCTTAGCAGCCTTTAGTGAGCATGCCACATGCAGAGTCAAATTAAGAAATACTTTCTTATGCTGAGGAATTTTCAAGAGTAGAAAAAGTATCCATGTCTCTTCCCGTAATTTCAAACTAATGGAAAGCGCTCCTCCTAGCTTCCAGCCTTTCTTGTTGAGTATTTACTTGTTTTTTTGTGACTGAAACACACACCTTCCTGTCATGGTCATACCAAGGACTCTGTTATATAATTTGCTTTATTAGCCTGGTATCTTCAGAGCTATTAGCCACTGATACATAAAATGGAACATTAAGCAAGATAAGTCCTGAAATAAAGACCTCAAGGAAACCAGATACATCAAAAGCAATGATTATCAAGCTCCCCATTTTGATACTGACCTGAAGTTTCAAATATATGTGAAAGCCATATTGAGACTATATCCTTGCATTATGGTTATGCCTGAAGGCAATATTTTATGTCCTGTCTCTCTAAATAACACAGAATATTTCATGTTGGTTTCAACAGATGAAATACCAAATACATGCCCTATTAAATGCAAGTCTTTACCTTCGCTTTCTTTGAAGATATACATGCACCAACCACTGGGCAATAAATGGCCATACAATAGCAAAAGCTAAAATACCAGGAGAAATTTCGAAGGGCCACCATGATGGTTTCTAAGGAAAACAGAAGAAATTCTAGTAAGCAGTCTGTACACTCGTTGAATACTACACATGTACTTCATAAACTCTTCAAATGCTACAAATATCAAAGTAGAAAATATTAGTAAGTAGAGCAGAAACAATTTCCATTTCATTGCAAGATTCATCTGTCAAATAATTTCTTCAGACACATTATTTTATATCTTCCAGTCAAGGGAGAAACATGACAACAAGCACATATTAAGAAAACTAGATACAGAATATTCATCATCATCATCTTTTTTCTCTGTTCACACTACTTTTTTACAAAAATAAAAAACAATATTTTACCTTGACAGAGGAGGCAGGCTGGTAATTTGAGAGTAGTGTTGCAGATCTTGCCTATAAAGACAAAACAAGGCTGATAAGTATCAAAAAGGAAACTGCAATTAAAATTTTTCTGCTTCACAAAATGAGAAAATGAAGTTCTTCATCTTGCAAAGGCTTTGCAATCTGTCTATGACAATGTGAGAAACAGAACTTAATGCCTGTAATCCCATCCCTAGAAAGAAAGCTTTTCCTTAACTTTGTTAAGGACCAGAACTACTCCCCATGTAACCCACCTTTCACCACCTAGTTTCCAGCTTATCTCTCATGCTTCTGTTATTCTTTATAACATTTTTATCACATTTTTACATGTTAAAAAAAATGAGTCAGTGTCACTTTCTGGACCTCTTTACACTTTCTCAAGGTTTCCCTGCCCCAGTTGTCATCTCAGCTTCCTCAAGTTCCCACCAGCTGCAAGCCAGAGTAGAAATACCAACAGCTAAATTTGCATGTATAGTGTTTAAACTGTATATAAAGGTAAAAAACTTTGTTTTAGTGTGACTTGAGCTACAGCTACAGGCATGTCTAACAGCAGAAAGGAAAGAGAATACTTCATCCTACATCATCTAGGCAACTCCAGAGAATCAGAAGTACAAGAAACTTTTCAAGACTGCTCCCATACACATTGTGGTACTTTCACAGAAACAAAGCAGTCTGTTTTCTAGGTCTTTCTTAATCAATATGAGTTTGAGCTAGAAGCTTCCTGACCCTGCTTCTCCTCAGATAAGGATACAGCATGAACTTCTGGGAAGAGGTCTTTTACTACTTCATATATAATTTGGATTGAAAAAAAAAATTAACTTTGATTCTTGAATAGCTATGATGAAACAAAATCACAGCTTTAACAAATCCCTTTCTCTGACTGCCTTAGATTTGGAGTATGTGTATCCCATAGGATACTACTTGCACAGCTTTCTAATTCTCGAGATCAAAATATATCTCTACAGCAAGGCAAACAAAACCATTTTCAGAACCATTTGCTGGTTCAACTATATTCACAGCACATTTTATTCTCTCAAACACACTAGTAAGCGTATGAGTATTTTCACTGAAATAGAAGGAAAAGAAACACTATATCAATAAAAATCTACGCTTGCTTAAAACTTCTTTTGTCTACCCTGTATACATGATGTGAAATTCCAAGAAAACTAGATTACTTTGGGGGGAAAGAGTGCTATGAAGAATGAAGCTGGTAACTGAATAATGGACTCAGGAGTTCTGCCTGCAAACATTTACCAATCTGGAAAGTTAAGATAATTTCTCAATGCCTTTGAAAATGCTTTGAGATTTACTGTCAAACACATAACATATGGGAGTAGATATTACTAACATTAACTACAGAATCTCTGTATAGCGACTGTATAATATGTATCCACAAGCATGACAGAGATTAGTCTAACAACAAAAATCAGCAAAATAATATGGTTAATTTCTAGGTCAAAATGCATGTTTTTACTAACACGTACAAGAGTCCTGAATTGTGTTCCTCAGAGTAGGTACCATAAAGCTGTGTGTAAAATTTTAAGCTGAAATAAATTACAAAACATAATTGAAATTTCCCTACATACTAAGAAAATATGAAATTTTAATTTGAAAAAGCATAAAAATATCCAAGGAAATTTAATAAAATGTAATCAAGCACCTTCAATGAATAATCCAACTAGGATTTTACCTGTGAGGCTGTAACTGCCTCCAGCATATGTAACCTCTGAAGGACGTTCTGCATGTCTTCCTGTAACCGCATCAGCAATACTGCAATCTGTTCATTGAGGCTACCCTGGGGTCCTCTGTCTGATCCCCAGCGCTCTCCGTCCCCTCCACTACCCATCTGGCCACCTTGTGCACCATCGCCTAGGGGCTGAAGTCTGTGCCCTGTGTTGAAAGGGAAAAAATAGATATATGAAACGCAGAATGAGCTACCGCTTCTGTTGAAAATGTTTGTTTTTATCAGTTTTATAATTTTCTCCCTCCCCAACTTAGTTCAGTACTTCTAATCACAGGCTATATTTATGGGCGGTTCAAAAGCACGAGGAGGTTATTACAACATCATCTGAGCTGTTTCCCTACAGCATCAGCATAACAGTATCTTTCAAGGTCCTAGAATTGCATAAACATTTAGCAAAAAATTATTAATTCAGATCCCATCAAGCTCAGCAGTGACTTCTATCCTACTGAAAAGGAAGTGAGAGCTGTCTTATTATCAAGGGTAGGGATGTTTTCAGTGCGGGAGATTCTCCAGCTGGAATGCAAAGGGCATTGGAACAGAGTGACAAGAAGATAATTGTTTGAAATGTACTATACTCCTTTAAACTTTATACAACTAACCTGTTTCTGCTTACAAGTAGCAAACATTAGTAAAACACAAAAGAGAGAAGGGGAAAGGGCTAAAACAATGTGCAGTCCCATAGTATGTTCTTCATAATAGTTTTTGACATAAGAGTTATTTTGGGATATTTTAATTTCTGCATCTGATAATGTAAAGGTGCCACATAAAAAGGTGTGTTATTTATAAATAAAGTACTTTCTGACTTTTTACCATAGGAAAAGTAAACTTTATCCTTGACTTAATAGAAAAAGTAGAGTGGAATATGGTGCTGCTCCTAAATGGAAGTATTTAAATGTTATGAAAATGTATAGAAGAGGTTCAATATATACGGAACATCTGAACTATTAAGTGATTGTTTCATCTTAGGTTTTTAAGACCATATTAGACAGTATCAGAATCACTCAAAAGCATGGCTAACACTCCAATTATATAGAAAACAATGTGTCAGCAATATGTTTCCAAGATGTTCCACGGTTTCAAGATACCATGGAAGTATAAATGCATGCACATTTAAAAAATAGGTATGGAACTTGCACAGAAACTCTTCTCATGCACAGATGCATTTTAAAGTTACATTTCTAAATAGGACACGTGCTATAAACAGTAGCTGAAGTGTAAGGTAGGCCAAAACACAATGCTTATTCAAATTCTCCCTAGCATGAGAACATCCTTTCACATTATTATTATGAATGCAATAAAAACTCTGGATGCAAAAGCTGATTGTTACCCACAGGAATTAGGATTCATTATCTATTTTTATTGTGAAGGATGGAAGCACTGTATAGCATGACTATGTTACCGGTCAGTATTGGCAAGCGGTTCTCAGGCACCAGTAATTTATGGCAGTCAGGCAAGAGAAAACAAAAGCAGCATGTGCAATACCTCTTCCTCTTCTGACACCATAAAAATCCACTTTTTCTCCACCTTTCTTCTCCTTGTGAGGGCCCCCACTATTGGCTTTGCCATCTTCTCCTCCACACTTGACTTCGCCTTTTTCTTGAACTGTTCCTTCTACGTTATTTCCAAGTTGGAGATTCCCATAAGTCATGCCAGCATGTCCTGGAAAATCTGTATTTTCTAACAGAAGACTGTGATCTACATCCAAGAAATGGGATGAACGCTTTAAGGATCCTTTGGCTGATGTGATGATCTCCAAGGGCTACAAATTAAATTAGCAAGTAATTAAATTCAGTAAAATGTAAAAGGTAACCAATAAAAAGAAAGAAGCATCATCTCTTCTTTCACTTTAAGAAAATATTTTGCCCAGCATCAAGACTTTTCTTTTAACAGGAGCAATATTTTCCCCACAGAATGTGCTCATTATTGTCTAAGTGTCCTTTCAGATTTGAAAAAGTTATCCACTCATTTGAGGCAAATATTCTGAAAACAGTGGTAACACTTAAAGTTATGTGGGAATTACTTTAGACATTTCCAAGATACAGTCATATGCAGTAATCACTAAAATTGAACATTGAAAAGATCTGAAAATGTTCACTTTTTCCTTGTAAGGTTGGCTTGGCCTCACAGACAGTGAAAAGGTATCCTAACTCAAATTGGTGAGCCACACTGTCAGAAGTCACATGGCATTACTTGAGTAGGCAGTGTTTACACTGACTGCAGGTTGTTCAAACCTGTTCAAAACTACCTGGCTCTACCTGCACCTTTCAAATAAATAAATAAATATATAAATAAATAAAGGTCATAATAGTCTCCCATCAACTTTATCTCTCAAAGTCTGTGGTATGTAGGAAGATATTAAAAATGGATGGTATACACATATTGATAAGGTCACAATTACATGTTCCAGAACACGATTGCCTTAAGGCGGTACCAGCACCACTCTGCTCAGTGCAAGGACAAGCATCTGCACTACATGGTGAAGCAAACTGGGGACTTGAGCTAGCTGAAGAATAACTCCATGAGAAAGCCAAAACAGCCAAAGGAAGCGGTAAAGAAATGGAAACAGCTGCCAAAATCCTGTTTGTCAAATAGTATGTTCATAAACCCACACGATCAGAGGTTAAGAAGCTGCATTTGCTAAATTTTTTGCAGTAAAAATACAGCTTTATTTTTTCACAGAACTTTTTCTAGTTTGAATTAGACAATCTGTAGTTCATTTATGTTTTTATTTACATCTACCTGAACATTTGTAATTTTGTTCAAGACTGGATCTTTTCTCACACAGGTTGGGAAATATGACAAAGTATCCACCCACCTCAATTAAAGAGTCTCAAACAAGCTCAAAGGATACAGAAGACAATTGGGAAATCACCTATATAATAGAGCTTGCAGCACTTCTACCAAATCCCCTTTCCCAACATGCTTCACTACCAGGTAAAAGTCTGATGTACTAAAAGTAATTCTCTAGATCCTCAGGAAGCAGTTGAACAAGAGAATGGTACAATATTACAGTACTCGTCAGGCTTTCTGAGTCCACACATCATTCACATGCTCTTCCTCAGAATCAGGAAAAAATTAGGTGTTTGAGTACGATCGACAAAGTCCATGCTTAAACTGGACCTCCTTCAGAGATCCAAGCAAGTAGGTCAACTAAGATCACAGTTAATAAAAGATAGGAGCACAAATTCAGTCAAAATTAAGCCAGCACAGTTGGTGCCCACCTTTCGTATAAAAGTCAGATGTATCTTAGAGCTGAAGAAGGTAGAAGAGCCCCTGAAAATCATGATCATCTCTCACTTCTTTAGACCTAGGCTACTTTCCAGCCACCTACTTAGGCTTACTCTCCATTCATTCTAAGAAACAAATGCAGGATTCATGAGGCTGGAAGAAAAGAGTGCAAAAAGCACAGTTGCAAAGACATTCCACTGCTTCTTAGGGATAGCTGGATCTGGTCCCTACATATGTTGCAAGGCCCTAAATCCATTTGTGGACATAGCTCTTAGTTTCTTTGTGCTGTTATTTTTGGCACATCTTCCCCTCACGTGAATGATCTGAGGGCAAAGATTTCAAGGCTTTTAGATCAGTGGCAACCAAAGTGTAAAAGATTGACAATAAAAAAAGCAAAAATGGTTGCTAGAACAGGAGAAAGGTATACGTGAGTTACTTCATTCACCTCTGCATGTCCCAGTTCATCTAACAGATGGGAACGTATTTAAAAATCAACTTACCAATTTCAGAATGTTACTAGAAACACTAAGCTCTTACCTCTTCTAGTCCAAGTTGCTCCATAGAGTCACAATAAATTTCACTGTCTGAATCACTAGTTAAGTGCGGAGCTCCTGAGATCTCTTCAGTATTCTCTTCATTTGCACCTGTACGTAAGGGAGGGATGCACACATGCTTTCTAAATAAGCCAATCCTGGCAAAGAGTAAAGCAATGAGTTAAAACATCTAGATGAGCTTCAGCTCCTGCCCCTTTCATCTACTATTATCATTCTAAAGTTAGATTAAGAATAAAGAGGTTATATTAATACAAAAATTATATAAAACTTTTACTAATGGCAAAACTAAACCTCATGTTGATATTTGTTTTATAAGATGAAAAATTTAATTCTACTTTGCTCATTCTGCTCTCCTACCTAATCTCAGTATAGAGTAGTTTTGCCTTAAGTTATCAGTTGGTTCTAAAATGATGTATTTAGACATCACTTTCACCAACTAGGCATTTATAATATGTTCAGTCTTTGGAAATGACAAATACAGATATTAGTGATTTTCATTTCATTACAGACTAGTTTTCAAATGCAAATAGTATTTGCACATATAACATAATGATTTTAGAAAAAAGCAATTGCATTTCTGTGTATTTGGCCTCCCTCTCTTTGAATTCATCTCTTTTTCTGTAAAAAAAATAATATTAATCAAATGTAATAGCAATATAAAATAAAGTTTATATATATATATATATAAAAATAAATAAATAAATATATATATATATATATATATGAGTATTCTTCAGGATTCTATAAATAGAAGACATGGCTGCTTGTCTCTGAATCCCAGGATTAAGCTTTCAACAGAAGCAATATTTTCCAAGCAAAACATACGAAAATTACAACATAGTCTTGCAAGGACAATACCTTGGTGAGCAGTATTATTAGCTAGTTCTAGGCTTTGCTCTGTTTTCTTTATTTCTTCCTCCACATTCAAGCCATTCAGGGCAGATTTGGTCTGGATGCCATTCTGCACATCTGGGATAAAGCTGTCCTTGTAACAGCCATTAGTGACAATACTTTCCAAATTCTTAGAAGCTGCTGAGTCTGGCTTCACATTCTTATATTCTGTAAAAGAGTAAGAAAATGCTGCAAATAGAAAGGTAGATGCCTAATAGCTCAAAACATATTTCTTCATGTATCTAACTTTCTGATGGGCTCTATGTTTAATGTATCTGCAGAACAAAATATAAGAATTCAGCTAGATACACATTCATAGGGATAGTTCTGTTCCTGTAAAAAGTGTAAGTATATTTTTTTATTTTGCAAAATGAGGGAATGATATTTAAAACATAAGTAAGCAAATCCACTGCACGTCTCACTGATAAATTAAAGAATTACCATAATGTCCTTGGAGGGGAAAAAAACTGCACAGAATTCTAAAAGCATACTTTCATTTCATTTCCATTTGAGACTGGTATTTTCTCAAAACGCTTTATGAATCCCCTAAGCAAATCTCACCAAAAGTTCTCTTTTATTTTCTCTGAAGAAAAGAAATGTGATTTTTAATTCTCCTGTTTCATCCCATGCATCCACTCACAACTCCTACAAACAACACTGGCAACAAAAACCAAAACAATGCAGGGTATGCTGTAGACTTTGAGCTAACATATTAACAGGACTTCCTACATGAATCAAAATTTTTCTGTATGGGATAGCTCACAAACTTGTCCTAGGCTTTTAACCTAGGCTGAGACATTGCCATTTTTCAAACATATGTGTATTTACATAAAATTCTCCTAAAGTAGTACAGCATTCATGATTCTTTGGGATTTTCTGCCACTTAGATGAGTAAGAATGAGTTTGAAAGAAACATTGGTCCAAGCCTAGAAAACATACCCTTTCCATTTAGCTGTAGTTCTTTTTCTTCTTCTTCATGAAGCCCTTCTTCTTCTGATTCAGCTCCACTATCACTACTTTCAGCTTTCCCATTCACAGCCTTTATATTTGGAGTGGAAGTCATGACATTACTAAGGTCTAAGCAAATATTCAAAGGGGACAAAAAGATATTTATATATTAAACCAAAAAAGGTACAACCCCCCACCCCCAAAGTACTAGTCAATAGTTCTACAAATGTATTTCCATATTAGAAAATATACCAAATAATGACAGCCTTAATTCTGTAAGTTCTTCCTTAATTATTTTTAATACTTCTCTTCCATGGCTCACCACAAAATGCCTAACTACTGGCAAATAGATCCTCAGTGTTTCTGAGGAAGCCAGCTGAAAGAGATTCACTCCAAAGTCCCAGATTAAGACTATTATCTATATTTATGGCAAAGTTGCATTAATATTTTACCTAGGATTGATGTGGCCATTTTCTTTTAAACCTAGGATTCAACACTTATACAGAATGTTCCCTTTTGGGCTGAAATGCTTCAAAACTGCTCTCAACTCAAAGGTGAATTTTGAAACATTCTATTCAATTATGTGAGTAATAGGAGTCTGAGGAGGGGAAACATAATATCCCATGCATCCTTCTGCAGCAATTGAAGCAGACACAAAATGTGGTAATAAGATTTAAGTTTATACAGATCTTTATCTGGAAAAGTACATATGAAAATAAATGCATATGCACAGATTTCAGTGAAAATAAGATGAAATATATACACTGAGCCTTTGTTTGCATGTCTAATTACATAAATATTTAAAAAAACAAGTCTCCTTGAAATAAACACTTAAGAGGATACAAAGCAACTGCTAAATCCCTGTTTTTTTATTTCTGTGATCACTTCAAGGATCACATATTACAACAATTATTCACTGTACAAAGAATTGTAAGGTAAAGTTTCTTTAAAAACTACTGAAAATTTAAGGGACAATTCTATCACTGCATAAAAAAAAGTTTATATACATAGTGATGATTATTTAAACCTTGTACATTAGCACAGAGTGACTAATGTACAAACAGGACCCAGTTACAATGGGATACTTGCACATTTTACTTGTTGACTACAAGGCTGAACTCTGTCCATTTTAATTGTCATCACAGCTTTCCATTTGCATAATTTTTACATTATCTTGTCAGAGCCTCCAAAGATTATTTCTTACATTTAGGTTTCACATTAAACAGCAAAATAATATCCAATTATACCGGAGTTGCTAAACCAGCTCTGCTACTTTCTTTGCTATGTGGTAATTTAGTGTTAAGGGTTTTCTGCTTTAAATCTTGCAATGAAGAGGGGCAAGCTGCCTTCCCACATTCTCCTAGTCTCAAGGCTTATCCATACTGCTTTAAAACAAACAATAATCCCCATCTACACAAAATAACTCTACTTTCTCCATAGACCTAATTAATATGTTAAATATCTGTATCACCTTAGTTTTACTGTGAGATAGGGTCTCTGTGGGCACCCTGCATCACTGTTTAAGACTGATTTAATTTAACTTTTAATCTCAAAATTAAAAAAAAAATGTTTCTTTGTTGAGAAGAGAGATCCAGTAAAACCTATGGTCTATTTTGAAGACTGCAAGAATGTAAGTAATTATACATAGTCATTTTCTCCTCACTGAAGAACACTTCTGACTTGCAAGGAAATTTTTTTTCACAAAAGAAAAATGCTAACATATTCCCAGTATATTTCTCATCAGCATGCTTCATTTATTATGAAACTCAATTCTAGAGCTGTTTTTCCAAGAAGAAGCAGTGTGAGAAGGATAACATAACAGTTAAGTTTTCACAGCATAAACATTAGGCACAGTCTCTTGGAATGGAAAGGCAAGCATCACTTTTCCCTTCGAAATACAAAAATGGGGGGAACAACCTAATGGACATACCCAATCATGTGGGAGTAAACAGGAAAGACAAGACTACGAGACCTCCTCACTCTACCCAAGATACTATAAAAAGCCTTACACCATAAGCTTATTTATTAGGACTTTTTCACTTTCTGAAGTGGAGGTCTTTGACCATTCAAACATGTTCTCTCTTAATTTCAGCAAGGAGACTATTTGCCTGGGGAAACTTCTGAGTGATATATCACACATATTTAAACAAGAGTTTGAGCTGAGGAAAAGTACTAAGATTAACAGATTTATGGTAGAGTGCTACGGAACACCTGAACAAGTGAAATCCATCAGGACCTAGGTTCATATTTCTTCCATGGTCATTCTTAGTACCAGCACTCCTGAAGCCCACCATAAAGAGGCATCACTTCGATGCTGACTCCGAAGAGCACAACATACTGCAGAGTCCCGGCTGTGCTGAAATAGCACACTTGACTTTGCACTTTTCCTCAGAACTCTTACACCATCTCCATCAGGTCCAACCCCAATTATTTTTACCACATTATAATAGCAGTTTGCTGGCATCTTCACCTTACTCTGAGTAACTGCTACGAAACCAGCAACAGTGACTAATACTGTGGTGACAGGGTGAAGACTTGCATATCACTGAACAGAGCTACTAGAGGCAACTTCTCTAGTCCTTATACCATAGAGGTTAATGGCTGCTCCCTGAGGAATGCATCTTTTTAGATGGGCGGTAAGAGTCAAGAAAACTTTTAAAACTTTATTTGCTTTATGCTTATTTCCCCCCCTCCTATTTATTCATTCTGCTTACCCACTTTGAATGCAGACAAATTTTAGTAGCTGTTTCTGTTGCTCAAATACTTCTGGTTAAATGGTACAGAATACCTTTTGGTTTATTATTTAATATCTCACTGCCTGTAACACCAAACTCTTATTTGGAGAACAGTCACAAATCAGTTGTACTGCTCTGTAGCAGCACAAGGAGCTACTTTCTACTGTAAAAGCCTGGATTTTTTAAAAAATATTGTACAGTAAGAGCTGTGTAACAGTGACAACATACAAAGAGAAGGAAGAAGGATTTCAATAAAAAACAGGAGACAGAATAGGCAGGTTAAGAGGGGAGATGTACAGCCTCTCTAAAAGATTCACTAGATGTGTACTATCTTGTATCAGCTATATTAAGAGATTTTCTGAGAGCAATACTAAATATACTTCTGTAAGGCAGCACTATAATTATTCTCCATGACTAGTATAACAGGGCCAAGTTTCACCAAGATAGACAGATATATATATATATAGATAGACAGACAGAAAGATAGATGGATGGATTTCTAACTCCCCATAAATTTCAGTGTGAGTTTTGTTACCCAACTGAGAGTTATGAGCTTAACTTCCTCTGTGGATCTGCCCCAGCTAAGCACAAGGGTCATTTTATAAAGAAATCCTAGTAGGCTGCTTCTGTTCATAGTCCATCCTCTCATTTTCACATCTCCCAAACACCTTTTATTTTTGATCTTCTTAACAGGTACATAAATCTTACACAAATTTAACAAGCATTGCTGGAGCCCTACTGATAGCTGATTCAGCACAGCACAGTATGCTCACACGAGCCATATGACCTCTTTCATTCTATGCAAATACCAGTGATCAGGAAACAGTCTACAATAGCAGGTGAATCATACTATAAAAAATTTAACTGGCTGTGTAGGCCCTCATCCTTTAATGAAAACTGTTATTATGCGCTCTTGTAAAAGACTGTAACTTTACTATCTGCTGGATAGCAGCAAAATCTTAGCCCACAAAAGGTTTTTTGTAACCTAAAGTCATATCATTTTATAGAGATCTCTTTATGCTCCTATGTTTAAGCAGTCTCAAGCTCTGTCAACATTTGTGTCAAGTCTCCGAGAGACCTATACACTGTACAAAGTTTTTTTAATAATCAGATAACTAGAATTTTTCTTCTTGCCATCAGAGCCTCATGCTTGTTACTGATCCAGTTAGGTTCCCTGCTTCAATTCCAAGTTCATGTAACTATGTTCTGCCATTTCAAATTCTTAGTTATGCAAATCTCCACCTCCTTTTCCAAACTGATGTATCCCAATAGTGTGTTACAGGAATGAGTGATCACTTCTCACAGAGGAGGAGCACATTTCAAGATGAAGTTCAGCTTTAGAAACCCTTTTGATATCTGTCCTTTACATGGGCTTTCCAGCCACAAGGCTCTTTGAACAGCCTACAGAACAGGAACTACTACAGATTTGCCATCAGAACTAAGGCTATGAGCAATATCTCTACATGTGGTTCAGTAAATTAGAGCACATATATATCCTTACTCAGCTACAGCTGTGCTGCCTCAAATAGGCTACACTCAGCCTGCATCCTTATGCTTGACTACTACACCTTCCGGTTTGGGTTTGCTTAAATAACAGATTTTTCAATAAATAATAGACCTCTGCTTGCCCAGCTTGTTTTGACTAAATACCACCAAGGAGCATGTGGGTAGTTCAGAGGGCAGACTTCAAAAAGTGAGGTCTTCCAAAAGTTTCATGTTTGTTCTGGGAGGAAAGAGAAAACAGGGGAGCCCATGAAATCATCTGGGATCAATAAGCTCTTCAGCTAGAAGAGCAAGAGTTTCTATACCCTCATTTCCTTCCATTCTTTTTAATATAGCACACTACGAAGAAAAATTATAGGGGCCCAGCCTGCCCTATAACACCTGTTCTGCAGAACAAAAATGAGCTGCCATCACAAATAAAACAAGTAGAGACACAGAAATACAAAATTCTTTACAGTTACCATTGCTTTATCACTTTTAATTTCAAACGCATTAAGTATGAGTTCGCTGAAAAATGCATCCCCTAAGCACGCAGATCTTGGCAGTCAGATTTTCCTCTATTTACTGTTTTACCTCTTCTGTTGTTTAATCTTCCTAAACTTCACTATACCACAGAAAAAGAAACCTATCTCCTTGATTCTTTTTTGTTTTGTTTTGTTTAAATACACTCCCAAACCTTGCTTTGTCCATATTCCTCTCTATGTTAACACAATAATTTGGGGATAAGAATGAACACTAAGAATGGCTGCTCCTTAAATACTTATATAAACTTGCAAGAATCATATTTAGGATTATAGACTAGTCATCCTGGACTTTTATGGTTTTCCTCTGTTCAACACCCACAGACAGTTTCTCACCTTCATACATATCACTGTTATCTGCTCCCTCAAATTTTCACAATACCTTTCATGTAAGGAAGGTTATCAAATTCTTGGGTTGGCTTAGATCTGCGTCTCCCTCCTCCCAATCATTCCTGAGATTCTGCCAGTAGAGACAACCTGTCTGGGATTTCCTGAGTGAGGGCAGTCCAGTCAGAGCAGTAGCTGCCCAGTCGCACTCCCAGCACTGGCAGGTAGTTCCACGTAAACCATTGGACATCCAGAATACAGGGTCACCAAACACGCATAACTCAGTTACACAGTGTACGCGCAGTGAAAGCAATGGAGCCAGGCTTTGTCAGCTTACTGCCAACACCTTAGCCATCTATGCAACGCACAGGTTGGTATCACATCTGTTTCTGGATGTCTCCATGTCTGGTACTTCCCTCTGGGAGAATGCGCAGGGCTTGCTAAGGGTGGAAGAGACACAATCAACCCTTGGAGCTTTTATTCTACAGGGGAGGTGCAGAGGGGTATTATACTCTACCTATGTTTTGCAGCAGAAAATACAACAAAACACAAACCTAGTGAAATCAAAACTACACAAAGAAAACAGAATTATGCTTTAAAGCAAAAGAAAACCATACTGCTGGGTCACTTATAATCCAGAAACTCTAGTCTGTAATGATAACGTAGCCTGAATCAAAAATGATACCCCTGCTGGAAAAAAACAAAAAAACAAAAAAACAAAAAAACAAAAAAACAAAAAACAAAAAAAAACCAGAAACACCAGAGGAAATAACATGCAGATTATGTATTTTTCCCCCAACTACTCCAGGCCTACCAGTTGAAGGAGCTTTTACAGTGCCCGTATTAAACATGGTCTCACATATAACATAGGCAATTGCTTTTTCATATATCTTTGAAGCTAAGATTAGAGTCATGATTTTTGCTACAACAACATTATGCATAAAACACAAACCCATGCTGGCTGGCCACTTTTCTGAGAGCAATCGAGATACAACTACCTACACCTGTTCCTCCCCAGCCTTCCATACCTCTGCTCACTTTTTCATCTTTAGAAAACACAGCTGCGAGAAAGCTGGATTTCACTTCTCTCATCATGAGATCTTAACTACAAGTCAGACCTCTAAAATATGAAAGACCTACATTTTACAGCAAGTAGGTACGTCCACTAGATTCTTTTATCACCAGAACCTGAAGAGCTTTTGACAATCCATTTTGCCCTTCGCAGGCTGAACTGTTGTCTGGCTAAAGAATCCAGGTCCAATGACCAGTTATGAACACAAGCTGGTACTGTTGACTCAACACAGCACGAAACAGAAGACAAGCTTTTCTTTTCAACAAAAGAAACGTCTCTCAGTTCCTTCCTGTCTGAAGGAGCTAATCTTTACTCTTATATTTTAATATTTGGATACTCTGCTGCTCACCCTGAAGTGATGTGTTCTCTACTATTGCTGTAGAAAGAGAGGGAGCTGTTGATTTCCTCAGGTTATATCCAGACAGATGCTCTGTCCTAATTTCTACCATTGGTAGGCAGCAGCGGCACAAACGCATTAGTTCAAAGGGGAATCCCAGACAAAGTAGGCCCCGATTTGGCCTGGAAAGCCTGAAGTAGGTACATATTGTAGCAGTACAAGCCACAGCTTGTTGAGGCACTGATCCACATCTCGGCAAGACTCGCCACTGATTTTGGCTCTTGCTGGCCCAGCCCTTAATCCCCTAATAATAGGTAGCATTCCCATGGAGAATGCTACCTAGAACATTTCAGATGCTTCTAGAACTGAACTGTTAATCTACTGAGGCAGTAACTACAATATTTGTAAAATAAAAGTCACACTAGACTCCCTGAATATCATCAGTAACCTTGATTATAGCTGTTAGGTTTTGACAGAAAATTATAAAAGGAGAAAAAAAATTAGAGGACAATTAAAAAAAAAAAAAAAAACTTTGCCCATCCACCCAGCAGCTTCTCCTCCCCCACCCTTACCCTGCCTCAATGCACCTCTTTGCTACGGTGCAGCCACCCATATAACATATCCTACTAAAGCACAGCAACTCCAGGGTAACAAGGATTGCAATATTTTTTCCCTTCTTACAGAGTCTTAGAGATTCACAGCCACAGAGTTCCTTAAAAATCCTGGTGAGGAAAAGGGGAAGGAGAAGGAAGGAGAACAGTTTAGCAAGCATCTCTACAGGCAAACAAATGAAATAAGCTGAGCCTATAAAGCAAATGCAGAGGGTATTTCACAAAAAAAAAAAAGCCCCTGTACAAACAGAAACAGCATACCACCAAATGCTCCATTACAAAGAAAAGCTGTGGAAAATAACACGAGAAGCTCTTTGAGAAAATGCACCTATTTGAAAATAGAAAGTAATCACATGCAATCTTCACTAGTGCAGTCTGAAAGTAAGTTGTGTTTAAGAGCAAGAGTAAGTGTTGTTAACTGGAAAAAAATAATTAAGAACAGTCACTTTTTTTTTTTCCAAGTGCAATCCTCCCCTCCAAGCTTGCCCACATCCTGCACTAACTACTGCCTTTGAAATAGAAGTGTTTGCATGTTCTAAAGAGTACAAACCTCAGTGAATATAGTCTTTAAAATGTAGCTCCCATGTCCAATATGGGAAGACACTGAGAAAATAGATGAACAGACTTTAACTGCACCCTGAGAGTCCATCTGCCCTGTAAAAGAGGGAAGGGAACAGGACATCTCCATTCGAGGCCTTTTCTGCCTGTGAGCCATGCTGACTTTAGCCAGGCACCCAAGCCGCTACTGAAGCGACGCCCTGTACGGGCTCCTAGGGCTAACAAGCTACATCGCAATCAGTGCTGCCCAGAACCGGCATACACTGTGTTGCAAGCATGAGTCATCTGGCTTCAAAAGGACTTATATCAGTGCAGTTGCAATACAGCTGGGAGCAACATTGTGGGAGAGCAAGACTCGGCAGGATGACAAAAGTTGAGTATTACAATGCCAGAACTTCCCACAACCACTGTAGCGCAGAACTTGTGTCATTGTTGGAGGTAACATCTGGTCTTTCATACAGGTTTACAAAGAGTACTACTCAGCATAAAGGCACAGGGTCATCTTTATTTAGTAGCATTTTAATGCAGATTAAATGCGTTGTCATGAAGGGGAAAGAGTACACAAGAAAATTCTATTGAAGAGTGTGTGGACAATTTCTGGATGCCTCGTTTAGTCTTTGAAGTGCTTTAGTGTTGGCTTGTCAGGTAGCCCCCCTCCCCCCTGATTTATTCGCATTCGGGATAAAGACAACATTCACAAACATTCTCATGGAAACATTTAGGAAGATGAACTGGCTTTGAAACTGGATATTTTTCACCCAGTATCAGATCACTGGGTTGTGCCAGTTCTAGCCCACCTTCAGCTTCTTCAGGTATAATAAAACAGGAAATGAAGTCTTCTAAAGCTTGAACATCCCTTCTGGAAGTTTCTAATTCACTGAGCAACTGTGCTTTGAAGCTTCTTGGTTCCTTTAGCATAGGGTTGGCCATCACATTTCTTTAGCATTTAATAAAAGTGCAAAAAGTTAAAAGGTTGCTCTTCTAAAGCAGCAATATTCCAGCTAGGTACAGAGACCTGCCGTTATCTTACCCAACATTCCTCCCTCTACTCCTCCAGCACCTGTAGACAAAAAGGTCCTTCTCTAACACCGCAGCACTGTTACCCACTCTTCTGCAGCCCTAAGACTACCAAGGGCCCAGTTTCTTTTTTGATGTCTAGTATTTTAGGTATCTGAAAATAATTTATCAATATTTTCTCTGTAAAGTACTTCATACCTGTCAAAAAGAGACTACTGACTGAACTTTGCAGAGAACTTAGGCTTCTCACAGACAGCTGCAGTCTGAACTTGCACACCACCATCCAGGTTATACGCTTTTGAAATACCTTAGATTTGCCCAGCCTATCGGAGAGAATTGTCCATTTTCCTTTCATTACCAACTTGGACTACTATTCTGCTTTCCCAGAGGGAAGGCATAGCAAACCAAGTCTGGAGATTGCTACCCACAGATCAAGCCAGAAATTTGTCCTAGCTGTCCATCAGTAGATGCTACCAATGACTTCAATGGTGGCACGTCAGGTTTCAGTGCTCCTCATTAAGGTGAGCCACAAGCTCTATTGACTCAAGTATTGCAATGGTCCCTATTTAGCATTTTCAACAAAACTGGAAGGAATAGAAATTCCATTTTAAAATGCTACACTTTCTTTGCTGAGAGAGACCAATCAGAGATGACACACCAGCCACAGCTGATGTACACTAATCTTCTGGACAATCTCTTCAACTAATTCAAGGATACTGTTGATGCGCTTTTGAGGAAGCTGCATAATCAGATAACAATCTTCATACAGATAAAAATCCAATGGTAGAAGAATGGAAGGTGAACTCAAAACAGAATGGACCAGGAGATGGGAGAGTGCAATATGAAAGTAGGAGGCTCAAGAGAAGGGGCCCAATTTTATTCCATAAAAGAAGCTACATGGAACATTTGGGGAGGGGGGGAGAAGGAAGGGGGCAGCACAGAGGGAAGAATGGAGGCACTAACACAACCAAGAAATAATCATATGTCAATTTTTAGAGTACTGTCACCAGTGCCTACACCATCTCAAACAGAGCTGTGTTATTTTGAGCAGTTTAGTTCTATTCCTTAGTGCATATCTGGAAAAGCGAGGGTAATCATGTTTCCATACTTCTGTGAAGTATTTTGAGATCATTAGAAGACCTGTACCATAAATACTACTGATCATTTTCAGCTTCACTTTTATTCAGGGAAGTGGTAAGACAGCTGAAGAAAGAGTTTCAAAATCTTAAATGCAACAATGAAGTTGTAACATACAACCACAATGGGATTCTGTGACAATTCTATCAAAACTCGTTGTGGCACAGTTAGATGTTGCAGCTGTAAAGTGTATGCAGGACAACATGTCACTAGATCTACTGTAACACTGACAGAGGATGAAGCTGAAATTTGCTATTCTGTAACAGTTTTTACTTACACTGTCTTATGTTTAGACTCTCTTTAAACTGTATCTGTTTCAATAACAACTTTAGGATACTTGTCTTTTCTGTGATTCTGTTTGTCTAGATAGTCACTTTCTTGGAAGCAGTTTTTGGCACTGTGCCATAGAGACCAAGTAGAATTCTGTAAATCCTTATTACACAGGTCACTGACCTGAATCTACTGATACTCTTACAATCTTGCCTGTCAATCCAGCTGTCAGGCAAGCTCATTAAGTCTCAGACATGAAGCATACACAATTTTAGTAGAGAAAAAAAGGTCACGATGCTTTCAAAATGGCCATTGAAAAACCTCAGCCATCATCTTTCCTCATAGATGATGGGAAACTATTTCTATATCTCTCTGAAATTGGATGCTAAAACTGAAATCAAAACTACGTTTAAGATGGGGAAAGAAAAAAGCCACATAAAAGACGCATCTTAACCAGCTGACTGCTACTTCTTAAACACATGCTAAACCATTTGACTTGCGCAATGGTTCAGTTTTTAAAGCTCTTACAGGTTTTAGCTCCTTGTGCTTTGGTATCTCTAGCATAAGTTCTATAGCTGTTCAAAGCTGGTTTAAACCTTACATTACAACCTTACACACCCATTACCTGTAATGTAATAACTGTAATTATCAAAACATTTTCACAATGGTATTGCTAAATAAAAATCACCACACTGATTTTTATGCAGCTATGACACCACCAGGTTTGCCACTTCTCAGAGACTTTAAAAATATAAATAGACACTCCCTTCTTGAACTTGAGCCCTGGACAACTTTGAAATTTTCACAAAACCAGCTTATTATTCTGTATGTATTAGAGATACTATGATTAAAAAAATAGGTTTTGATTTTGGAAGGTTTGAATTTTTTTTCCCTAATTCAGATCAGATGGCAGAGCTGGATTACCAACTGCAACATGCAGCTTGACAGTACACAGCTGCATCAGAATGTGGCAAGACAGTTTTCAAACAGTTGCTCCTTTTATTAAAGGAGAGGCAGAGACTGGCGGGGGGGGGGTTGTTTGTTTTTAAATCCTCTCTTTTTTAGCAGTTCAGAAAACATGTAGATAAGGACTAAACACGTAACTAGAGCTTTCTGGGAGTAACTTTGTTTTGTACCCCCTTCCTCCCAAAAAAATAAAAGACCAGCCTAATAAAGTGGCAAGCCCAGAAGTCACAAGTGTTAGCAGGAAATAACTACAGCACCTAAATAATGGAAAAGATGGACTTACATATAATTCATTATTCCTACCTTCCAAATATTTAGAGACTTTCTCCATTCGAACTGCCGTATGGTAAGGAATGAATAGAAAGATGTAATGTTTAGATTTAAAATCATTTATAGAAAACAAGCCCAAAAAATCTGGAGTTGTGATTATTAGTAGTACAAAGGAAGTTATTTGTCCGAACCTGAGGTTAGGTCAGATCCTCTTTTCTTTTTATCTTCTACTATTTCATAGAACGGGCCTATTACTTGTAGTAATTCTTCAACTTTGTCCGTCATTGGCATACTCTCAAGAATCTGCGCAAGTCCAAAATATGAAGCATCTCATGAAACAGCATTTCAACGATTCATTCACTTCAACCGATTTCACAAATTTCTGGTCACAGTAAAACTTAGTAATATTTCACTAAGTCTCTTAACACATTATTCTGAAACTTTAAGAAAACAACATACACAAGCCATATTTACCAAATAAGAACCTTCACTAGCTGTAGCAACTTTTTTTGGCAGAAAGAAGACAGGAGAGCTAATGTATTTGCCTCCAATTAAATAGACCTTTGTATCCATTATTTCACCAATTTCAAACTAAAACAATGCAAAGTTTGACAGGTTGATCTGATCTGATGGAATTTCTTTTATAGACAGCCTTCCCATGGATAAAATGAAACTGAAAGACTTCGTCAGATCCTTCTTATTCATCAAACCTTACAATCTTTGATGGCATATAAGGACCAGATCAAGAACAGCCCTCCTGAGTCCATCCAACTCAACAGCTGTGAGTTATAGCATAACTCACATAGCAGGCAAAATGTAAAATAAAGAATAAAACCCAAACAAAAGATCACACAAAGGAACAGAGTAGAACAAAACAGGGACAGTGCAAAGACACACTTAAAAGAGCAAACTAGAGCCAAATTCTGCTCTTGAAATGTTTTGGAGCTCTTTTGATTAAGAAAAAATTTTAATTTACCAAACCAATACCTTTGATTATCTGGTAGGAACACTCACTCTTACATCTAAAATACATTAGACAGAAGAGATACACTTTTTAAGTAATATTAAATTCTTATATTATTGTCCCATTCTAGTTTTTAAATCCTTCCAACCAATAGCCTTGTTCCTCCTTCACCTCCCCCCTCCCCCCTTTTCTTTTTTTTAAAAGAGGCAGTAACTGTAGGAAAAGATTCAGGTAGCAGCCAGCTAACAACCATACTACACCTCCTACCCAAGAAGAGCTCCAGGAAAAGTAACAGAAGGAGGTAAGAGCTACAGAACACCCTGCTCAAATGAAAGCACCAAGCAGGTCGCTAAGAAGCAGTAGCAAAAGCTATAGCATTACTGCACAAGGCAGGAGGTCCAGGCTGCTTAACAGATAAACAAGTCAACACTTGCAACCCAATCAAAGATGCCAGGAAACAAAGTTTGTGTCAAACTGCAGTTTAATTGCCACTTCTCTCATCCATTGTGTACATCTAGAAACAATTCGTTCTGTATTTGTTAGAGGAAAATATGGAACTGGAAATTAGCCAGAAATGTTTTTTTCCCCTCCCTAAAACACCTTCGATAGCACTGAAATAAATAAAAATCCTGTTCTAGCATTCTATTCTAACACACTTGTATTTATACCTATATCCTGCACTGAAAAAAAAAAAATCCTACTTTAACAGAAACTGTATGCTAAGAGTTTTGTAACTGAAAGTACTTAGATGAGCAGGAAAAAAGCAAATACCCCCAGACACAAAGTTAACTGCTTACTCATATAGCCATTATGCATAATATGCAATTTTAAAATTTATAAGTGTAAAATAAGTTACTATGCATCCAGAATTACCGTTTTCTTCAGATGCCAGACAACTCTCATATGAAGAGGTTTGCTTTAAATTAGAAACATCATACAGTGCTGATGTTTCTTATGCTAACATATCAGTATTTTATGACCCATTTCTAATATACAACAAGACAAAATAATATAATTGAAGTGTAAATAAATTAAATAGTATTGGAATATAGAATTTCAGAAATGCCATTCTGGAGAGAAATTTACCTTGAACAAAATGTCCTGAACTCAGATTCATCCTAGCCAGGACTAAGACATGTTTGCTCATCACCTACCAGCATATCCAGTTCTCACCCAGACACATTTTCCCCAATAGCCACAATTTTCAGGACTGCCACATGAGGAGAAAAGATGCCAAAAAGGTTACCCAATCACATGGAGCACATATTGTAATCTGATGCACGTATAGCCCAGACGCAACATGCAAGTGCCATGGACATGTCCTGGAAAAAAATAACTGGAAATATGGCAGCCTTATATAGCCCTAAATACAATTCTGTGGTAGGAGTGTACAAATGGATTTTCCAAACATGGGTACCTATACAGTCCTTACACAGCAACAGTAGAATACCCACAGCAACACCACAAAGATTAGTGCAGTATGTGCCAATATACCAGCCCAATGGATCCATTTGAAATGCATTTCCTTTGACATTTCAAACAGGATCAATTGGGTTGGAAAAGCTGAAGCTAGTATTTCAAAGGTGAGGACTGAAGCAGCAGCACGCAGGGTAAGCAGATCCCCAGTTTCAAAGCTGAGTGAGCCCAGGTGTCATTTCCTCTCCAGTCCCTACATATCAGATCTGTATAGAGGCAGAATATTTGTGCTTCATTAGGGTCAAGTAGCCTCAATCACAGGAGACTTGCTTGTTTCTTTTAGAACACCACACATTTTCTACTAAATTTTAGTGTCTGTGATAGAAACAACTAATGCATTGAACAGCATAAGCTACTCTACTGAAATATCAATAGGTTTTGTAAATTGGGGTTATAAAATAAAGTACTAAATCTTGCATTCTCCACTCAAGAGGAATTGTTACAGTTTAGTGGGATTTTTGACCCAATGAAGATGAACAGAATTTGGCCTCCTGTGTTCTCAGGAGTCTTCCCCCCCCCCTCCCATTTTTAAGCAGTTACAGTAACACCAGTATAAACTAAATCAACCAAAATTATGAAGAGGTGGAACCAGGGGAGAGGAAACACTAATCAAATCCAGCTTCTTACCTAGTAAAAACAATGATTGGTACAACAAAAATTAAGTGTTCTAGTAAACCTTTAAGGATGTTAAGATACTGACCTAGAAGAAAAGCAAGTGTATTCAGAGTGAAGCTGATCTTTTCTCTCCTTGATGCTAACCTCATAATACATTACAGTTATATTTTTTTAATCTGGATTGACAGTAAATAATCTTTAAACTGGAAAGGCCACCTAGAAGAGCTGCAGCAAAAGGACTGCAGCAAAACGAGTTAGTTAATGAAAAACAAGAAATCTTAACTTTGAATGTTTGTTTTAGTTAACTCTTTAATTCATGCTTAGCTTAGTGACTAAGAATGTTTACAAGTTACACATCTATTCACAAAAACAGAGACCAAAAACCAAGTTACTCTGTTCTAAATATCTGACTCCAAATATAATATACGAGGAATATTTTCATGACATGTACAGAAGACTCAGGCTGAAGAGGTCTTCTTGAAGATTCAAGGACAATTAAGTTTACATACTTGATTATACTCATCTCTCTAGTCATGCAAGAGATTCTTTGTTCATAAAGTATTTCTGGAGTGTTTTTCTCCCTCCCCCCCAAGATAAGGGTTTCTTACCTGTGTCAACTTCAAGAACAGAGGAGTCTGCAGCAAATTCAGCTTTTATTTTGTTGTGCTTTAAGTTCCTGTTTCCCTATAGCCCCCTTTACCATGATTTCAATACTGTACTTTCTTTAGCTCTGCCATTTAAGTTTCATGTCAACTAGTTCCCCAGAGCTCTCATGTTTCTCTGAAAACCATCCAAATTCATTTGCTTTGGAGGGAAATACAGAATTTTCTTCTCCTCACAGACAAAACAGCATAATACTGTAATTTAACAAGTTCACATAGGGAATGAGAACTCATTTGGAGCTTTGATATGTCAGAGAGAACCTCCTCATATTCATTAATTTATTTCTGGGACATTTATTCTAGAAGACACCTTCCACTCATTAATAAACATACCTTTTTCATTTCTTCAACATATGCTATCATGGCTTCTTCTTTGGACATATCTCCCAAGGCACTCCAAGCATCCCTAGGAAAGAAAGCCACATACATCTTCAAAATTTGCAAGGCCTTTTTGAATTATTTTCAGCCGGGCCTTAAGTAGGTCAGTTATATAATGCTCAAAGTTTCTCTGATACAAATAAAATGCAACAACAGCTTGCAAAATTAAGTTCAAACATATGGTTTGTTAGGACAATCGAACAGTAGGACATCAACAAAGAAGCAACAAACCTAATGGCCTGAGCACTGAACAGTTCCTCATTGATCAGCTATGATCTTGTACTCAAATTGTTAAAGAGCCAGGATCTTATGAAAGACACACGTTTCCCCTTTCATTTGGGTGATTTTTTTAAGACGTCCTGTTGAAGAAAAAGCAGGCCCAAATACTTCAGCTGACACTTACAAGTAGTTGTCAGTGTTTTAGAACAGGTTACCAGAAAGATGTGTTGTCCTTTGCATCTGAGTTTAGCACTTGGGGAAAGATGAAACAGTCCAACAGGCACAATAGTTAAATAGCACCCAGTTAGGACAGTAACTACTGATGGCCTAAAAATCTCCCCCTCTCCAATTCAGGAAGGCCAAAATTACAAACAAATCTATTAATATCACAGAAGGAATCTGTCAGAACAAGGGCTGGAACAAAACACTTGTTTACTCAGTCTTGCACTTGATTTGACACTGTCCCTTCCCCTTGCCAGACTGTTTGTCCCACTTAAAGCAAAGCCCCAAGGCTGGTGGCTCACATTTCAGCTACAAGCAACCAGGTGAGTGGAAGCTTACAGCCACAGTCCTCTGCAAACATACTCCCTTCTCCCTCAGTTTGAGAAATCAGAAAAAAAAGTCTCAGGACTGACTTCACACATCCTAAAAGACTCTGACCACATGGACAGCAATAATACTTGCTCTTTAAAGCAAGTTATAATTATAAAAAATAAACAAAATGTTGATATGGCTTTTCAAACAGATCTTAGCAATTACATGAATCAGAAGTTTTCCCAGCATGAGCAAAATAGTAAGTGTGAAGTCCTGCCATTGAGCAGACAAATCAGAAAGATACATAAACCAGACCTCTGCCTGAGAGGTTGAAAGCCATTAATACAACTTCAACAAGCACTTATTTTCTTCAGGGTCACATCGTACACAAAAATCAGAGAAGAGAGAATTCTGGACAGACACTCATCCATATCATACATTTTGCAGAGCACCTATACTTTGGTTCTACAATGTGGGATAAACAGTGCAGAGATAATATGATGGGTTTGCCCAAGAAGACCCTGCTCACCTGCAGAACACCTCCAACTCTGAAAAGTCATAAGTTATCTGAGCTAGAGAGATGGAACACAAAAAAATTCAAGCAAAGGTCTGGAATATTCTTATTTAAAAAGAATAAACTCACTAAACTCTTCCTCCGAGTGCTACCCTTCTAAACATCTCAAAGCCTTAAAAAAAACAAAACAAAAACAACAACAACAAAAAACCCACACACACCAAAAAACCCACAGTTCATGAAAAATTACCATTTATATCTACCAATCGGATCCCAAAATCCAGGTCTTGGAATGTTACAGGGTCCTTGGGTTGCTTGCTTATAAAAGCTATAGAACTTCAGCATCATTTCATTCGTTGGCTGGAATGAACCTAGCGAAAACAGTTTAAAATACAATTTAACCGGCGTCAAGAATATTAATCAGTATGTTACAAGCTTAGGATTTCTGTTAGAAAATAGTCTGCAGTTCTTTACGGCCTGATTATCAGCAGTACAATTTAAGTCAATGGAGAATGTCTTCATCCATCTTGAATCAGACCCACTGAGAATATTTACCTTAGAAACAGCAAGTTTCAGATCAAGTGTAAGGGACTATAACCTTAATTTTTTTTAACTGGGGAGACTAAAATTAGAAGTAGACTAATAAGTAACAAAGAGCAAGCCTCCTTTCACTCAGTTTAAAGGGACAGATTCAGCTCTTAGTAAACAGTATGTCGCAAGTCATCTTACTGTTACAAGGATTAACTTACCACAAGACATCAGAATTAAGGGGCAGGAAAAAAAAGCCAAAACACCCAGCAACCTTCTCTGTTGATTTTGTTTACTGTGGGTGTTTGACAGTACCTTCACTAACAGTTTCACTGTTTCTCCTGTTTTTGTTTTCCCTTCCTCCTTTGTGGAAGAAATATTTATAGACACAAGAAATGTAAATGCAAAACTGGAATAACTGGCAGAGGAGAGAATTCAGATCCAATCCATTAAACGAAATATTTTCAAGTTGAATTCTAGTCACTAAAAGAAGTTTACAGTGATTTTTAAATTAGTACCGCCCCCCCCCCAAAAAACAAACCTTTTTCTTATACCAGAAATAAACAGTGATGTAATAAATGACCTGTTTATTACTCTTATCAAAAAGACACACCCTGATTTTTCATTTTACCATTTTTTTTAGAACTCTTAACAGAAGAAACGCGTGATAAGAGCTCTGAAGCCACCCAGCCGAGTCTGGGACCTGCGCAGACCCCTCTCCTGTTTCCGCGGCCGGGCGCGCAGGCCGGGCAGGCGCCGGCCAGCTCCCTCCCCAGAAACCTGCCGGAGCAGCTCCGCCGGCGGCCTCGGGGGGCCCCCGCACGGCACCTCCTCAGGAGCGGGCGGGGACAGCGCGAGGCCCGGGCTTGCAGCGCACCCGCCGGGGCCGCAGCCGCGGAGGGAGCCGCGGGCAGGGAGGGCGGCGCGGCCTCCCCCCCGCCGCCGGGCCCCGCCGCCCCGCGGGCGCCAGCTGGGCGGCGAGGCCCGAGCGGCCGCCGCGGCGCCGCAGCCGCACTCACCGTTCTTGGGCAGGCTCTGGATCACCTTCACGGCCGCCTCGAACCTGGTGGCGTGCACCGAGCCGGTCTCCGCCATGTCCCCGACCCGGCCGTCAAAAGCCGCCGCCGCCTCCTGCTCAGCCGCCGCGCTGCTTCCCTCGCCGCGGCGCCTGCAGCCGACCGCACGGGAGAGGGGCAGAGCCGCGCCGCGCCGGGCGCCGCCACCCTGCGCCCCCTCGGCGGCGGGGCGGGGAGCCCGGCCCCCCGCGGCCGCACCCGCGCCGCGCCCCGCTCCCCCCTTCGCGCCTTGCCGGCCCCAGCGGCCCCCCGCCCCCCCGGCGGGGCCCCCTGGCCCGCAGGCAGCCCGCCCCTACCTTCGCCCCGGCCTCAGGCGCCCATGTTAGGTCTCCCCACAGCCACTCCCATTCCCTTCCCCCGCGCCGCCCCGCGGCCGCCAGGGGCACGCTGGGAAATGGAGTCCGCCCGCCGGGCCAGGCCGGGCCGGGCCGCGCTGCCGCTGTCGTCCGGCGGCGCCTCGGACCCCGGCGCGGCGGTGCTCCGTGGCCCGGGCGGCGGCACGTTTCCTGCTGCCGCTGGAAGTAAAAAGCGAGTGCCCGTGCGGAAAGCGCCTTCTTGCCTCAAGCCCCTTGGAGGCGTCGCAGGCCTCGGGCCCCGCGGACAGGCCCGCCGGCGCCTGCGGAGCTGCCCGGGGTCATGGCGGCGCCGGGCCCGGCCGCGGGCGCAGCCGAGGCGCTGCTGGTCGCGGGCGGTGTCGCGGATGGGGACCGACGGAACAGTTCTCCTCTTTATTTTTTGTATTTACTCTCTTTCAGCTTGTTTCTTCTTCTCTGCTTTCCTCCTCTCCCTACCGTTCTCCTCCCTACTTGTGTAATGGCAGTTACCTCATACAAATATTTCAAAATGTGCCGTATTCTGCCCATTTTGTGGACTTCTGCCTGCCCTTCGCTTATCTTTGAGAGATCCCGTGCTGCCCTGGCAGTCGGTTTGCTGCTCCCCCTCCTTCCCACAGCTGTTCTCCTGCAGAATTCACATAAATACCACTGTAGCCACACACTTATGTAATAGCTTTAATGACTTATATTTGCATTAATATTTTAGGGATTTATTAAATTTAGGGACAGGATTGTAGCAGCTTAGAACCCTGAGAGTAACTATTGCCATAATATTTGGAGATGGGGGTGAATCCATGATGCTACAACCAGCTGGCTCAGTAGCTAAATTAATGAATGGCCTTATTCAAAAGTGCTGCACATCCAGCACTCTAGGAAATCATACAAAAGTGTGCTAAAGCAGCTACTTTTGTGACAAGTAGAATAATTTACCCAGTGTGCAGTAGGATGAATTAATAGGCCCTTTGAACAGAACCGAGTACAAAATCTTGGCATTTGGATCAGTTCATTTATCTGGTACATAATATATATTTTACATTCTTCTTAAGGCAGTTGTGTGATCACAGTATATGCCCTCTGGTGGGAAAGAAAAGCTCCACAGAGAGGGAATTAATGCAGATCAGCCCATGCTCTGCTCAGCTAGTACATTCCACAAGGTCGGCAGCCAGCTGGCCGGAGGAGAGATTTGCTGGAGAGAAGCTTACACTTCCAGAGGTATTCAAATAGGATTCCCCACAGCGGGTAAATGAAGGACCTGTGTTATGAACATCACTATTCCCCTCACATGAATGTTACAGATAGATTTCCCTGAATTTTTCATTTTGAGTGCTATATTTTTTAATCTCTGGTGAGCTTTATACTAAGATCTGTCCTCTTTTTCATCCACGAAGGTAGGAATGATGGAAGCTCAGATCAAAGGGAACTGTCTGTGTGAAGATAAGTGGGTCTCCGTATAAATATGGACTCTTTGAGCATACAAGGAGTTAATTGCAAAAGAAAAAAAAAATGAGGGGCCTCTTGTGAGGCCAGCTGATGTGCAAATTCTATTTACCTGAGAAAATCTATAATGTCATTTGCCTTTTAATTGATTTAAGAGAAATGTCTGCATTTTTTGTAAGGGATATTCCCAGGCTTTCAGTGGAAATAAGCTTTAAAAGAGATGCAAATGACAACCTATTTAATGGCTGTGTGCAACAACACAAGCTGCCATCTTTGCACTGAAGATATATGAGAGTGTGAGATCTGCAGATCCAGAATAAGGCACTTGAAGTAACCCAAAATAATCAGTACCATCATGCCCTTAGACAAAGCTGAAATAGTAAATGAGAGGCAAATTATGAGCACTGGTGAGTCTGTGAGAACATATCATAAATGACTAGTTAGTTAAATGCTCATCTATAATACTAATTAGCTTTGCCGTTAGCTTTCTCTGTGTATGCATATTGCATTCTCATTGTAGTGACTTCCACCTAAGATTAACAACAATCAGACGTGGAGTTTATACAGGTATAAAGAATGCCCATCATCCCCTTATCATCCAACAGCAGATCTGCGGCTTGATCTGAAGGAAGCTGAGGATCTAGACTCCATTCTAAGGAACAAAATTATGGGATGTTTCTCTGTTGTCTGCTGGGTACCTATTGGGAATGGCCATGTGGTTAGAAAATCTAACGATAATCCACGTGCTGAATTGGGCTTGGGTTTCTATTACTCTGCAAGAGCAGCCTCCCAAGCAGTTCAAGCAGCAAATATGACCAGCTCTTATTCTTTTTTTGGACCCAGTGTATGTGAAGCTACATGTTTGGAACTGTGCTAGAAAGACTGACTGATGTCCAGGATGTGAGGTGTCAGAGAGGAGGGGGGACCGTGGTACTCTGCTACCAGCATGGTTTGGCAGTGAGCACAAACCAGGACTAAGAAGCAAACCTTCTGCATAATGTGTGATACTTGATACGTCTGAGTGCTTTGCTCTCTACTCTCCTTCTCTTCAACTGGCATTTCACAGACTGCTTGTGGATAGCCTGCGAACTGCTAATAGGAGGCAGTCCTGACAATGTTTTGAGGCACATAAAATTTTGGATGGAAGGGTGCTGTCGTAGTTCCTGAAGGTAGACAAAAAAGGTAGACAAGTGTGATCCTGACTGTAACCTTAGACCTGTCCTTCACAAACAGATTGGGCATGGTTATAGGGCCCCGTGGAGTTACGGCACAGGATGCTCTGTCAAATCTGATGTGTTGAGCTACTTTACAATCCTCATTTTGTGCAGTCTGCAAGGTGCCACTGTCCCTGCATGTTCTTCTCATTTGCATCCCAGGTCTGACTTAGTTTTCCAGCAATTGCTTCCAGTGGCAAGCTACACCCCAGTCCAGCTTGAAGAGCACCTTCCTTTCACTTGAGAAACAAAGGAATCAGTTAAATTATGCAAGTAAAAAGCAGAAACTGGAACCAATTATGCCTATTGCTCCCTCAAGGGTCTGAATCGTAGCAGTATATTTTACAGAAATATGTAAAAATGGTTCTTAAGAAAGTAGGCCACACTCTCATACACATTATGAGCAAGTTCTGTAAGCTACCAGATCCAAGAGCATGTAATTTTAGCAAAGCTTACTTTTTGAAGTATGTAATCCAGCAGGGAGGGAGAATGAATTATTTAAAACCTAATAGTCATAATTATGAAGAACTAAATTAGCATTACAATTTCTAAGTCAAATCTACATGTTGATGAAGAATGGAAAGATGTTGCTTATGAAGGACAGAGCTTTTCAGAAGGAATAGTTTTCTACATTGTGCACAGTAGAAAGGCTAATGTATCAGTTGACATTTGCTTACAGGATTTTTTAAATAAATTTTTTTAGGATTTTTTAAATAAAATGATGAGGGATATTTATGTCAGAATCATCAGCAGCAGCAGCAGCAGCTCTGGAGAAAGAGAACTATTTGCCTATCACGAATATGGCAAAGAGCAGTTAAAGCTTGTCCATCTATGTAGACCAATCGCTGTTCTTCAGGAAAAGCCCTTTGGGTGAGAGACTAGTTTGAAACAAGCCAGAACGCCTTTTGGGATGGAAGTATTCCTGTGAGGTTCAGATAACCCCTTAATAGCTTGCCTGGAAAAAATGATTCATTTCACAGTTAGGGATTAAGTAATGGAATTATTTTTAACCATTATTGACTGTGTCTGCTTTGCCTAAGGATTATGCTCCATTTTAAGGGGTTAAAGTTAGTATATTCAATTTCACATCTCTTTCAAGCCGTTCAATTCAGGTATCTCAGATCTCTCAACAATCACTATTGTGAACTGTTTTTGTTTCCTGCCGCCTCCCCACTCCTCAAGTATTTCAAAAAAGAGGATCCAGTAACAAAAGTGTCAGGTCAGATCTGTTTCATAAACTGGTCTTTGAAGGGCAAACTATAGTCATACTTTCAAAGGCATCTAGCAGCATTTGACTTTGCATTGAACTATATAGTACTTATGAAGTCAAAACCCCTTACAGGTTTATTTCTTTGCGGGTCTAAAGTATTATGCAGTACCATATTGTATCTTAAGCCCCTCTTTTTTCCTTCAAGCCTACTTTTCATTTCTTTTATGAGATTTTTAATAAAGTTCAGTTTTCCTTATTGCCTCAAGGTATTATTCTTGTAGAGCCAGCAGATTGCTATAACAGAATTGTTCAGATTTAGCATATTCTAGAAAGAACATTAAAAAATATCCTGCTCCCTTACACAGCCATGAATCAAGCTTTAAAAGTACATAGTTTCATCTTGGACCAATGACAAACTGTGTCTTATTATATATAACAGTAGCAGACAACTCATAATAAATATTTATTCATTTCCCTTCAGTAAGAGATCCAATATCTGGAGGTCAAATTGTGCTGTCCATTACAGTGATACAAATTTGGAGTTACTTGGTTGATTTGGGATATTTATAGTACTACACATTTTCATAATCCAAATGATTAGAATTTAACTCTGCAAATCTAATCATGTCTGGTATATTATTTCTGTTTTGACGTTCATGCTTCTTATCTTCACAACTACTGCTGCTGAAGTTTTAAAAGCGTATCCTTGTGTAATTTGCCTTTTGGGAAAAGCAAGCAAAATGCCGTGACTGTATCATATTAATGTGCTTATGCAATGGCATAAGTATAGCCAGACAGCTCTTGCGATATTTCTTTCGATATCTGGAAGAAAAAAAAACCTCTTAGTTTAGGCCTGTTCTTTTAAAATTCTAGCAAAGGAAGGCTATTATTTTTTCTAGAGAGTCTGAAAAATGACATTGTGGAAATGTTTTCATGATACATATTTACCAATGCACAAAACCTGGAATATAACTGACAAAGATGACTGAACTCAAGCGTTTTCAGGCCTGTATCTATCATTCTGTATATTTAGTCAGGCTGAAAATACACCAGTGTGTTTTTGATCAATGAGTTTCAACAGCCTAATGTAACAGATTAGGGGTGATTTACTGGAGTAAGTCCTCCAACAAACAAGCTCTCTGAAGGATTTAAGACTGAGTTTAATTGGGTGTCTCGGCTCAGTATCACAACTTCATTACAATCCCCATAAGCATCCAGCTCTGTTGCTACATGAGTCCTAGTAAAAAACCAAACTTCCTCAGAACTCGGTGCCAGCTAGCCCCTTTTGCCAGCTTTACACCATGACTTCTTCACTCTTGTATTCTGGTCAGGTCTGGTACTGGACGTTATCCAAGAAAGTTTATCTGGGAGACTTTATGGGGAAAGAAACTAGACATTCAGGAACTGTTTCAGTTTCTACTGTTAGAGCATTTCTGCTCAACTGCAGTAAAGGAATATTTTCTGCTGCCAAATTTTGGGGTGATAAAGCCCATCCATTTCACTGAGGGGAGGGAGGCTGGTGAACTAGAGCAACTTACCGCCTCTCAAGAGCAGTACCTCATTTTACCATTTAAAGCAGGGAATTCTTAAGCAGAGAAAAACTTTGATGAATAAACAGGATAGAAGAAAACTTAGTAAATTAAATATGCTGTCTTGTCTTTCCTTTGGCACTGAAATGTCCTGATTACTGTAGCATATGCTCAGCAAGAAGAAGCTTAATATCAAAGCTTCTGTAAGTGCCAGAAAGGTTAATGAGGAAAGATAGCTGTCTGTTCTTGTTGCCCAAAAAATAAAAAAAAATAAAAATCAAAGAATCTGCTGAATAGTTTGCAAAATAAACTACTGTTGGTTTCCAACCCCTCCTCCCCCAAAAAAAACCCAAAACCAGAGACAACTGTATAACATAAAAATAATCTTTGAATCCATGGAAGTCTTTGAATGCAACTAAGCTGAAGTATTTAAGGGTCAAAGTCACTCTGTTGCAGATAGAGATACAAATGCAACTGTTAACTAAATGGGGAGCAGGGCAGCCCTGTGACTGTTACAGCAGCCCACTAGGTGAAAGTCTGCTTGCCACCCTGAGGAATCCGATAGAAAACAGAGGTTGCAGTGCCTGCAGCCATTGTAAGTCTTTAACCACAGGTGTACCCACTAAAGAGCACTCACATCATCACTTAAGCCTAAGTCTTAAGTGTCATATAGATCACTTAAATCATCCTGAAATCAAATGTTAGTACTACAGATTTGCTACATAAAAGAACACTGGGGAGGCCAATTAGTTGAGTCCTTATGTCCTTGGGGAGGCATTTTGACAGGACAAATACTATCTGCTGATCTGAACAGAAAAAACATTCTGAACTCCAGATCTAAATGTGTCACTGGGCCTTGCGTCAGAAATTAGACATAAAAACAGTTTTCAGTCAACCTGTGACAAGGTGTGCAGGAAGGGTGTAATAGTCTGTGTTACTCTGTCTTTCTCTTATCTGAAATATTAGGGATTTCCCCAGATATTGTTCTGTTAGACCTATACTAGAACACCCCCTTGCATTCCCCTGTCCCCACAATCAGCCTCAATCTAGGGTCAAGCTGTCTGGCCCCACAATAGTGAAATTGTTAATGCCTTACCTAGCGCTTCCCTCCAAATCTGCTCGATTCCTACATAGCTGATGAAATTGCAGTGATACTAGGCCAACCGTAAGGACATTCCCTGAAGTTCTCAGGGCGGAGGCAATTTCTGCCTGGATCCATTGCACACCTGAATGAGGACAGTCATAGCCACTCACTACATTAAAACTGGTTTAACTGGCAAAAGATCTTTTAATCTTTGTTTTAGTTTTGTTTTTTTCCCCATGGAGTGCATAAAGAAGACACCAACAGTAGTTCTATTTCTATAGCATAAAGTTTGTTTATTTTTGTTACCTTGGCAATGTTGGGAATATCACTATTTTAGTGTCTCTAGTTGTAATAGAGTGTGTATGAATGCATAATTAACCTTTGAACTTCATCTAAAAGAAAAGGATGCTATGATTTTCAAAAGATGCTTAATTTCTCTTGAAAAAAAGTGATTGGAAAATGCAGCCCTTGTTTAAAAATATTAAAAGCACCATTGGAGCTATCTTGGTCTTTTATGAAGCCAAGTTTGCACGAGTTTCCTGAAAAAATTTCCATTTTAACCAGCAGATATAAGTCGGAAAAATCGAAATCTTGAATAAAACGTGCAGTGATGGGCCATTAATAGGACACTGTCCTACTGATATTTTTCTGATGGAAAATTTTCCCATGACTAATTACCTTCACAATTTAAAACAGAACAACAAAAGACAAAACATACAAAAATATGCCCTGTTTTTGCTATTCATTTGCCTAGCTTGTATTCCCAGTTATAGGATCTTTCTGTAGTTTTGTGTGCTAGATTACAGAGCTCTCTGTTGTCCTCCTAAAGGGTTCTCTAACAGTCCTCCTATGAATCTTTGTAAATAGAAATAAAGTGACCCCCTTGATCTCTTTTATTTAGAATTGAATTCACTCATGCTTTCAGTCTAGTGAATTAATTCTTTCAGTCTTGTGGCTTTTCAATTTTTAATATCTTACTTGAATCACAGATGCTACTGCTAGGTACAACACCACAGTAATCTTTGCCCTGATGTCTAAGAGGCAGTAGAGGACTGAAGTATTGCCCTCTCCAAACTCTTAGTATTCTCATTCCTATGTCCAGAGTTCATTGACCCTTTTGACTGTAGAAACGGACCAGGGCCTCAAAGCCCAGGATCCTCATACCTTATTCACTTGGCAGCTGAGGACCCATCAAGCATGTACTCTTTGAAGTTTTTTGTTCTGAGAGGTGGAACTGTATTTGGTTGTATTCAGTTCTTTGCAACTAGCTCACCAGATTGTTCTATCATGTCTATCTGTTCTCTTCGTTCTTATCATTCCCCTAATTACTGCGCTCTCTGAAAACTTCGTCAGTAATGATTTTATTGTTTTTGTGTATGTTATTCATAATAAATTAAACAACACCGTCAAGACTTATACCCTTCTTTATGACCATGGTTGAAGTTTGTCAGCCATTTTTTGATTTAGTCTGCACTGTAATGATTTCCTAGTTCCATAATCATTTAATTGTTTTAAGTTTTATTGTAGTTTCTCAGTCAAAATTTGGTGCAAAGTCAGATGTCTTACAGAAGTCTAAATACATTTCTACAAGACAGTTATATTTATTTATCAAACTTGTATTCTCACAGAAAAGGATACTGAGTTACCTTGAATATATATGTACTTCTCTGTACATTCATATTGATTTGCATTAATTATATTATCCTTCTTTAATTCTTTCCTAATGGAATCCCCTATCAGTCATTCTGCTGTATACTGAGGATCAATATTAAGTTGATAGGACTACAATAGCTATTTATCTTTTTTCCATATTGGCAGAATCTTCACTTTCTTTCAGTCCTCTGGAACTTCTCCAGTGTTTGAAAACTGACTGAGAATGAATATTAACAGTCCACAATGCTCTTTGCTGGCTCTTTTAAAACTCTTCGATGTGACTAATCTGGACATGCTGATTTAAGAATGTCTAAATTTAGAATCTGCAGTTAATTAGATCCCCCTTGATTTTCCTTTTGGTGTAAACCAAAAATTGAGTTTTAAACACTGCGACTAAGGATCTCTTTCTATTGCTCTGTTCACCACGGTATTTTACAGTTTCACTGTCCGTTCAAAATTCTGCGCATGGGAGGGGTTCTGAATTTTTAAAGATTTTTTAAAAAGGAACTACAAATTTATTTGTGGATTACCTTTGACTTGTTTGAACTTTTGGCAAAAATATCTGTCAGCTACCTTAGCAAATCATGCATTATAAACAGCTCAATTCTGTTTATGATTTTTTGTAAGAGGGGTTGGTGGTGGTTTTTCACTTATTTTTCTAGATTGTCTTTAAGAATAACTTTCAGTGTGCTTTCTCATTCTTCTGCATGGTAATTCTTCTAGCATTTTGATTTGCAGAACACCAAAATGTCTTTCCTGCTTTACTGCCTCTATGAAATGTCGACTCAGGAAATTTTTCCAGATTAAAAATTAAAAACTAAAGGTTTAGATTAATAAGGTTGTCTATCTCAAGGTCAAAATTTCTATGTCATGATAAATGTCCTGTTGACACTGTGCACTAACTTCTTCTTTCAAAAAGGTTTAAAAATATTTAACACTTTGGAGAAAATATACAAACACATTTCTGTCTTATAGTAGAGGCAACGATGCAATGACCAACTACATATACATACACTTGTATGTACCTAATTTATAAAGCACTGATGATATATATGAAAGTGATCAATACATTATTAGCAATTATATTGTAAAGAGACTAAAGAAAGATTAAAGATCCCTTTCCTCCCTGGATTAGCTATGCTGTGCTGTGCTCAGGTGGCCCTGGGGTGCCCTCCTGGCTGCGTACGCCTTCCTATGCCGCTCACACCATAGGTCCCCTTTTCCTCCATAAAAATGAATCCACGGCTGCATTGGGAGATGGGGGAGGGAGAGGAAGGAATGAGAGATGTGCACAATACACAGATTAAACCATTGTAACCACAACCCAATACATGTCTTTCAAAGACAAACAAGTTGTTGAGCTAAGTCTGTGATCCTGCATATGTTCAAGTTCACCACTTGAGCATCCCATTGGTTTTGAGATAGTAACATTCAGCCCTTGTAGTATGGGGTCCTTGGCTTTCGTGGTTTCTGGCCTCATGTCTTCCTTCTGCTACCTGCTATTACCCTTATTTCTTGACTGAGATTTGAATCCACATTAGGACTCAGAGATGGATATTTTTTAAATCACGGTGAAAGAGTTTCATGTTTGCTGGATGCTGCCACCTGCATCACTAAAGCATCATTGTGATACATTTCATTAAAGAATCTCTGGCAAAACAGGAATAGAGAATCAATGATAACAGAGAATGTGCACAAAGCTTATAAAATGATGGTATTTTTTACCTCAGATATTGCAAATTTGAATTTTTCCTACATTTCTTGAAATGGGAAATTTGGGTGTAAAAAGAACCAGGATCATTCCCAAAATCAATGAACCTGGATATTTTACATTATTGAAAAGAGGTATAGAAAAGAGGAAGGGAATGCCTTGAGAAAACAGAGTTATTTAAAATAGTTGTATTAAAAGTAAAGGAAGGCTAATGCCCACTTGAGAAAGTAGCTCTGTGATGCATGTTCGGTCATTCCAAATGGGCCATCTGACTTCCTCCAGTCTCTGGCTCCTTCTCATGTGCCTCAAATTATGTGCTTCCTTGTGGGGTCTACCGTATTCAGAACGGTTTGTTAACACACTGAAGCTCTTTAAAATGCATACCATGTGTGCACAAAATGTCTTCATTTATCAGATTAGCTCGCAGATCAGGCACTATTCAAAAGAGCAGAATGGTGCTAGAACAAGGGTGTCAACTCTGTAGTGAAGCTGAAGTCCCCTTTTTGTCAAAGGCTTGGAATTAAAAACAAAATAGATGCAAATGACTAATTTTCAGTTTTTCCTCCTTTTAACTGACAGAGTTAAATAATGTGTTAAATTACAATTTAGTAAAGTAAATCTATCTTTAAACTCTTTCCATGAACCCTGGCTGCACTCACGCATTCTCTGCCAGCTACTTCTGAGACGGCCAAAGAGCTTATGAGCTCTGCATAGCCACAGCTGCTGCTTACCGCCTCTCTGATCTGCCTCTGGAGCTGCTCTTAACAAATGCTCCTCTACCCGTTTCAGCCAGAATAAGCCCGGTTAGGTTGAACAGTTTAAAAGCCCTGACCAAGTGCTGTCCACAGATTTCTCTCGGTGGGGCTGTGGGAGGAGGGCTGAGCCTCGGCCGCAGAATGGTGCCAGCACAAGCCTCTCGCACGAATGCAGTTGTTTCAGCAAACCTCCGCGCTCACGATGCAATTCATATTGTCACAGGCATTTCTTACACTGCCCCGTAGCGAAGAACCAGTCTCCCGCAGCTCAGCCAACAGCACTTTGGCAATACAGTAACCGGAATTTCTGGCCTGCTGGAGCACACTTTTTTTTTCACTGGTGCTTTTGTATTTATGATGTAAACATACTTGTTCATTCACACCCACACAGAAGTCAGGTGCCTCCTAAACATCTGCATTAGGCAGCTAGATAGGATCAATTCTTTCATCCCACTGCAACCTCATTTCATTCATGTAATGTGGCCCTCCCTGAATAATACAGGTGGCAGTATATTTTATGGAAAACAAGTTCCTGTCCTTTCCTTTCAACAGGTGGGATGTTGAGAAATGCTTGAGCAAAAACAAATAACTTTAACTGGTAGGAAAACATGTGCTAAATCATCCTGGATTAATTACTGAATGAGTAATATAATTTAATATCAAAACAGAGATTTCTAAATGTCAGGGATAGTAAGGACAAGGAAGAAATACCATTCCTACCAGCTCTCCAGCTAGTGTGAGAGATCTATATACTGTCTTTGTGTCCTGAATTTAGCTTTCAGGTTATAGGAAGGTCAGGAAAATAGCTTTCAGATTATTATGTGAAGAAACCTCTTGTAACTAAATCTCTTCCTACTATCCAACAGAGAAGTTTAAGAAATATGAGTTCTATCAAATAGGATCAGCAATAAATAGCATGCCTTAACTTCTACCTGTTTTAATCACTACTACATAAAACCACAGCGTATGGCTTTAATCAATACATGCCATCTGAGGTTAAAACACATTCTTTCATCATTTTGAACTTTTCTAGCACACTTTCAGAAGATAAATGTTACTAGAGGTCTGCCTTTGGGGGGCAAACAGGCGAAAAAAGCTTGTCAACATGAGATTTCTGAACTACAGTAAGCCCTGAATTTGAAATTGTTACAATTGTTTTCAGTATTACCCTGCATAGGAAAACCCTTATTGCATGATGAAGAAGCCTTTTTATTTATTTTATCTTTTGTAGTTTGTGAACTACTCTTATTCAAAATCCTACCTTTTATTTGATTAAGAACTTTCACCTAAAAATGGTTTTACATTGGACAGAGGAAGTTATAGTATCTTTTTTGTGGATAAGTGTGAGCAATGGATTAAACATGAATTGCTATGATTGTTGCTCTAACCTGTGTTCCTGAGCGCTTATAAATAAATATATTCCCTTGTGGCTGCACTAAACCTTTAAAAAGTACATTTGTATGCAAATCTGTGAAAAGTCATATGTGAGGGTGAGCCTTAGTATTGCACAAGTTGTGCAGTACGATTCTGGGCTGTTGAACAGTCTGACAGTTGATGTATTGGAAGCTCCGGGCCATTTTCAGTAGGGACATTTAAAATTAGAAAGCATAAAATGCTGGACTATGAAGTACCAGAAACAATTTGCCGTACTCAAGAGACAGACTGGATTTCCTACTAGGCCTTCTCCATCAATATTATCTTTGGTATACACAATATTATCATAGTTATTTGCTAACTTCTGCAGATATTGCCTAAGGGGTAAAATAAGTGATACTCCAATCCAGAAAATGCTGGTCTTTGCCATGTGCCAAAAGAGCAGTTAGGAGCTATCATCACAGTGCTAGCGTGCTTTGGCCAGCAGCGCCCGTGTTTAGACGTAGCAGGATTTATGACTGACTCACCGGTACTTCAGCCAGCACCAGCCCGAACTGCAGCAACAGAATAACTTATGCTATAGGCTTGTGTTACAGATTGATGTAATTCATATCCATCACAGAACTGTAATGGAAAATCACATTACAGGAATTCTATTGTTAGACTATTATATCATGAAGCTATTGTAAATAACACTAAAAGAGTTAACTGAAATGAGGCATTTTCAGTTATGAAGAAGTAATGTCTTTGAAAGAGGTACTATAGTGTCAAATTTGCTGCTCTTTTCATAATGCAGAACAATAAAACATTTGAATACTGAATTTTTTTATCTGAAATAAGGAACCTTTTAGGCCACACAATAAAAATAATTAAAAATTATTTATATTAGCCATTTGGAGAAAGATATTCAGCCCAATGGTTTTTGGCAAAACAGTTTTTCTTCCATTGGAAACCAAGATAGATTTCAAAAGACAATCTGTTTCAACAGATTACTAGGATGAAAAAGACCTGCCCTCTTTATTATTTGATACCCAGCCAAGTATCAAGTTGTGTATAAGAAGACAGGATGATGATGCTCACCAGATATTTAACTAATCAATATTTTGTTTCAACTTCCTCAGAGTTCAGTGTGTGGTCAGCTTGACCAACATCAGGATTTGGCTCTTCAGATCTACAGCAAATAAATGATCACTACATAGTAGAAATAACATAATGACTGTAGGCTGGTGTCTTCTATGTAGACCACACTTCTCCTGTGAATCTCACAGATATTGTTATCAGGAAATTAGAGAAGGTAGGCTCCTAAGTTCAAGTCTATGTCCTGTATGGGAAGCGTGTCCAGTTTTCCAGTGATCTCCCTGGGCCGTCTGTTCTTGTCTGCTGTGATCAGCCCATATCTAGACAATCTACACCACATATCCAGACAATCTGCACCTCCCCATAGTTCCTCTTGCCCTATTCTTCTTCTCCTCCTCTTTCACACCTGTACAGGCCAATTCTTTCTGGCTCCTGCAAACCTCCCCTCTACGCCTTGTCCCAAGATTCATCATCCTTCTACATGCCAGTGCCAGGGGCTAGGGATACAGAGAACACAGGAGATATAATCCCTCTGTGCCACTGTCCCATCACAGTGGCTCTGTGTGTTCAGGAAAAATAAATGCAGAGAAAATACCTTGCAGTGCCCAGTGTAACATCATCAGTGTAACCCAATTCCTTAGTGAACATATCCTAACTCTAAAAAATCTCTACTGAGTGTATGCAAATATGTTGCTATCAGAAGCTACTTGTTGTCAGGTTTTCTCAGGAAAAGCAGCAGGTATGTCCCAGAAATTACAGAGATTCTTCTGCCAAATTTCAAAGTCCTCATTCAAAATATAAAGCTGCTGAAGCTTTAACTTCTTGGCTGAAATATTTCTAATGGATTCAATAGAATGCATTTTTCCTTGTTTCCTTCTCACAAATTCCCTGAAGAAAAAAGAAGTCTGAAATAGAAGTATGTGCTATTAGGGCTAAAATGAGACTGACAGGGATATATGCAACTGAAAGCAAGGCATTACAAGGGGAAGATTCAGGCAACCTTAACTACAAATTTCATGTGCAGTACAGTGAGCTGTCTACTATATATCTTCTGTATAAAACATCAGCTTGATCTCTTTTGCTGTCAGAATAGTATTAAATAAATCTAGCCAATTTTTTCTTAGTTTGTGGATAAATATGTCTAGTTTTCAGATGTCTTCTACTGCTGTAAAAACCTAGACAGACTCCACCATACAAACCAAAGAAATTTTGAGAAGTACTACACACATATCATATATAGAATGAAGTGGCAGACAGTTCCATTATGTAAAGAGAATAGATGGCAAGTATAATTAGCCCACTCCATACTCAGAATTCTTTTAAAGACTGTTAGAAGCATGTTTAATACTGAATAATTATGTATTTGTCAGATGACAGCATTTAAAAATCCCAGTCCTTGAGGAAACACACTGGCCAGAAAAATACTGTGGGATTATTATGGTTATGACCAAATAAATTGAAACATTCACAGCTAATGTTGACATCAAATTGTTGAGCATAGCAGGAAGCTGCCAACAGTAATTTACATATTCACTTCTAATTGTGCCTATGCACCACAAAGATAGCTCATATTTGCATTTGCTGCCCTCTGAACCAACTCATTTTCCAGTGGTACATATTCGCTTTCACTGCAGGTAACTTTCATTTGTGGTAATTAAAGGACAGTTTTTACTGCATTATGCTACAGGAAACAATAAGTGGTTGCTGCGATTGATTAATATCTAAACCAAGTCTGAGACATGTAATCAATCTCATAGGCACAAGAGATTGTTCCTGTTACGTAACAAAAAGTAACAGGAAAGAAAAAATCTATTCTGAATAGTCAATGCTTACCCTTTAGATTCTGTTGGGTTGCACTAAGTGGCCTGATTTATTTTTAAATATTCCCAACAGAGAATAGCCTCAGTCTGTATATAATGACTTTTTACCTTCATTATCTGCACAGTCTTTGTTTGGACTCCGAGTGGGACAATACCAAGGAGGATGTCAATGTTATCTTAGTGTGGAAATGATTTTCTAGTAGATAACTGCATCTGAGGGTCAGTGTGCCTCCAATCTCATTCCTTTTGGCTTCAATGGCTATCAAAAATACTCCTTTTCGAATAAAGCCGAACCCCATTGACTCAAGCTTGCTTCCAGTGGAAGCTTTGCTGTTTCACTGGAAGCTGGAACAGACCCAATATCCGTAACGTGTTTTCACTTAATGAAAAAAAATTACTCACTATTACACTGTGATTTATTTTGCCATCCTGGTATTGTGCTGAGAAATATTAACATTGCAAAATTGCTGTTGAATATTTATTTTTTATTGGTAAAATAGCACTCTATTTCTGTAGTAACATGATATTATCATTTAATTATTTTTTCTTTTCTGTTTTATGATGGAAAGCTGAAAATCAGTGAAGTATATATTTAAATGCAAAAAAGGCATGCCAATTAATCAGTGCAGAATATGAATGCTTTTAATCTGCATCAAAAAACTGTGGGGTTCAGGAAAACAGCAATCTTTTAAATAGGAAGTGTATAAAAGTAATTCCTATCCATGCTCACTTTTGCTCAAATACAATGAAAAATTGCAGTTGTCCAATTAATCTATCTTCACACTACTATATTCTTTTAAAGTTTTGAATTATTTTAAGAACCTTCTGCAGAGTCTTTGATTTCTTTGTATTTAGCATGGAAATGGATATACATACATAATTTAAATTGATAAAATAATGTTTTTCAAAAATCTATAGAGATAGATCAAATGTTAGCTCTGAAACACTGAGAATTTAAACAAAGACATTTACTGTTTTCTAGGTTTTCCCCATCCCATTAATGTAGACAAACTTAGTACTGAAGATAGATAGAAAATAAATTACACTAGAGGTTGCAGTTAGGTATAGCCATAAAAGGGGACTAATCAATTTTGAGATGCATAAAAAAAATAGATGATGTTATTCTACAGTCTGGATGTAGAGAAATATATCTGGGATAATGGGAGACTGCAAGATGATGGAGAAGAGAAAAAAGCAGGATAAAATGATTATTAGAGTTGCTCCAGGGGACACCAGAGACACTTCAGTTCTGTACATAGTAAATATAGTTGAGAAGAGCTTATTAAGTCGGGGTTCAGCACTAGCTGGTGGTCTCAAGACATTGTTTGCAGTGTTGCATGATGACCTTGGAAATAATGTCTGAACCAATAAGCCCCACTCAGCCCAGGATGGCTCTGCAGGCATATGCATCACACTCTGGAACATTTTTATTCATGGTGTTCTCATAGCCTTTACCAAGTGGTACAAACCATGAGAACAGAAATGGTGCTAATGGTGTTTTGAGATATCAAAACATTTCTTAAGAGCTTGAGAGGTGTTTTCTTCCTACGAGGGATGCTCACTCCAGAAGAGCTAAGTGATTAGGATACTGCTGACATGTGGCATCCACCTTCCAGTGTTCGCTTTCAGTCAGGGAAGCTGGAGACTTGATGTTGGATCTGCTATACTCCCTTTCACTGCTGATTACCCAGCTATTGCCTTTTCCGGGCAAGGTCTTTCTCTTCTGGTTTTGCCCAGAAGCTCTATGGAGGGAGAGAAACCTTTCCCTGTGAAAGTTTTGTTTCATATATACAGATCAAAGAAAATGTTCTGCTTTAAAGAACTGGCATCCTCCAACAAACTATTTCAGCAGGAAATTCCAATGAACCCTCTAATGATGGGCCAAACCTGGATGGTCTATTTATAAAGCTGACTACCACTCACTGCCTACCCCTTGCAATGGGATGATTCTTTTCTTATTGAAACCCCACAAAGCCATTAAATAAAAGAAGGCCAAAAAATACTTGCTAATAAAAAAATCACAGTCAGAAAATCATCTGCACCAAAAATCCACCAAAGGCATCAAAATGGCTGCTTTAAAGCCATCCCTTCCTCACAACGTTTTTATAATAGTTTAGGCTCATTTGTTACTGGTGTAAGAGGTGGACCATCTTGACATTTGTCACACAATACCCTTGTTACCTGGTTTAGGACTAGGTAGAAAGAAATGGGGTTTCTTGAGGTTCTACATATCTATGGCTGCATCATCCATGTCCTCATTCTCCACTTTTCCCATGCTCTTAGGCCAGTGGATGCCTCCTCCTTCTTGGCATGCAGCATTTTAGGGGATTAAGAAGAGAAGAGTGCTGTCTTGTGATGGGCAGCTGGGAGTGATGGCAGCAGAGAGGGCTTTGATGGGGAGCTGGGAAGGGAAGATATGGGAGGAGGTCTTTGGTGCAGTGGAAATGGAAAAGCAAGATCAGAAGGCAACCTGGTGGCCAGAGGCTAAGCTGGGGAAAATGAAAGAATAAAAAAGACCAAAACAAAAGAGGCCAAAGGAACAGGGGCTCCAGCAGAGCAGGAAGGGGAACAACTGAGATGACAGGTTAAGTAAAGGACAGTGGGGATGAGAGAAAAGGAAGGACTGCTGAGATCAGAGCGCTGGTTAGGAGCAAGAATAAGCATGCAGGTGGGATGAAGAGGAGAGTGCTGTATGAAAAATGAGGTTGAGACAGAAGGCAAATCCTGCAAGCAAAAGTATATTAGAGGAGAAAGGTCATCTCAAAATACAGTGGAGCTATTTATTTTTGTGCCACTCTTATCTTATGCATTCTCGATGCAGCAGTTTTGAATCTTATTATTTTTGTGCTCTCCAGCGGCTCACACTACCTAGCAATGTGCGGCTGGCACGTGCTTGCTCTGTCATGGCAGAGCTCTGCTGCTGCCTAGCAACTGGCAGCGCCAGTGGCCAGGTGTCCCACGGGAGGACAGACGGACGGATGGGGCACCAGGCCCCAAGCAGGTGGCCTCCGCAGCCCCACGGCACGCCAGCTCCAAACATCTCTACCTTCACAGCCAGGAGGCAGGGAATGTCTCTGGCTGATACAACGGTGATGGAAAAGCTTAAAAATACTAATTGAGAAAAGCACATGCAGAGATGCCCAGGAGAGCGCGGAGAGTCTGGCAAATTATCTACGAGAAGCGGGAACAACTCCATTCATCTCTCCAACACTCAGATATCCTGTGATGATAATTAAAATATCAATATGGTTAATTATTGTAGTTCTTAAGTAAATCTCTGTGCACTAGATCTAAAGCACAGGAAGGCAAACCAATATAGCTCTGTAGCTTCTTGGGCAGTTACTTCTAATTGGGAATAAAAGACACTGAAAAAACCTCTTTTTGTCCCAGAAAAAAAAAAATTCTGATAAGCATTCATGCAGGATTGTCCTAGTACAGCTGCACTTCTGTAACTATATCACAGTAATCAATAACAATTTTCTGACAAAAACATGAGGCTTGGCATTTGGCAGGAGAGTTGATATGGCTGATCTCCAGAGGCACCATGTCCCCTACGCTTCCAGCTACCCCCTCAGATCCCTCATCTCCCTCTCCATTGCACTGGTCAAAAGCACTTGTGTGGCTAAACAGCTGGATCAGGAACTGATCCAGCCGAGAAACAGTCCAACAAGAAATAAATGGTTACTTTCCAATCAACACTACTGATGCAAGTACTGTTCCCAAGGGAGAAACAAAGACACATATCAATCTGTGGCCTAGAAAACAGAACAGACAATTACAGAGCTACACAAATTACAGTTCAAGAGAAGTTGCTTTGATGCTACAGGTGGGTGCATTTAGAAGATAGTCACAATTTTCTGTCCTAGTCAGGAATGAATTACATCCCAGGAAAACAGTATTGCCCCTGGAGACCACCATGCCCACTGAGGGGGGAGTGAAGTTTGAATGGACAGTTGAGACAGAGAGGTACATAAACACACTTTACTTTGAATGGGATCTCATTCTGGTGATCATTTGTATGGGGCTTGAAGAGCATCATTACATTTTTTTTCTCCATCAGTTCAGCCTCCTCAGCCAGGAAAATTGTTTTATTCCCACTTCTCTTGCACACTTTCATAAATCTCGAGCAAGTTAGTTAACTTTCCATTCTAATCAACAGTCCATTGTCTGGAGCTATGGGAAAGTATGATAATTAAAAAAACAGCATAAAACAGTTTCTAAAGGACACCCTGGTGAATGCAGTTCAGACACACACCAGTGTCTTCAGAAAAGATCAACTTAGGTCCAAGGGTTTATTGGGTTTGGCTCAGTGCTGGTTCTGCTAGATTTTGCAAGTTCTTGCACAGCTACCTGAATGCCTCTGTGCTTTCAGGTGCTCGGGAATTGCTTGGTGTACACACCTTGCATGTTCATAGAGCCAGCTTGGGTCTAGTGCATCTGAGCCAACAGATCCCCTGAGAACCTGAGACATGAGGAACACACTGTAAAGACACTCAGGTGATGCTCCAGAGAGTGATTCTGAAACCAAGAGAACTAGCATGGAGCAGGAGCTAATAAGGCCTGCTGATCTAGTTGAGCACATCCACACCATGTTTCCCAGTTCCTCTCATCTAGCCTGGTCTAGCAGCAATATATCTGTGGTTCTATGGCGCTAAGTTAAAAAGTCCTGGTGGAGTTGACCTAGCTCAGTGTGGAGCCAGCTGTGGTGCTTCTGTACCCGCAATAGGTCTATCCGCAATGAATCAGTTAAACCCTGGCTGTTTTAGTAAGGCTACAAAAAGTGCTGCAGCAGATGTCACAAGATGGCGCTCTTTGATGCGGTCTTCCAAGTTCCTTTTGGGTTGCAAACACACTTTAAGGAAGAGTTGGCAGGTTTGGGGTTTATGCAAGGCCTTTTAGGTTGAGATCCATGGAAGGAAAGGGGCTGTATGGACATCTGGAGCCTCTACTCTACTGCTTGAGGTGGGTGTATTCCATGTGGGTCACCACTGCCCTGCTCAGCTTGCTGTTCTGCCATCTGCTTTTAGGGCTTGTTTGCCTGCTGAAGTGAAGCACAATGCATATAGCAAAATATACATAACCAATTTTTCTCATATTGAAAGAAGTTGATGTTCAAGACCCCAAACATCTGCCAACTCTTGATACAGGGGCAGCAATAGCATTTGAAGAACCACCAACAACTGTGCTACATTTGAGGATGTTAACAGCTTCCGTGAAGTCAGTCTGTGATCTGTAGGCAATTACAAACTCATGGAAGCCAATGAGTGTGTTAAGTAATCTGCAGCCAAACTGAATAAAGAAATCAAATTTGTCTTTGTATTATAGCTGGAAACAAGGAGAAGCCAGTGCCTAAGATGGTTTCTGATCACATTTGCCCTGGGACCCATTAAAGGCTTGTTTATATTTCAATACTATTGCATATCAAATTTAATTATTTTATATTAAAATGGCACTTAAAATCCCAAATATTTGATTGGAAATTATATGCTGTCCTAAAGAGAGTTATCCAGACCACTTTGGAAACAATTTTGCTGAGCTGCCAAACGAATTAACTTGCAGAGCACTGTAGATGCATCTCTATCCTGCAGCAAGTGTTGTACCAACTCCTTTCTCCGTTGCCCCAGGCTGCACTGGAATGCTTCTCCGTGTACCTGTCTCACTGTTCTCCAGCCAGGTGGGGTTTTTGTAACTCCAGCCACGAAGATCTTCCCAGGCCCACATGTCCTTTCCCAGGCTCGCTGCCATCCCTGCTTGGGTCCATGGTTCTAGACTGAGATGCTGGACTTTGCTGACCTCGGGGGGGGGGGGGGGGGGCAGATATATTTTTCCTCTCTCCGTCTTGACTTAGGAAAGCAGGTATGCCAAAGGATCCTGCCCAGAATGGTTTTCAGTACTACAAACAGAGAAAGGACTCCAGCGGACGGTAAACATGCAGAATACCACATGACTATGTTGCAATTTAAGGCAGTCTGTTCTTAATAGAATGTGTTTGAGAGTGTTGTTCCCAAATATGTTGACATTTCACTGTCGTGGGTTTCTCTGGGACAACAACTAAAATGCGAAGGCTGACCCCAGTTGTGTTTGTAAGTGCGTACAGAAAGCAAGTAAAGCCAAGACATGAATCATGGGTCTAGGAAACAGCTCCTTTTTGGGCCTGCTACTTACTGGAAGGCAGGCTTGAACTTCTCAGCACAGAAGCCACCTCCTATTATTGGCTTCTTTCTGGTATGAACATGAAAACAGGATTTTACTTTCAAAAAAACATATGCAAACAAGATTTTACTAAAGAATCACTGGACCCTTATCTATCACATCTCTTCAACAACAATCAGACAAGGGCCTAAACAATGATTAACAACTAAGGCAAGAGAGTGCCACAAATAATGTATTCATCTCAGTTAAACAGTGAAGTTCTTCTTTTGATATGAAAACTAGATAAGTGCTAACTGTGAATTGTCACTTCTGGACAGGCCTTTACAAAAAATCTACACAGCCTAGATTTAATATTTTTCCCTCTCCATGGGAGAACCACCTGTGAACAGACTTCCCACTGGACTAGTTACCTCTAATGGTGATGCTCTGCTGCCGCACCAGTTTCTGCTACCATTTGTGTCACGCTGCTCCTGCCCTGCTGCGAGGCGGACACGGGGCAGCGGCGCAGCGCTCCCCACCCCGCCGCGGCCGCTCCCGGAGCTCGCGAGGGCAGCACTGGCGGGCCCGCGTTTGGGGAGGGGGAAAAGGCGCAGCGGGAAAGGAGGCCCTGGAAAAGGGCTCCGAGGCCAATGGCGGGGGCGGCGCTGCGCGGCCGGCGATACATGTCGCGACCGACTCCGGGCCCTCGCCCGGGGTCTCCGCCGCTGCGACTCCTCGCCTCAGCTCGGCCGGAGGCCGGCGCTGCTCCCTTCCCTTTCCTTCCCTTCCCTTCCCTTCCCGCCCGCGCCTCCCGCGGCCGGCGGCCCCTCTCCGCCTCCCTCCGCCGAGAGCGGGCGGCGGCGCCCAGCCACGCCATGTCCCCGCAGCGACGGCGGGCGGCGGCCATGGGCAGCGGCCGCCCCGCCGCGCAGGCGCCCTGCCCGGGGCGGCGGCGCCTACGGTTCCCAGGTCCCCCTGCAAAGCGCTTTTTCCTTTTTTTTCCCCTCCTCTCCTCGAGGGGGAAGGGTGGGTGGAGAAAGCGAGAGCTCACGAAAGCGAGGCGGGGAGGAATCCCACAATACCAGGCGGGCTGCGAGTTCGGAGCTGTCGCTGTCTCTTTAATGCAAGAGGAAGCGATGCGGAGGGGTGGAAAATGGCAGAGTTGCAGATGTTACTAGAGGAGGAAATCCCTTCTGGCAAGCGGGCTCTACTCGAGAGCTACCAGAACCTCACTCGGGTCGCCGACTACTGCGAAAACAACTACATCCAGGTGAGGGGCGGCGGGGGCAGCGCCCGTGCGGCGCTCCGGGGCGCGGAGGCTGGCGGCAGGGCGAGGAGGCGAGGCGAGGCTCTCTGGTGCGGGCGGCGGCGGGGGCCGGGGCTGGAGCCGGAGCCGCCTCGGGGGCATCGCGGCGCCCGGCTGCCCCCGCCGCGGCTCCCTGCCCGCCCCCGCCCCTCCGCCGTTCCCCCGGATTTGCTTTTTCTTTTAACTTTTCTCGCTAAATGACTGGGTTTTCCTCCCCTCCGCTCCGGAGGGGAGGGGAAGGGAAGGGAAGGGAGGGGGGGTATTATGTCAGTCCGGCTCAGAGGGTGTGTCTTTTTTTTTTTTTTTTTTTTTTGTATTTATTCATTATGAGTCACATCCCGGAGACCTTCCCGGGTGGCTGGGGCGGGGGGGCGGTGAGCGGGGCCGTGAGCCGCCCCGCGTGGCCGGGTCGGAGCCGGCCGGTGTCTCGGGTTTCCCCCCTCAGCCGCGGCGGCGCGGCTCCCCCGGGGGCGGCCCGTGCCGCGGCGGCTGGTGGCGGTTGGTGGGGCGGGCAGCGCCGCGCCTCACGTGGAGCGGCGGCGCGCGGGTTTCGCACCTGGGGCGCGCGGGGGCGGCGCGCGCGGCGCGGCTCGCCCTGGAAGCCCCGCAGCGGAGCCCGGGCGCGGAGCGCTCGCCGCGGCCCCGGGCGCCGCTTCCCCGGCGCGCTGCGCTGCGGGTCGGAGCCGCTCAGAGGAGCGGTTCGCGGGAGCAGGCGCCGCACGTATGCAGGCACTGGTGCGCGAGCACGATGTGGTGCTTCAAAATGGCAATCGGTGCCTCTTGGAGGCTCCCTAATTCAGGCATCCTGTAACAATAATTTTAGACAGGGTGTCTGTTGCTGGAGGAGACTCCATTGGTTGTAACTTGTCTACACCAGTCAGCGTGGATTTTTTTTTCCCCGTAGTCTGCCAGTGCTTCTTGGCCTTGCCTTAAGTATTTTTGTGAAGCTACTTTAAGTGCACTTTGATTTATTTTATTTTATTTTTTGAGGGCTTGGCTTTGCAGCACCTAAGTCGGGATGTAAATCTGTGTATGTAGCCATGCTGATGTGGATGCAGAGCCACCAAGAGATGCTCAAATTAAACATTCTTTTTTTTTTTCTTCCAGAAGAAAATGAAAAAGCAGTTAAACTTTACTTTTTCACTTACTAGACAGCTTGTAAGGTTAACTTGTTGAATGTAATACTAGACTACCTGTAATGAGTAGTTAATACATGTTATTAAAATGTTTGGCATCCATTGTTGCTGGTAAGCTTACTATTTTTAATAATGGAGCAGCAAACTTGAAAACTAGCTGTAATAAGTTGTACAGAAATCTGTTTTTTTTTTCTTTTTTTAAACGTGACCTAATGTTGATATTTGGATTGAAGCTGCACTAAAAAGCCATATTTTTAAGACTTTTTTTATTTTTGGTATGTGAGGCAATAAGAGTTAATGTGTATTTACTCTTCCGACTTGTTTGCTCCACCCGAAGAAAGCTGCTGATATAAACACTTCTAAGAGGTGAGGTTCATTTGGTTTTACTCATGGGAAATATGACAAATACATGACTATGGTAATCACAGCACAAGTTTTGACCTGTCTCCTGACTTTTTCTCCTGTGTCAGAAAGTTACAGAGACTCTTCAGTCACATTTTCTTCAGGGCCCTAGAAACTTACTTTTTCTTTTACAAGTAAGCAAAAAACATTAAGCTAGTTCTTATCTGGTTGTTTGTGAGGAAGCTTTTGGGTTTTTTTTTTTTTTCCTTCCCCTAGCTCATTTTCACCTCAAATGTATCAAGTGTATTTTCACGGCAAATGTATCAAGAAAACTAATTTTTTTGAATGTCTGGTGAGTGTGTGGTTTTTTTGTTTGTTTTTGTTTTTTTTAATCAGCACTTTGTGCAAAGCCATCTGCTCTCCAGTTGGCCTATGAACAAGATTATACTTCCGGTGCCTGTGGTGGTGCCACTGCAGGATTAGGCTATATGGCACAGGATTCTGGGTTATGAGGATTGGGAGAGTGTGTGGTACAGGAAGGGAAGGCAGGAAAGAGGAAGAGGCTTAGCCAACACAAAACAAACTGTTTGTATTTAATATGACTGAGCTGGTAACTAATAGTCAATGCATCAGGGACCATTTAAAAAAAAAGGGGGGGGCAGAATGGAGAACCTATATGTTGAGTTAGTGTTAAAATTTATGATGCATAGGATGCTTCTGAGCTATCTTACAGTGTTTAGCTGACTCAAACTGGCCTCTTCGGATAGCTTTGAGTCTGGATAGTTTTCTTTCTTCATATGGGAAAGACTGTGTGCTCCTTAGTACAAAAACTGTTATTCTGTACCGCCACCTCCTCTGCATTGTGACATCGAGATGGAACAGGTTTCACTATTCTGTGTGCAGGTATTAACAATTTATTATAATTGTAATAGCACTCATTTACTCAAAACTCTTGATATTACAGTTTTTAAAAATTCTTTGTTCACTTTAACAAAAATGTAATTCCTTTTCATATGAATACTAAGCTTTTTTGTTTCTCCCCCCCCCCCAAAAAAGGTATTACTGTATTCAAACCATATCTATATTTTTGTATCTGAAAAGATATGGAACTTTTTTTTTTTCCCTCCTCTCCTCTCCTCTCTATCACTTTCTCTGATTTTACTTCAGCTGCTGGGAGTAATTCTGGTAAAGTTCAGAGTCTTTCCAGCTTTTCCAAGAAAATTTGTCTTCAGTGTCTCTATGGATTCCTCCAAAAAAACCCTCAACAATCTCCCCCCCCACAAAAAAAACCAAAAAACCAAAACCCCCAAACCATCTCTGTGGAGCTTAGCTCCCTAATGGTGTACGTAATCTATTGACAGTAAGCATCCTTTTACTAAAGTGTTCACGAAAGATGACAGAAGAGCATTTGAAGCTTTCAAGCTGGAAATTGGTGTTCTTGGGAAAGTGGGAAGCAGTTTCTTGCTAGGGCAAATGGTGAATAAATTAGAATTCCAGGCAGTAACACAATTTGCCCTCCAGACCATAGTTATCAAGAAGGTTTATCTGATAGGAAGGGAAAAGAATCCAGGAGAAGCAGAGCAAATAAGGTGGGGTTATTTTCTTTTCTTTTCTTTTCTTTTCTTTTCTTTTCTTTTCTTTTCTTTTCGATCTGCAGTGCTAAAAGGAAATTACAGTATGGTGGCAGTTTTAGGGGGAGGGGGGACAGAAGGAGACAGAAAAAAAGAGAAGGAAAACCAAGTACAGATACAGTAATAAAAGGAAGTTGTGATGCTGTTCATGGGGATTTAGGCTTTGACTAGAAGGAAAAAAAATGTATAAATAACTACATTACTATACTTAATTTGCAACTAGGTTTAAAATGTTATGTTTCTGGATAGAAGCTTAAGTGACAAGTGGGTAGAAAATTATTCTTACTGTTTTTTAGATCAGAGACTTAAACTCTCTTAACAGTTTTGAAAAGCGGATTTCAGACCTTGAATCTTTAGCTGGCGGTGTGGTTTTCTTTCTGGAAATAAGTGTGTTGTTTTTTTTAACACAGAGAACTTACATTTTTCTTTCTTTTTTTTTTTTTCGCAGTCTTTAGAATATTGGTATGACTCTGCTGTCTTAGTGATGTAGACATTTGCTTGTAAATAGGCTGCTTTTATAATGATATGGATCAGTGGGAAGACGAGAGGTGGAACTGTCTTCTAATAGAAATGAAAGGAACTTTTTCATAGGTTCAGTACGAATGTAAGTTCCAGTGCCTTATGCCTTTCCCCAGATCCTCTTGTCCACAAATAAAATCTGTGGCTACTCCTTTTGGGGAGTGTGGAACGGTGAAAGGATATCTGAAAAGCTAGAGCATAAAACTGAAGATACTGGTGAGGAATTTCTGAGATACTGCATTATCATCAGTATCCCAAACTCTAGGAAAACTTTGTCGGCGGTAGTACAGAAATAACATGCAGAGTTACAATATTCACAGTTCTATTTATGACTCTTCAGTTGAAAATAGCAACTTTTAGAGAGGTTCACCAGTCACTTTCCAGGCTGAACTGAGTTAATTGTAGTTTTTAATAAATTTGTTTACAATAAGCTTATGAAGAGTTAAAAGTGACACAGGAAACCAGTGTGTCCAGTGTTACTGTGCTGATGACTTCCTTCTGAACAACTTTTGTTGCCTGGCACAGCACAGAGATGCCTCTTCTATAAAACACTACTTACAGCTCTCCTCTACTATTTAAATTGGCCATCTCCTATAGTCTTGTTTATGCATATACAGATGCGTAGTTTGCATCAATTCTTTCCATCTAGACCACTTGGGAAGATTCATTAATAATTTTTTTTTAAGCTCAAATATGATTTTAATGTGACTGTGAGAAACTATAAATGAGTAACTTGGAATACAAATCATTTGTGTAAATTATGATCTTGATGGTCTCTAGTGGGTAGAGTTAGCAGTTTGGGAAAATAAATTGAGTCAAAGACATTTTAAGGAAGTAAGCACTGCATTGCTTAAATTTGTGATTGCTGTAGTTGTGTTATTTCCTCCTGTAGCTTCCAATTGGTATGTGGAAACTGAACAGTCAACTAAACAAGCTGTTCTGAATAAAATGGACAAAAGTGGGGACAGATTTCAGTTTGACCACTATTACAGGAAATTGAAGGTGTCTTTCCAGTTGGTGGGGAAAATGCATGTGTGGTGCTGGAGGGAATGCTGCATATAAGTTTCACAAGTCCTGTTGTGATTTTCCAGTACTGATAGAGGAATCCTTTCCCTTTGATAGTTCAGATATTCCTTGCTCCCCATACGGTAGATAGTACATATTGAAAAGAAAATAATTTTTTGCTTCTTTTTTCTAGAATGTTGGTAACTGATGCGACACTCAACTTATTTGCCTGAAGTATGGAACGTGGCTCAGCTTAGTTCAGTACAAAGAAGTTCACTCAGAATGTCTAATTCAGGAAATGACCTGCTTTAAAAGGATAAACTACTTAAAGTGTCACTAATATAAGTCTTTTATGTGCTGTGAGAACTTGCATGCTTTTATGTTCATAGATTAATTAGTTTGTATTGTGAGAGTAAATATAGTGAATTTTTAATTTCAGTGCTTTTTCTGTAAAATGTTCCAAATAAAGCAAATTAAACTAGTCCACTTTCCATAACACCAAAATATAACTTTGGTGATATAAAATTAGAGAACTAAAAGCAAAGAGAGAAAATGTGGATGTACTGTCCACTATCCTTCATAGGTTTAAATCATACTCTTTGCATTTATTAAGGGAAGGCATTAGCTTATACTTTAAACATTGTTCTTTTTTTAAGGTAGGTTAACCAAACATTTGTCATCAGTATGAAAGGCATTGGTTGTTCTGTATTTAAAAAAAAAAAAAAAAAAAAGTTATTTCAGATCCAGTTGATGGCTTGGACTTGTATTTCTTTTGTGCCAGTGAGTTGTCTGTGTTTTGGAAAATATAGCCAAATATTTAGCTCTAAAGCAGCAATAAGACAATAGTACAACTTCCATGAGTTGGCAACTGATTACACTGGGCATACAGGAAAGGTATCTCAAAGTATGGCAGTTCAGTGTCCAAATCTGAAATGTTTCATTGGATTTTTGTGCATTCAGTTTAAGAAGCTAGCAAGATGTCAGCTGTTTTTGCAGCTCCGTTTCCCATTAGTACTTCAGCAGATGATTGTCGGCACTGTGCTACTATAATTGGAAGAGGCAGAGTGGATTGCATTAAGCCATTACAGGTGGATGCTGCTTCTTCCACAGAAGAAGTGTTGCCGCTCCCTTCCTTTTGCAAGTGTATTGGAATGAAGATTGTTGTCAATGTATATTAAAGCATGATCCTTGCTCTTTGCTGCGCTCGCTGGGCCCGGCATTTGGAATTGCTGGGAGGAAGAGAGGGGGACATGCGTAAGAGGGAACTGTGTCTAATGCTTCGCTCCTTCCAAATCTAGGAGAGCTTGTTGCAGTGAGCAACTTTTGCAGTAAGGGGAGAAAATAGACCTTTAGGATGGCTCATAAGTGGATCACACTGTAATAAGAGCAGGCTGTGAACAAATAGGAAGCATTGCACCTCTGAGGGCTGAGTTGCTGTTGGTATCTGTGCTACCAACCTAAGTTTAACAACAAAAAAACAAACCCCAAAACAAAAAAACTTTTGCTGCTTCCCAACATCTTTGTTTAGTATGTTGAACTGTCTTCATTTTACAGACATGTAAATGGAGGCATGGAGTTTATAACTGACCAGTGAAAGGTCATACAGGGACGTGCTGTCAGATTTGGGAACAGAACCTAATTGTTTTGGGCTTCTAACCCCCCCCCCTTTTTTTTTTCCAAATTGCCTCTGTTGTACTATGGCATAGCAATGACTGCATTTTCTCAAAATATGGAGAGACAGTGGAGTGAATCCCATGGGAAAACGTGCATCTGAAACTATCATTAAACTCCTTAGTACCAATTACTTTTTAAAGGCTTTATATATCTGTTCTCATAGAACCTTTAAATGCTACTTTTCAGCTTGTTCTGTAAACTTCTGGAGTTATATAATGCTCCCAATACTGTCTCTCTTAACATGCTCATGGGTATCACCGTCCAGGCAGAGGCATTAGAAGATGCAACTCTTTCTTCTTTCTCCTTCATGAAAGCCATCTGTGTTTGATAGTTCTGGTGGCTGAAATCTTGTTTATCTGCAGACCAGCAGGGTAGTAGCTGCGTGGGCAAGTGTCAGTTCTGATGTAGTAAGGCATCCTTGAGGGGTGAAAGGGTATCTTTCTTTCTCTGGGCCTATGTTCAGTCCTTAGTAACTTCTAGTCAAAGGGATCATGGTGTGGTTTTTATTTGTTGTTACCAAGTTGGAAATGACTTGTGGGTCCCCAGTTACTCAATGTTGAAGCTTGTTCAAAATTACCCAAGCAGGTCGACTACGAAATGCAGCATTCCTGCTCCTCTTAGTATTTGTGTTACTGAGGACGGTATTCCTCTGACTTAATTTCCCATCCGCTCCCCGCCAGTCTGAGCACCAGGGACAGAGATGGGTGGGCTTGCTCACAAAGATCCTCCCTTTCCCTCCACCCCTAGATAAAGGGAAGTAACTGCTGAATTTGTAAGAGTAAATGTAGTGCCTCATTGCGCTGCTTCTTTTCCTGACCCTGTTGGTGAGGCGGCTGCTGCAGGCAGACTCGGTACCGGTCTCGTGTGGATTGCAGCCCCCCCCCCCCCCCCCCCCCCCTTGCAGCTCAAAACTTGCACAGGGCCCCTGGAGGCCCAGGCCTCTGAGCTGTGGAGAACAGGTCGCGAAGTGCTCCCGATTAGAGCTCTGTAAGCAAGAGGGTGTCCGCAGGTAACTTTCCTTCACCCTTCATGCCTGTCAGCATGCCCTTCTGACTGTGCTTTAGGGGCTTAGTCAAATATTTTGTCTGCTTAGTGCTGGACAGTGAAATAAAAGATATGGCACTTAAAACAGTTGGGCTCTTTGAGGAATCCATTTATCATACAGCAAATGAAAGCAGAGCTCTAAACCTCCCCTCTTGGTATTAGCAGTGTGTACTTTTTTTCTCCCCCAGGTTAATAAGAGTGTAAAGGCCACCTCTGTCTGTTATTATTCAAATAACATTGCTCCTTGCTTATGAAAGTCCTTAATACTGTTAACAGGAACCACGTAAGAATACTTCCTGGCAGAGTGTAGATTTGTTACTATGATGCAGATAGTTTAGAAAGGGGTGAAAAAACCCTGCAAGATAGTTTCAACTTGAAACAAAATGTGACCACAGCATTTCAGTATACAACTTGTAAAATTCAACAGTGTGTATGAACATGAGATGAAATTGGTAGCCAGTAACAACTATCTGGTGGCTAATCTGCCAAAGCAAATTAGTTTTACTCTGAAAAAGGTTGACTGTTTACAAGAGGACTTTATTTTTTAATAACATTCTTGTCTGAGAATCCAGACCAGATGATTTGGCAGACTGACATGGGATCTGAAAATCAAAACCTTTTGCAGTTTGGGCCTCTCCTGCAATAAAGTCACTTTATAACTGTTACAGAAGGTAGGTGCCATCTTGCATTTTCTGGCATGGTGGAACATTCTCTAAGAACAGTAAAGGTTGTATCTCTTGCACTAAGATACAGCTTTCTTGGGGCCAGGATGAAATTTTTTCTCCAATAATGAAGAGCTACTGCTCACTTTATACTTTCTTTTTGCATGCAGAGTATGTTGATTTTGTGTTAACCTACCTCTTACGTTAACATAGCACTTATATTTGTGAAAGTCTCTTCCCTCCCTCTTCCTTCCTCCCTCTCCACCCCCCCCCCCCAACAATCAAGTATATATACTCTTTCCTCAGCAGAAGAGCAAATGTGTTGCTTCATGTGCTATTATAGGAGGCTCTGATACTATAGTGATGAACAGGTAAAGAACTCATGGAGAAGAGAATCCATATCTTTTTTTCCTAATTTTATTTTAAACCTCAAAGACAGATCACAGTAAAATATTGTGTCCTATTACTTTGGTTAAGAAAGCAGGGAGGCCTCTACATACTTGGACAGGAGAAGCTTACTGAACAAATGCTGATTTGACATCCTCAGAGTTGACTGTAATGTTCTTTTTGGGTGGTCTTAATATTATAAATATTTCCAATAAAAAATGGCTTGTTGTCTACTTACGTCATAACAATTTTTTGATATCCTTGGAAGAAAATTGAGGTGCACACTCTTCTGGCTACTTTCACGCCACTGTTTCACAAGATAACATTTCTTCCAAGCTATACGTTATCAGGCAAGTGCAGTTTGGGGTTTTTTTTGTTTGTTTGTTTGTTTGTTTTTTCCCAGCTAATCTTTCACCAGTTGCATATCTTCATTTTCATCCTCTGATCTCCTTTTTGTATCATGGGGTCAGTGAATCTGGCAACTGATATTTGTCCTGCTACAGTCATTGTCAGCTGAGCATCTTCTTGGACTTTATACTTGAACTGTAGTCTCCAAGCAGGAACTTTGTATTTTCTGGAGTGCAAGATAAGAAAATATCTGGGTAAAACAAATAGACAAGAACAGAGTGTCCAGGCAGTTTCATCTGACTAATGCAGTGATGTCTGAGTAGTTGTATAATGCCATGCCCTGACTTGTCTTTTCACATGCATACAACAAATGACAACACTTCTCTGTTTCCAGGTGCTTCTCCTAGTCTGTGATCTCAATGTGAAATTGCCAGTTTTCCTCTTCTTGCTGAAGCCTCCTGTCTGCTTGCTGCAGGCCATCTCCTAGACCTGTTGTCTTATTTGCTGTTCTACTGCCACCAAATGCTGTGGACCTTCTCTTTTGCTGCCATTAATGCAAGAGTGTTCTCATCACAGCTTCTGCCTCTAAAACAGGCTTCCTCTCTTTACCCGCCTCGTTGACTTTCAGTCTCATTTCAGATCTCATCTGAAAACCTCTTTTCCCTTGCCTACTTCTTTTAATTAATCTCTGTTATTTAACTGCATATTTTACTGTGTTGCATTTTAAAGTATGCAGCTATTTTTTCATGATGTCTTTCAGACAAACAGCTTCTAGTACCATGGGTTTGAATAATAGCTCATCACATAAACCAGCTGCTACTAAAGACACTGATATACATTTATTTTTCAGGTTATCTTTAACAGCACAGAGTTGAGACCAAGGCCTTGGCTATGAAGTGGGCTGTAACCACCTAGGGATGTGGTGATGAGTAGGGTACAGAGGAAACAGAAGACAGCTAGGGGGATGCTGTGTGCAATGAGATGTGCATGATTCTCTTTGCTAGTAAACCTCTTAAGAGGCCTCTCAAATGTATGCAGTCAGGCTTCTCCTTTATGAGAAATCTGCCTTGTTTAGGAAGATGATCCTTTTGTTAGTGTGAGGCCAATGGATGGTCAAAGCTTAATAAAGATTCTTTACTTGGAGGGCTTTGGATCTCTTAACAGTGGGGGAAAGGTGGTGCTGTCAGGGGAAATGGTGTTCTGTACCCATGTGTTAGTAGGTATGTATTGACAAAACGGGGTTGGGCTTAATCCTGAAGGACTTTTTTATACAGTGGGACCTCCAGGGCCATGATGGATCAATGCACTTACGTTGGCAAGATCCTTGGAGACTGTCTGGGGATTGTTTGGCTTTTGATTTGCTGGCTGGCTTGCAAGATTTCTAAATCTCTGGAAGGAGCCATTCTTTCTGTGGTGCAAACTCCTGGGTTAGAGTTGCGTTAGATAAAATGTGTCTGGTTTGGAAGTGTTTGGCTCCAAAAGGCTCTCTTCAGATACCGTGGGTGTGTTTCCTGCTGCAGCGTACTGTATGTTCTCTCAGCACTGAAATGATCTGGTTGCTGTAGTAGCCTCGAGACTTGTCTGGGGGCATTACAAGTACATGTTGTCTTAAATGGCAACAGATTCTTTATGTCTAATTTCTAAGATGTCTTTGCACTCGAAAGTTGGAGAAAATTGTTGTTGCTATAGATGTAGTTGAAGCTTGGGATCATACAATGCTTCTTACAAAGTGAGATGTCTTATGTCGCTTGAATAGTGTCTGTGTCATTTCTAGATGTGTATTTCATTCCTCTTTGGCAGTCTGTCCTTTAAACTGGTGGAGAAGAATAACAATCAGTGGAAAGCTTTCTAGCACAAACTCCTTCTGAAACCTACTGTCCATGAACAAGAGCTATAAAATCTGCTCCTGGCAATTGTCAGTTTTGTGTGATTAATATTTAGTGTTCAGAGACCGAGAGGCATTTGTTGTAATTATGAAAGAGACTTGATTACTGGGGAGGGGAGCCAAGTGTATGCAGGTATATGGTACCTAAAGGGCTGAGCAAAGTAGAAAAGTTGCTGCTAACTTTTAATATGGCTCTGTGTGAGATACTCAGCTGAGGAGTGAAAAGTTGGGTTTGGTCCTGAATGTGAAAGGTACGGGGGATTCAAGCTCCTTCCTCGGGCATGAGAAGGGCTTAAGATTTAATAAGGAAAAATCTATGTTGAATAACTTACTGCCTTGCTGACATAAAAAGACATTGGTGTGGTGTATGGTTTGAAAAGCAGGTTGGGGGTCTTGAAAATCTTGTAAATTGCTGTTAGGATTAAAGGCACTGGAAGATGGGGGAGAGCTCACGGAATCACTGAGGTTGGAAGACACCTTTAGAGATCATCTAGTCCAGTCCCTACTAAATGCAGGATCACCTAGATTAGGTTGCTCTGAACAGTATCCAGTCAGGTTTTGAGCATCTCTAAGGATGGAGACTCTGCAACTTTGTTCAGTGTTGGATCACTCTTACAGTTAAAACCCTTAAGCTTTCCTGTATTGCAATTTGTGGCCATTGTCTCTTGTCCTGTCACTGGGCACCACCAAGAAGAGTCTGTAATCATCTTTGTGACACTTTGCTAGACTTGCTCCAGCAAAGTCTGTCTTGTACTGGGGAGCCCAGGACTGGATCCAGCACTCCAGATGTCTCTCACCAGTGCTGAGCAGAGGGGAAGGATCCCCTCTCTGGACTTGCTGGCAACACTCTGCCTAATGCAGCCTAGGAGGCTGTTGGCCTTCTTTGCTGCTAAGGCACGCTGCTGGCTCACGGTCAGCTTGTCTAACAGGACCGCTAGGATCCTTTTCTTTTTGCCTTTTCTGCAAAGCCTCTTCTCCAGTCAGTTTGCCCCCAGCAGAGTTTGTAACCTTCCTTCTCTTTGTGTCCCTGCTCAGCTACTCTGTCATGCTCTCTGTGATGTGGTAGCAGAAGGACAGCAATAAGAGCAAATACTATTAATTTTTGCATGCTGTCTACAGCTGAATGCTAGAGAAGTAGCTTTACTTTTTTCCAGCTTGCTGCTAGGGGTTACGGCAGCACCACTGGGAGTGGGGGAGTATGAACTGAAGTGGGTACAGTACTTACTGGCTGTATAATATCCCACTAGGCCTGGGGAAATGAATGCAGGGAATACTGTGAGTCATGCCTGTCAGTGTCAGAAAGCAGGAGGCCTTTTAAAATTGGCCTCGGAGGAGAAGAGGTGTTTAATGGAGCAGTTGTGAAGGAGTTATGCAAATAGAGAATATAAATAATGAGCAGAAGATACTCATTTACCTTCTTACATCCTCAGAAAGTGACTAAATGCAAACTAACAACTGCAGAAGTTGAGACAGGGAAAATACATCATCATTACAGATAATGGATGCGGAAAATGTGGCTGTTCATGATGATAAGAAAATCCTTCTTTGGCGATTAGGAAAATGAATTTCTGTAGTTGCTTAGAACAGAAAAGTTTTTTCTTTCCTTTCAAAGATGACAAGGGTGAGAAGTCGGAAAGCGTGCTTTCTCTTATGAGAGCTAGTTAGGAGAGGAGGTGGTAAAAGACCAGTTTCCAGCTTTGCTTTGGATATGTCTTCAGTGTTTTCACTGTATTTGATAAGAAGCTTTCTCTCTTTCATCCCTCTATTTATGAAGGATTCATTAGCATATAAATACTGTATGTTCTTTGGTGAAATTGAGAGCGCGTTCTTAGGGTATAAATTTTTTTGCTATGGACTCAGCCACTTTTTGCTATTTTAAATTAACCAGTTTCAAATGAAGCTTCTAAAATGTAACTGTTCCAGTCCCAGCCTTGTTTGCATCTGCTCACATCTTAGTAAGAATCTTATCTCTGGTAGCTAAACCCTGTCAGTGGATTTAATTGGCACATAATTTGCCCGGTTTCCTTCCTCTGCCTCTCTTGCAATGGGGAGAGGCCATCACAAGTTTGAAGCAGTTGGCTCTGCCAGGATGCCCTGCCCCATATGCAGCTCCATGGCTCTGTCCTCCCTTGGCCTCCCTTGCACTCTAGCAAGGTGCCCAGCTTTCTCTAGAGGGCACAGATGTGCAGAGAGGCAGCATTGCAGGCAAGGGTGGATGTACAGCGGAGGCTGGCGTGTTCCCCTTGTGAAAGGACAGCTTCTCTGAGCAGAGCTCCTCTGTGGCTGTAATAAGGCCACCCATCTGTCAAGCTGATTACAGACTAGATGGTAGCAGGCTGTCCTGGTGGCCCTGCTACAAGTGCTCAAATAGACTAGTTATGGGGTTGAGTTATTGCTTGCAGGGGGATGCTGCGCTGGGGGTAACGTGGATGTGACTATTTTGATGCATCTGGGCACATGGAAGTGCAAGCATTGTTGGGTTTCATCATGAGACTATACCTCTTGCATCTGCCTAACACCACCCTTTCCCCCTTCCCCCTGCATGTGAAGGAGAAGCAGTCTTAAAAATCATGTGAACAAGCTGCATCAAAACACCAATGAGGCTTCAAAATGGACTAGAAAACTTAGTTGTAATAGTAGCTGCCAGAGGTATTGCAGCTGTATCTCTAGCAAGCTTTCCTCACTTGAACTACTGTTGCGCTAAGTAGCAGCACAGCAGCTTTCTCTCCAAGTGGTGCTTTGTTTAAAAGAAAAAAATATATATATACATATGCACACACTTTTTTGTGTGTGTGTATATATATTTGTAAAATATATATATACACAAGTCATTTAGTCCTGAGCTTGACACTTTGTTTCCTGTCAAAGAACTTGCTTTCTGTCTTCTTTTGGTTTCTCCAAGTATTGTATGTTGCTAGCGTTAGGTGTTGACTTACTGGCCTGTTGGCATTTTGGGGGGAAAAGAAGTGATGGTATGTTATTGGCTCTCCTCTCCTCTCATTCTCCTTTTCTTCCCCATTCTCTTGAGCCTTTTTTTTTTTGTGGAGCTAAATTCCTACTCGCTTCTATTTGGATGACCTTCTGTATTTAAGCTCTTTGTAATGTTGTTACTAACCATAGGCTCAAATATTAACATTATACAAAATAATTCTTCAAATGGAGGCTGAATGTAATGTGCTCACAAGCTCTATCAGATAATAAAGTGTACAGTCAGCTCCAAGAGCACGCAAAAGCCTAAGCAGCGTTAGCGGCTGTTAATGTGACCAGACAGAAACAGAAACTAGGTTGATTTTCTTCACTTACATGCCAGTTCTTGTAAAAGCAATCAGTCCTCCTATTGCAGACCATTACGTTATTACCACGAGATCCCTGTAGAGCCTGTGCGCTGCACGTGCCTGTGCCTCGCAGGAGGAAGAAAGTTACTACCAGGCTGGGAGATCCACTGGGTCCTGGGGCTAAGCATGTTGCACCAGTGCTGTGGGATCTGCACAGGCTGTGGGATGTCTCCTGCTGGAGCAAATATATTGATCATCAAAGCTACACGCAGTCTGCAGTAACTCCATCCCAGGGAGACCCTCATTTTTTTTATAGTATTGTAGCCAAGAGGTGTTTCTCTTGTAAAGAACCTCTAGATTTGAGAGGGCTTGTTACTGTTCAGAGTAAGATTTTCTTTTGTTTGGATTTTTTTTATGAACCTCAAATTTGTTGAATCCCTTGGTTTTCAGACATGCTTTCTTTAAGAAAGAAGAGAAGCAGAAATTGGTCATTTGGGGAAAAGAAGAAAATAATTAGGCATTTGAACTAAATATATAAAAAATATTTGTAGGCCACAAAGACGAGTGAATTTTTAATTATGGTTAGCTGTACAGTACATGGCTGCTATATTTGATATTTGTTCAAACCAAAGAAAACCTGAATTGAAAACGTAGCTTTACGAAGTATGAAAGGAGAATTTGACACTCAAACGATCACCATTTTCTTCTTTGCTTTCAAAGCACTTTGCTGTTTGGGAACTGCCTTAACTGTAAAATCTGGGCAGCCTCTGTGATGGAGGCTGTGTGTCAATAGTGACTCCTTCTGGAACAAGGGAACTCTTCCTGAATTAGGAATATCTTTGCGGTCTGTATTTGCTGGACTTTGGAAGGCCTGAATAATTCTTGGCTCTATATTTTAATGCCTTGAGATTCTTGCTGGAGCTTAAGGGGTTTGGGATGTCTCTTCCATGCGGAGGAAGCCATTGCCGTGCAGAGCATAGCTTTGAGCCTGCTTGCTTTTGAATTAACCCTTTTGCAGATACTGACCTTTAGTACATAGCTGTCTCCCAGCAGTTGAGGCTACCCTGTTGTATGGGTTCAGAGCAGTGTTGAAATGTAATCCGTGATACCTGAACACAGTCAAGTGAGGTGACACTGTAATTTGATCCTTAATGCCAAATTGTGTTGTTTTAACCTTGCCTGCTCAATGCTGTCTGGTATGCTTCCAGGCCTGTGTGGAGGATGGGGAAGACGAGAGAATGAGGATCTGGAATGAAAGATAGTGTTGGAAGGTCACCTATAAAAGGCCATAGAATTTTAGCATGTTGCCTGTCTTCAGATACAGATTTACTGCAATAGTCTAGACTTATTCCTTCAATCTGATTTATCAAAACCAAATGATAACTTTTGAGTGTGCAAGCTCCATTCTTTGAGAGTAAACTGAAGAGGCAAATAAATTCCTAGAAGAAACTGTTGTCATCATTATTACGAAAAGTGTTTGTTTTTTTCCCCACATAGTATGAGCCAGGGAACTTTGCCCCAAAACCGATGCTATAAGTTGTCTCGATTCAAAGGCTTGCATGACTTGAGAATCCACCCAGTCCTTATTATTCACTCCAGTTAGGTTTTGCATTGCTACCACTATATTACAAAGAAGATATTGTAACTAATAAAAGCTAAAGCTTCTCCCTCCTCCTATTCCCCCCCCCAAAAAAAAATGCAGATGGAGTGGTTCTCTACCTTATTCTCCTCTTCTTTAAAGTACTAGTGAGCCTGTCCTCGCTAGATGAGCTAAAAATTATGGGTAATGTTAGAATGTAGGCAAAGTAAACAGAAAACAATTTTAATTTCAAGCCCCGTTACTAACAGAAAACAAAAGATCAATATTCCAGAGACAGTCTATAAGGAAACAAATGATATCAAAGTTCTTGGCACACAAGTGCTTTAATTCCCTATTATCAGTTATCTAGCCTGCTGGAACAATCATATGCTCTAAAACGCTGGGTGGCTCACTTAGCGTTAAAGAAGTAAGATTGCTAGAGAAGTGCAAAGGGCTCCACTTGTTGGCTGGTAAGATGAGGATGGCATTGGTCGGTATTTTAAACAGTGGGAGATGTCTCCGAAGTCAGGTGTTGCTTTACGTTAGCTCTGAAGAAATTTGTGTAATCAACTGAATGTCATAAGGCAAATCATAGGCACTGCAAGCAAGCTGGCAGGAGAATTTTGAAGCAACTGTAAATGCTAATGTGCAGTACTTTGCTGAATTGGAAGATATGGTTTCTGCCCTGGAGCTTATGTTGTCTAAATTATGTAAAACACAGAAAATAAGACCCAGTAGACCAAATTTGTTAGGCTTGCTGCATATGCAGTCTTTTGAAGCCCTATTCATTGGGTGTGCAAGGCTTGTGTGAAAATGACACATGGGCATGTCTGCTTCTGTCATTTTAGTTCGGTGTTGCATGCTGTTTTTGTTGTGTGCACAGACTATAACTGAAATACTAACAATGTGTTGTGCCAACATATATGTTTACTGTGACATCTCCTCTATTGGATTTGGCAGGAGAACTGAAAATTGTGCTTTCAACAATATATATGGGGTTTTGTTTTTTAATAAGGGGAGTAGTTTAGTCCAGAGCCAACATGAACGCTATTTGCTGTGTTGGGCAGAAAATGCTGCTAACAGAGCAGCTGGCACATATCTTCCCAGGCTCCATCTGTCAGAGTCGGCATTGCTTTGTGAATCACTCTCCCATTGGATAGATTAGTTTCTTGCTATAATGTTCATGGCATAGATTAAAATGGAATTCCTTAGTTGATTTTTTTTTTTTTGAAGTTATTTACTGTAAAATAATTAAAGTGTTTTTGTAGGCTACTTCTGTCCTCCTTTACAGACCCATTAAACTTTGTATCAGAGTATTGCAGATGCTACATCTTGTGGACTGAGTTTAAGTAAAAACATATATGAAAGTGAGGTAGTTATCAGAAGCTTGACCTCAAAGGCAATCCCTTGTGCACACACAGGCCAGAATAGGCTGGGATCTGATGAGCCCTTGTCAGAGTAAATTAAACACACTTTTTTTTTTTTTTTTTTTTTTTTTGGAAATGTTAGTTAATGTACGTATTTATCTTGCATTTCTTGTTGTCAAGACTCGTAAACTTTGACCACTATGGTGTATGCACGTGAGTGTATATAATATATGCATGTCACTTAAATTCTATTTTGGATTGAACTTCTCCCCTTTAATGAAGAGATTTTTCTTCCTCTACCCTTCTCCAAAAGAGATAATTATTAGAAAAATTGAGACTCTTCATTTTAAAGTTAATCAACAGAATGAAAAGCAACTTTAAACTAAAAGAAAATCTGCAAGGGCACAGGCAGATTGGCTAAATTGGTCTCAGCCCATAGAAATGCTAATTTGCCTTCAAGGCTATTCAGGACTGGTCAGGGGAATATTATTGATGGAAATGAAGGATTTGCTTCTAGCTGATTATCTAGCATATACAGGATTTGGGGGAAGGGCCTGTCTGAAACTGAGCTTGTAAATCATAAACAGTGGTTTTTAGGCTGTTCTATATGTCTGTTTAAATAAGAATAATTTAGTATGTGTCTTGACCTTTGGGATGGAATAGCTGACCAGTCCATGATTTTCGTCAAGATAGTGCTTCTGAAAAGAGACATGCTGGGATCTTGTGTGTGGCCTGTGATGTGGTTGCTGCTGTGGTGGCAATTGCTTTATCGTGTGGTGCCCTGCAGATGTTGGCTTTATTGTACAAGGTGTTTACCTGGGGAGAAAAGATTCAAGTTCCACCAGTTCCTCTACATTTGGCATAGCTGAGTACTGCATCTTATCTTGGAGAAATTTAACGGACTAGGTATTATTTCATACCAGTGGGCTGCCTTTTTTTTTCTTTTTTTTTCTTTCTTCTTTTTGTAGCTGCTGGAAGTTCAGTAGAGCTGAATTGGAGATGCTGCTCTGACTGTTTCTATAGTGGATTTTTCCCTCAGTAAATAGGAAAAATTACTGTTGAGTGAATGGACTTGAAAGTCTCATCATTCTGTTTTTAACTATGGGTGTTACTGTGCTGTGAGGAATTTCAGGTTTTAGAACTGTGGTAAATGGTTAAGCATCCTTGTGTGCCTTCCCGTCATAGCTTCCTTTATACTTCTGCAACAACCAGTTCTTTAGGTGATTAAGAACTTTGATACATCTTTTTGACACCGCTATGTGCAGGGAAAGGTATGCTGGATAGTCTGTTCCTTTTTCTTTTTTTCACCATCAGTGCAAGGATTGACTGCCAGTGCCCTGGAGAGAAGGCTTTGGATAGGACATGCATATGTTCAGTGACTGTAATATGTTGCTATTAATAGCTTGCAAACTCTTGATAATTAAAAATCTTGAGCTTTAGAAATCCCCCCCCCCCCGGCTCCAAGTTCAGGAATGGAAAAGTAAAACAAAATGACAAGTAACGACAAATCAAGTAAGACACTTGAACAATTTTCCATTGGAAATACTGTATTATCAATCTTCATGATTGTTAGAGTTTAAGTAGAAGACTTGTCTGCACTCTGGAATGTGTGGGGGTTTAGCCTTAATTCCCCTTCATAAAGTGCCACAGCAGACCTAGTCACCATATCAGGCTGTGCTTGTACTGAAGTCCCTTCCTTTCTTTGCCCCCCCCATAAATGCTTTCTTTAAAACTTCCCACAGTTGGTTTTAGTGATGACAGTAATGACATGAATGGCAAAGCAGATGGTTCCAGTAACCAGAATATGGAAACTGATTGCTTTGGGATTGATTATGTTTAAGAAAAACAGTGAATGCAATATACTGGTGGCCTTCTGAAGTCTTATCTGTGGTATTATGGGATGTCTCCTTGTGCTTGTAGGTTGGGCAAAGGTTGAGCTTAAACTTCTGAACTAAGTCTCCTGATGGCTTACTTCATCCCCTAGTGAAGGAACTGAGGTGCTGAACAGTTTGTAGCTTTTAGACAGGTAAATACCAGCCCTAGTGTAGCGCTAAGGATATTGGGAAATGCTTAGTGCGTCATCTCCTCAAAGTAAATCCTAGTCTGATGTGTTGCAGAGAGAAGAATATCTTGAATAAGGTTGCTGTATGACATGAGCACAACAAATCTATTCCAGGAGATGCTTGATCTATCTGGTTTCTACTCTGTTCCCTACCTGGACAGGTATACATTAGCGTAAGCAACCCCTATTGTAAAATCTGAAGCTTTAGTTTTGTGGATAGTACTTCTCCCTCCTCCTCCCACCTTGGAATGAGGTACATCCCTTAAGGCTGTACCTATGGCTAGAGGAAACCCTGAATGGTCCCTGGTGAGCACCTCCTGGTTATAACCACAGCCTGTTTAGATCACCTTGAATGGCTTCCAGATAGACAGTTGGCACCTGAAAGTTCTTCAGAGCATAGAAACTTGTGGCACCTGCTACTGTGACTTTCTAATTTGACTTCCTTCTCTGATTTATGACTAATTTTCTGAAGTAATAACTGTCAGTAACAGCCCCCCTGCAAAAGTCTACCGCAATGCAACCTGTTTACAAAGCTTTCTAACAAGCTTCATGAACTGTGGATAAGAGGGAACCTGTATCTGTGGTCCATTTACTTATTTCAGTAGATAGCTCCTCAATTATTTACTATGACCTCTGGATTTACAGTTCTTAATATTCAATGTAAATTAGTCTTAGGCTCAGGATAGATAAACATTATCTAGCATGCGTGGGATATTTAAAACTTTGAGACATATTGCTGCAGCTCAGATGCAGAATACTTTGGCTAAGATGAACATATGCTGTTAATTTAGAAATGCCCAAGTTTTTTGCCAACACCAATCAGAAGTAAAGAATAAACCCTTAATGCTGTAGTCCGGCTTTCTGAGTTATTAAAAGCCTTATCAGGTCACTAAAGCAGCAACCTCAAGCTCGTGGGTACATCTGAGAGTTCCACATAGTGTTATAAGCTCTTGCTTTAGGTAGGTTTCTGAGTGATCCTGTTTTCTGAGTGTGGAAGCCACTTCCCTTGAGAAATGAAATGTTTCCTCCATCTTGGAGTGTCACCAGCTAGTTCTCAGGGAGGTTCAGTACTGATAACAAGGAGTCCCCAAGCTCCTGCCTGGATGTATGTGTCTATCATTCTATAAAAAATATTTCCAATTCACTGATAAATGAACTGTAGGTTATATCTGACTCAAAAAGGGGGGGGGGGGAATCTTAGGTCTTGCACAATACTTTGATATAATGTATTATAATCTGCTGCATATTGAATGTTTGGATTTTTTATTTTATTTTTTTCTTCTTGTTCCAATACTGAAAAGTTTTCTCTCTTTAGTTCTTTTATTTGCTGCTGTGTGTGAAGGAATGGGTCTTTGGTCCAGAGAAAGTTAGGTGAGCCATCAACGGCAAAATGTAGTTACTGAAGCAGGGACTAGGCTGTGTTTATAGATCCTTTCAGGGCACAAATATATCCCAAATAAATTGTTTTTTCTGAAAGAAGTCTTTGTTGTTGTCCATATTAGTCTGGTACCACTCACTTAAGATAGAAGTTTTGGTTGATTTTTGGTAAAATTCCCTTCTAGACTTGGTCAGGACCAGAACTCAGAGCTAAAATGGCAAGACCCTTAGTGAAGTAGGCATGACTTTGAAACCTTAACTATACTATCTGCCTTACCAGGAAGTGTGTGTTCTGTAAGCTTCAAAGAAAGGTAAGTGGCAACGTGAAGGAAAGAGAATGCAAATGGGCATATTGACAATTCTTTGCTGAATAGCGTTGTTGCATCCTGCGTGTGCTGATGTGTGATAAAGACTATTAAATGCATGTGGCAACTGATTGTAGTAATCCCATTTTTCTTCTTGATCAATTGATGAAAGGTAGGAAAAGAATACTTCTTTTTTTAAGCGGGGAAGCCAACTAACGTGCAAAACTAAATTATCTTGTGGTTATTTTGAAGCAAAAACAAATGTAGTGCACTGCTGAATTCATTAAATGCGCATGGGCAATAATAGCAAAGGCATATAACACAATGTGAATCTATTCCTGTAGCTTGATTACAGAGTGACCAGGCCCTTGAATAGAATGCCGGGCATCTGACAAGGCATTGGGCCCTCAATAATTAACTGCTCTGTTTAGCTTAGTGATTATTGGGCTGCTTTAGGGCAGTGCTCTATTAGTCGTTTATCACGTGTGGGGTTTTTCTGTAATTGAGGTTGCACATATTCCAACAGATGAAAATGAAAAACACTGAGGAGGCAAACTAATTTGTTTCTGCTGGGACTGCCTCTCTTGGTGTGATCTGATGAGCTGCTTGCTGATCCTTGGCAAATGGAGCCAGCTCTTCCAGTGGGGCACGTTTTCTTATGGGGAATTTCAAGCCCGGTAAATGGGACTGAAGAGGAAAGAGGGGAAGCAGAAGTCAGAGGAAAAAGTCATCAGACCAGTGTGTTTGCAATAGAATGTCTGGTCTCCTAAAATATTTTACAGTGTTAGCTGATGTGATTTGGAGGAATCTTGTGCATTTATTTGTGTGCTGTATGAACTAGAAGATGATGGGAATTGGCTGAGATGAAAAAAGTTGGAAGAGCAGATAGTTTGAACACTGCACAGACATTGATTTTGGGATGGGCCTGTGTGGGTGGCAGTCTGGAGAGAAAAAAAATTTGTCTGACTGCATGCAACTTGGAAAGATCAGCTGCCAAATGATGGACAGACTGACCTTGAAGCATGGCTGAATTGAGGAATCAGTAAATAAACTCTTATTCTCCTCTTACTGTGGCAATTGTTTCGGTGTGGAGTCAGTTTTCCCTCCAGTATAGTACTGTAATTATGTAAAATGTTTTTAAGGAAGCTTTATGATACAGGTCTGTATTTGACGAAAATACATGATATGCAGTATGGAATGCCATGCTAATTTAACTGTCTTTTTGTGTATCTGCTTGGGTAATAGGAGAGACTTTCTTTTTTAAATGTTAAATCTAGTTATGTGAAAGTGGTGTCAAACAGCAGTTTTGCCTTAGTCACATGACTTGAGTTAAGGGTGGACTAGAAATACAGGTGGGCTCTTTGCCTTTTAAGAGGGAAATTTCAAAAGGTGTAATGTTATTGAGATTTAATTAATTTTCATTTTGCTACTAAAGGACTCTTAAACTTCTACTTATATTAGACTGGGGAAGCAACAGGATCTTTGTAGTTTAATGCAAGATAGTAAAGTAATTCCTAACTCCTGTTAGGAAAACAAGCCAATTAACACTCCCTTTGTATTCTGCCTTTTTAAAATTTGAATAGTTAACTGTGGTGCTCAAATATCATCCTGAAGGATCTGAAAGCATGTAAACATGTGCATTATCATCTATACTACTTCTGTTTTTTACTTAAAAGAGAGAGATGGAAATAACGGTTGAACTCTGGAAATTCCTGCTCCCTCCCATTGCTGCCACATAGCTCTTGGCTTCACTCTTCCTTCTTCCATATTTTGCATGCTATAGAGCTTTAAGCTTTTATCTTGCAGATGCCAGCAGTCCTAATTAAACAATGCAGAAGACTACTACATGTCAAGTTATTTTTAATCTAAACTGTTATGGAAACTGCAAAGTGAAATTGCCCGAGTTATTTGCAGAGCTTGAAAATTATTCGAACCTAATTCAGCTAGGACAGAAAATACATTCAGCATCACAACTGTGTTTATCTAATCCTGCTGCCAAACCAGTTATTTGGGCAAATAACTAAAACTTTAGGTGCTTAGTCAAATGAGGACAAGGCATTTGATCAACAAATCATTAGGGAAGAAAAAAGGCTTTTTATATGCTGAAGTTCTCTCGTTTGATAGCACTCAGTCACCCAGTAATTGAGTGCTGTGGCTTTGTAACCTGTTAGTGTTCAGCCTAACACTGTTTTGTTAAACCTTCTTAAGAAAACTGCTTGAGTGAAGGCTACAGACCTGCACTTGAGTGAATATAAAGTTAGAATTATGGCAACTGACTTCTCATTAGCTGTGTCTGTTTTAGTAAGCCTTTTATCTTGGACAGCTTTGAAACTGCTACCTGCACTTTCACTATTGCCCGTACTGGTGGAAGTCCAAGTAAAAATCATCTGCTGGTTTCTTCAGGCTCCAACTCAGTAGGACAATGTTTTGAAAATCACTGCTACTGATGGTTTGAAGTTTAAAATGCCTCTATGGATAACCAGGGTGCACTGGGAAACTCGCTTCTTCAACCTTTAGCAGTTGTTTAACAGGTCCTTGTTCTTGAAACAAGAAAGTAACTCTTACTAGTGTTTTTTGACAGATAGAAATGTCAATATTTTTAGGTAAAAGGCATCTTTGTTTACATTCAGAAATACTTAAAAAGTGGGTTTTTCTGCATAGCCTGGCTTTAGTCAGTATGCGCAATAGCTGTTTTACCTTTTGACAACAGATTACATTAAACTGTTCTTGCTGCTTCATGCTGTAGAAGACATCTGTATGTGAACCAATTTGTGAAGGGGATGGCATTACCTAACTGTTCTAGTAAGTGTCAAAACACTGTTACACTATAAATCGTGACTATGTGAACCAAATTTCCTGGTTGGGTGGGGGGAGTTCACTCTCGTTCACCTTTTTTTAATTGAAATGGCAGCAGAGCTTGTGTTGCAGTGCTTCCATCATGCTGCAACTTTATAATGTATATGTGCTGCTTGCCTTCCAGTTGTCTTGATGCAGAGGCAGATATAACACTTCTGGATATTAAGCTAAAATATGGAGATGAAGGAGTCTGAGGCAGGATTTAAGTGTGAATGCTAAGTGCATGGAAGCTGGAAAATACAGAGCTGAGCTGAGTGCAAATGGAATTTTTTTATTTTCTGGCTGCTGTGCTTAATACTGTAACTATATGTTGTGTAAGATTGTCTCCCCTACTTTTTAAATAAATTGAAAACAAAGATAAACAAAGTCCAATTGGAAGACACTTTATTAATACGAACTCTTCCTTTTGGTTGCTGAGATTGACTGTTCTACAAATAAATTAAATGCAGAAGAAGCTATGCCACTACTGACTCATCTGCTGAGAATGCTTCTTTGTGCAGTGCACCTTTTCTACAAGGGGAAAAAGAGAATTCTGGATAGCCGCAGTTTGAGAGTTAACAGCTGAAGTAGAGAGCCTGCCCTGGAAGCTCCCAAATCATGGAGCACTTCAGAGTGCTGTGTGCATGTTCAAGGTGGAAGTGGCATTGGTGGCTCCCATTCTCGTGCTGAGAGGACACTTACGTTCTGCAATTCAAGTGCTGTCGCATAAGCAGTTGCTGATTCTGGATAGTAACCTGCTTAACGCAGTGCAGGTTTTCTGGCTCTTGTGTTTGCACCTGCTGCAGGAGTTGGGTTGCTGCCTGGCCTGGCACGCCTGGCTGGGGATGCGGGAGTGGGACCCTGTGTGCAGTAAAGCAGGGAAGATGTGTGGCATGTGCTTTGCATGGGGAAGGACTAGGTTGGGCAGGGCCAGGCAGGGAAGAGCAAGAGGCTAGGCCTTGCCTTGGGACAGCACAGGGGGATGCCAGGGAGAAGGAGGCTGAGGCGAGCCTCGCTCAGCATGTGGTGGGACAGTGAGGAGCCATTGCCAGGGATTAATGGTACCTGAGCAAAGGAGATGGGAGCACCACAGGTTGGAGCATGTGACAAACCTGCCTGCTTTGCTGTGTCTAAACAGACTTGAGAAGGCAGATGCTCAACAAAAAAGCATCTTGCTGTGGTAGAGAGGAGGTGTGTGAATCTTGGTGCTGTTACTAGAGGAGCATTGCTTCAAGAAAGATTGAGGGCTTCACCTTAGCAACGGAAATGGGAAGGAAGCAACAGAGCTATGGTTGTGATACAAAAATGATCCTTCCCTTTCCTTCTATTTTCCCCCTTCAGGAGAAAGCTCTGCTCTTTTCTGACCTCTCAAAGGGTCAGACATGTTTGTGTCTTCTCAGTCAAAGTTGAACTTTCTCAGCTGTCAGGGAAGGCTTATTAAGCTTTCTTGTGAGGAGGGATGATTTCACCCAGACTCCTGCATGCAGGAGCCCTCTGTGCATGCCCTCCTGATGCTCAGCTTGCCCTCCTCTTGGACTGGGGGAGTAGCAACCAGCAGTTGGGAGACACCCAACTGTGGGAAAATATTTTTATGCCTTTAATTGGCTTGGGCTGTGTGATCTCTTAAGAGATGGCAAAAGCTGCGTTTCACTGTTCTGGGGAATTGGAGACTTCTGGAGAGGAAGGATGACTTTAGAAACTCTGCTCCAACAAATCATGATAGTTTTGGTTTTCCTGTTGAAAGAATTGTTTCTTGGCATGTAATATTATGGTTAAATATTTTTCAAATTCTTTATCTGCTCTTTATTTATGAAAATTTCTTTGATGTAAACTCTGAGTACCTTGTCTGGCTGCACAGTCAGGTCTTCTGGGTTACAGATTTTTCTAAATAATGGTTGTACTTTTTTTATTTCTGTCCTTTACCCACCGCACACTTTTTCTGGCCCTAAGCAAACTTCTCGTTCTTCTGCCTTACAGGCTCCAGATAAAAGGAAAGCATTAGAAGAGACCAAAGCTTACACGACTCAATCTCTAGCCAGTGTTGCTTATCAGATCAATGCACTGGCCAACAATGTATTACAACTGCTGGACATCCAAGCATCCCAGCTACGGAGGATGGAGTCTTCCATCAACCATATCTCCCAGGTAACCTTTTTGTTTTTAACAGAGGATTGATAGCACTGGAAGAAGCATCATCTTCCTTTTTGAATTATTGAGAGCTGGATAGTTTATGTTGACTTCTTTGAATTCTCTGAATAAAATGATAGAAAAATGTAAGGCTTTAATATTTATGAAAGCCATTTTGCTATGGAGATCATGATTAAAATAAAACAGTTCCTTTCTCAAGAAGTGCTGGGATTATATTTGGTTTAAAGCAAGATCCCAAGATTTGAAGCTGCAACTGGGGGATGGGGAGAGAGAAGGGTCCTCTTTCTGAAGGAAATACAGGTAGAAGTATGATGTTTTATCTCATGCTACTGTGGGTGTTGCAATATGGTCTCATTCGTTTTCATACCCTTGCAGGGTGTAATTTCATAAGCTGTGTGAACTGTGTGGGGAGGGAGACGAGTTTCACATTCTGCCACTTCCTGCTCAAGACAAGCTCTGTCCAAACCAAGACAGGTGGATAAGTGAGCTGATCTGTCTTGCACAACGACTGCACCATTGCTAGAGCTGATGCGGAGAAGACATGGAAATAGATGATAGGAAGGAACAAGACTGTCACTCTCAGTGACAGCCTGAGTTCCTGTAGCTGAAGCTTCACTCTAGCTGGCTGCTGCTGAGAGGGGGAAGTTACTGCTGCTGCTTACCTTGTGCCTGATCTGGGACTTGTCTAACTGTGTGGTAACTCATCCAAAAAAATCCTGCTGTGTTAACAAGCTGGAAGTGGCCGACTTTGTAATCAGGTGGGCACCAGTACCACTGTGAAGGAAGGGATAGGATTCACTTGGCTGTTTCACCCTTACATTGCAGTTCTGAAGTAGGCTTAAGCCAGTGTCATTGGGCTTAAGCCCAGTGTTCACTGTCATATATTCTTACTGAAATTTGGTTACATCTTTGCTAGGCTTTATGTCCTGTGCCTATTTGAGATGTTTCATAAATGAATCTCAGAGGATTAAACCCAAAATGCTCCTCAGTGTGACTGGTGAATTTGAAACCTTTGCTGGTCAAGCGATGCTATGTTAGTGGTACACCTTATACCAATACTTGAAAGAGAATGCTTCTCTATGGCTTCTGCTGTCCATCTCCCGGGAGGCCTTGCTAACCTCTGTTTGCTGTTCTTACAGAACAACTGTGACTTTTAAAATATTTCTGTTAAATGGCATGCAGTGGTTGGCTGAAAGCATGTCAGCAGGGAGAAGATTCTCATGCATGTAAAAAGGCCTTACTAGTAACAAACATTTCAAAAATACTTGTCAATATAGTAATTATTAAAAAAAACAAAAAAACCTACACTGTTAAAAGCTGTGTCACATATTTTAAAAAGTACCTGCTACTGAAACAGTTAAGAAGAAGTAAAATTGTTGTAGAGAAAAGTTTCTTGTTCTGTCAGGCATTCAGAGACTTCTTGATGCTAAGATTATGACCACCTCCAAAGAGATGACTGGATAAGGGATAAAAACCTACTGAACTCCTACCTCCATTTTCAGAGTAATACGCTTAGCCAAAGGCTTTCACAAACCTTGGATGTCCTGTTATACTGAGCACATCTTTTTCTTATGTGTTTCAGAACTGGAGTGTGTGAAATGATTATTGTTAGTTTCTCACTGGGCCACTGATATGACTAATCATGGAAAAAGCCAAAATGTTTGATACTAGCACAAAAGGTGTTAACCTGCTGTACTGTTCTCAGCCTGAATTGAAGGCACTATGCTGAAAGCTATCGAGTCACCTGATACATGAACTGTTTGCTAAAGACTCTGAACAATCAGTGCTTTGTAGAGCTTTTGAGAAGTGTTTAGCAAGGTCACTTGTAGTTTCTGTGGCTGACTGGTCTTTCCTGAAACTAATCCTTGTTTATAAATGAACCTCTGATGACTATTTGCATCTAGTTTAGTTCTATAAAATTAATATACACATACTATCTCATCTATTTGCTTTAAGATGTTTTCATTTGACTGCTTCAATTACATATCTTAAAAATCTGCTGTACAGTCACTTGAAGGACTATTTCTAAATTCTGATAGGTCTCCAGAGTGTCTTTTCCCCATGCCTCTATCAGTCATGAATATTTTCATGCCAGTGAAGCATGGAGATGAGCATATTCTCAAAATACAAATCTTCATAAATCCTTTGGATAGACCACAGTGATGGCCAGGTTGGTATATGGAACATGTCTGGACAATTTCTGTCTTTCAGTCTGTCTTTAAGACAAAGTATATTATATCAAGGAATTTCACTGTCTAGGAAACACAAGTTTGACTTCATTCCCAACCTACTTATGTACATGGGAAGTTACTGTAACTGATACTTCAGTTATCCATGGAAGAAGTATTGCCCAGAAATGCAGTTCTGAGGCATTGCCAGTCAATTAATCCGTTCTGGGTTTTGCAACATAGAGCAGGTACCTGTGAGGAAAGCTACAGTTCGATAAAGCTTTTCTGGTAACAAACACTCAGGAAGGAAATCCTATGGCTTTTCTGATCTGCAGGCAGGTTCTGTAGCCCCTCAGACCTTTGCCACAGTGCCCTCACTCTTTCAGTTCTCAGTGTGTGTTTTCCAGAAAGACTAGGCTAAATGGCTGGTTGGCTTATCTTGATTAGTGGCCACTCAACACCTTTCCCAGGCAAGAAGGTACTTCACTAATAGGAAAGCACTCATGAAATGTCAGATGGTGGAGTGGTATGGACTACCTACTGGAGCTTAATTGTACAGATGGAAAACTTGCCTTTTTTGCGGGGGGGGGGGGGGGGATTGAATTCAACTTTTGCTTTTTTTGTTGAGAGCTAACAGAGAGGTTTTACATAAGTAATCACTTAGGTGTGAGGAAGGCCTGCTCTGAGCACGTTCTGGCAGTGAACATCTCCACAAGAGGCTTCTGCTCTGGCTGCTAGATAAAAGCCAGCCCAGCTGCATGTATGTTTTTTGCAGTCATACTTGTCTTTCAGCTATAACTGGAGGGTCTGGAGTGGCCTGTCACATCGTTATTTACTGCACCTCAGGATACGGAGCTGAGTATGTACAGCTCAGCTTGTTGGCTTAAGCCCTTGATGTTGACTTTGAGCTTTGCCAAGCTGATCTGACCTTTCCAAGCTGTTCTGGTATGGCAGAGCAGAGACTTGATTAGTGTTCTGGAGAAGTTTGCAAACCCTTCCATTACGAGAGATCCTACTCATGCTGTTAGGCAAGATTTGGGGAAAATAAAAAAAGCTGGTTAAAAGCTGGTTAATATTCAAACATCACCTCCTCCAGGCTCAAGAGCGGTGCATCCCTAGGAGTAGGAAGTCAAGCAAAGGAGGTAGGAGACCTACATGGATGAGCAAGGAGCTCCTGGCAAAACTCAACCAGAAGAAGGAAGTATACAGAAAGTGGAAAGGGGGACAGGCCACTTGGGAGGAATATAGGAATGTTGTCAGAGTATGCAGGGATGCGACGAGGAAGGCTAAGGCCCATTTGGAATTAAATCTGGCGAGAGATGTCAAGGACAGCAAGAAGGGCTTCTTCAAATACATCAGTAGCAAGAGGAAGACTAGGGAAAATGTGGGGCCTTTGCTGAATGGGGTGGGTGCCCTGGTGACGAAGGATGCAGAGAAGGCAGAGTTCCTGAATGCCTTCTTTGCTTCAGTCTTTACTGCTCAGGCCAGCCCTCAGGAATCCCAGACCCTGGAGACAAGAGAGAAAGTCTGGAGAAAGGAAGACTTTCCCTTGGTGGAGGAGGAGTGGGTTAGAGATCATTTAAGCAAACTTGACACCCACAAATCCATGGGCCCTGATGGGATGCACCCACGAGTGCTGAGGGAGCTGGCGGATGTTATTGCTAAGCCACTCTCCATCATCTTTGAAAGGTCATGGAGAACAGGAGAGGTGCCCGAGGACTGGAAGAAAGCCAGTGTCACCCCAGTCTTCAAAAAGGGCAAGAAGGAGGACCCAGGGAACTGCAGGCCAATCAGCCTCACCTGCATCCCTGGAAAGGTGATGGAGCAGCTCATCCTGGAGGCTATCTCCAAGCATGTGGAGGACAAGAAGGTGATCAGGAGTAGTCAGCATGGCTTCACCAAGGGGAAATCATGCCTAACCAATCTGATAGCCTTCTATGATGGAATGACTGGCTGGGTAGATGAGGGGAGAGCAGTGGATGTTGTCTACCTAGACTTCAGCAAGGCTTTCGACACTGTCTCCCATAGCATCCTCATAGACAAGCTCAGGAAGTGTGGGTTAGATGAGTGGACAGTGAGGTGGATTGAGACCTGGCTGAATGGCAGAGCTCAGAGAGTTGTGATCAGTGGCACAGAGTCTAGTTGGAGGCCTGTAGCTAGCGGTGTCCCCCAGGGGTCAGTACTGGGTCCAGTCTTGTTCAACTTCTTCATCAGTGACCTGGATGAAGGGACAGAGTGCACCCTCAGCAAGTTTGCTGACGATACAAAACTGGGAGGAGTGGCCGATACGCCAGAGGGCTGTGCTGCCATTCAGAGAGACCTGGACAGGCTGGAGAGGTGGGCAGAGAGGAACCTCATGAAGTTCAACAAAGGCAAGTGCAGGGTCCTGCACCTGGGGAGGAATAACCCCATGCACCAGTACAGGTTGGGGGCTGACCTGCTGGAAAGCAGCTCTGCTGAGAAGGACCTGGGAGTGCTGGTGGACACCAAGTTAAGCATGAGGCAGCAATGTGCCCTTGTGGCCAAGAAGGCCAATGGTCTCCTGGGCTGCATCAGGAAGAGTGTTGCCAGCAGGTCGAGGGAGGTGATTCTCCCCCTCTACTCAGCCCTGGTGAGGCCACATCTGGAGTGCTGCATCCAGTTCTGGGCTCCCCAGTACAAGACAGACATGGAGCTACAGGAGTGAGTCCTGCAAAGGGCTACTAGGATGATGAAGGGACTGGAGCATCTCTCCTATGAGTAAAGGCTGAGAGAGCTGGGCCTGTTTAGCTTGGAGAAGAGAAGACTGAAAGGAGATCTTATTAATGTGTACAAATATCTTAAGGGAGGGTGTCAAGAGGATGGGGCCAGACTATTTTCAGTGGTGCCCAGCGACAGAACGTGAGGCAACGGGCACAAACTGAAACACAGGAAGTTCCATCTGAACCTGAGGAAAAACTTCTTCACTGTGAGGGTGACAGAGCACTGGAAGAGGTTGCCCCGAGAGGTGGTGGAGTCTCCTTCTCTGGAGATATTTAAAACCCGCCTGGATGCAATCCTGTGCAACATGCTCTAGGTGACCCTGCTTGAGCAGGGGGGTTGGACTAGATGATCTCCAGAGGTCCCTTCCAACCTCAGTGATTCTGTGATTCTGAAAAAGGTAGCTAGACTGTACTTTGGACCATCCTAAGCTTGAGGGCTTCACTAAAATATTAAGGCATGTATATTTTTAGGCCTCCATGCTGTAAATTTCCTGCAGCAGTCACAGTTACGCTGGGTATTTCTGTCAGTTTCTGTTTGGTGCTTTAGTTTGGTTTAATATTTGCCATGAGAATAGCCTTATTTGGAGGGTAAGTTTCAAGTAAGGAATTTGGCTAGTTTCCATGTGGGATGTGAAGGCAGAGCCAGCCTGAGTGATACACTGTTATGATGTGCTGTCCCAACTTTCCCTATGGGACGCTGGTGTAAAAAGGCAATGGTGGAAGGACTTGAGCCCTGTGTGGTTTCTAGCAATTGCTGGTGATTTACTTGCCCGCAAATGCTGTGTTGTAATGGAGCAGCAGTTCTGTTATCGGATAGCTGATAGCCACCAGTTGCAGTGACCAAAAAGTTTTCCTAGAACAACAGATTGAGCAGTGATATCCAGGCGTTCTGCTTTCTTTGTAGCATCTAAAATGTAAGGTATCTGGCATAGGCACTGTTTTCTTTTGTAGCGGCTTTAGGGAAGATGAGTGAATGTAGGAACAGGGTGGTTAAAGAGTAGAGGAGTAGCTGAGGGTCAGCCTGCAATGGGAGATGGCTGGAAGGACGTTGGATGTTGAGGTGGGGGAAGGAATGAAGACCTTAATGTTCAGCCTGCCATGTCTCTTAAGGCATTCTCCAATTCAGTCACTAGATAGACTAAGGGATTTTTCATGTTCCCTAATGATGAATTAGGCAAGACACTGTCTACTTGTGATCTGAATGCAGTTTATGCTTCATTGTTATTTCCTATGTGTATTAGATGAAGTTCTGGTTGGCTGTTTAAACTCATGTAGTGCATTTGTGTCATTTTTGCCTGGGTTCCTGAGCCAATATTCTTGATATTTCTTTCAGAGTTAATTCTTAAAAACAAACAAAAAATCTCCCTCTTGCCTCTGAAAGTTACTGTTCTTTAGTGGAGGTGTTCAAAATTCAACTTTTTCTAGTTTAAACTTTTGACAAGAGAAAGCTGCCCCTCTAGAAAATGCTTTTTGGCTTACTCTGGTTGTTTTTCCTGCTTTCTCTCCTTCTCTTGGAAACAAGAGCTAACTTAAGAAATATGTACTTTTAGATAAATTTTTTGCTGTTTCATTTCCACAAGCTTAAGTGAATGAAGAAGAGAGAGAGACGGATTCATCAGAGGAGAGGGAGGTTGACAGGGTCATCCTTGTTTATATGGTCAAAACTGAAAAAATGTAACCAGGGCTCACACTGGTGTCAGAGCAGCTGCAGTACTGGGCGTAGCAACTATATATATATATATATATTTATTTATATATATATTTTTTTCCTGGACATAAACAGTTTTAAAATAGCTCAGTATTTAAGTCCGTGCCTATTGAAGCATGAATAAAGCAATAGACTCCTTTTTAAGAGATAACATTTTTACATGAGGAAACACTGCACCCCTTAAACATTCAGTGTTAATACTTTCTTCTGCCTCTGAAACTGCCCTTTAATGTGAAATAAGGGCTATTACAGAACAATAAATTCTGAAAACATAATTTTCAGTGAAAAAATATCTGCATCTTTTGTGTTGGCATCAAAAGAGATAGAAGCTTTTAGAACTAAAAAATGGAAAAAGCCCTGAATTAGTTTAGAAGAATCTTGCCTGTCACCATCCATGTCTAATTCATTGCCTGTGTAATTTAAGTAGTGCATGCTAGCAAAAAGCCAAATGCCTTCTGTTTCTACAGTATGGCTGTCTAGCTAAAGTCAGTGGCAATAATGGAATGCACATGTTATCTTTTCTTGTAGGCCTTCTTCCCAAACTTACTATTGTAGCCTGTGTTGATGCATGAGTGATTAGCAGCCCCCATGTGTCTAGGCATTTTCCATTGAGTAGGCAACCAGTCAGGACTGATGTGGGCTAGGTTTCAGAGAAGCTCTGCCAAAGATGTTCTGAGGCTTGAAGGGGTGGGCTTCTGAGTAGTAGCAAGTGAAGAGTAGCCTTGCTGACGTTTGATGCCAGGAAAAAGGGCCCAACAGCTGTTAGGTGCTCAGGAGGTCTTCCAGTGTTTAAGGAGGCATAATGCAGCTCATGTACAGTGGGGACTTTAAGTTTGAATTGGCGGGAGAGACCTTTCTCTCAGGGTGTGTGTGTGTGTGTGTGTGTCTTTTAGATTAATGTGGTACTTCATTCATAGGTTGTGGTACATGATCACAACACAGTTCAAATTCACATTTGAAAGACAAGAAGTAGAAAGAGGGCAGAAAGTGTGACAAATCACCTGCTGATGTACATGGGTGGTTGTGAGTAGGAACAGGCACTTATGTAAAGTTCTTTAGTACCCTTATGCATGGGAGAAAAAGACCTCTTCAGATCCTGTTAGTGGTGACTGTGCTTGCAGGGGCAACTATCAGGGACTCTTACCCTGAAGTTGTCTCTTTAAAAGGAACAGGATGTTATTTTGCTTAAAGCTCTGATTTTGATCTCTGACACATAAAGAACATATGGGCTGGACAAATGGACTGTTAGGTGGGAAAAGAATTGGACTGCTGGATTCAGAGTAGTAAGCAATAGCTTAGTTTGGTTGCTGGCTGCTAACAAGCAGAGTCGATACTGGAGACCATATTGTTCAGAATATTCTTTGGAGGCCATTCAGGAAGTGTGTCCTTAACAAATTTTGGAGATAATTCCCCAATTATCCTGTTATAGGGCAGGTGATTCACATACTAAATGGCAGAGCTTCAGCACAGAGGGAAATTTGAAGATTGAGCCAGCAAAATCCTCAAGAAATTCAGCAGGATGCAAGGTGGGGTGGAATAACCACATGCATTTGTACAGGCTCAGGGGATGACTGACTGAGCAGCAGTCCTGCCGAATAGGAGCTGGGCTTCTGGTGGATGCCACGTTGAGTATGAGCCAACAGTGCAAGGCCATCTGGGCAAGGGAAACAGCAAAGCTGGACTGTATTAGGAAGACTGTGGCCAGCAGATCGAGGACAGAGATTATCATTTGCTCTGCAGTGATAAGGCTTCACCTGGAATGCTGTATCCAGTTTTGTGTGTGTATAGATCCTTGTTTAAGACGGATGTGGGGAAACTGGAGAGAGAGTCCAGTAGAGACCTACTGAGATGGTCAGGAGCCTGGAGCATATGTAGCCTGCAAGAAAACATTGAGAACGCTGTGTGTTTTAGTCTGACAAAGAGGAAGTGAAGCCGTGAGCTAATGGCAGCCTACAAGTACTTGCGTGTGGCTCTGTCATCTTGGTAGCTACTCTTTCTCTTGGTAGAGGAGGTGAGACAAGAAGAGGCAGCAGCCGCATGTTGCAGCTCAGCAGGTTCAGACAGGATTTTAGGAAAATCTTTTTCACTCTGGAGGGTGGCACAGCACTGGAACAAGTTACCCTCTGGTGTGACTGCCTTCACTGCTATGTTGCAGTAGCTGGAGTTATCTTAAAAGCTGTTTTGTGTCCTTGCAAGATGCATCACAAGCTATAGGAACTAAATGGTGATAGGAAAAAAGGCAAAATTCTGAAAAGTCAGGGGAGAAACTGCTACTCTGTGTTTACAAATCCTTGTTAACTCCACATCCATACAAGCTTTCACTTCTGTGCTTCCAAAGGTGTGCGAAGAGGCAGGAGTTTCTGTAGGAACCAGAACATTGTATAATGTCATATGTGTTAGAAAGATAATGACTTTTTGTCTGATTCTCTTGGACTGCCCTTGTCAACATACACAAATCTTTCCAGTATGGTAAAGAGACTGGCACCTCTTGTTTAGATTACCTTGCCTTGGGTGACGTTCACTGGCCTCTGCTTCACATCCCATTCTTCCTGTACTCTCTGTGATACAGGCCAAGGCTCCCAGACGCTGCTTGAGCTCAGTTTTACCATGCTTGGTCTGGTTATCTGTCTGCTTATCAAAGTTGTGTTAACTTTTTGCATATCGGCTTCTGTTTCATATGTATAAATTGCTCAGAATGTAGTATAGCCTGTAAGGGTTGCCTTGTCGGCTATTCTGTTGAGATATTCTCTTCTCCGTAACCCCAAATAAATACACACAGGGAACTATCTGTAAATCCTGGTAGTTCAGCAGGTGCAGTTAAACTCCCATGGTATTTAGCACAGTTACTGTGTACACCTATGAAAGAGCACCCATAACTGACAGCCGTTGTGTGATGACCAAGTGACTATCTGTATGACTTTCATACAGCAGTTGCTTTGATGGAAAAGGAGAGATTGAACCAGAAACTTTCATTTTCTGCCATTCTTTATTCCCACCTTTTTTGTGAATGCTGGTTTTGGATGCTCTTTTGGGGAATGTGTATGTGGGGATGCTAAACTTCATAGCTGTTGGCTCTAGTGAAATCTTCCATATGCTGATTCCCATGCCACAGTCTAGTAGAAGGGCAGTCTGAATGTATAGTTTTCAGGAACTTTTAGACTATTGAAACCTCTCTTCTGCTGGAGGGGTATTTGGCTATAAACTTTAGATACCTCATTAAATACTAAATTAAAAGGCTTGATGCAGCCTCTTGTTTTCTGAAATCAAAGCCAAAATTTCATGACTGTGAACATTACCCTGAAAGGCTTTTTCTGATGGTCTTGTGCAACAAAGGAGTCAAAGGTGTTTGTGCAGTCTCTCATTTTTAATTAATTTCTCATCTCTGGAAAAGATATCACAAAAAAGAAATGCGTCACTAACCTGCTGTAAAGTCACATATTAGACTCTTCAGGAGTCTGTTTTTTTCCTTTTCAGATGCATCTGATTAGATTGTTGTCCAAAATTAATATTCCTTCTATTTTAAGTCTCTATAAGCAAGTGATCTTCAGATGTGAATACCTCCTGTTTTATGTTGGGGTTTTCTTACAATCTTTATCAATGTTTTAGTGACAAAAGGGCAAGGGAAAAAGGAAATGGTATGTATCGAGTGGTGGTTTTAAGAACTTTTTGTCTAATACAGCAGCAGATAAACAGCATTATGTCCCTCACCGTTGCTTGTGCTATCCAATGCACCTACTTGGGGCGTTGTTTTCCTTGTTAGCTGGGCTAGAGCTGACTGTATTTGAGGTAACGAGGGGAGTAGAAACAGCTGTATTTTGAAGCTGGCATCTTTGTTGTGCTGCATCCCTGAAACTACCCCTCTTCATGACCTGCTGCTCAAGCATCAGGACATGTGCTGCTGGATGCTTGTGGCTGGACTTCTGTTTGTGCAGTTCAGGAGGGAATTGCTTAGTGCTTTCCGCTGACTAGGTTATTTTGGGGGACAAAAGTGCTTAGGTATTGTTGATCTGCAAACAGAAAACCAGGTAATGATTTACATGGAAGAAACATGAGTATTTTATAAGCCAGTGGTAACCTAACTTTTTTTTATACTGCTGCTGACTTGACTTTGTTCTCTTTACTAGCAGCCTTTTGGGACCTATTTGTATTTCAGTTATGCATGTCTTGTAAAATTCCCCCTTACAGGTTATATATGAAAGCATTTATTCACTGCAGATCTGTTCATGGGAGGCATATGAATGACTTATTAGCTGCTCTCTTACAGTTGGGGCTTTTTTCTTTTTAAATCTTGAAAAAGTGTGTGTGAAGTCTGGAAATCTGTCAAACTATGTTAATCATAATAAATACCTGTCACATGATTGCTGTGGCCAGGGTTATATCCCTCCCCCAGCACCATCTGGAATAGTGTGTACTCCTGCATCACTGGGATGGTCATGGAGCACAAAGTGGAAAGTTTCTCTTTCATGGAAAGAAAAAAAGTGTGTGTCAAATCCTGTTAATTGATGCATTTTATAGCAAAACACCTAAACATATAGATTACTATGAACATTTGATTTATTTCCACTAGAGATCACTGCTGATGCTTAACTGACTCTCCTACTAGTGCCATGACAGGAGCAGTGTGGCAGGGAGAATACTAATTGTAGATTTATTTGGTCAAAAGCTGTACTATACGTAAAGGTTTCCTCTCTTTTGAGAGAAATAGTAATGATATGTTTTGAACTAGACTACTAGAGTTGTTTTTCTTTCTAATGTTCATTTCTGGTTCCAGTAAATGATTATATTATTAAAGAATTATGATAATGATATCTTATGGACATGAAAATTTTAGTAGTACATGGCCATAAGATCATAGATTTTGTTTTGATTGCTTCCTTTTTGAGAATCTGATAAATAGCTATGACTTGTTCCTGAATAAACACTTATATAAAAGCTAATGTATAGTGGTTCTGTAGCTTCACCTATTCATGCATAAAGCATTTGCTTCTTCACTCAGTTGTTGTCTTGGAACAGTTGTTTATAATGGACTCATCAGTTCAGTGTGGCATCGCTTGGGCATTGGAACACAGCTCCCTACTTCCCTGACTGGCTTCGCTGGGCCTTGCTTGCAAGAGAAGATAATGCCTCCCCAACTATGCAGAGGCTTGGTCTCATCACACTATGCCATATTCCTATATGGGGCAAAAATGGGAGCAAAGAGGGTGTGATTAAAAGCTATTAGGCTTCTCTACAAAGTGAAAGCAAGTATGGTAGGAACCTTGGAGTTAAGAGGGATCATGATGGAAAGTTATAAAACATACTGTCACTTCAGGAAAGGTCGATTGGGCTATCGTTTCAAAACTCAAGAACAAGGGAATGTCGAATAATGACTGAAAGGCCTGATTTGATACAAGAAAAAGCCCCCACCACCTCTATTTAACTCAGTGCCTTATGGGAGTTTTTGTTTTTTAAGATATATTTCTGAAACTTGTTCAAAAACGGGCTGGATAAGGACACTGGATAAGCCTTCAGACTGCAAATCGACCTTTGACTGATTGGGAGACTGATCCATCATTGTCCATTTCCTTACACATGCTGTTAAGACAGGTAGCGGGCAAGATGCATCAATGGCCAGATACAGTACAGCACTGTGAGATGAGTTACCCTGTGGATAAGGCTTCCTCTAAACTAGACTAGAAAAGGTGTTGCTGAAGTTTTTGAGCAATGTGTGTATTTTTTGCTGTCCTAATAACTGATAGATAGTGTGTGTTAAACTGGTAACACTGCCAGCCCACATGGACAAGAAAATTATGTATTCCTTTTAATTAAAAGAAAGTCAAATACTGTTTAAACCTGTAAATTTTGAAAATAAACTTAGCTTGAAATTGTGTGGTTGATCTGCATGTGTCTTGGCAGAAGAAACATGACACTTGAGAGTGGATGAATGATGCAATATTATGTTACTGTGGTGCTCTATCTCAAGGCACTGTTTGTCTGATGTGGTGATTGGTGAGACACTGAAGTAACTGAGGAGACCCTCCATTTGGGAGTTACAACCTATAACTCATATCCAGCAACTCACTATCTCCATATAACAGTGGGCCCTTACAGTAAAGAGAAATACAGTCAAGCAGCCTGAAACGAATTAGACTTTCTCAGCTACCCAGTCTTAGTTATGCCACCATCTTTAGAGTCAGAGTTTCCCCATACACCCTAAATCTAGTGTTAAGAGTCCATACTGTTTAATACAGCACTGGCAGGGTTATCAGCCTGTAATCTGACTGAAGCTGAACCATCTCTTTTCCTTCTCTGCACACTGGGTGGGTCTGCTCACCATTTATGCGTTAAATGTGTAGTTCTTCAGCCAATACAGAAACTCTTCAGAGATGCTGTCTACTAGAGCTGGATGAATTACTCAGAATAAATGCAGCTAACACATTTCTTCTTTTGGCAAATTATTTAAAAAACATTTCTAAAGGTTGTTTTTCATGTGAGATGTTTGTTTGAAATGAGATTGAGAGCATGTCGCTGACTGTTCATTATTGGAGAATGACTGTTATTCAGTGTTATTTCAGAGTATCATCTAATCAGCAAAAACAGATTGAAGAAAATCTAGTGTGAATTTTCCCCAATGCATTTTTAGAAAGCAAAGGTTCTGCAAACAAATTGCCTAAGCAAATGTCCAGGAAAAACAGATGATAAACAGTCTGCAGATTTTATTCAAGTGCAAGTTTCAATAATTTTCCTCTCTGCTTCTCCCCTCCTGCCCATTTGCCTAGATTTCTTCTTCTTGGTTGTCTTCAAAACAAGTGGATGGTTGCTAATACTTCTGGGAGTAAATGCTGTCTGTATTGTTGGATAGGTATATAAAACTTACAAATCCAAAAAGTACATTGGCCTCATTTACTAATACCAGGGTTCACCAAAACAATAAGGAGGAGGCAGGCTGCAGAAGTTTGCACAGCTGTCTTTTTGTAGTCCACTGAATTGTGTCCTTACTTGCTCCTTTATCTCTCAGGAACCTATTTTATGCCCTCCCGCTGCTCCAAAGTAAATAAAAAAGATTTAGGTAAATGTAGCAGTATATTGATCCCAGGCACTTTCCCAGGCAGTTAGATTTCTTACAAATTTTAGTAGTTCTTGCATGTGTGTTTGTGTGTGCATTTAGCTCTCTGATATTGCACAGATCAAAGGTTAGACATACGTGAATCAGTGGTGCTTGTTATTATGGAGATGTAAGGGTGTCTCTTAAAATGTTGCTGTAAAATGTAGGCTTCTAACCCAATCCCTCCCCACCCAGAAGTTGGAATACCGCCCAGTATTTGGAATACCTTCAGCAAGGGCACCAATATGCCTTCCTCAGTTAGCTTTAAGCAATTCACTGTTCAATACCCTTGTAGCGTTCATATAACTTTTTGCCTAAAGTGACCCTAAAGAGATGGTCAAACTGCTGTTTACTGCCATTCTCTTGTACCAGACAGTGTTTCATTTCCTGCCCCCTGCCACCATGGGATCAGTTATCCTGGAGACAAGATCATGAAAACTACAGACGTTTATCTGCTTGTCTCTGAAGGCTTCTTTCTACATGTCATCTGCAACGGTTGATGTTCCTCCCCTTGAGCATTTGCAATCAAGGTTAATCTTTATGCTAGTAAGTGCGCAGTGGAAATGTCTAATTGACCACCCAGTTCTTCTGAACACATGATCAAGCTGACTAAGGAATTTGCTATAAAGGCAGTGGGATAACACATCCAGCACTGGGGACGGGACATAGGGTGAAATAGGATAGGAGAAAGATTGGAGGAGGTTGTAGCTCAGTGTGAAGTAAGTGCTGCATGCTGCTAGGACAGTGAAGGCCATGTGGATGTCCACAGCAGATATAATAGGAATCTCTCCTATCTGTTGTGGCCAAGAGTAGAAAGCTGAGGAGAAATCCATTTACAGAAACACAACTAAAACAGGAAGTTCTATACTGTATGTAAATTAAAATTGCAATAGAGAAGTATATCAGCCTTAGTCATACCATCTCTACCCAATCCTTCCCCCCACCCCATGCTGACCCTATTAAACTGGTATGCATCATGCATACTTGTGATTTGGTTGTCTGTCTTCTGCTTTTACTTATTATATCCCTGATTACCAGAAGCCTGTACGACTCAGTCCAAAATAGTAACTGCTGCTTTATGATACGTGTGAGGGAATTTGGATAACCCTCCTTTTTGCCTGAATATCTTAGTACACTTACATGCACAATGCTGTGACAGCTGGGGTTTCAAGAGATTTGCGTTTAGTGAGGTTGATGATGCCTCTAAGCACGTGGCTTGTCCTCTGTTGAGAGATACCTGTGGAAGAGAGCACTGTTTACAAAAGAGGAGTTGAGAAAGGGGAGACGAGATTAGAAGGTTGAATTATCTTGTTCTGTATTTGACTTTGAAAACAAAAGCCAGGAGTTTGTCAGATCCCAGTTGTTTTAGTGTGAAGTGAAATGGAAGAGCTTTTTGCTGCAGTAATAACCTGAAGGTGTTAATGTGGATCTGTGTCCATCTTCCTTCCCAATTAGGCCTTTGCAGAAGGCTAGCTATGAGGGAGCTGAAGGACTTGACTATTTAGGACTCACTTTTGAGGAAAAACTGTTTTAAAGGCTGTTAAGAGGGATTCGGCAGGGTGTGGTTATAACCTTTCCACAAGAGAAATCTGACTTACTTTTCAGTGATAGTGGGGGAGGAGGCCTGGTGTACAGTTTAGGGAGTTAAAATAAAGATTTCAACTCTATTCTGAAAGAAAAAGAAAGATTAAATGCAGAGTGAATAAGCATACTGAAAACTCTTACAAGTGGATTTATAATGACTAAGGCTTGTTTCTTCTCTCTTATTTTACTGATAATACCAACACTGGGGAAAAGAGAACAAATTGGCGGTTGCTGGTTATCTTCCCACGGGGGAAGGAACACCTCACTGTGTTGTAACAAAGTTATTTGTCATAGAGACTTGCTTGCTTTGTACAAAATCTTGAAAAATCCAGAATTTTAACAGGTCTGTTCTGGAGAAAATACACATCAGTCTTCAACCTTTGAATGTTATGAAAAAGAAAGAAGAAAAATAATTTCACATGTGGTAAGCTGTGTTTGTAGCATTGGAAGATGAGATGGTGGATAACACAGCCTTTCACTTAAATTAGTAGATGTACCATCTGATGGCTGTTTAGTTAATACTCATGGGTTACTGTTAGTGCACTGCTGACTCACTGGAAAACCAACAGATTTCCCACTAGCTTGTGTCACTGCCATCAAATGAAATATGATCAAATAGGCAGAGAAATAACACTGCCCCTTGCAGTATTGGGGATAATATGTAATCAGAACCATGTTGATAGGTAGCTAAAGGACACTGTACATCACTTCCACTTGCATTGCCCCTGTTTTATGTCTTGGGAGACAATCTGTCCCAGGACTGTCAATGCAGGACAGCTTATAGGCACAGAATGTGTGTGTGCATGTGCTTTGTAGGGTATGGTATCTTTTTTATAAAAGTACTTGTCCAAAAATAAAATTAGAAAACTTTCAAGTAAGTCTATATGATTGATTAGAATATGTTCTATGTGGGGATATTTTTATTCTTTAGCATATTTGATTGTTTTGAGATTGGCAATAAATCCACAGAATCACAGAGTGGTTGAGGTTGGAAGGGACCTCTGGAGATCATCTAGTCCAACCCCCCTGCTCAAGCAGGGTCACCTAGAGCATGTTGCACAGGATTGCATCCAGGTGGGTTTTGAATATCTCCAAGGGTGGAGACTGCACAACCTCTCTGGGCAACCTGTTGCAGTGCTCTGTCACCCTCACAGTGAAGAAGCTTTTCCTCAGGTTCAGATGGAACTGTCTGTGTTTCAGTTTGTGCCCGTTGCCTCTCGTCCTATTGCTGGGCACCACTGAAAAGAGTCTGGCCCCATCCTCTTGACACCCTCCCTTAAGATATTTGTACACATTAATAAGATCTCCTTTCAGTCTTCTCTTCTCCAAGCTAAACAGGCCCAGCTCTCTCAGCCTTTACTCATAGGAGAGATGCTCCAGTCCCTTCATCATCCTAGTAGCCCTTCGCTGGACTTGCTCCAGTAGTGCCACATCCCTCTTGTACTGGGGAGCCCAGAACTGGACGCAGTACTCCAGATGTGGCCTCACCAGGGCTGAGTAGAGGGGGACAATCACCTCCCTCGACCTGCTGGCAACACTCTTCCTGATGCAGCCCAGGAGACCATTGGCCTTCTTGGCCACAAGGGCACATTGCTGCCTCATGCTTAACTTGGTGTCCACCAGCACTCCCAGGTCCTTCTCCGCAGAGCTGCTTTCCAGCAGGTCAGCTCCCAACCTGTACTGGTGCATGGGGTTATTCCTCCCCAGGTGCAGGACCCTGCACTTGCCTTTTGAACTTCATGAGGTTCCTCTCCGCTCAACTCTCCAGCCTGTCCAGGTCTCTCTGAATGGCAGCACAGCCCTCTGGCGTATCGGCCACTCCTCCCAGTTTTGTATCGTCAGCAAACTTGCTGAGGGTGCACTCTGTCCCTTCATCCAGGTCATTGATGAAGAAGTTGAACAAGACTGGACCCAGTACTGACCCCTGGGGGACACCGCTAGCTACAGGCCTCCAACTAGACTGTGCCACTGATCACAACCCTCTGAGCTCTGCCATTCAGCCAGTTCTCAATCCACCTCACTGTCCACTCATCTAACCCACACTTCCTGAGCTTGCCTAAACGATTGCAACCACATAGCATACCTTTATTGTTGGAAAATGTTTCATTATTGCGGTTATAGATGATAAAATAAAGCAAAATAATTCAAGCTAAGGCTGGTTAACTCACTGCTTTGGATGATTTTTTCCCCTCAAATTTCAAAATGCCAGCTTGCAACTAAATGGGGGGAGGGGTTTGTGTTGGTTTGGTTTGGTTTTAGACAGGAACATTCTGCTTTGTCATTTTTCTGGTCTGTCAGCTCCTTACCTCTGACAAACTCTTAGAAAGTTCAAACTTGTTCTGTTCAGTTTATTTTCTTACAGTTTTTTTTAGATAGTTTCCTTTTCAGCCACCTGCAGTGCTCTTTGCAATTGCACATGTTCATCTCCTATGAAGTTGCTTTTTTTGGCACACAAAATGCTTTTCATACAACATACAACTTTATTCTACTCCCATGGTGGTTCTTTAGTGAGTCCAAACTACTGAAGAAGCCTTTTAATTTTGCTTTTCTGTCTTTGTGCTTTTCTTCAGTCAAGAACATATTTAGATTTTTATGTTTTGTTTAATTCTAGACAAGTGCATTGCTTCCAGTAAGGAAAACAGGGACTCAGTCAGCCACTTAAAAATACTGAAACTCTCACGGGGAAGCTCCCATAAGCGTATTTTGTTACATTTTTTTTTAAATGAACCTATTCACACACGCATGTCTTGAGGAACATCCAGAGAAAATGAAATATGAAACAACTGAAATCTAAGTTCACATACTGAAAAACATTTGCACCTACAGTCAGTATTTTGACTTTGCATAATCAAAAGCATTTATCTGCTTTTTGTGCTTTTTAAGACTGAATACAAAGTTAGCATGTTATGACTGCATGTCCCAACTGTTGTTCTGTCAAAATCAATCAGTAGGATTGCACGCTTGAAACACTTTTCTCTTGAAACGTCTTTTATTTTAAACACCTTTCTTGCTCAGCAGATCCTTGCCTTTCTGGCTTCTTTTCAAATATAATTATTAAGTCATTGGTTCTGTTTAAGTAGTTTCTCTCTGGAAATTTGTAATGCAACTGACATTAGTTAATCATTGAAATGTTCATTCAGGTTTCAGTGTGTTTATCATCCCCTCTGCCTGGCAAACTGTATGTGTCTCAGTGAAGGGAGGATGAGGAAAGGCAGAGGGACGTTTGAATAAGAAAGAACTGTCCTTCCAATAGGTGTGTGTCATACAGCATTAAACTTAAACGGGTGGTTGGTGGTTGTTGATTTGCCACGCAGTGTGGTTTTAGTCTGATACAGAGCTGGGTTTGTCCTTCCTGTCACGTAACAGTTGTGAAGTAGTGGTGTGTGTTGTTCAGCCACAACTTAATCTCCAGCAAATACTGGAAAGTGTATTCTAGGGTGTTCTGGGATTTATGTTAGAAGAAGGAAAAACACCAAGGAAGTTTTTTCTCTACCCCACCCTTAACTTTTGATGCTGAAAAGTCACAGATGTTAGGCAGGTAGAAGGCAATTGCAAATAATCTCTCTGCCTCCCTTTTCCTGTGTCCTCCCATAGAAATCTACATTAGTGATTTTTTGTTGTTGTTCTTGTTTATTTTACTCATTCTTGAAAAGGGAATTGAACTAGCAATTGACCAAAAAAGTTAGCTAGATGCAAAAACTCACGTTGTATCTTTCATGAACATGTATCAGAGGATAACAGAGGGCTTAAAAAAAAAAAATACATAGTGCACTTTTTATTGAAGTGTATTTATGTTCAGTGTGCTCAGTTAAAATGAATAGTGTTTGCCAAAGCATAGGAAATGTGATCCATAACTCACTTCTGCATTTTCATCAACAGTTAAAAACAGCAGTGGCAGCTGTTTTACAGAGAAATCTTGGGCGCGTTTGTCAATCTGTTAGACTTGACTGTCCTCAGAGCAGACATCTATGGTAGTGTTACCTGTACCTGTGCCTGCCTATCCTCTCTCTCTTCTTAGAGCTGTTGCAGGGTGGGTAACTCTCAGGGAAGCTGGCCTGAGCAGCGAAGCGATTTGCTTGGTGTAGTACAGGAAGTCTGGCAGAGCCAGAAATAGAGCTTCAATCTGTCATTTTCCAGACTCCTGCTTGTAGCCACAGAGCCATCCCACACTTCCCTTCAGTCAACTGATGTCCCGGCAGACAGCCCTCCTTCTGTGTACGGGGCCAGCTGCTTCTGCGGCGCTGTCTGACCTCCATACTCCAGATGTTTGAAGTTCCATTTCTCCAGTACTTCTGTGAACTTTAGCAAAGTGCTTCTGGCATTTCACCAATGCAACAGGGAAGGAGGGAGGATTCTCATCTTTAACTGTTCTCTTTCCATAAGGAGAGCCTCCATAGATCTGCTAAAAATCTCTTCCTCTGTAGGACTTGAACTCCATTTGTCTTCAGTTACCATCTGCCAGCCTTCCTTCCCACATTTCTCTCCCTGTTCCCAAAGATACTCCTGCAAACCTCCCCTCCTTATGCTCTGTCTTGACATCATCTTCCTTTCAGCTGGGGGAGGTGGCAGTTGGGGGAAGGGATTGATGAGATGCTCTTGAATCCCTTCACAGATGCTCTTAATTTACAGAGCCCAATTCTGTGAGGTAGCATTTCAGTGGCAAGATTTACCAAGTTCTTCCAGCTGCCCCATTTGTGTTCTCAGTATCTTGCATGAGCAGGCTCTGAAGTAGTGTTCAGAGAATAATGTGAGAGAAGCTTCTTCTCGTTAGTTTTGTAGGAAGGGTGAGTCTGTGCCCTCCATAGCAGTCCTACCGTTTCCAGTTGGCACAGGAAAGACAGATTAAACATGGACTCAAGTCTGGCTCTTGGACAACTGGGCTAGTTTCCTTGCTCTGATTTTTGTCCTAGAATGTCATGCACCCGTTCGCAGCCCCTCCAGTCTGTCCTTGCACGTCCTTGTCCCCTTTGCACGTGCCCCCCTTCTGCTCGATTTCTCCAGCAGAATGTTTGACTAGGTTTGCTTGTAGGGTGCTATGAAAAGGGGATATATAAATAATCATTTTGCTGAACAGAGCTTTCTTCTCTCTGCTTTTTAGTGCTGTTGTATATGTGTATGTGCAACTTCACAGGTTGCGTTTTGAAAATTTGGGTCTTTTAGTTCAATTCTTGGTGAAGTCTAGTCTTCTTTTCAGAAGAAGAAATGTTTCCAGTTTCATTACTTTACCAGCAGGAGATCCCAAGGTGAGATTATTTGTCTTTGGCCAATAAGACTTTCAACCTGTTTCTCTAGCTCTTTTTTTCAACTTCTTGATTTTAATGAGGTTTGTCAGTGTATCAGACCTCCCCTTTTTTTTTGTTAAAGATTTATCAATATTTAACACATGCTCTGGTTGGTTAGAAAGCAAATTTTTAATTATGTTTGCCTTGCATAAAACTAGCTAGAGCTTAAGAAATTTAATAATGATGCAGGAATATCTGGAATGGGGCATGCTGTGGACTGTGTGCATTATTGTTTTATGTTCTGTGCTTCTACACTCTAGAACCATACAGCAAGCAGAAAGTTCTGAGTAAATGGGATGCCCGTGGCTGCTTCCCCCCCACTGTTCTGATATCCAAGGAGAAATACTTAAAGATAGAAAATGTCTTCAAACTTTTCTGACTTTTTAGTTCAGTTTTGCAGAATGTCTGGCCTGCTTTATGCTGATGGCTGTTGCTAGGAGAATCTGAGAAAATCTGTTAGTGTGCTAGGAGAATCTGAGAAAATCTGCTAGTGTGTGTAGAGAGAAGGATTTAAATCCCTAAATCATGGGCCAGCTCCATAGGAGAAACTGAAATATAATCTGTATTCAGACATGAACGATGAAATTCAATGATAAACAGTCTAAACTGAAATTAAAAGCATACCTTCAGCACCCTCTCCCCCACCCCCCAGATGATATTCGTAGGATGCATTGTTAGCATTCGAAACATTTAGTGGATCTACTAGTGAGGGTGTGTTTTTTGCAGGGGGTGGGGAAGGAATTGGGAAGCTAATAATGTTTTTTTATATATATACACACACACACACACACACACACACACATATGTTTGCATGCATGCATGCATGTATATACATAGTAACTGTGTGCATTATGTACATGTTATCTCAGGAAATAGGACTTAAATTTTCTTTTGTTGTTGTTGTCCCTGGTCCTGTCTACTGCTTTTTCCTCTCAGATGCCTCTGAAGGTTTTGTATACACTGTGCAAGTTGCTGTATGTGTTTTGCTGACCTTAGTTCATTGTGTTAATTTGTAAAAGCTCTTGACTGTGAACCCTGTCTGCAGGAAAAGGAAGGTGGTGTATCAGATTAAAGGAACCATTGCTTATCCAGCTGCTCTAGCCTTTTCCCTTAAGAGGCCTGGGTTTACCAGGACTTCAGGGGATGAATTTATCTGGAGAACCTGTCCTACTCTTGTAACTTGTCCGCGCTCTGAAGCTAATGTGTGTGAAACTTCTGTCTAGAAGCTGCTCTCTATAGACCTACAAGAAAACATTGCTGGGTTTGCAAGTGGGGAAGTACAACTCTAAAATTTGTTTCAGTTGCCTCCTACATTGGCAGCACCACATAGAGGGCAAACCTACAAGGTGACACTCGGATGTCTAAATACTCCAGCACTTGCAGGAGAGCTGCCTTTCTCGTGCATCAGCCAGAGGCACAGCAGGATATTTTGAGGCATCTCAGGTGACACCAGGCATCCGTGTTCAGGCAACTGACTGCTAGCCTTACTGAAAACGTATTTGACTGTAGGAGCGTATCAGTGAAATAGTCATGAAATCCTTATATGCTTAAAAGAATTTGAGGAACTGAAAAAAGCCCTGCTACTTTTTTTAGCTCACCTTAATAACACTCTTGCTTGTTGCTAACGCTGGCTTTCTCCTGTGCACTGAATGGTAATTTGGCATGACATGCCTTTAGCAGACTTGATTCTGGTGACTGTCCAAAGGGCAGTGAGAGATGTCTTGAATTCATCTCTCTTGGGGGCTAGGATGAGAGAAACTTTCACCTTTTTACTGTGAAAGTGAAAGATAACCAGTGTAAAGTTTCTAGTATGGTAATTTCAGATGGAATTTTTTTTTCAATGCCAACTAGGGACATGAGCTTCACACAGTCATGTGAAGCGATGGCTAAGTGGGCATGATAAAAGGATACATCAGCCTTCCGTCCTAGAGGTAGGCATTGACCCATCAGTCCCTGATATTGGGGCAGTATTTCTGTCAAAAATTTTTCCAGATTTTTGTGTGTTCCTCAAATGCTGGTTAACTTAACCACACATCTGTGTTGAAGAACTTTGAGATAAAATTCAAAACTTTTTCAAGCCCAGGGTCAGAACCACGAAAGCATAAAAAAGGGCAGCACATGAGGATATTTATGCTTTTCTGCCTGGAAACAGAACCCTATGGCATTTTGGCTCAATTAACCCAAGGAAATATACAGCCAGTCCTGCTCACTTCGAAATCACGTCATCTAACTCTTAGTCTTGATCTGTGTCTGTTACAGGTTCTAAAAAAATGAGTCAAATAGAATTTGTTCTTGTGGTTGGTACAAAGTCAGCACTCCTACTATTAGGCTAAACAACTGAAACAGAGCATAGGATTTCTCCAAGGTAAACATACTGAGGGTGTAGAAAGAGGAGCGAACAGCTTCAGGTGGCAGGAGAATTATCTCAATACGTTAGGATGCACTTATTCCAGACTAGTAAATCATAGGAAGAATAGAAGACTGTGCTGTGTACAGATTTACCTTTTTAAAGAGCAGTTGATGTGAGAAGTTCTGAAGGTGATGTGCTCTACTTAATGAGGGCTTCTCATTTTGTTATTTAAATTTAGAGCTTTCTCCAAGAAGAACATGATTTTAAAAAAAAGTTATAAATGATGTTTTTACAATATAATTTTATATCATTATATGTTCTTGGAGTTTGGATGAGGAGTCATAGCACATGTTCTAAAGGCCATTGAGAGCGGGGGTATTAGAAGTATTTCTGGTCAGTGGAGCTGACTGTTATACCTCCCAACACTAGTTAAGCCTCATACCTTGGAGAAGACACCTATAGGATAAACAAGTACCTATGTTCAGCGGTGCCAATTGCACTGGTGCTTTTTCTGTGGCTCCAGTGAGCCCAGGCTTGCTCGATGCTCAGATTCCCATAGACTGGCTGACTGCAGAAGTGCCTCTTTCCTTGCAGCTGCAATCCCTGAGTGGTCTCGTTTGTAGACAAATGGTTTTAAATTTGTGTGAGGAAATCTGAGTCTGGGTAGCCAGCATCTCCTTTTATTTATTTATTTATTTATTTATTTTGATAAGTTAACTTCATATTCTCCAAAAATTTATAACTGATAGAGCCAAGTACAAATGTGTATTTCTGGAACTCCTTAGTCCTCTTTGGTATATTTTTCTTATATATATTTGAGGAGGGAGAAAGGGGAAGAAGCAGTCCAATTACTTAAGAGATCTTGTTTTCTTTTACTAAAAAGTTTTACTTCATTTTTAGTAACTAGAAGTAAGAAAGACAGAGACTTGTTTTACTGTATTTCTGTAGGTAAATTCTTGAGGTTTTTGGACAGTGTCTTGTTGGGGTCAGATTATATATAACTTACTGTAATTGAGTCAAATCATTAAGTTACTTGCACTTTCATCAGAGTTAACGAAAGATGTAATCTGTAACATTGTGTAGATACCTGATTGTATATAGTGTCTTAAAAAAGCCTTGTGCCTGTTTGGTCTTGTTCATGCCTCATGTGCCATGAACCCATAGCTGATCTTTTCTGCAGAATGTCGCATTATTTTTCTTGCAGTGCAGATATGTTCGCTGCAATTCCCTGTGTCGAATATACTAAATTTTCTTTTCAGCTTCTTTCACAAAATGACAGAATAAAATGGTGCTCTCCCTGAAGAAGCTAGCTGTCCGGCTGAGCTCCTTGAAGCTGGGGATTTTATTGTCTTTTGTAGGTCAAATTGATACCCATGCAGGTAGCCTGTACAGTATGTGTTGTCCAGGATCTCTTCAATACAATTCTTATTTTATTTCATTAACTCATTTATTTAATAAGTCTTATTTAATATGCCTCCTTTAAGGAGGTAGTAGTGAGATAAAACTATTTCTGAAACAGAATAGGTTAATGTTCTTAACATCGGGTTGTTTAATTTCAGGGAAGCTTTTTGTGTTAATGCCATCTACATAGCACAACAATGAAATCTACGGTTTTAGAGAATGATAAAAATGGCTAATATTAAAGTAGGATCTAGGAACAAAATTGCAAAGAAGAAGAAATTTGAAGGATGTTTGGATTTCTTTTCCTTCTCTTTTAATGAAGGAGATGGTGAAAGCACCTCAGTGTTTGCTTCTCAAGTTCTGTTTCCTTTGAGCAACACTACAATTTAAGGCCTCAGTGTATGAGCCTATAGAACTTAATAGAAGATGTGTCTTGTTAATCTGTAGAATTTAATTGTCTACTTATTTTACTGCTGTGGTTGACTGAATCAAAAAATGCAGCTTATTTTTACAGATGCTAAAACAGATCTTGCTTTTCATATTCAAACCTGAACAAGTAAGCTTGGAACCAAGCCAATTGTCCCAGAGGTCTGGGAAGGAAATTAGATTCTTTTCTCTGGACCACTCACTTTGCCATGTACTGCATAGTTTTCTTGACAGGGTTCAGCATGAAACTCGCTTCTCTGCCCGGTATTTTCTGTAATGTCAGGCACACTTTCTGCAGATACAGTATTTGATGAATTGCTGGTCTGACTTGATATGTCAAACCTAGTTTTCCAATGGGCTTGTCTCTGACTAGAAATCCTACTTTTTAATATCATTTTTTTTCTTATACTTACATACTGAGCAATAGAATAAATTTAGGTTAAGGGAATTTCACTCTATTCAAATATTAAATGAATGAAATGCTTTGATTTCTCCATTAATTTGGCTTTCAACAATGCTAGCTTTAGCAAGGCCGGTAACTTTTAAGAGAGGTTTGAACAGATTGCTGTCAGGAAGTACAGCACCAGCTGTGCACAGAGCAGGATACAAAGACTCTACGTGTGTCTTACTAACACTAAATATGCTGGGAAGATGGCGTGGGAAGTGCTAACAGGTCATGCTGCATGAACGGCTATTTTATCTTATGTCTGTACTTTTTCTCATAGAAAGTAATTCTGATCTATTTTGCTAGTATTTAGATGTGTATAATGCTGTTAACATGGTAACCAGGGCTTTACATATTTGAAATACAGACACCACCCAAAACCCTATATTCAACCACAAACCAAAAGGGTAAAAAAGAGAAACAACATTCTTTGCAGAGGACTATTGCTAATAACAAGCTGTTTTGCCTTCCTTTTGTCCTTGCTTTCTCTTAAGTAGCAGCTTGGGGAGTCGTGTGGAGTTTGAGCCTACGCTCTTTCTTGTACCTATGAACCTAGAGCCAAATTGAAAGGCTGCTGACATGCAGCTCTTTGCAGCACAGGATATTTGTTTGAAGGAGGTTCATGATATGAAAATAAGTTCTTAAAACTGCTGTGTGAAATGGTCTCAAAAACTGTCAATAAAAATGACGGTGTAATTTCAGGCTTTTGTGTGTGTGCCTAGTGCGCTTCATTTGTCAATTTTCTATTATTTTATTTATTTTTATTTTTTTAAGAACAAGGAAATGCCAGTGGGGTGACTTTTCCCTCATCCCCTAATCCATGGGTGAAAGTTTTTACTTTGTACCTTCACTCTTGTGCAGTGTCTTGGACTGTGATTTTGGAGGGGGTCGTTGCTTACTGTGTATGTTCAGTAGCCACTCTTCTCACTGTTGAGTCCTGGGCAGCTGGTCTCCTCTCCCCTAACACTCTTCCCAAAAGCCTGGCAGCTTTTTTCCGGCTTGCTGGTGAGTTAACTGCTCAGCAGCGCAAAGAGCCTTTCCCGTTCCCTTCCCCAGAGGAGCGTGTGTCACTGCAGCTTGATTCTTGAGGCACTGGGGAAGAGGAGGAGTTCAGAAAGCTGAAGCAGAGTTTTTCTGTACAACACTTCAGGAGCATCAGTTCATGTAACACAGATCTAAAGAGTATTTACCTAGTTAAATCTGTGATACTCAATGTAGCGAGTTGTCTTGTCCTTCAGGACAGTCTGAAGTACTGATTACCTGAATTGATTTGATAAAGGATTTTTTCTTATTTCTGCTCTTTGCCAACTGAGCTTGCATTTAATGAGAGAGGCTGTGGCTGCTTTATATGGCTCATAAATTTGAGATTCAGTGGGTCAGGATTAAGATGATTTTTAAAGTTTTTTTTTGTTTGTTTTTTAAATATGTGATCCCTGTATATGTGGGTTCTATTAAATTATTTTGCTACCCCAAAATCAACTCAGCCAAATACACTACATTCTCTATCTTTTGTAAAGTATTTTTTATCCTGGGCATCTTGCATGTTGTAGAGCACAAGTAGAGCTGTACGTACAACACAGAAAAGGGAGAGAAAAGAAAAACTGTGTCTGTTGCTGTATCGTTGTCATACTGCACTTGGCTTTGAGGCTGCTTCTGAGAAAGCAAACAGTTAAATTTTAACTCTGCATCCTGTTGATCAACTGTTTCTTTCATATGGTTTTGAAGCAGGCAGATAGCAGAGGCAGCTAATCATTAACAGTCTCTGGGCTTGACTGTGCTTCTGGGATTAGCTGGCCTATTCGTTCCCCAGCACCCAGTCAGAATGGCGGAGAGGTTTGTCTACTGGTTTAGCTTAAATATGTTTCCTTTGGGAAACACGTTGTGCTTTCAGAAGGGCTGTCTTCTCCCTCTTCCCAAAACAATACAATGCTGGACTTTTTCCTGCTGGATTGTGTTACCTGGGAGTGAGAATCCCTCCCTTATTCCCCAAATTTTTAAACTATGCCATGTATTTGTTTTCAGCATAGGCCGAGTGTACTTGAAGTCAGTCTGACTGTTTCTTAGCAATTGTTAATCTGCATTACCCCCAGCCTATTTGCAATGTTTTGCTCCTCTCCATCTGTGAGGTTTAGAAATAGGTTTTGTGTGCAAAATTCCAAATTAACTATTGTTTAGCTGTCTTGTTATTGTATCAGTGGACACTTATAGCCACAGGTACCATGTGAATGGTCTAGTTTGGCTGTTACCTGGTACATGTGGCTTTTCTCTCTCAGGATTTAACTGTTGGCTGGCTGCGTAGGTATGCTATCCTGCTAAAAACTGTTTATGTTTTGTCTTCTTCCTCTTTGGGAGGTAAAAAACCAAAGCTATATTGCCTATGGCTAAGCATTAAACTTCTATATCAACATCAAGCAAATAGATACTTAAAATGAAGACTGTTATGTGCTTTGAATTGCCTAGCAAGCACATAACAATTAATAGCATGCAGCCTTTATGGAGCTAGAGAAAATAATTTCTTCCCAAAGAAGCAAGATGCCTCATAGGAACGTGTTGCCCTGGGTTAAGCATGCGCTTGGGAGCCTTTGCTTCACATATGGCAAAATACTGCCTTGTTTTTTCCAGTGCACCAGAACTGGTAAGTAAGAGTTGCAGTCTCTCAATTGCTTTGAACAGCAACACATCTCTTGCGCAGACACGCCTGCATACCATGCAAGATTTACATATGTACCATAAGTTGCTGGCCCTGCACTGTGATACAGATAGTCTTCTCTCCCTTGGTTTACATTACTGAGGTCTGTGGAAAGACTTTACAAATTACTGCTCTATATTTAATTTTGGATAAGCTGCCTGACATAATTAATATATGCTCTTTTCCTGTTCTAAGGAATTTTTTTCTACATAAGCAAAAATTTGCTGTAAGACTACTTCAGTCATGTTCCAAGACATGTATGGTACAGCATCTGTTCCTGGAATTTCTTATCCTCTGCTCCAGTAATTTGTGGAATTTTCATTGTTCATTGCAGGGAGGAGAGGTCGGCCTTTATGGGCCACCTGCTAGGAAAAGATGCATCTTTGTGCTGTGAAGGGTTCCCCCCTTCCCTTTCCCCTAAAAAAAAGAATTCTGTAATAGCAACATACTCTATCCATGAGAATGAAGTAGAAGCATGAATTTCAATATGCATATTATATTTGCATATTGTATTGTAATGCTTAACATATCCTGTTTTAAAGCATTGTAGTATGTACCTTAGACTGATATTATCCTGTCACCTGTGTTGCTATGTTTTTTAGGTGACTCTAAATTAAGATTATTTTCACCTGTGCAGCCCTCATTTATTAGAAAATGTGAAGAGTTGGATCTTATTAAAATAGAGTTCTGTAAAATAGTTCAGAGTTCTGTAAGACAGTTTGTGACCTGATATTTTAATGATCCATTGAACAAAATGGTTCAGATTGCACAGACAGATTGCAAAAGAGATGATCTAAGAACATATAGAAGAAAATTCAAATAATATTTCTTGATCTTTCAGAAAGCCAACCAAAAGGCAGGAAGTATATAATTCAAGCAGAACTAATGTGTAAATTTGAGATTCTAGAAGGAAAAGAAAAAATAATAGCTGGAGTTGAAGAAGCAGAGCTAGTCTTGTGTTTTAGGTCTTCTGCTCCATCTTCTGTGAAATTGGCTGCTAGGGCAAATGTGGTTTAGTGGCTGATTTCTGATACTGGTGTGGTACATGCTTGATGCATAGGATTGCCTCATTTGGTAAGGTGCTTTAATTTGGATTTTTTGATTTTTGGGATTCCTCAGAGCCACGAGCATTTAGAACACTGAAGTTTGCTCCAAAGCTTTATTTTAACTGTGTATGTTTGCATTAACTTACTTGGAATTGAGTTAGTTGAATGTCTTGCATTTCTTTGGAAAATCTCCACTGATGTATTTCTATTCAGATTTCTTACTCTTCTAAAGTAAAAGAACCCTTTGCAAAGTTACAAGCTGTCTATTATTTAGCTTTAAGCTGTGTAAACAAGCTTGCTTCATGTTGCTGATTTTAGGTGCTTCTCCACTTGTATTCTCACTTGCAATCTGCAATACAACATACGGAAGCTGTTAAGGAGGATTTTAGTGCTTTATGTATTTACCCAGAAGAATTTAAGATTATATGAGCATGTACACAAATTCAAAGCAAAAAAACAGTTCATCCTTTGAAGGCATTTCATAGTGAACTCTGATCAGTGAATGCCGGCTTTCCTAGAAGCAGTCACTCACTGGCTGCTTACCTTTTTTTGTTTGATTGTCCTGACTCAGACAGAAGTAGAGTGAAATATAAACTTATTTTATGCTTCATCTTTGAGTCTTTGTGCTTCACTAAACAAAATCTGCGTGTCACAATATCCGTTTTAGATTAGGACAGATGGCTGTTTCTAGAGACTTGCCCAAACCAGTATTGACAGGCAAGGATTTTCCTTTCTTTCTCAACTTTGATTTTCTTTCTGTGACAGTGTGTCCAAGAGAAACTGATGCTTACAGACTGAAGATTTTTTTCTTCAGCATGGGGGGAAAAAGTGGTGGCTCTGTAGGATTCCAAGTCACTTAGAAGAAGAGTGGTGATTTAGGTCAGATACCATCTCCTCCGATGAGATCCTGAGGTTTTAGCAGCCGCTTAGACCAGTAAGCAGATCTTGAAATAGGCTTCCTAAAGGTGGGGCTTCCTTTGGTATCTGATGCTTCATCTGTACTTATTCTCCTGCAACTGGGGTTTTAGCTGTGGTTATCTTGCACATAGATGGACAGGTCTGTGCTGTGAAACTTGGTCCGATCCTTTGCAAACTGCTGGGCTGACCTTTCTTTTCCTCTTTAGATTTTTACTAATAAAATGATGGTGCTCAGCATGGGGGTAAATTTTGTTTTCCTTTACAGCTGTCAGTAAAGCTCTGTTTTACTCTTTTAGTAAAGCTGTTGTAAATGCTATGACTGACACTAGCCTCAGTGCTGAAATTAGTCCTTCTCTATGCAGACTGTTACTTTGATATGCACCGATGGCTTTGCTGAAAGAAATTACCTCAGACTTCTAAAGCTTAGTCCCCCTCCGGGGCTCTGGGCAAATTGCTTAGCTTGTCTGTCAGGGTTTCCTAGCTGTGGGGCTGAAGTAATTTATTACTATTGTCAGTAATAAGAATGTTGAGGGTCAATCTACAAATATTGTATCTGCGTAGTGTCTTTATAGTGTCAAAGCAGTAATGTATAATTGTAATTTTATTATTAATATTGGTTATTTCATTAAAGTGCAGTTATTTCAAACAACATTCATGTAGGTTAAACTGATTTTGTCAATGCACTGGCATGCTTCCAGCAGCATTAACTTGATTCAGATGCTTTGTCTAATAGCAGAGCCTAAACATTTAGTTAGCTCTGTAAAGAAAACAGCAAATGCCTAAAGAAACGTGTACTCTCTTCTTTTCAATCTAGACTGTGGACATCCATAAAGAAAAAGTTGCTCGCAGAGAGATAGGCATTTTGACGACCAATAAGAACACATCGAGAACTCACAAAATCATAGCGCCAGCGAACATGGAACGTCCTGTAAGGTATATTCGAAAACCTATAGACTACACGGTGCTGGATGATGTTGGCCATGGTGTAAAGGTAAGAACACCTGGAAACTTGAGGATTCCAAGTAATACAGAACAGGAGATAGGGTTGGGGTGGACTGTTACTGATATTAAAGCATTTAGTGCATTTATTGATGTGGTAGGAAGGGTTGTGAGTTGCACCCATGTACAAACAATTCAATAACAAAATGGATTGTTTTACAGAGATTTTTCTTTTGAACAATGTTTATCATAATCTTGTGACTGTTGGTAGTAGTCACAATGCCTGGAAACAGCAGCTCATGATCTTAACGGGCATTTTCTAGACATACCATTAGCCTAATGGCTTGTCAGAAAAGCCATGACTGACTTCTAAAATTCTCATTCCTTCCTCCTCTGATTAAATGGCCTCTGCCACTCCCCTTACCTCTTTTTGTTATTAAGAGAAATTAAGAAGTGTGTTATGGGGAAACTGGCTGGTAGGGTTTTATTTGTTTTTCTTTGGGGGTGGGGAGTCAGCTAAGTTGGCATTGAAATCTCAGTGACATTTGTTATCTCACTCCCAATTGTGCTTTTGGGCAGCCCATTCTCCCCCTCTGTAAATAAAAGCCTTCATAAGTTAATGTGTACCCCCCCAACTGCACTTTACTTTGGAATGGTCGTGGCCAAAGTGAATTAATATAACACCCTTTGCTCCCTGGACATATTTTTATAGCAAATAATAGCTTTGTATTTCCCCTGAGCAGGTCTTAAGGTATATTGAGTTCACAACAGTCTTCCCTTGAATGGCATTAAAAAGCTTTTATTCAAGACCCATGTATCCTCTAAAGCTTAATGTGCTCTGGTCAGTCGGTAGAGCAGCTAGATCAGCCCTTCATGTGCCATTTGAATCAATCAACTCTTGAGGACCAGATCTTTCAGCATTATTCAATGCAAAGGAGCAGCAGAGTGCCGCCTCCGTTTTAGTGACCCTAGGAATGCTCAGAGGAGTCAAATTCCAACACAGGCTAGAAGGCAGCTCTAGCCCATGGCAGCTTTAAGGCTATGAATTAATGAAGTGGCTATAGACTACCTGAAACTCTTCTGTTCTTAGCAAAACCTGTATCTAAACTTGTAAGTTTTATGGTTGTTTTACACTAATAATCTAAGCTAGAGTGGATGGAGCACAATCCTGTGAAGAAGTCTGAAAGGCATGCCCTGAATTATTATAAAATTAAAAACACTAGAATCAGAAGTTGATAAATATTCAGTATAATGTCTGCATGTGAGGAGAGAGCTCTATGAAAAGAGAACCCTAGAATCCACAAATCCAGTGTCAGGCTATTGGTTTCTGCATTTAAGTGTTCCAGGGGTCAGGTGCTGTAGAAGACTCCTTTTAAAAGTAGAGTGATTATTACTAGTCTCCAAAGCTAATAGCTTTCAGAACAACTTGCATCATGCAGGCTCAAAACCAATTGCTTGATCCATAAACCCTGATGTTTGCTATGAAGTTAAACTATATTGCATTTTCTGATATGACTACTTGCTTTTAGGTGTACTGTTGCCTTTATTTTAATAACATGGTTCTGTCCATTTAGTGGGGGGAAAATGATGCGCTGTTTACCTGTTTCTAGGTGGCTCTTAGGAAATATTTTTAATATGGGTGTTTGGGATTTTTTTTTTACTGCTAGTGATTTAACTCTATATTAAAAAAGTTGGTCTGTTCAGAGGTAAAATAGTTTCTAGAAATAATCAAATTAGCATCTCATTACAAATCAGATACAAATTATATCTGGCTATTGTTTCTTTACTGGGTGACTTACCTGAGCCTGTTTTATGACTTCTCTGTGGAAGATATGAAACATTGAGGAGAAAGGTGAGGTTGGTGTCTGCTACACAAATGAAATAAGCTCCCAGCCAGGCCTTGGGTATACAGTTCAAGATGGCTGTCGTGCACATGATACCTTCATCAGTGTTGACCTCCACTGGACAAAACTATTAAGATTGGGCTGAGATAGCGAGTGACCTAATCCCATGTATTTAGCCAGTATATTATTGGAATTCCTAGAGCGTGTCACAGATCCTAGCTCTAAGGGAAGTTGCTTGTTTTGTCTGCAAACCCAGATGCAGACAGTGCTGTTTTAAGAAACTCAAACCAAAATAATTTGAGATCTGAGTCAGGTCCTGCTGGAAGTCAGCACAAGTCACCACACACCAGTGGTGGTGTGTCTGTGTTGCCTCTTGAACCTACAAATTAGGGGGAAACATACAAGAAATTGCATTATGGACTCTTTGACATATCCAGCATGTTCTTAGAGGAGATTTCAGACTGTTTGACTTTTTGACCAAAGACTTCTTCCCAAGTTGATGGACACTGGTGTGTCGACTAGGGCCTTAGAAACCATTTTTATCCAGAGGAGAAAAAAAAATAGAGAGAGAGTTCTGACTAGAGGAGTTGTCAATATGACCAACTACATGTCCTTGGTTGTCTTCTGCTGTGGCAACTGTCAGTAACATAGACATGCTATAGCACATATGTTGACATTTAAGTATGAGAACATGTATGTATATTTTTTCATACTTAAGTGTCAAGCTATGTGTTACAGGTTTTTTATATTTATATGTGTGTCTGTGTGTGTATATATATACACACATACATACATATATGAAGTCAAGGGTAGCATTAGTCAAAATCAGGATGGCTTTTAAAATTGGTTTGCTAGTGACAAGGCTTTTGCTCACTACACAAATATTGTGTGTGTGTGGCCCCAGAAAACTCACAGGCAAGTGTTTTTGCCAGTCTGCTAAATAGTTGCTTAGTTGTCACCCTCTGGGGATGGGGCAATGCAGCTGAAGTCATTCTTGGTAAATCAGAGAAACTGTCGTGATGTGAGGGGCCACCTTCCTCTGTAGAAATCCTGATTTAAAACTATTAGGTAGAGGTTACTTTAACACTTCCTTCTCTTCCCCTTCTTTTGTGGAGTGGGAAAAAAAAACCAAACAGTAATGTGCCAGCATATAAGTAGGTCAAATACAATTACTTATACAGAAAATCCTCAGTTTAAGAGGGGGGAGAAGGAGGAGGGAGCTTGAAAGCAACCTTAAAAGCCCTGAAGTTGGCCTTAGAATTTATTATAATCTTTTTTTCGAAAAAAGGAGGCAGGTGGAATTGCAGCAATTTGTAAGATGGGAGCTAAGTAGGAAATTGAAATGATGTCTTATGGTAAGTGGAGGTAAAATGTTGAAAAATAATTGGATTGAGTTTATTATACACAACTAACAGTTCTTCTAAAACAAATGTGTATGAACACTGAGCATTTTTCAGCTGTGTTTGAAGGAGAATTTTGAAATTTCCTACCCATAAAACATTTGCATTTCACTCCACTAAAGCTGTAAGAAGCTTTCTAGACCAGGAAGTCAAACAGGAGTTAAGCATTCAGAAATATTACTCAAGGAAATGGAAGCTGGAAGGTTTCTCTTAATGTAGGGCTAGAGCCAGAGCTTACCAAATGCTCAGTTAAGAGAAGTGAGTCTTGTTCTGACCATTATTACACTTCTCTGCCCACCTCAGTCATCTGTGATCCTCATGCTTACATCTCTATTCACAAAGCAAAAATGCAGATGTGATACTGGTGTGAGGGTGGAAGGCTACCTAATCATTGCTTGCTTTCCCTGCAGGATAAGACCTTTTATGTGTTAGCCACTTGGGTATTAACTTTTAAATAATTCACTGGGAAAAAAAAAAAAATTAAGCAAGCCAGGGATCTTGAGCCTGAGCCTCTGCCTTCTTTGCTATTGTATTAGCCTGTATTAGACACATTTTCTTCAAAGGAAGTTGTATTTCCAATTTCATCAATGTCGCATCATCATTCATGGGATCATGGCTAAACAGTAAATATTGCTGTGAGTAAGGAAGGCTTTTCTGGGGGAAAAGGTAATTCTTCCTGTTCCCAGCTCTAACGACTTTGTTTTGAGTGTTGGTACTAGGTGCTTTTCATAGGGCACTTGCTCCTGGAAATTCAGAAGTGTTCATGGGGTCATCTGATATGAGGTAGATTTCAGGTCTTTTTGGTTGCAAAGAAAACTTGACAGTGTATGGCCTCTCTATTTTCCAATTTTGAAAAAAAAATCTTTATTTTATTGTAGCTAGATTCAAGCTTTTTGAATACTTTTGGTTGGTAATGTTGAAGTATTAAAGGCAGGAGTCTGAGATAGCTTTCTCTGAACAAGAAGACTATAAATAAGTGCTAAGGGAACAACGTTAAGTTTGCCCATCACCCACAAACAGTTTCTGTATGGTAGCAGCAGTTTAATATGTAAAAACATTTAATAAAAAGTAAAATGCGACTTGGAAATTTTTGCCTGCTCAGTTTGGAAACTAAAAAAGGAAATAAAGGAGCGGCAAGCAATAGTGGCAGGCTACATCTAGTTACTGGGTTAATAGAAGACAATATAATTACTGGGTTGCAATTAATACTGGAGGATGTTGTAGTTAAAGATAAAATTTCACTGGAGGAAAAAAAAAAACCCTGTGGAGACTTCCTACTTGTGTTCAATTTTGAAAAAAATGATTTGGGGCCTAAATTTTCTCAAAATAATCTTTCTTATGATAGCCTGTAAGGAAATAAAGAACAAACAAAGGCTTCTATACCCTTCTGATAAGAAAACTGAGATGCAGGGATGATTTAAGACTGCACAGAGCCAGTGGCAGAACAGTGAGTGTTATCCTCAGTGTCTTACTCCTACGTACAGTCTGCCTTTTCAAAAAACATCTTTGATTACACATGCCCTTCTCCCGAAGTCCACATCTTGATTTCTGGAAGGAAATAATGTTGGGGGGGACCTTCTGGACTCTGTGCTTTACTGTATCCTTTCCTCAAGCATCCCATACTTTCATGTGCAAGCTGCTTTTCCTGCCCTGATTGTTTCATCTTGTAGTGCTCCAATACTGCTCCACTGACAAGACAGGAGGCAATCCTCTTGCAAAATCTATGAGGAAACCTGTGGGGCAATTGGATTGCCTAGCTGTAGATACATAGTACCACTTCCAAAGGTGTTACAGCCAGCTGCCTTTCTGTAGTGATGTCTCAGGTAATTCTCTGTTGACTGATAAAGGATATACCTTTATAAGTAAAATGGGAGGTGGGCTAAATAGTCATCAAGAACAATTTATTTTTTCCTCTATTGCAGTTGATGACTGTTTACTGTTCAAAGGTAATGGATATAAGGCTGGTTATGGCTTTTACAGAGCATACATATTAAAGTTCTAGGTTTAGACACTTTTTGTTATTGCAGATTGGACTGTGGCAGTTTTTAAGCATTTGTTTTCATTGATCAGCATTTATATTGGATGGGCTTTAATAACTGCTTTCAGTAACCCTAGGTATGGCAGGATGTACAGTGAAATTGGCTCTTTAAATTCAGTAGGTGGAGAAATAATAAGCAGCATACAGCATGAAAGTACAGCCAGCATGCCTAGAGAATTAGTTTCTGTGATAGAAAACTGGAGAGTTTATAGCTGAAATGGATGGGAGAAACTTCTTGGACTTCAGTGCAGTGGGGATTTCACTCCCATGTCTCTGTTGTGCAAGTGGGCTTCTGTATTTCTGTGCTTATAAATACATTTGCTCACATAAATGAGTTATTTGCTGTGTCCCTAGCCCTAGTTTTCCGAACACAGTTCGTAACTTGAATAATAGCTTCCTGGTTCTCTGAATCATGACTAATGTTCCCCCATGACTTGTTACTTGGCATGGAAACTATTAGAAATAGTTAGCTGGCTGCCTCCTGAGGCCAGCCAGTAGAGTCCTTCAAATTTGCCTCCTGGTAGATACTTGTAATTGCTTCAGACTCTGCCCTTTCACACCACTCATGAATCTGCTGCCATTCATGGCCTTGTTCCTTTGGCCTCAATAACACAGTACTGCCTTGGTGATTATTTTTGCACTGTTTAGACTACCTGAACTGAGCAGGTTGGCTGGAGGCCAGACATGTGGAAGGCAAAAGTGCCCAAAGCCCAATGGATAGACTTTGTAGTTGCTTACAAGTAGCTGTCGTGATGTTCCCTTTCCACCTGCCTCTTGCCCAGAAACCACCACATGCATGAAGTGACTTTTATTTCTCCTTGTACCCTTCCTTTCCAACTTTCCAATTTCTTTGAAGCTTCTGTAACACTCTGTTCTTGGTTTTCCTTCTCATCTTCTTCTGCCTTTTGGTAGGGTGTTTACTTGCAAACACAGATTGAACTGTCAGTTTTGTGACAAATTATAGATCTGCTGCTGGACTCCAGAACCCTCATCTTTGGTCTACACTAATATTTCAACATGTCTTCCTGACATCTCCTTGTGGATGTCTTTTGTTATGTCACCTTTATATTTTTTCTCAATATCTACCAGCGGTACTGCTGTCCTGCCTGTTTGCTGGGTCTTGTCTTCCACTTAAACCTTTTTACACCTTAACGTTTGAAACTTGATAACCTTTTCCCGTATTGAGAGAAGAAATAGAATTACTGTGGCTTCAAAAGTTGCTGTTTGTCAGCAAAGCTTGTTGTGAGTGACTGTGTATGGACCCTGAGCCCAGTCTAATTAGGAATGAAAATACGTTGGCTGAAGGGAGTAATCTTTTGTGGTACCTATGGTCATCACTTGACTGTCCCAAAACACTATTTGTCCTGTCCAACCACACAGCTAAAACTCAGTCCAGGTGCTCTGAACTTCCAGTGTCAGTTACAGAAGTAGCCTTTGTTGTTGTTGTTGTTGTTTGTTTGTGGGTATTTTTTTTTCTTTTTTCTTTGAAAAATGCCTTGTGCAGCTGTTGCAGGCACTTGCTTTGCCCAATGCCTTAATTGCTGGCACTGAGTCCTCAGCCAGCCTGGTCTCCCTCACTGTCAAAATCCTGCAGGCATGTCACCACCCTAGCTGTCATCTTTTGGAAATGCAGAGAGGTTGACTCCTATTTCTGGGCTCTGAGACTGGTTGCTGTCTCTCTATGACAGCCCTTCACGCTTTGTCCCGGGCTGCCTCATGCTTGGAGGGTTTACCCAGGAAAAGCAAAATAGTTCTGTTTACCACGCTGGAATGCCCCACTGCTATGATGCTTGCAAGAAACACCAACCCATACTGCTGCCTACTATGCCATCTTGTTTCTGGGAACGTCCTAATCTGTCTAGTTCACTGCCTAGACATCACAAATACCCCCAGCAAGCCTACAAACTGTGTTTTTCTAATAAAAGTGCATGTCGTCCAGGAGGCTGGTATCTGGCTGACAGCTATGTCTCCTGTTTCCTATGAGTACAGTAACACAAATAACAAGAGGAGGAGAGAATCATGCTCCTTGCAGCTTCTACAAGAGTTCCCTGTGCATGTCAAGAGCTCCATGGTATTCTCATTTGACTAAGCTGGGGCCCTTTTGCACCTTTCTGGCTCTTATTTCATAGATCACTCTTGCTAAAGCCTCTTCCCTCTTCAAGCTGTGAACCTTGAGTGCACCCTGCTTCCTCTCTTCTAATGGCCTGCCTTTCCTCCCCTCTTGGTGAGGCTGACTTTCCCAAGCCCTGACCAGTTGGCTGTTGGAGGTGTTCATGTTCTGCCTATCAGCTTTTGGACCTGTTGGCATTTGTAGAAAGGTATTTTAACCTACTGGTGTTCTAAATGTGCCCCTGCTTTTCCTTTTGGTTTTCTGATGTCTTTTCTCCTGTTTTTCTTAAAAACATGATGGGTCTAAACCCTGCTGCGTAAAAGGTTCCCAGAGCTTTCTTTGAATTGCTTAGAAAGCACTATTTTTTTTGTTTTTCAGACCAAGAAATATAAGATTGCCCTTATAGGCTCAACCAATAGATAAAAGAAAATGTCTTCTCCTAGTTAATTAACTTATTAACTATGATTAAGTAGCCATATAGTTCATATCACTTAAATTTATTTGCTTTCTTCCCTTACTTCTGTCTTCTGGATCAGGAGTTCTCCTCCCATAAGAATTTCTGTTCCCTTTGTATTACTTCCTTTTGTGTTTTCCTAGCCCTCAAACCCTTCTTTATATTGATAGCAACAGAGAGGGCACTTGCAGAGCTTTTTACTCATCCAAAGCAGTGTGACAACAGTTACTAATTCTCCTGTACAATAAAGTGTGTGTGTGTGCGTTTGCGCGCACATATCTATCTATTTGTATATTATCTACTTGGTAGCAAAAGAGATCAAGGTCACCTGATGCAATGGTGGAGATGAGAATAAAGGTCAAGAGCTGTGGACTTCAGATATGTTTAGTATGTTAAACAGTGCTTAGCAGTAGAAAGGTCTGAAATAAGATGAAGATTCCTGAATCACTGCTAGATGTTGGCATTCGCATTGTGGCTGCAGCAGAGGCAGAATGTAACGGATCGAGGAGGGGGTGGAAAGATGCCCCATAAGTGTTGAGTGGCACTGCATAGGGAAAGGGAAGAGAGGAAGCTGCACTTTTCACAGAATCACAGAATCACAGAATCACTGAGGTTGGAAGGGACCTCTGGAGATCATCTAGTCCAACCCCCCTGCTCAAGCAGGGTCACCTAGAGCACAGTGCACAGGATTGCATCCAGGCGCGTTTTGAAAATCTCCAGAGAAGGAGACTCCACAACCTCTCGGGGCAACCTGTTCCAGTGCTCTGTCACCCTCACAGTGAAAAAGTTTTTCCTCATGTTAAGATGGAAGTGTCTGTGTTTCAGTTTGTGCCCGTTGCCTCGTGTCCTGTCGCTCGGCACCACTGAAAAGAGTCTGGTCCCATCCTCTCGACACCCTCCCTTCAGATACTTGTACACATTGATAAGATCTCCTCTCAGCCTTCTCTTCTCCAAGCTAAACAGGCCAAGCTCTCTCAGCCTTTCCTCATAAGAGAGATGCTCCAGTCCCCTAATCATCTTTGTGGCCCTTCGCTGGACTTGCTCCAGTAGTGCCACATCCCTCTTGTACTGGGGAGCCCAGAACTGGACGCAGTACTCCAGATGTGGCCTCACCAGGGCTGAGTAGAGGGGGAGAATCACCTCCCTTGACCTGCTGGCAACACTCTTTCTGATGCAGCCCAGGATACCATTGGCCTTCTTGGCCACAAGGGCACATTGCTGCCTCATACTTAACTTGGTGTCCACCAGCACTCCCAGGTCCTTCTCCGCAGAGCTGCTTTCCAGCAGGTCAACCCCCAACCTGTACTGGTGCATGGGGTTATTCCTCCCCAGGTGCAGGACCCTGCACTTGCCTTTGTTGAACTTCATGAGGTTCCTCTCTGCCCACCTCTCCAGCCTGTCCAGGTCTCTCTGAATGGCAGCACAGCCCTCTGGTGTATCAGCCACTCCTCCCAGTTTTGTATCGTCAGCAAACTTGCTGAGGGTGCACTCTGTCCCTTCATCCAGGTCACTGATGAAGAAGTTGAACAAGACTGGACCCAGTACTGACCCCTGGGGGACACCGCTAGCTACAGGCCTCCAACTAGACTCTGTGCCACTGATCACAACTCTCTGAGCTCTGCCATTCAGCCAGGTCTCAATCCACCTCACTGTCCACTCATCTAACCCACACTTCCTGAGCTTCCCTATGAGGATGCTATGGGAGACAGTGTCGAAAGCCTTGCTGAAGTCTAGGTAGACAACATCCACTGCTCTCCCCTCATCTATCCAGCCAGTCATTCCATCATAGAAGGCTATCAGATTGGTTAGGCATGATTTCCCCTTGGTGAAGCCATGCTGACTACTCCTGATCACCTTCTTTTCCTCCACATGCGTGGAGATGGCTTCCAGGATGATCTGCTCCATCACCTTTCCAGGGATGGAGGTGAGGCTGACTGGCCTGTAGTTCCCTGGGTCCTCCTTCTTGCCCTTTTTGAAGACTGGGGTGACATTGGCTTTCTTCCAGTCCTCGGGCACCTCTCCTGTTCTCCATGACCTTTCAAAGATGATGGAGAGTGGCTTAGCAATAATGTCCGCCAGCTCCCTCAGCACTCGTGGGTGCATCCCATCAGGGCCCATGGATTTGTGGGTGTCAAGTTTGCTTAAATGATCTCTAACCCACTCCTCCTCCACCAAGGGAAAGTCTTCCTCTCTCCAGACTTTCTCTCTTGCCTCCAGGGTCTGGGGTTCCTGAGGGCTGGCCTGAGCAGTAAAGACTGAAGCAAAGAAGGCATTCAGTAACTCTGCCTTCTCTGCATCCTTCGTCACCAGGGCACCCACTCCATTCAGCAAAGGGCCCACATTTTCCCTAGTCTTCCTCTTGCTGCTGATGTATTTGAAGAAGCCCTTCTTGTTGTCCTTGACATCTCTCGCCAGATTTAATTCCAAACGGGCCTTAGCCTTCCTCGTCGCATCCCTGCATACTCTGACAACATTCCTATATTCCTCCCAAGTGGCCTGTCCCCCTTTCCACTTTCTGTATACTTCCTTCTTCTGGTTGAGTTTTGCCAGGAGCTCCTTGCTCATCCATGCAGGTCTCCTACCTCCTTTGCTTGACTTCCTACTCATAGGGATGCACCGCTCTTGAGCCTGGAGGAAGTGATGTTTGAATATTAACCAGCTCTCTTGAACACTCCTTCCTTCTGGGGCTGTAACCCATGGGAATCCTCCAAGTAGGTCCCTGAAGAGGCCAAAGTTTGCTCTCCTGAAGTCCAGGGTTGCGATCCTACTTGGTGCCCTGCTGCCTCCTTGCAGGATCCTGAACTCCACCATCTCATGGTCACTGCAGCCAAGGCAGCCCCCAACCTTCACATCTTTTATTTATATATAGATACAGATATGTACACACACACATATTTGTGTGTGTAAATATATATTTGGGGGGGGGCAAGGCAAATTAAGTAGTAAAGGCTTAGTAGAAACCCGGTGTCTTATATGCCACCCTCCCTTTTAAGCCTGTAAAAGCAAGGTTTCTATCTATGGCTGCTTGGAGAGGATCAACAGTTTCACTTTTTGGTCTCTTCAAGTAGCAAATTCCTTGCATTATGCCATTGCCTTTGGAAACTGGGGAAGTAAGGGGAAGGGTCATGTACTCCTATGAGAGGGGAAAACAAATTCATTGCTAAAAGGCTCATTTAAAAATATAATATTTGGGAGACCACACTGGCATCCCGGAAACTGAGTATATCCATGAAACGTATATCCATGAAACGGGTATGCGGGGACAGAAGTGGTTTAAATGCCTTAATTCTGTTACCCTGCTGATGAACCTCTGCCCAGACTGGGAGTTAGCGGGATGACCTTCAAATTTACTCACCACAGCTAAGCTTTCTCATTTGGGTTTTGGAACAGGTTTTGTGTTTCTATTCTTGTAATATGAATAACTTGAGGGCAGTGGCTTTCAACCTCCCTTTGATTTGTAAACCCCAAGTATTTTCCAGTGGTTGTGCAGACCCTATTAGAAATTTCACATATGTACTTTGCTGTGCGGCATGTTTTAATCATTTTTCTGAGTTCATGAACCTCTTAAAACTACTAGTCTGTGGATCTTCGAGGAGGGGGAGGTCTGTGGACCACAGTTTGAAAAACTGTACGTTTGGAGATTTGTTCTAAAAGTAACAGTTTGTTTCCAAACAGCCTGTGAAAACAGCGTTAGGGTTGTATTCTTTTAATCAATAAAACTAACCCCTTTCCCTTCAAAAAGATGAGTTGTCCTTTTGCTCCTACCCCCTGCCTTTCCCTAATTAAAATTAGAAAATTCAACTTGGATTTATTTATTTATTTTCATTAATTTTCATTGTGGAATTATGAGGCCAAGTTTTTAAGACTTCTTTTTTTCTCTGCAATCATGAAGGGCTGTAAAAATGATGGAGTCATATAATGACATGATTCTTAGAGCTATAGTTTCAGAATAATAATCCTTAGAGCGCTGGCAACAGAGTTTTGAGCAGCCAGCGCTGTGTTACTGGCTCAAATTAGATTTCAGTCAATAGACTAGAGGTGAAAGGCTCTGCTGCTCACCCTGTCTGAGAACTCCTTTTATCTTTATTTACCATTCAGTGCAGCAGCTAGGATTTCTTCAAAACACATGAAGGTTAAGTGTCAGAACAACAGGCAAGTCCATTCTGCACCATATAACTGAAACTGTGGTTTTATGAATGAATTCTCAAATGTGTGTAGCCATTGGAATAACATTGATCTGGGTTTGAACTTTAATGGTCAGCAAAGGGCTTTTCAACTCTTTACTGCCCATATGAGGAGGCCTGCAAATAAATCTGGAAGAGAACTAAATTTAATTTTGACACAAGTATTTTTTCTTTGGGTCAGTTAGTCATTGAAAGTTGTGCCATGTGATTATGTGAGACAGTAAAATCTTGGTTAGTGCATCAGTGATGTAGCTAATTATCAGTAGACAAATGATTTTTTTAAATGTAATTTACTGTAGTTTAACCTGTCCTATCACTTGTGATGGATCTGCCATTAATTTCTACCTTTTCCCCCCTTTTTTTGCCAACGTTAAGTGGCTAAAAGCCAAGGTAAGAAGTGTTATTTCTCCTTTGACCCACAGTGTCTCACGTGACTGATAGTAGAGGCTGCAGAGCCATTAAAACTGAAAACTAGCGCTCTCTTATACTCTCCTCTGCTTTCCATAGGACGTTTAGATTAAATATGCTGAACTTGTATTTTTATTTACAGTGTTTAGTGTGTGTCAGTATATCTGCAATACATTGACATCTGCATTTACACATAGATACATTAATTTCTCTAACACATGTAGTGCTTTGCTCTGAATTCAGTAGATGCCTTGATTCCCTTCACTTACCTTTTTACAGGAGACTTCCCAGACAACCTGAATGACTCTGCTAGTCGAATAGTGGGGCAAATGAGAAATTTTTGGCCCATGCTGACTGTATTGTGCTGTCAGTGTTAAAGTTTTATTTAAATTAACACTCAAACTGAGATGAATGCAAATGTGGCTTCGCTTTAAAGAAAAGAGGATACAAGAGATTTTTTTCATGAACCTGTCGATTGCCTAGCTTCCCAATGTCTGTTGTAAATTAATAGTAAAGATAACATTAAGCTCATATTTTGGCTCTTTGTATTTACTGGTGTCTGTCTTATGTGTAGCTAAAAACTTACTGTTTGACAGCTGTCTGGGAATTCTCACTTCATATTCTTGCGCTTAAAAAAAAACCACCACACAGTCAGTAATAGAGCTGCTCTGTTATAAAAATAAAATCATGTTTTCCCTCATTTCAGCATGGAAATAACCAGCCTGCAAGAACTGGCACCTTGTCAAGAACAAATCCGCCTACACAAAAACCACCAAGTCCTCCCATGTCAGGCCGGGGAACTCTGGGGTAAGAATGAAAGCTGCTTGTCTGGCCTGTGTAATAGAAAGTTTTAACTGTGCTAATGTTGGTGCTTCTTAAATATGTGAAGGGATGAGAGTTATGACTGTCTTTAAGAAATAACACAATTTCCTTCTTGTATGAACCATTTCAGCTGCACTGACTCATTTTTATGATGCCCTTTTTGAAAGAACTGCTTTTCATGGGGGGGGGATGGGACATTATAGTTATGGGTAAATGATGATGCTATTGTTATTTCTGATATTTGGGCAGAAATCTTTAGCGATGCAAAAGAATATCAATAAGGTTTTAACTTTATTGGGGAAAAACTTCACTGTTAAGGTTTTGTCTTGTTTCTTGGTATTGTAGAGGTATAAAATGGCTGTTGATTCTATATTTGTTACATTATCTAAGCAAAATTGGTGGTATGCTTGGAAGCAAAGTATTAATACTTAAGAAGCTCAGAGCATGTGTTATATGGTTTTGTCTGTCCAACTGTGCAACACCTTCCCAAAGACATCCTAAACAAGCCCTTCTGCCTGTTTGTCGGTCTTGGTTTTTCCTTTATGCTGTGGGGGACTGAGCGCTGGCATGGCTGTATTGGCTGCAGGTGTGTTGTTTGGGAGAGGCTGGGGAGCTGAGTAAACATGGAATAATGAGACAGAACAGGATGGGGATCAAGAGCAACAGAGAAAATCAGGAAAGTTTAGGAGCAGCAAACCCTTTTTGTAAAAGACTTAGCGATTCTCATCCAGGTTTGCTGCTTTGTTGCTTCAAGATGGCAGTGTTTATTGTGTATTCCAGAGAGGAATTACCCTAGGGGTTTCCTCAACATGTTTTGTGAAAATTCCCATTGCTCAAGGGCATGCAATCAGTATTCCAGTTGTGTCTCTTATCCCAGCTGAGAAAGAGTTGTTTATCAGCCCTGGGAGGCTGGGAAGTGCTTTCATGTCCTCTTGGATGTTTGCTAGTGAGACAGCAGCACTGATGTACTGGTGAGCTGCCTCTCCCTAATGCTCTCTCCTGAACGAACCAGAGCTGTTTGGTTGCCTTGGCTGATGCCTGATAAGGATTAATCAGCTGAACATCGTTTCCAGATGAGCTTGACGAGAGGCAGCAGTTGGTTGAGGGGGAGGAATAGTGTGGCTTCACAACAGAGATTTCTATCTGCCCTTCTTGTTCAGGAAGTAGAGCACTCATCTTGAGCAGCCGTGTTCTGCCAAAGCATGAAATATCACAGGCATGTCTGTTTTCCCTAATATATGCAGAAAAAATTGCTAGAAACTGCAAGGTTACTAATCTTCTGCCTTTGGTTCGGAAAATGGCGATAAGCGTATAAAATCGGAACATGCTTGGTGTGTAACATGGGCCTTGGAGTAGGTGCTGCCTGTTGCATGGCTTGTGCCTCTGAGGCAGGGCTGTGCGAGGGGGGTTCTGAGGATGGGGCCCTGTGCGAGGAGTGGTGGGAGCTGAGAAGGGTGAGGAGCTGCCAGGAGCAGGGCTCTCTTTGTCCCAGCTGGGGGAGGCTGAAAAGCTTTGGTGCTCGGGTTGGAAATACTACAGGAAAAGAGTGACTTGGCAGAGCTGAGCGGAGGGAAAAGCTGCGGTTGCACCTGCCGAAGGGGCCTGGACTGGGGAAAGGCCCTGGGCTCCCTTTACCTCTCCCTGGTGGCAGTGGGTGTCAGCACCACGCTGAAGGTGAGTTGGGGAGCTCTGGGCTGTGTCAGGGGAGAGCCGTGGTTCTCCTCTGTGTACGTCTGAGAGAAAAACAAAGGAAAGGGTTGGACTTGAGCAATGGAAGAGACGATTTTGGACTTCTCTGGTGCTTGGGAGTTTGGTCAGTTCTTCGAGGAAGTTGAGAAGGACAAAGGAGAAACTGAGGCATGGCTGAACTTGGTGTCGTAGGGGTTGGCTTTTGAGACAGCATGTTTAAATTGTGCCATAATAATAAATAGCACTATGGAGCTGAGTGGCTACATTTCCTATTGCCAGTGTATTCCAAGATAGAATACTTAACATTAAAACATTAGTTTACAAGGTTATTTCTGTTGGAAGCACATTTATAGTCTTCCATGATTATCATTTTATTTGGCAGTATTTAGAGCTCTATCTCTTACAATTGGAGTACAAAGTTTCTTTATTTTTCCCATGATGGATCTCTTTTGGCAGAACTATAGGTGGTGGCAGTCTGCATATTAAAATCATCTGGAGTTCTGTATATAGACAAACTAATTTACAAACACCATAGTGCATGCAAACAATTATTGTATTTCTGGTTTTCCCCTTAAGAAAGGCTTTAATAATAAAGTGCTGCCATTAAAATTTGATACTGTTGAGCTCCATGTTGTAAAAATTGGGTTGATCAGTTCCTTAGAATACTATGAAGCAATATAAGTTACCAACTGAGCTCTAACCAGTAACTGAACAAATGATTAAATGCCAGTGCTTTTTGATTTTTTTGCTAAGCTGGTCCATTGCCAAATTCCATGTCTTGCAGGAGATCTCCTAGTTACTAGTGAGACTGAAGAGCTCTGCAGTTCAGCACAATAAATGCACTGTTCTTAAAGCAGTACTGAGTCTGGTAAATAGATCTCAAAAGATCCGTGCTATACTTTGGACCCGATGCAGTCTGCTAGGTGACCTTGGGGAAGTTGGTGCGCTTCACTTTCTTGGTCTGTAAAATGGAGACAACAAAGCGTACCTATGAAGTGCTTTTAAGATCTGCTGAAGTGATATGAGTTTGCTTGATTACAGTGTAAAACAACACTAACTAGGAAAAGCACTGGTGATTGCAGATGTAATTTGTCCTGTGAATCTTTCAGCCATACTCCTGTCTTAAGGAGGTGTATATCTTTAGTGAAGAGTGCTTTTAGGACAGTTAAGCGTTTGGAGGGGAGGAGGAAAGGAGGGAATTGTTACAATAGAAAAACTGTTCACCTGCAGTGTACTGAAAGGTAACCCCAGTATATTATGCATGTGTAACTTGCGTATACTATGTAGTTCAGAGAATGTATTTTTGGTGGTAATTTTTTTAATCAGCATGTATACTGTAGGCCAAGTTGTATGGATCTTTCTATATAAAAGCACGTCAGAGAGTTGGATGGGGGATCTCCTGCCCCTTGCCTTAAGTGGAATTTGTTTAATATACTGTAATATGGGTCACTGGGCAGTGATCTTTGATGAAAACTTAAGAAAACAAATGGTTTCAGTACTTTATGCATTTATCCTTTTGATCTTCTGATCCTTTATCTTTCTGTCTTCAAATCCTTTTTCCCTGACCAGGCGAAATACTCCTTACAAAACCCTGGAGCCTGTCAAACCACCAACGGTCCCTAATGATTACATGACCAGTCCTGCCAGACTGGGCAGTCAGCACAGTCCAGGAAGGACGGCTTCCCTGAACCAGAGACCAAGAACACACAGGTAGCGTGAGTTGTTTCTCACTCTAACTCTTCCCTCTCTGGCATGCTGATGCTCACTAAAATCACGGAGAAGCTTTCAAGCTTTGTGCCTGTTTGGCTTTTTGTTAAAGAGCAAAAGGTGAGATATTTCGCCACTCCGCATTAACAAAATTTAATTGTATTGTTTGACTTTCCTAACATATAAGAACATACTTAAACTCTGTAGAAGCCACATTATATCTAACAACATACTTCCATATGCACAGACCTAATTTCCTGTGACTAATTTATTCTGTTCTATAGTATTTGTTTCCCAAGAATAGGTGAAACTTCAAAATTTATGCGGTTGCAAGGTGGAGTGGAAATGGGTCCTACAGGTTTAAAAGCTTTATTGTTAATTTTAGCCTAAAATATGCCTAGGCTTTATAGAATGTTTTTTTTGTTTGTTTTTAAGACCACTAATTGCAAGTGGAAATTTCTCTTGATTAAAAACACTGTGATTAAGGTAGTGTATGGAAAGATTTGATTGCTTTCTTTTGGCTAAAACTTAATGCTTTTGATCAGTACTAGCATGGTAGAAGTAGAAAGTAAAATTTATCCACTTATCCTTATGTGTGTTTAGGGGGAGCAGGTTTGGGGTGTGTGTGGCTTGTTCTTGCTTTCCCCCCCCCTTTTTTTTTAATGTAAATTACCTTTGGGGATGCAAGGCTTTCTCTGTGCTTCTTGAGCAAGTTCAGTTCCTTCAATTTGATTGTATCAGAGGCCTCAAACTGCAGGGAAAAAATGCAGATGAAAAACTTCAGTGCAGCTAAAAGTAAGATGATTTATTGTTCAAAGAGCTTCTCCCCCCAACCAGCAATCAAATGCTGCCAGTCAGTATTTGGGGTTTGAGAGAATATTTTGGATAAGGTGTTCACAAAATACTGTCAGAGTGAAATAACTTCTAAATCTCGGTGCAACGGAGACCTTGTTAAGTCTGTTTAGCTGGCTACTTTGAATGCTCCCTACTCTTGTCTCACAAGCTATTCTTTTATGTAGACTGCAGTGACAAATTCAGCTGCAACCATGGTGACAAGATCAAGGTCTTCAGCAGACAGAACACTAATTTTGAAGGAATTATCTTGGCATCCATTTCAGATCACTGATTTTCTTTTTGTAACAATGTTATTTTTTGAAGATATATTTGCCTTTGAGTCTTTGACAGCACTGATGTCTATCTGCCCAGAAATGGTAAATAAACTGTAACATCACTGAGTTCTCTTTAATTAGCATTGATAGGTGAAAGTGGTGTTTTTAGCTTCAGACATCTTGACTGTTTAGTTCCCTTTGTTATTAGTTTAGTCTGTGTAAGTTCAAGTCTTCTTTTAAGAGATAATTTTGGATGAGAATAAGGACAAATTCAATCTGAATCTTGATTCTTGTTCAGCTCCCTCAGTGAAAGGAGATGTAATGGCCTCCAAAGGCATTCACAGAAATGTTATCCAATGGTTTCTTCCTAAACTCTTCTACAAAAACCTGTATTGCCAGCCTCCAGTTTGGATATCTTAGACATATTGCAACCTGGCTGTACTATTTCTTTTCAGACTATCTTAGAAACAAACTTCTGTTGTACATAGAAAATTGAGGGCTTGTACAGAAAATTATTTCACCACCAGCTTGGTTTAGAGTGGCTGTTTGTAGTTAAAAAGTTTTCATTCTAAACTTCCATTCCAAGTAGAGGAAAGGTTCCTTCAGCCTATAGCATATATCATTTAAAGAAATTATTTATAGTTAGACATGAACCTTTCTCTCCCTAGGTTATTAGTTCCAATTGGTACAAGGTCCTAGAACTGCTCCTGCAGTTGTTACTCCATTGCCTAGAACTCAATGGTTACTTACTTTTTTATTTTTTAAAGCATTTCATTAGACATTTAATGCATAGGTAATGTTTTTCAGTTTAGCTAATTCCATTTATTAGGAGTATAATGCATCCTCACTTTGATTAGCTGCATGTGATTGTAGGTAGAGACAGAGGCATTTTGTTGTGGATTTTTCAACAGTCTGTAATTGAGTTAGGCTAGCAGAGCTCACATCAGAAACGGGACTGTTAGCAGGCCTTTGTGGGAGTCACTGTGCTAATGTGTGCACTGTGTTTTTCTTTTAAAGTGGTAGTAGTGGAGGAAGTGGCAGTCGAGAGAATAGTGGAAGCAGCAGTATTGGCATTCCCATTGCCGTGCCTACACCTTCACCGCCAACCATTGGACCAGGTATGTGGGAATCTTTCCCTGTTACCTTGCACTGTAATACCAGTTGCTTGTGTTTGCAGAGAGATTTTGACTGAATACAATGGGATAGAAACTGTACTGAAGCACAGTCCTATTTAGGAAATGGCTTAGGAGTGCTGAGGGGCATCTGAAGTTTTAATTCCTTAGCAGAAGTACTTGCAGAACAATTACTCATGGAACAGCAGATGGTTGAAACACCTTTGTCTGTTCTTGTTTTTACAAGATAATCAAGGGTGAGGGGAGGGGGCAGAAGGAGATGGTTGTATACTTTTAAAGCTCAAGTGCATTTTTTTAAAGACTTGTTGACAAGTAGGCATTTCTGGATGCCCTGAGAAGCAGCGGCAACTGTCCTGTATGTATTTGATGGAAAATGTCTTCTGAAAAAGCCTACTAACTTTACCATCTGCCGGTGATTACATGTTCTCTTTTAAATTAAATACAAATCTTCACCTCAAATAAAACACAAAGGTGATGAGAAGATCATCTAGAAATAAAAAAATGTCAGTTGTAGAATTCAGGTTTATCCACCAGTGTTGCTTATGCTATAATCAGAGAAATTGCTAAGCTGTGAGGGAGATCATTGAGAGAGGCAGGAGAAAATGTGTGTGTATAGCATGGCAGTAAAAAAAAAGATGCAGGTTCTCTCAACATCAAAAGTATATTCCCTTCTCTTTAAGAATGATGAATGGTGGGAATGTGTAAAATCCTTCATTATTTTAAGCCGGTAGGATTATTTTCTTGATAACAAGCCAACACAATCACCATCTTTCATAAGCACATGAAGCTGATTTCCACAAGAAAATAGTGGAGTTTTGGTGTAGTGTAATTTTGCTGTTGCACCTCTTAAGTCCCTGTTCCTCAGTTTACAAGTCTTCACTTTCTTACACACATGTAGGCTTTCCTTTCTCTTTCCCAGGTGTTTCTGATTCTGCAATGGTACAAATAGGCATGAAATCTTACTTTCATCTGGCATCCCATTAAAATCTATGGAAATAAAGATCTGCAGGTACAGAACCCTGTGTAGGGTCAGGGCCTGAGTTTGTATCAGTTGACTGAAGTTGAATTTTTCTTTTATTTGGGAAGCCTCTCAAGTGGCAGTGCTTTCTTATTTGTGTTTTAAAAATTATGCCCTAATCAGGAATATAAACTATTTTATTAGCACACATATCTGTTCCTTTTCCTCCTGGAGCACCGCCAGCACCACCACTGCCACCACCTCTCCCGATGGGCAGTCTGATAGGTGAGACTTGTGTCAACGCTGAAGTGATTGCAGTCATGCTGCATAATCAATAATCAGTTCTTCCTAATGGACTTAGTGAAGCTGTTTGTCATCTGTAGTGGGGTCTACATGATTTTAGTGTAAAGATCAATACTGGGTTGTTGCTGGTTGTGGGTGTTTTTATTTATTTATTTATTTGTTTTAACAAATCTAATCTCCACTAATTTCTTGTGGACAAAGCCTCTGAAGGTAAATGCATAAGGTACAGGAAAAAGGCTGCCAGCTGCTTCGGATCTCGGTTCCCATTGATGCTAACATCCAATTAGTCTGATCTGTAAGAACTCAAAATTAGCTTGAATACAGGTATTCTGCTGTATCACTCCTGCAGTTGAAGCTAAGCCACTGCAGTTGCACTCTGGCTTAAAGTGGTAGTTGATGTGAAGGGTGGTATATGTATTCTATCCTGGGAGAATAATGTGACTGAAAAGCAGAAGTGTCTGTCACAGTTGCTTTGGAATGATTCTGTAGTGCTGCAGGCGGATGCCAAACAGGAAGACTTGAGGATACAAAAATGACAATTCTTGAAGAATTACTTCAGGTTTTACATACAGCTGTTAGGAAGGGATTTAAGAGTAGCAAGTTTAAAAACAGACAGATTAAAAAAAAACAAACAGAAAGCACCCTTTCCAATCATGGACTGCTGACAAAATTCATTGCTCATGCTATGAAACTAGCTTTGGAGGCTTTGACCCACGTAACCCTTTGCACTTTCTCTTACTGAAGTGAAAGTGACTTCGGATAGCATTTCAAGACTGTAAACTTCTGGTCACACACTATTTGTATGTGTATACATATATATATTTATATATTTGTATATATGTGTGTGTATACATGTGTGTGTATAGATATATATCTAGATATGTATCTAGATATATCAGAGAACATTCTATTGCAAAACAATTCTTGCATTTAAAAATTGCGAAGTTGTGCAATTGATCTATGTCACCTCAATGTGTGAGATTCTTTAGTTTACAAGGTGTTTTTTATTTCCGTCAGAGATTAATGCAAAAAGAGAACTTAAGTTGTTTTATTAACCTTGAATTTTGTACAGCAAGTATGTGGAGGGTAAAATGGAGGTTGGTCTTGAAGGATAAGTGATGTCTTTCTGTCTGCCTGCATCGGTGATTCTGTTTTGTTAGTGCAAATTTCACAAATATAAAAGCACAACTAGCAAATATAGTAGATGTGGCAAGTGTCTGAAGCTCACGTTGTTTGTTTTATTATTTTGTTAGAGTATCTTTTTGTATCAGATTGGAAAGAAGTTCTGGTTCACAATGGAAAACACTTGCTTTGAACAGAATATGGAATTTGTTGTGTGCTCTTCAATAAAGGGTATTGCATGTCGAATAATTGAGATATGCTTATTGGAAGCTGATTCAATTTTCCAGTCCAATCCAGTCTGTCAAAATAATTTCCAGCATTTCTCAAATGCCCTTTATATGAATGTTGTTTTGTGTCCTGTGTGTTTTTTCTTGTTATTGATTATAACAGGGATGTTTGTGTTCCATTGATCTCCTGTTACTGGCCTCAAATTACTGGAGATCTATAATCAAGTATTTCCCATGTTCTGGGACTTTTTTCTATTTTCTGCATTCTATCTCATGTAATACTCTGCTTAAGTCTTCTCCTTGGTTCCTCTGGCTAATGCTTTTCAGCTGCTCCGGGTTCAGCTCCTGGTTCCCAGTATGGCACAATGACCAGGCAAATCTCACGGCACAACTCTACCACTTCTTCAACATCTTCTGGTGGATACAGACGGAATCCTTCTGTGACTGCCCCATTTTCTGCTCAACCTCATGTTAATGGCGGGCCTCTTTATTCTCAAAATTCAAGTAAGCTTCTGAGCTCTGAAATCTCAAACTGTTTTGAGCAAAATGATTGTAAAAGCATGCATGGCATTTTAATTAATTTATGAAGAGTATCAATCAGATTATTGCCTTTCCTAAAACAGAAGGAGAAACAAACAAAAAGATGCCTCTATTTAAGTTGTACAGTGATTGCACTGTATGCAATTATACTGTTTTCCCCTCAAAGTTGTTTGCTGTTACTCGTGATAGGAAATTATGATTGCCTATCTAATTATAGGTACATTATACTTAGCATTTCAGGTGTGTTGGAGAACATAATCTAAAGACTTTTTTTTTGCAGGAGACCTAATATGGTTGTAACACATTCCCTCCACTACTGGCCTAGTGGCCAGAGAAGGCTGTCAGAGGACAGTACTCATATAACAAACCTTTCCCATCACACAGCTCATCCCTGTCTCTGTCTCTTTCTGAATTCTTTTCCTGAGTTCAGGTTTCTCCTTTGTTCTTCATTTTATGTGTGACTGATAAGGAAGGGACAGAAGAGCTCAGTTTCTTTTTAGCAGACTCCTCCTCTGTGCTCCCACACTAGTAGTATAGCTGGAGATGAGTATAGCTGAGGGATGCAGTGGGCGACTGAGCTAGTTTTAGTCAGCAGCTTCCTACCTACCCAACAAGACAAAGAAGAGGTTCACTGCAGAAAGAGCTGAAAAATGGGATCTACTTGAGTGTTGGTGGAAAGCAGTGTTGAGATCAGGAAATTTCTTCCTATGTTCTTTCCATAAATTTTATGACCAGATACACATAAAGTACTAATAGTACTCTGATGGGTTTTGGTGGTGTTCTTCAGTGTGTCAACTCTTAAGCTTCTGAGAGTGATATTTCTTTAAAAAGAAATGTTGCTGTTTGAGCTGAAGATCGCTTTGGACCAGTGTTTGTTGTTGTGTACTTACTTTTAAGGAAAAAATGCATGTAAAACATTTGAGACACTGAAGTGTTTTCTCAGTAGTCTAGAAATATTACTTCTGTCAAAAAAACCCCACTTACATGCAGGAACAACACCTATCTATTTTTTCCAACACTGATTTTCCTCCCACTTTCTCACCTATACTGGCCCTTCATTTTCCTCCACGTTCCTGTTCCACAGAATTAATCCATCACAAGAAGAGAACCCCTTCCTGTTCAAGCAGTTGTGTGCTGCTGAGTAAACAGGGCCTGACTTCTAGAAATAGTTCAGTTGCCTTGAATGCTGTGCATGTGACTGTTTCTGAACATCTACGTTTTTTTCAAAGCAATTTTTTGCTCAAATGCAGGTGCTATTCCTTAATCTAGCCTCTCTGGTGTTTTCAAAATACTGATTGTTGAGATGTTTTTAAACAGTATTTTGATGGGTTTTTCTACTTTAAACTATTTTCTTCTGTTTCTGTAACTGGTTTTTTTTATTGTCTCCACATTAAATCCAGGTTCCATGTTACCTTAAGATTTTACTTTTCATGCTAACAAATATTCTGTTTTTTCTTAGATGTTTACTTCAGTTTTGTGAGAAACTTGTTTATTCGCCCTCTTTTATTGATTGTTTCCCCCATAATGTTGATGTAATTATTGGTTTTGTAATGAACTAAATGTTACATTTTATTCATCAAACATTAATCTTATGGCTTTTTTAAAAAATTGTTGCTTACTTAGAAGTATAGAACCTCTTTCAAATTTGATTCCAACTGAATTACACTGCTGAATTCCCACCTTCACAGGAATTTCTCTATTTCAGTACAAGAGAAATTGTCCTGAGAAGGGGAATGGTATATCAAAGGAGTTGATGTCTTAATGTACTTCTCCATGGGGAGATACCCTGCCAGAACTGAGGCTTTGATGGCATGCCCTGCTACCGCCAGGTCTCTTCCCTACCTGTAGAGGGAAGACTTGAGCATCTCAGCTGTGAAGCCAGCACCTGTGAGCACGAGTGCCATGTGTTTGCATCTCCCTGCACACTGATAGGTATATACTGTTGAGGAGACAAGCTCGTGAGTGCTTCTCGAGGAGCTCTGTGTGCGAGTGTAGCCACTTGTAGCCTTGGAAGCCTTTGCCAGCCTCCTTAGTTTGCCCAGTGCCTCTAACCACAGAAGACTTAGTAATTTAAAGTAAAACTCCATTCTGCTCTAAACCCATCCATTCTCCTACCAACAAGCAGCAAGGTCCCTTCTCTATACAAAGCAAGAACACAGTAAGGCAGCCCCCCCCCCCCCCCAGCAGACCAAAATCGTGACGGGTCCTCTCTGTATGAACGTAACGTATGGCTGTTGGAGTCACAGCGTTGTTTCCTTTGGAAAGCAGCTGTGTCAGCGCTGCTCTCCTGCACGTGGCAGAGCTCCCTGCCCTTGGGTAGCCGGAGGGCTCCAGAATCCTCTGAAGCATTACATCTGCTCCTAGTAGCACATATTTTAAAGATAACTACTGGAATCTGAGTAATCCTTATTTGGCAGGAAAATTTAAGAGCTTCGTTTTGTGTGCTTCCCAAGTGCTATCACAGTGCAAATAATTAACTGAGCGTGTCCCTTCACACACGCACCCGATGAACGTCCAGCCGCACAGCATGGACTCAGCCTTTTATTCAGATGAACATATGGGCTTGTTCTGCTTTCTGATCCTCGATTGGCTAAGCACGAATTCAGCTTTGTTGGAAACAAGCTTGAAGAAGGTTCTTGTGTGTGTGTGTGTGTTGTTGTTCTTTACATATTTTGTTTTGTGGTCCTCATTACTGACGGCTGCTTTTGTTTGTTCCCTTTTTTTTTCCTTTGTCCGTTTGGCTTCCCTGATACGGTGTGTGTGTTGCTACCAGTTTCTATTGCTCCACCCCCTCCCCCTATGCCTCAGTTGACTCCACAGATTCCTCTCACAGGCTTCGTGGCCAGGGTGCAGGAAAACAGTAAGTTTGGACAAGCTGAGCTGTTAAAGGGTAGAGCCTACTTTCTTCTAGCATGCATGGCTGGCAAGTCAGACTCTATTTCGTTTCCTTTTCCGGAAGCTAATACCATCTTGCATTCTAGTGCCAATATGCTATTGGAGCTGAAGGGCACACTCTTCAATATATTATAACACATGCATGATTATTACTGACCCATTTAAGTTCTGAACTCCAAATTTATTATAGAAATACAGTGTGAAGTATGTGGCATCTGCTTGGTGTGGATATAAAAATGTATGTTAATTAAAATATTAATTTCATGTTGAATCATCCTTCCTGAGGCTTTTTTACCAGGGATAATTGATGAGTTTTTACTAGAAAGGCTTCTGTAGATTGTCAAAATATGTGCTGTATATCCATTGACTCTAATACTGTAGTAGCTTTTAGGAAGCTGTACAATCAAGCAGTTGAAAACGTGCAGTTCTATCATCTAATGCCATTACAAAGGAGCTTGTCAGAAACTTCTCTCCTCAGCCTTTCGCTACCTATTTCTTTCCTGTGTTCTCTAGCCAGCTTTCCCTACTGAGCTCCTTCTAGCACAGGTGCCAAGTAGTGCTCCTGATGTGGGGACACCTTTGCTGTAGCGGAGTACCTTGTAGTTCTTCAAGCAACAGAATGATTGCAATGTAGATGTGATCTGAAATAAGTATAAAACATTCTTAAAGTGCTTGGGAAACATAGCGAAGTGTGCTTGAATTTCAGTGGCTACTACTATGCACTCATGCTCCAACATATGTTTATGGGCTCTCAGTTCTGACTATTGCTACTATTCAGCTTCCAGTAGACCCCTTAAGTGGCCATGTTCTGAGCATGCTTCTAGAGAGATAAGGCATCTTTCTGCATCTCATTCTAAAAAAATGATATTTCGGTATTATGGTAGGTAAATGGTAAGAACCCAGAATAGTATGCCAGAAAATTGTGTTGAAAAGCCTTTTCAAAATTCAAAGTGTAGAGGTAGACACACACCTACTAGAAATGAAGGTTACAGAATGTCTTCACTTGCAGATAACCTTGAGAAAATTGACACTTGTTTCTGAATTGTTCCAAGTATTGTCCTCCCGGAGATCAGACAGCGCTTGGGAGAGCGGAGATGAAAAGGACAGACTTACTTGTGTGTGTGTAATGATAAAATTAAAGCTGACTTATGAATGAGACTCTGGCAGAAATAGCTAAAGCTTGATATCCAGTCTAGGAAATTTTATTTTTATTTTCTTTCTTTTAATAGTCCCTTGGGTTTGAAAGTTACATAATGAGTATGGCTTTGAGCTGCTGCTGCCTCATTTTCAAAGCAGGAGTGCATGTAGCTGTCTATGCATACACTCAACAAGATTGGCTTTAGAGGCCATTGCTGGGTTTTGGCATAGTGTGCTAGACCTTCATGGACGCGCGAAGGTACCTTCGTTTCTGTTCCCTATGGTGTACGCTTCCTCAAGTATGGTCGTGACACGCCGCACAGCGCGTTCCCCAGCGGCTGTTGGAGTTGCTGTGTCAGAGGCTTGGACCCAGACCGACCCTCTGACAGTAGATGCGGCTCTACAGGTCTCAGGCTGCAGGGAGTGCTTGGGGCCTCTCCGGGAGGCCTGGGCTGGCAGTCAGCTCTCCTGCAGGAGGTGTGCTGCTGTTGATGAGTTGTTTTGTCAGGTGAGGGAGCTACGGGAGGAGGTCAGTAGGCTGCGCAGCATCCGAGAAGCAGAGCAAGAGATAGACAGGGTATTCTCGGAGACTGTGCAGCTTCAGGAGTCCCAACCCCCTGCAGCAGTGGAGTTGCCAGAGGGCTCTGTGCCGTGTAAAACGGTACATCATAACATCGTAGAAGAAGACTGGAAACTGGTCACTGCTCGTGGGAGGAGAAAGGCTCCTGCTCCTCCTGAAGACCTGAAGCTGAAGAACAGGTTTAGTGCCCTCCAGGATGAGGAGGAGATGGGCATGGCTGCCAGGGAAGTACCTGGGACAACAGACCCTGTGCCCTGCCGGAACGCCCGGAAAAAGTGGCGGGTGATTGTTGTGGGGGACTCCCTGCTACAGGGGATGGAGGCATCTATCTGTCGACCTGACCTCTTGTCTAGAGAGGTTTGTGGCCTGCCGGGGGCTCGTGTGAGAGATGTCATGCAAAGACTGCCTAGGCTCGTCCATTCTTCGGACTATTACCCACTGCTGCTCTTCCATGTGGGCACCAATGACACCAAGGGCAAACTGGAGACCATCAAGCAGGATTTCAGAGCTCTGGGGATGGTGGTCAAGGGTCTGGGAGCCCAGGTCATCTTCTCCTCAATCCTGCCAGTGAGGGGGATGGATGAGAGGAGGAGGAGACGGACTTTCCAGGTTAATGACTGGCTGCGCCGCTGGTGTTGGCAACAGGGTTTTGGTTTCTACGACCATGGGACCCTGTTTGAAGATCAACAACTGATGGCAAGAGATGGGATCCACCTCACGAGGTGGGGCACGCGGGTCTTTGCCAACAGGTTGGCCAACCTGGTAAGGAGGGCTTTAAACTAGGAAAGATGGGGGAAGGGGAGAGTTATAGTGACAGGGTAGTTGGCAAAAGACTGCTCAAGTCAGGATGCCTCCACCAGGTGAATGCAGCCAGGGAAGTGCGCATGGGATGTGGCTATGGAGGACCCTCTTTTACCCCTCCTGGGAAACCTGCATGCTTGATCAGCTCTCTGAAATGCCTGTACACCAATGCACGCAGCATGGGGAACAAACAGGAAGAACGAGAAATCTGTGTGCGGCCGCGGGGCCATAAGCTCATTGCAATTGCAGAGACACGGTGGGCTAGCTCACATGACTGAAATGCTCTCATGGATGGCTACGTGCTTTTTAGGAAAGACAGACCAGGAAAGCGAGGTGGGGGAGTTGCTCTTTATGTGAGAGAGCAACTGGGATGTATTGAGCTGTGCCTAGGGGTGGATGAAGAGCGAGTCGAGAGCTTATGGGTAAGGATCAAAGGGCAGGCTAGCATGGGTGACACTGTTGTGGGTGTTTACTACAGGCCACCTGATCAGGAAGAGGAAGTCGATGAGGCCTTCTACAGACAGCTGGAAGTAGCCTCACGATGCCAGGCCCTGGTTCTCATGGGGGACTTCAACCACCCCGATATCTGCTGGAAAGACAACACAGCTAGGCACAAACAGTCTTGGAGGTTCCTGCAGAGCATTGGTGACAACTTCTTGACACAGGTGGTAGAGGAGCCAACAAGGAGAGGTGTGCTGCTGGACCTCGTACTAACAAACCAAGAAGGACTGGTGGAAGATGTGAAGGTCGGGGGCAGCCTTGGCTGCAGTGACCATGAGATGGTGGAGTTCAGGATGCTGCGAGGAGGAGGCAGGGCACTAAGTAGGACTGCAACCCTGGAGTTTAGGAGAGCAAACTTTGTCCTCTTCAGGGACCTACTTGGAGTAATCCCATGGGTGAGGGCCCTAGAAGGAAGGGGTGTTCAAGAGAGCTGGTTAATATTCAAACATCACTTCCTCCAGGCTCAAGAGCGGTGCATCCCTATGAGTAAGAAGTCAAGCAAAGCGGGCAGGAGACCTGCATGCACAAGCAAGGAGCTCCTGGCAAAACTCAAGCAGAAGAAGGAAGTCTACAGGATGTGGAAAGGGGGACAGGCCACTTGGGAGGAATATAGGAACATTGTCAGAGTATGCAGGGATGTGACAAGGAAGGCTAAGGCCCGTTTGGAATTAAATCTGGCGAGAGATGTCAAGGACAGCAAGAAGGGCTTCTTCAAATCCATCAGTAGCAAGAGGAAGACTAGGGAAAATGTGGGGCCTTTGCTGAATGGGGTGGGTGCCCTGGTGACGAAGGATACAGAGAAGGCAGAGTTACTGAATGCCTTCTTTGCTTCAGTCTTTACTGCTGAGGCCAGCCCTCAGGAATCCCAGACCCTGGAGGCAAGAGAGAAAGTCTGGAGAGAGGAAGACTTTCCCTTGGTGGAGGAGGAGTGGGTTAGAGATCATTTAAGCAAACTTGACACCCACAAATCCATGGGCCCTGATGGGATGCACCCACGAGTGCTGAGGGAGCTGGCGGACATTATTGCTAAGCCGCTCTCCATCATCTTTGAAAGGTCATGGAGAACAGGAGAGGTGCCTGAGGACTGGAAGAAAGCCAATGTCACCCAAGTCTTCAAAAAGGGCAAGAAGGAGGACCCAGGGAACTGCAGGCCAGTCAGCCTCACCTGCATCCCTGGAAAGGTGATGGAGCAGCTCATCCTGGGGGCCATCTCCAAGCATGTGGAGGAAAAGAAGGTGATCAGGAGTAGTCAGCACGGCTTCACCAAGGGGAAATCATGCCTAACCAATCTGATAGCCTTCTATGATGGAATGACTGGCTGGGTAGATGAGGGGAGAGCAGTGGATGTTGTCTACCTAGACTTCAGCAAGGCTTTCGACACTGTCTCCCATAGCATCCTCATAGACAAGCTCAGGAAGTGTGGGTTAGATGAGTGGACAGTGAGGTGGATTGAGAACTGGCTGAATGGCAGAGCTCAGAGAGTTGTGATCAGTGGCACAGAGTCTAGTTGGAGGCCTGTAGCTAGCGGTGTCCCCCAGGAGTCAGTACTGGGTCCAGTCTTGTTCAACTTCTTCATCAATGACCTGGATGAAGGGACAGAGTGCACCCTCAGCAAGTTTGCTGACGATACAAAACTGGGAGGAGTGGCTGATACACCAGAGGGCTGTGCTGCCATTCAGAGAGACCTGGACAGGCTGGAGAGGTGGGCAGAGAGGAACCTCATGAAGTTCAACAAAGGCAAGTGCAGGGTCCTGCACCTGGGGAGGCATAGCCCCATGCACCAGTACAGGTTGGGGGTTGACCTGCTGGAAAGCAGCTCTGCTGAGAAGGACCTGGGAGTGCTGGTGGACACCAAGTTAAGCATGAGGCAGCAATGTGCCCTTGTGGCCAAGAAGGCCAATGGTATCCTGGGGTGCATCAGGAAGAGTGTTGCCAGCAGGTCGAGGGAGGTGATTCTCCCCCTCTACTCAGCCCTGGTGAGGCCACATCTGGAGTACTGCGTCCAGTTCTGGGCTCCCCAGTACAAGAGGGATGTGGCACTACTGGAGCGAGTCCAGCGAAGGGCTACAAAGATGATTAGGGGACTGGAGCATCTCTCTTATGAGGAAAGGCTGAGAGAGCTTGGCCTGTTTAGCTTGGAGAAGAGAAGGCTGAGAGGAGATCTTATCAACGTGTACAAGTATCTGAAGGGAGGGTGTCGAGAGGATGGGACCAGACTCTTTTCAGTGGTGCCGAGCGACAGGACGCAAGGCAACGGGCACAAACTGAAACACAGACAATTCCATCTGAACCTGAGGAAAAACTTTTTCACTGTGAGGGTGACAGAGCACTGGAAGAGGTTGCCCCGAGAGGTTGTGGAGTCTCCTTCTCTGGAGATATTCAAAACGCGCCTGGATGCAATCCTGTGCACTGTGCTCTAGGTGACCCTGCTTGAGCAGGGGGGTTGGACTAGATGATCTCCAGAGGTCCCTTCCAACCTTAGCGATTCTGTGATTCTGTGATTCATCTGCCTTATCTTCTAAAAAAAGCCTACAGGCAAGTGGGGTTAGGGAGACGTGGGTAGGCTTGTCTTTTATGGCAAAATATGTTTCTTTCCTTATTACAAAGATCTGTGCATTTGGGAATCAACATCCTCTGCTGTGGACTTCTTTCAGAGCACTGTGGCAGAGGGCCTAAACTGTGCAAGTCCAGATTTTTCCTGCGCCCTGTGCCCTAACTGTGGGTGTCTCCTTCAGAGAGGTTTTCAATCAGTGTGTCTACTGCCCAGAAACAACTGATTGTATGTAAATTGCTGTAGTATTACACCCAGTCCTTTAAAAAGGAATCTGCTATGTCCATTTAAAGAATGGTGGTATGAGCACATGCAAGAGAAGATGTCTGAACTTCCGAATTTGGAGCGATATAAATGCTAAAAAAAGGGAAATGGTCGCTTTACCCTTTCTCATTTAGTGTGGCTTTCTGTATGCTTTTTTTTCTAGGAAAGGTAATGATTTTCTAAAGTTTGCGTGTTTTAAGTTCAGAACAAGGAAATGCCTAGGTTAAAATCCCAGAAGTGGGGATACTTCCTGTGGGTGGCACTTGTCTAATTTTGTGTTCCATCTTCTCCTCTTGTTTAAATGTGAAGTTGGATTTGTTTTAAACGTTTCTCATAAAACATGCAGCTTTTGCACTGCATCTCAGTTAGGGTATGTGTTGGTGCTTTCACACTTGCATTTCCTACCCTCTCTTGTTTTGTTTTGTTTTTTTTTTTCAAATAAGCAACTTCATTGTTGAATAAGTACAGCCTTTTGCATTTATTAAGGTAAGGATTTCTCAGTATCTCAAAGGATTGTTGTTTTAATATGATTTTTTACTGAATGTAGATGAAAATTAAGGGGAGAAATACATTTTGTGAAAGATCTGCCAAAAATATTGCAGAAAACCAGTCCATTCGTAAATAGCTTTATTTATGTGTCATGTGTCTGTGGTGGATTAATGACTCCTGCCCATGAGTGCTATTCAGTAATACGGGCAAAGCGTAGTGTTCAGCTGGCCAAAGGCTTGAATTGTTAGTCTGTCTCCAAGTGGCATCAATGAGCTTCTGTATAGGGGAGGCATCAGTAATGCAGCGGTAGCCAGTCCTACTGATGCAGAGTTGTAGGGGATATAGCTCAGCTAGTCATGAGGAAGAGGAGCTTGGGGTCTTAGGTGGAAAACAGCATTAGCTGCTTGAGGTGAAAGAGTGGGCTGAGCAAGGCATGTAGCTGAGTGCCAGGGCTAAGGGGCAGCCTCTGCCTCCGCAGCTCCTGACACGGCTGCGCTATGGGAGCTGGGTTCACCCTCCGTGAGGAGCATGTGGCTGAAGGGTCTAAGGTTAGTTACTGCTGGAGTAGTGGCCAGGCAGAAGTCATGAAAAGTATTAAAGCAAACAGAAACTCTGCTCCTAATTTCCAATGCCACTCTAACCAGCAGTAGCTAAAACTTCACTCAGTGCTGTGTTGTTCTTTCCTTGCTCTTCAGCTTAGCTTTCTTCTCAAAATTAGAGCACTGTTTGCCAATAAATGCAAGTCCCTGTAGCTGAGCAGTAACACCCCAGAGCAGCTCTCCTCAGCTAAGGACAGCGTTTCAGGGAGCAGGTGCTGATGTTGGTTCAGAAAGTGGCATTTCTGTGGCTGTCAGTGCTGAAACAATGACCCCGTAACTTGGATAGAAGCTGAAAATGAGACCTACCCTGCATGGGCTGGGGAACCGTTGTGTGTTTTGGAACAAATTTCCAGCTGATTGTTCCTTCTAATCAAATTCTTTCTAGACACGGTTTTCAACCTTTGTATGTTTTTAATTTGCAGACTCCCCAATTTTTCCTTTGTCATTAAATCTGTATCCCTATATAGCAAAGTTGAGTGTAGTGACAGTAGCTACCTTTCAGTAACTTCTGGCTTCGTAGGCCTAGGTCCATGTGTGGTGGCTTGGAAACCACGTATCTGAGGAATAGGATGAGTGGCTTGATGTCTTGCATCTGAGTTTTCCCTCTCTACTTTGCTACCAGCTGCTCTGAATGTTACTGAAAACTAATTTGATAAATTTATTTGAGGAGTGATTTGCACCATAATGCCTTTCTCTTCTCCCCTTTCCCAAAGCAACTTGTAATTGTGCTGAATGGAGAATCTCAAGGCAGGGATTTGACTTTTTGGATTATATACTTAATTCCTTGGGCATTTTTTTTCCCCCAAGAGCAGCAGCTGCCTGTTATAGTTTGTCATTCATTAACTGAATCCTGGATGTGTGCATACACACAAGCTCTTCTGCAAGATAAGGACCTGTACAAAGCTTTTCTTCTGCAGATGGATTATTTTGCTTCCTCTTACCTGGTTAAATCTCAAGCAGCTGTCTCTCCCCCTGCTTTTTTTTTTTTTTATCTACACCAGATCTTTTTTCCCCCCTTTAAAGCTAGCTCTCAGAAGAAATCCAATGAAGCAGTGTTCAGAAATAAATTAAAGTGATTGTATAAACAACAGATTTGTTTAAAAATCCTCACACGGCTGGTGCCGTCCCGAGGCCTGTTGCTGCCTGGCTCAGAGGGTGCCGCTCGGAATCCTCCCCTAGCTACTGCTGCAGCTAGCCCCAGCGCATGGCCGGGCGAGCAGGAAGCTTTGCTCTCTACTCGCCTTCAGCTTATGCCCTGCAGCATGTGCTTTGACTCTTGTAGCATTTATACTTAGACTTGACCACTAATAACAAATGTAGCTGTATGTTGTAGTTGTTAATACAAAGTCTCTGTTTCTAATCAGTGCATGGTATTATAGTGCATGTTACGTGTGGCGTTCTCCCCCCTCCTTTTTATCTACAGTGTACAGCCTCAGGTTTGTTTGTCTCTGCGTACTGTTTTTGATTAAAAAAAAAAAAATCTCCAAACGTTTCTAGTTGCTGATAGTCCGACTCCTCCCCCACCACCACCTCCCGATGAGATGCCGATGTTTGATGACTCTCCTCCTCCGCCACCCCCACCCCCTGTGGATTACGAGGATGAGGAGGCTGCTGTTGTGCAGTACAGCGATCCCTATGCAGATGGAGATCCTGCTTGGGCACCTAAAAACTATATAGAGAAAGGTAGGAGAGCATTGCAACTCTGCATTACCACAGTGTCGGAGGATTAATGGGTAGCTGGAGAGGATGAAGGATTTAGCGTGATGAAAACAATCGTCCCTGCTAAGTCAAAACTAACCATTCTCTTCTTAGTTTGTAAGTGATTGCACTTAATGTGATAAACTATAATCCTTTGGAAGGATCTTGAAATATCTCCAAGCACTCTAGACTGAAAGGATTAAAAAAATCTATCATTATGAGAAGCAGATGTAAATTGGACTGCTGAGTTGCTGGACTTTATCTATGGCTACTTCAGGATTGCTGGGCAATCATCTAGAAATAGTTTTGCAAAAAGGCCAGAAAGTCTGAGTTCTGCTTATCCCATCAAATTAGATAGCTAGAGTGGATCATTAGCCTTTCAACTGTAAATTGTAGTGAGGCTTCACTGGAGACTTACCGGTGATTCTTGATCAGCTGACTATAACTATGCTGAGTTATGAATTCATATAGTAAATGCCTCTTCCCATGAATTGTTGAGATGCTGATTTCCTACTTAGAGTTGCCTGTGTTAGGAAAATGCCTGGTTTGTCAACAACAGTATTGCAAGTTTTCTCCTGATCTGGCTGGTACGGTAGTAGACAGAACTGTATGAAATGTGTTAGTGACCAATTATCTGTCTTTGCAACAGCAGTAGAAACTACTATGTTTCATCTTTACTGATAGCTGGACTGTCTGCAGGACAAACTCATGAGATAAAAATAACTGATATACTGTGTCATTATTTGCTAGACATTAAGACATCTTATTTCTGAGAAGAGATATGGTAATTTCTTGGAATCTATAAAACTGATCAATTGCATAATGTTAACTTTTTCTGAAGGATAAGGCTGTGATGTTCAAAGTTTGTGTATTCATAGTGGTAGCTTTTAATTCCAGTATTATTGGTGGCTATATATATATAGTTTTTAAATGTCCCTATGCACTATTTTACCATATCCCAGTCAGCTGTACCTCTCCAAGCCAAAAATTTTTAACTGAGCCTTCAGTGCAGTCACCACCTACTTCTTACTGGTAGCCATTAATATAAGAAAAGTGAAATTTCACTTTCCTGACATGGAAAACCATGTATATTCAGTATGGAAAATCCCAGGATAGCTAACTAGTCGTTAAAAAAAAAAAAAAAAAAAAAAAAAAACCCCTTCAAGAAATTTTAACACTGGTCTATGCTAAACTTGTCCCTATTCAATCCACAGTTGTTGCTATATATGACTATACAAAGGACAAAGATGATGAGCTGTCGTTTATGGAGGGTGCAATCATTTATGTGATAAAGAAGAATGATGACGGCTGGTATGAAGGAGTTTGCAATCGCGTAACTGGCTTGTTTCCTGGGAATTATGTTGAATCAATCATGCACTATGCCGATTAAAATCCTTTGCTTTTCAAGTTGGGTCTTGTATTCAGTCATACCATGATTATTTACAAGGGGTAACTAAAAGCTAACAGAGTTGTCTTAATATACTTTCAAAAAAAAAATGTGCCCATTTCTTCAGGCCATACTGTTTTAATGGTATGATTGAATGTCCATCTCTCTAAGTCTCTGGAGACAGTATGTCTTACCTGATGGCAATTTGTAAAACAAGCAATTGTTTATTACTGGTTATACTTATTTACATATGCATTGTTATTTTTATGACCAGCCTAAATATTCTGGGGAAGTAGGATATAATATTTAATGAACCATGATTCAGATTGTGCCATTACATTTTTCAGTACAGCATGGTAACTAACACTACGTTAGACTAACATATTAAAATCTGGATGAGAAGTTTAATGTTAGTGCTGGTCATATTACTTTTTGTTTAGACTCTTTGCTCATTCTTGAACTATATTTGTTTAAAGCATGCATACAAACTTATGTATTGAAATATACTTTTTTAAAAATCCAAGATGCTTCCAATTTGTTGTAATCTTTACCTGGAGTATTCTCACTAAAGTCTATTACAATGAGTTGTTTGGGTCTAAGGTGTCCATGTGAATCAAAAAATGGGTGGTCTTATGTATGTGTAATTTGTACCCAAGTTTTTTTAATGAGTAAATTTACATTATGACTTTTTCCATTCATAAATATATAAGTGAACCAAAGGTCTTGTCCATTACTTTGTTGGTTTGCTTGGCAAATAAGTTTGGAATGCTAACGTAGCAAAATCATGTTTGTGTTATCCCAGGCAATGTACTAAAAAGCAGATGTTTGTAACATGACTCTATCACTGACAGAGGGCAAATAAATTAGATATGAAACCTGAATTACCCACTTACACAAACTCTAAAAGTTCTTTTCTTCCAAAATTAATTTTAGCAAGGGTTCTTGATTGAATCTGGTTATCTGGATACAGTAAGTTGGACACTGTCTATAACTGACATTGCTCAATGGAAACTGTATCTGGACCTGGTAATGTGCCAAGTCCAGTACAGAGAGAACAGGCTGTCCTTAAAATACGACTGAGGGGAGACAAACCCAATAGGATATAGTGTGGTTTGGGGGGAGGGGGATTGTTTGTTTGTTTGTAATGGAGCCATGCACTTTGCCTTTTGAGTTAAGGTACCACAGGCAGTTGGTTGGAGATGATGTACTTCTCTGTTTTGCAAACTGTGCCTTAAACAACCTGAAAAAGAAAGTAGTAGTACTGGGTAACTACTGTAATAGCGATGACCTTTGGACTTCAGAGTACTTTTCTAATAGGGTATCAAATATACTCTATAAATGTGTGATGGAAGCTTGACTGGCTGTTGAAATGAATCTTTCATTTTCTCAACTACAGCAGTCTCAAATTCTGCATCTTGTTAATTGCTAATTACTAGTAACCACTAACATAACTGTATTTCTCCATGAAGTGGAAAACCTTTCATTTGTGTATAACCCCATTAAAGTCTACATGTGGTCTTTTATAATAAACCATTCCCATATATGAAATTCCAGGTACTTCTGAAGTTTCACAGCCTGGAAAGCATTCAAACCATTATTTTCACAGGAGTTTACCAGATAGAAACATGCATGCTGTTTATTATTGTAAACATGAGTGAAATTTGGAGCAACTTCAGTTCTGATACACTGATTATATTTATTCTTACTGTGGCCTTTATGCATCAACATGTAAACATCTTCCCCACCCTCACCATTAAGAGCCCCCACTAAAACAGTTGTACAACACAGTTTGATTTGTTTTGAGTTGTATGGCTTCCTACAATAAAACACTTTAAACTTTTTTTTTAAAAAAGAATTTCCAAAAAAAAGTTTTTAAAAAAATAGTTTTTGGTAGCCTGTATTGGAAGCAAATAACTTTCAAAGTAAATTTAGGCACAGTCTGGTAAGTAGCTGCCTGAACGAGTGGAAGGAGTTCTCTCACTTGTCTCGCAGGAGTACCATTTCTGTCAGCTGAATGAGGGCTTCTCTTTCAGGGGATGGCCGTAGTTTACTGATCTCTCTTGTAGCTTCATGGCAGTAGCGCTGGGCGAGGTAGGTCGTTTGCTGCACACCGTCACTCTTACACAAGAACACAATTACAAGCGATGGATAAGTGATCTGCCTCCCCTCTGCCGTTTGCCTTGTCTAGTTAAACTGTGAAAGTTTGTTTTGTTTTGTTTTTTAAGGCTAGTAAGCAGCCTGAACACTTAACAATTATATTCTGAAGGAGAAAGGGATTAATTTTGTATTCCTTGAATCTTACATCTCTTCCCCAAAGCTTCAAAATACTTAAAATTCATCTGTGCTAACTTAAGTGTACTATAAAGCAGTACTGCTATCAATAAGATACTATTCAGTAGGACTAGAAACTAATGGTTGAGAGAGAACACACACACACACACACACACACACAAGACATAAAAAAAACCCTGCTATGCTGACCAAATATGTATTTGCTCTGCACAATTACTCATTCTTTTCAGACCAGGCTCGGTTAAAATTAATACAGAACATGTACTTCAGATGTAAGACTGATTGGTAATTACTTGCTGCTTACACCAGTTGTTGAACAACGCTACTCTTCAGTTGAAGGAACTGAGTTTCAAACATGAGCTTTTTGCTTATGTGGATTTTATGCTATTTAACAACAACAACAAGCTATTCAATCCAGTAGCTAACATTTCTGTTAAAACATTGTGCTGGTGAAGCAGTCTGAAGAGTACTAACAGGGCACCATATGTAGCATGCTGCTCAACATTATGTGAAAATACAGCCCTGCAAGTTGACTTCAGAAGCAATGAATTTCAGACTGACTTCAGTAGGGACAGTATTCAGGAATTAAATACTTTATATCAGTCCTACCTGCAATACATATTTCCGAGCACGTTCAACATCTCCTGGCTTACTGAATCGTCTCATTATCATAGCATTCATTTCTGGAAACTAAGCACAAAGGGAGAAGTTTTTGTACTGCTTATGAGCTGTTGTCCATGTAGCTGCTGCCATGTTAAGGTGAAAAAGAAACCATAATATAGCTGCCTTGCCTGACCACTGTTGTTATTTAGAGGTACCAATAAACACAGATCATCAGTAGGTTTAATTCCATGAAATCTGCATAAGACTACTGTAGAGCAAAGCCTAAGCATTTAAAATTTAAAACTGGCAGGCTATGTAGCCAGGTAGTAGCAAAAGTTAGCACCTGCCATTTCATCTTGTTGAACAGCTGATCCAGTGTGGGAATTTCTGCTGTGCGTACTTCCAGGTGTATTCAAGCTGGTTCAGGTATTTCTACATCATGAGTGATGGCTAACGTTAGCACACCTAGCAGCACCTCCTCTCCCACATGTGCAACAGATTACTGAGAGGTTTGTTAAATCTGTATTGCACAGTTCCACCTGTAAGGCTGAATAAAACCCTTAATGATACTGTTACATCCACTTACACCTTTCATTGCTTTGGGGTTTTATATACATAGATTTTGCATACAGAAAGGCCAGGACAGTGCAGAATTTGTCCATGTTTGTAATTAAGAGAGACAATCCAGCTAAGATCTTGGTGAAGAAAGATTTTACTGAATGGGTTTATAGTAAAGATTAGAGATTTTTGAAGTAAGAAACAAAGCTGTTCAAACAATACATCTTAAATACTGTAAGTATTACTAGCCTAAAAAATCACTGCAGTCCACCTGGAGCTCAAGAGAATTTGAATAAAATCAATGAGCAAGAGTTGGTTTTAATCTGCAGCTTCAAAAAACTGCAGGTAATGCCCAACTTAAAATTCATGCAAACAAAACCAGCAGTTTTCAACTACTCAACTCCGTATCTAAACCACATTTTATAATGGCATCTGATATTTGATTTGAAAATATAGACAAGACAGTTAAGAGAACAATTGTAACTATAATGTATTTTGTGTTTACAATCACTTAGAATGTGTAGTTAGCACTGCACAATCAGTAACTGATAAATCCGTTAGATAACTGAAGTCAGTTGTCTGAGCAAGTCACTGTACCACTCATGTAAACCTGCTGGCACTTTCTTCCTTCAGACAGTCTAGAAACAGAAAACTTGGTACTTAATTAACAAACTAAGGCCACAGCTTCAGAGAGCTACTCTGCAGAGGAATTCTTTTGAAAGGAAAGAGGTATTTGCTCATCCGTCTGAAAGTCATTAGATTATTGTATTGCAGTACACTTGTAGACAAGGATGTGTTTTCCTTGCACATCTTTGGTCTTGAAACCATATATCTGCAAAACTATTGTTAGGGAACAAACATATAACATTTTTTTATTGCCATGACATTTCTCTGTTACTCACAGGCAGTCTTCTCTTAGAAGATACATTTAAAAGTTTATTGGTGACTCAGACTTGGCTTTCTCTAGATTCCAGTTTCCTTCCCATATAATGACAATTTAATTGCAATGTTCATATTATTCATTGTCATATTATTCATATTTACAATGATGTAGGATGCACATTGCTTGACTTTTTATATTTAAGCCCTAAAGAATATAAAAATCCCCAAACCTTTAATGAAAAGCTATTATTAGCAGTTGAGCAGATTTACAGGGCAGTATATAAGCATTTGATAGGAATACTCACAATAAAAATAAACCGCATGAGCTGTGCTATTTTAAAAGTGACTTTAGAATTAGCATAACTACTGTATATTTCTTTAAAAAAATTTTCTTGAGTGAACTAACTTTAAGTACTGAATAAATAGATCTAAAGTTGACCTAAACATTTTTGTCTAAAGCTCACTCCTCAATATTCTAATGCAAACAGATGTATTTTAGAGGGAGGGGAGAGGAGAAGGAAAGGTTATCACTTGAAGATCCAAGCGCACTAGAGGTATGTTTGTGAGGAAGACAACAGGAGGATTACCAGATAAATTAGACGGTATGCAAGATAGCAGTAATATTAATTTCAAGCAAAAAGACAGCATATAATTAACAATCACATTTTGGACTACCTTCAAGTCCTTTTCTCATGAGTTTGTATTCTCAGATACAAATAGATGAAACATCTTTTAGTAACAGCACAGATAAGCGTCTGTGGAGAAAAGCTCCAGATTTTAGCACTTATTTTGTTTATATATAATGTAAGTCTATAGTGCTGTTCTATGAATTTCTTAAATACAGCAGGAAATTGTCAGCAAAGAAGCCTTCTGGTTAACGTGAAAAACTTTGTAAGGTGGTCAGGTTACCTTTCAAAGCAAAAACTGCGCTTCCCACCTACTGTAAAGATAGAAATGAGGAAGTGTTCAGAAGTGCCCTACGAAGAACAAGTAAGATTTTAAAATAGAGCTTACAAAGTTCTTTTCTGTCCTATGAACTTAGCTCTTACTTACCTGATAAAACTCATTAAATAATAGGTAAGGTTGAAAGTCAGAGACAGCCAGCCCAAATAGATGAATAAATGCATAGCTTTAATTAAAAATTTGGAATAGTCAACACCCACAAGACAATCAGTATCACCTGTTCACTGCCAAACCCTATTTAAAGTCTCTGTAACATGTCCTTGTTTTTCCTCTAAAAGAAGTAGTTAAAAAAAAAAAAATCACAACTGCATCCTCTTTCTGTATCCAAGTACCTGAGTCTGTCACTGTCCCTTTAGACAACTCCAGTTGCTGATGACTGATAAGATTCTGCTGCATATGATCAAATTCTGAAATAATGATTCAAGAACAAGTTCATGAATCCTGCAGACAGGCTGGGATGAGGACACTGAGAACAGGGAGTGGATTGTTCTCAGCATCTGTTAGTCTATATTCTTACGTGGCCGATACTCTTCGCTTCCCTGTCTTTTCTGAGAGACATGTCCTTGTAAATGCACAAAGGATGAGGAAACAAACACATGCATACATTCGTTCTCCCACTCCCAAAATCTTAAGCTTTTTGGGTTTTAAAAAGAGGAGCAAAGTAAGCCAAAGTTTTATTTTTTTTGAAAAATTATTTAAAACTTCCTGTGTCAAGTTCTGAGCAATTCCAATGAGAGATCACAGACTACAGCTCCTATTAAAACTAGTTAGGGCCAATCTTGTATCATGCAGTGAAGTTTTTTTGGAAGGATTGGTTTGTAAGTCCTAAATCTTCTTAGCCCAGGTGACCCAGAAGCTCGAGCAAGGTACAGGGTGTTCATTAAATCAATCAGTCCCTTCCCCTTTTGTGGATTAGCACCAGTTTTAATTTTTTTGGTGCTGCTGACACTTCTGTTTTCCTTGTACTCCTCCAAGTCATCCCTGAGCCACTGAAAATCTTGAGTGACTTTAAGCTTATTTTATTTGTGATACTCTTTTCTCTTCTGCAAACTAAAAACGTGTTTACTTTTAGTAGCACAACTGTAAAGAATGGAAAGCTTTGCCCTTTCATAACTGATAAGCTTGAAAACAAAAGAGACAAAGGGACCAAATCCAATGAAGGATAAAGGTGCCCACCTAAAAGCTATGCAGATATTTTAAGTACTTGGCCCCAGAATGGGTACAAAGTCCAGAATTTGGCAAAAGGGCCATATATTCAGAGCCTGGGGAGAACAAGATGTCTCAGCAAAGAACATGAGCAGGAATCTGCTTAGGAATAACCTCCAGAAAACATCATGAAAAGTGTTGGAACATCTGTCCCTCTCCAAACGTTAGGCACTTGAATCAGGGTGGCAAAAGACTAGTGCTGCTTTTAATACAAGGGCCAAATGGTTAGAGCACTCATGTAGGCAGCTGTTTCTCAACCCAGAAGAACATGTATGTGCAATAAATCCAGCTGGTCTTGAAAGCGTTGACCTTTGGTACATGCCCAGGCCATGTTCATCTCTCACGCTGTAGACCTGATGTGTTCAAGCTGGACCTCTCTGCATGTGCTGTAAAGTTGATCTGCTCATATGCAGCAGACATATCCAGCAGGGGGGTTAGGATGGAAGCTCCTGATGCAAGTGAAAGCTAAAAATTCTTAGCTGAACTTTAGTTTGCACCCTCTCTAAAGCTTCCTACATTTTCTAGTTTGTGGATCCCAATTTCCCTTCCAGTCTCCAGATGATGGCAGAGACAACATAGACAACTGCTTCCTTGTGGAGATCTGCTTTTCCTTTTTTCTGTTTCACCATTAGGTCCAAGTTAGCTTAGAGCTTGAAAACACTATTTTAAGGTTCAAAGGTTTATTCCTTACCTCCTCAGTTCTACAATACTTTCCAATCTTAACATCTACCAGTATTATCACTGCAAACAAATAGAAGAAAGCATGCATCTTTGTTTCTTTTCAGTTTGGTTAATTGTGTGTGGTCATACTACTATATCTTCTTTTAAAGTCAATTAGTATTTTTTTCTTCTTTGTGAATGCCTAGAAATCTTTAGAACGAAAAAGGAAAAATGCAACTGCAAAACCACTGTTGCCAAGGAAGTCAAAAATACAACAGCATCTAAAACCATTTAATTAATTCAGAGATTAGATTTAAAGTTTACAAAATATTCCTTTAAAAGAGCAATGCACACTCTCTTTCTGGAGAGAAGAGTTCCTGTGGACTTACCTGTCGACAAGCAAACAAGACAGGGCCTGTGGCTAATCCCAGCTTGAGATCTGCTGCTGTTGGTTTCCCCAAATGGTCAGCACATGATGTAAAATCCAACACATCATCTATTAGCTGGAAAGAGATAAACATACAGATTATTATTATTTTTTTTTTTAAAGAGCGCTAAATACAGAATAATCCTCATTCATTAAGAGAAGATTTATTTAAAGGATTTAAATAGCCCACATTGATTTCAGGACAGTTTTCAAAAGGTTAAACTTTAGATTCTCATTAATTCAACAAAAGCAGAGGAATACACTACCTGAAAAGCTATGCCAACATTTTTCCCATACTGGTATGCAATCTCATGAACTTTGGGATCAGGGCAGCCTAGAATAGAAACCTGAAAAGGAAAAAAAATAAAAGGAAAAAAAAAAGAAAAAAACAGAAAGCTTTAGTTAGCATCCACTTTTAGTCTCTGACCCTAGGTACAACATAGCAAGCATGTACAGTAGGAATCTGGGAGAGGGAAAAAAAGCCGCATCAGCAGCACATTCTTGCCTATCTCTGTGGATACACACAAAAAGCCAGGCCAATTAGAAAACAAGACTGAACAGCAGTGCAGTATTAAAAATATATTCGAGTTTCAAAGAGATTAACTTTATTATATATTTATCATGGTTAGAAATTATAATGCAAAGATGGAGAGAGAAGAAATACAGTTGCATTGTACATGCAGACTGGTAGTCATCTACAGTCCAGGGACAGGGGAATGAAATTTATGACATATATAAATCAGCCATGGGATAATTGGAGGTCAGATAGCAGATAAATGGACATTACATGCTTCATAAAAGAGCCACAAAACTGAAAGTGTTGCACCCAATTTAGGAGGAAAGTTGAGATTAAAAAAAGGTTATTTTTAGGGGTGATGCTAACTATCCAAAACTGAAGTTCTCATGAAGATGAGCTGATAGCTTGCAGAGAAAAGTGTCAAGAGATAATTAGCGGCAAAGAAAAATAAGATAGGAATGAAGGAAATACACCAGGTTAGATAGAAGTATCACTAAACTGAGACAAACAAATAGAAATAAACATTTTAGTTGGGTATGGATACAGGAATTGAGTATGTGACATAAAAGTTTTGCTGAATAAATTTCACAAAACTAGAATATAGGACATGTTAAGATTTGAGAATAAATATCTTGCCCCAAGGTAAGACACTTAGGCTTTTGCATTTATATATTGATTAAACACTTTGCCAAATGAGGTTGGTTATACTTAAATACTGCTTTATGCTAACCTTCGATAAAGTAATTAGGGGACAAAAATCCAGACACAAACTGCTGCAACTAACTGAAGGAGTGAAGATGCATTTTTATTTAATTTAAGACTAAAAATATATGTTAGGAAAACCACACAACACAAAAATATGCATATAAAAAAAAAAATCCTCTTCAATGGTAATGAAAGGTAGGATCATTTAAAAACAACCCCAAACTAAAAACCAGTCCCGAAAGAGCTGTGAAGGTGAACATGAAGATGAAAATAGGAAACAACATTAGATACTGAAGGATATATCCCAATAAATGCATTGCAACTTGCACAATATCAGGGACTGTTTCATGTGTCAATGCATTTCATTCTGCTGAACACCAGAAAGCCTCCCAGTTATCTGTACCCATGGATAACTAGTAAACTCTGAGGAATCTGGATGGCTTGATAAAGAGGAAGACAGTAAAGTAGGGAAGTTATGCTACTTAATTTATGTTGAATCACATAGAGTCCTGAAGGGCATTATCCTGAGTGAACTAGAATTATAAGTCATTTAAATAAAAGTTGCCAAGGCCTATCAAACTGGAACATCTTGCCCTTTTATCCTCCTTTTGATACTTGTCTCTTAATTGGTAGTATTTGCCCCCAAAAGCTGACATCATCTACTACTACACAATGCCTAGCAAACTTTTGGTTGCTTCTGTAATAAAAATCAAACAAGATCAGAAAGGCTGCATCTAACCTGCTTTAATGAAATCTTTAGCTACCATCAAATTTAGTCTACAGAATTGAAATATGGAATTTAGTAGAACAGCTTTGTTCAAATGGATGTTTTTTTACAAAATCTTCATTAATGGCAAAGTGTCAGAGTTGGGAAAAAGTTGGTAGATGGGGAGAGGAAGTGCCATGTAAAGAGAAGAGCTTTTTCATTTAATTGGAAAGTCAGAGCAGAGCTATCCGTGCAGGTAGACAGTTTCCTGTGGACACAGACATTATTTGTATAAAGAACTTCAGCAGGATATGTGGATTTAAAAACAGAAGCATGAGTTACAGAATGTCTTTACATGAGCAAAATTCATCAATGCAAAACCAATTCTTGTATCTTTGCAAGAGCTTCATATCTTCTATTCAAGCAATGAAGAAAAGAAAGAAGAAGAAGGAAAAAAAAAACCACGACAACCTAGGAGTTTTATAAGCCTATCACCCCTCCAACGAGCAACTCTTACATCATAAACCTTGCAGCATGACAGGGTCTTGTCTGCTAGGGAGTTCCTTTAGGAGCTAATTTCTGAAATCGCTCTTGTGGGTTATTGCCCCCATATGGACACTCACTGTGGTGCAGGCAGGCAGGCTGGCTCTTCCTCAGTCAAACTTGCATCACTCACAGAGCGGCTAGCTAACTGAAGCTATACTGGCATAATAGCATATATTTACAGATACAGATCAGAATAACAATGTCAACTTAATTATATTTGTGTATAACTGATAAAACTCACCCTCTGAGGACTTCCTATAGCTCCTCTGACATGACTGGTTGATTACAAATTTCATCTTGCAAGAATTCAGATATGTCTTCCACTAAACCATGATCAAAAATTCTTCCTAATATCAAGTGGAGTGAATTCTTCAGAAAGGTTCTTTGAATTCAATAAAGCAAGTCAATCTACTTGACATTATTTCAAACATTTTTTAAATAAAAAATTGTTTCTATTATTTTATGTTACATGAAAGACTATAAACCAGTCTTGCCTCTCTGCTGAACTTCATGTCCAAGAAATATTTTATGATCAGCTCTGGGTAGATACACCTGCTCTGTTATTTATCATGTGAGAATACAGCAGCTGGAGTTTGAAGCACTTACTCATCTGTACCTGTGACCTGGCATAAAAACCTTCTGCTGGGCAGGGATATGCATTTTTGTAAATGATACAAGAGATGTCTGCCCTCAAACTCCATCTCCTAGATTTGTGTCCAGCTTGGAAAGAAGAGGTGGCTCTAAAGACTTCCCCTTTTACTGCTCTCCCATCTTTCCTCCATGCCCATCTCCTCAAGCAGTCAGGATTCTGCCTTCTCATTTGTGACTCATCCAGCACTCGTTTCCAGACAATAGCACTATTTCCTCTTTCCAATGGAATCACAGAATAACTGGAAGGGACCTCTGAAGATTATTCGGTCCAATCCCATGCTCAAAGCAGGGCTAACCTCAGAGTTGGATCAGGTTACTCAGGGCTGTGTCCAGTTGAGTTTTGAGTCTCCAAGGATGGAGATTCTACAGCATCTCTGGGCAGCCCATTTCAGTGCTTGACCAACCTCTTGGAGAATTTTTTTTCCTAATATCTAATTGGAATTTTCCATGATACAACATGTCCTTTCACTGTCCCTCTGAAAAGAGTTTGGCTCCACCTTCTCTACACCTTTCCTCTATCTAGCAGGAGACAGCAGGAAGATTCCCTTAGCCTTCTCTTCTCCAAACTAAACCCAGCTCTTGGCTTCTCCTGCTAAGTCATGTGCTCCAGCCCCCAGCCATCACAGTGGCACTTCACTGGACTCACTCCACAATGTTGATGTCTGTCTTGTACAGGGGAGCCCAACCTTGGGCATGGTACTGCCCATGAAGTCTCACGTGCTAAATAGAAGAGAACAGTCACTTCCCATGACAGTCTGGCTATGCTTTTACCAATGCAGCCCAGTATGTGGCTAGCCTCCAGTGCTGCAGGGCACACTGCTGACTTCCTCCTGTCTCTTTAAATCCTTTTTAGTAACTAATCCTGAAGTAAGAGGTGTTATAAAAGCCCACCTGAGAGAGGAAGAGGTCTGCCCGAAAGCAGCCCCTACACAAAACTGAAAACTATTTTCTTGTCCCGAATTTGTATTGTCATGCATTTGACCTCTTCTCAAGTAACTCATTTTAAGATGCACTTGCTTATAAAAACTGTACTTATACATACGTGAAGATTATCTACTTGAAAATCTGTGCTATATTTATGTTAATCTCTTTCTTAGCAAAGAGTTTCTGGAGAATATACACCCCCAGAAGAATTACCGTATTTTAAATAAAATGAAAGATCTACTGGCTGACCATAATATCTGATGCCACTGATACGAGCCTACATCTGTTTTAGGACTTTGCTGTTGCCTGTATGAACCTCCTCAAGTTAGTCAACATTGTTGGTGGTGTACTAGCTTCTAAGATTTCCAAAGATGTGTAATTTTCCTAGACACCACTTCCATACCAGGTGTTTTTTCAGATGGAGCCCTGTGCACACACCAAACTGTGAAATAGTTAAGCAGGAGCTCACAGGTAGATATAGAGCTGCAGACTATTCCTTTTCTTCTGTCCCTAAGGCAGACCTTCCATACAAAGTCTTGCCTTACCCATGGGGGACTCCATTCAGGCATGCAAGGATACGTCTGTGTAGATCAGCTTGCAAGATCAAGGCCCAAAGTTATAAAAGCCAAAAAGCACTATGAGATAAAATCAAGAATTTCTAGTGCAACTTTACACTGATCTCAAACAAGCATGTTTTTAAGCCCTCTTCTGAAAGTATGCTAGGTGGAATATAAACAGCTTTAGGAATTCACATTACAGCAAGAAAAAGGACTGAAAGAACCTGCTAAGCTTATTTTGCCATCTCCAATTTGCCTGATGATTGATGGAAATTCCACTTCTGCTTTATTGTTTCTGAATTCTTGAACTAGAGTCACCCTCTCATGTTCTCTGAGAAATGCCTCTCAGTAACTAAGGCTTCAGTCACCCTCTGGGCCATATGCCACCATTTCCTTTTGCAATATATTACTTTGACTGTAACTTCAGTACACATTCCCCCATGCAGAATTGTTGTAGAAAAACTGGAGACTGCAATGGCTCTAACATCTTGAATAGCCATTTTTTTTAATGTACATAACAGTCTACCTTAAAGGATTTTTGACTCAAGTGCAGTGATGCTTTGAAGATGCAGAAGACACCCAATGCAGTGAATACACTAGTGTTAATACACTGTCCATTATCTTGTTTAGAGATCTTACAAGGAATACCTAGTCTGCCTTCTCAAGGGCATCACATAGTGCAGGATTCCAAAAGAACATTCAAATTAGTTTGACATCTTTTTTTCAGGTAATACTTTTATCTTATTTATACATAGGAAATCAGACACTGATTTGTTTCTATCATTAACAAGATCTGAGCTGCTTCCAATGACACACTAGCCTGTTAAGCTGTAAATAATGTCGTGAACATCAATAATCTCTCTCCTTAGCTTTGTCCCTGAAAACAAGGTGTGAATACTATTCATTCCCAACTGAAATACAGGTGAATTTCTTTTCAAGCTAGAACTGGTGATCTTAGTGATCATCTTTGCTGCAGATAACGCAACACCCTTCTGATTCCATCCTTTTCCTTAATGGCCTAAACCATCAAAAATATCTTTTCACTGCTAGGAGTATCAGCATAGTTCTCCTAACTCATGCAGAAAGAAACTGATGGAGAGATGTATATACAAGCCATTGCCACTGCATGCAAGTAAGGTCTGTCCTTATGACAAAACCAATCTCTTGTTTTTCTTTATAACACAATTTTATTGCATATAAAATTCCAGCAAGTCAGCACTGGAAAGCATACTTATGCTCAGAACAACTACTGGAAGATAGCAGCCAAACATGTTTCCTTCCTGTTAACCAGCATCTCACACACAATCTGGAAGGAAGTACTCAAATCCTTAATTCTTGTAAGGATTTGAGTGGGAAGTGGGATAAGGTGTGGGAAGGTGATTCTTCTTCTATCCATGAAGGTTCTTTTAGGAAGATTGTCAAAATGAGTATAAAAACTTACACATTTTTATTGAGGTAGCAGGATAATGTGACTCTCCCTACTACTCCAACTTCCTACTAAAATAAATGAAGAATTGCAAAGGGAGATTCTCTACTGTGTCATACTACCGTTAATATGAACGATCCAGAAGACTGAAGTTCTTTCATCCAACTAGGAGAATTCAGGTAATGAAAGTATTTTCCCTCCCTACTAAATTTGTGTCTCTTGTTCTATACAGTCTTCTTGATTTAAGCAATTTTCAACTACTGTCTAATGCACAAATGCAACAGTTCTCTGAGAACAAAGGAAGCTGATTAAAACTAGCACATATTTTTAGTCCAGTTCTCTTAGAACTCCCCCTTGCTATGGCATGCAGCTGCTATTCCTCCTTTAATAAAAACTGTAACTCTCTTGAGGTGAGATTATTGCCCATCTTCTCCATTCTTTGCAATGTTAATAAACATGGGGGTTTTTTTTGAATATAAACATAATCTTTAAACAGGTCTTTTTGTAATGAACTAACAAAACTGAATGACAGGTTGTGCTGGATATAGCAGGATCCCACCAACTGATAATTAAACCCCCCAGGCAAATCAGCAAGTACATATTCCTTTTACAGTGCAACACAACAAGACAGAACCACTTGATTAGTCACCTAAAATTTATCCAGTGAAACATAGTTAAATCCTATGATTTAATGAATAGCAAAGGACAATGTCTTCCCTTTCTAAAGCAATGCTAGATAAGAATATACACAAAATAGTTGTTTCCTCCCATTGTTTTCATTTAAGGTCCCTCTCTACACCAATGAGTGGGACCAGATGTGCGAGTAGCCTAAAATAAATAAATAAATAAATAAATAAATAAATACAGGCTCAACAAATCTCAACTGACATTAAAAACACTGGCTCAAGCTTGCAGAATTTTGTAAATTAGAGGCAGCCACTGTGGACCTTATTTTGATTTAAGTGAGGATAACAATAAACCTGTGCATGAATATAAAACAGAAAAAAAAAAAAAAAAGAAAACCAATATTGGAGGCTGCACAGCTGAATTGGGATAGAATCCACAATCTCAAACCCATTTAGATTCTGGCAGAATACCATTTAAAGGGTTTACTTTGAAGCGTCTCCAGAGAAAGCATCAATAATTAGGAGTTTAGCTGTGAAGCTTACAGTATGGTATGTTAACTTTAGAAGAGACAGACGTACATACTGCTTTACAACTGTTTGCTATAAGACTTGCAGTCTTCTTAAAAGTCTTCTCGAGGTAGTGAGCAAATCTTTCGTTCTCATTTTCCTTGGAACCCAACTGGAGGAATTCACCTAAGAAGTTGCATAGATAGGAGTTATTTGTGGGTTTATTGCTTGGGCAAACAAATCTGAAGATAAAAATAGAAAGAGACCTTACCACGCACCAAATCTTCAATCACCTGAGTTAAAACAGAGATGATAGTAGTGTTTCCAATTCGTGCTAAAGCTACAGAAGCAGCTGAGAGGATGAAATCACCAGCTAGAACAGCCTAAGAATAAATAAATAATTTATATATATATATATTTTTTAAGTCTTTTCCTATAAGTGTTCAGAAACAACAGGATTCTCTCTATTTGGCAGGTCTAGTCACATCATTTTCCTACATAAAATACACATTTCTCATTCTAACAGAGCAAAACAGGAGGTAACCAAATATTTAAACTGGAACCATTTTTGAATCCCTATGTTACAGTTTTTATTTGCTATATAAGCAATGTCCTCCCTGTATGCAATATCTGAATATATGTTTGCCTGTTAAGATTCTTTAAACGTTACCACTCTATTTGACCATTCCGCTGTGTTATGCCATATCAGCTCTGAAGTGCCATGACAAGTTCAGATATGCCAGTGGTTTACTTCTTTCCTTGCATTTTCCAATTAAGAGCTTCCTTATAACGCTCTACAAAGAAATGCCTCTCTTGGACAGTTTGCAAGTCAGTGATAGCAGAAAAAGCTCTGTACCGTACTAGTTAGTTATTTCAAAAAATTCTTAAGCTGACTGAAAAACTTTTTACGTTTACTGCTGAAACAGGATAACCTACAGAGTGCTGAATGAGTTTGAACAAGTTCAAAGTATTCCAGCAGCACTACAGAGAATTGCATAGTGAAGTTAAAATCAGTAAGAATCTCACTGCAATCGTACCTTCTCTAATGCTTCCAAAAGTTCAGAACCACCCATCTTACCCACAATCCAGACATACCGCTTCACACCTTTTCTGGACTAAGCCAGAACTGTGCTCTTGGCCTATTGCTGGTAATATGACAAAAACCCTAGGTATTTCTGCTCTGCCAGAATTCAAAGGCAAGTCTTGTACATAATGGCAAACTCACCTTCCTCTCTCCCCAGATTTGATTGACTGTCATTTTTCCTCTCCGAGAATTTGCATCATCAATAACATCATCATGAACTAGACTAGCTGTGTGGATCATCTCTGCAATTACGGCCACAGAGCGCTGGCTTGCTTGCATCTCCCTAAAATAAAAGGTCACATAATGAAGTGAATTAGATGTAAGAAATCTCCACTGAAACCAAACAAAAATTATTTCTGAGAACAGCTATTGCAGCTTTTTCAGGGTCTGGACCTCATCTTTCAAACCTGGAATTAGGGAAACAAAAGAAAGTCAGATCACATTAGTACAGTACATGCAATGGGATGTTTCCATCTTCATTAGGCCCATTTCTACATAGCTGCATTAATGATACTGCAAAACTCTTCATTTATTGACTCTGGTCCCTCTAAATCCAGACTACATTAAATGGCACAAGGCACACATCTAAATCCAGACACATTAAATGGCATAATAATGGCACAGCATAAAGGATACTTGATTCCTAGGAGACGGACATCTAGAGAAGGGACAGTAACAGAATGCCACATAGCTTTGCAGGAGAGGATTTTTTTTTCTTTTTTTAAGTTTTCCTTATCTCTGTGTTGCTCTACCAATAAGAGGTAGCATCACAAAATCTCCAAAGCTGGCTAACAGTACTAACCAGCAGGCTGGAGGATCTCCTGATCAGTAGGCACAGAAGCCTGTATTTTATATTTGAAAGACATAACTCATGGATTTTGTTTTAAACTGATAGTACTCTAAGACTTCAGGGGGTCTGCAAAAGCCTGAGGAAATTGGAATGATACTGCAATCACTTTACAACTATAAACACTAACTAACACTTACACTTGAAATTCAGCGCCTTTGGGATGATCTAACACTGATGATTCAACTCTCAGTAGTTCACACCTACTTTATTCTTTTTTAAATAGGTGAAAAAAGGTAATGGGAGAACATGGAAACAATTATCTAGGGATGAAGGTTGGCAAAACGAACATAAAAGAGCCATCCCAGGTCAGACAGAGGACCATCTGCCCTAGTATCCAAATACCACTGCCTTGTTCAAGTATCTGTCTTTTTCTACCTGTTTTCATCAGGGTTGCATGCAGGATCCCAGAAATGGCTGTCCCAGTCAGCCTTGCCACAGAGTTGCAACATGCACACGTGAATAAAAAACAAAAACAAAAAAACCTTAGTTCTGATATCCAGGACCTTACTTCTGGTATACAGATAACAGAGCCAATCACCCTATTTCCCAGCAGAACAGAAAAGAGTCGAGAAAAAACATGGAAAACAATCATTTCAGCTTAACTGAAGGAAATTTAAAATCTTCTTGCATTGCCTACATCTATTAAAATCTAGTGATTAATCATAAAATGAAAGAACATCTTGCAGTCTGCTGACATAACACTGTGTTCTGACACCTACCTTTATGCAGAACTCTGCATTGCTGTCAGTGGGAGTTCTACATCCTGAAAAACAGCAGGATGTGGCTCACGGGCTGTGAAATTGTGGCTTTTAAACAACCTGAGAATAAGAGCTGGAAACCTTCACAGTTGTTTTCAGGTAAATTTTACTGTGCACTAATAATTTAGTCAAATGTTAGTTTGGAATAAGTTTTCCAAAAAAACCTATTGTTACTAAGTAGGAGAACTTACCTTCAAACAACTGTAAAGGTCTCCAGCCTCTTTCATGCATTCCTCTCCTTTTTGGGGCTCCCTTTTTCATTAATTATGTCAGCAGACTGGACTTCCTGCTGGGAAGTAGCAGTAAATGGCAACACTCACAAACACACCAACATCTTTAGTAGTATGAAGACAGCATGACAGACATCTCAAAAGCAAGTTTTGAAAAGTTCTGTTTCATGGTGCAGTTCATCTCTGACAAGTGACTGAAAATGGCATAGGAAAGCTCATATTTAATGTGTCTGATTTCTAGTATATCAGGTCAAGTGTGATAATTTAACCAGAAGCTTTTTTAGACTACTATTGCTGCAAACTTAATTTGTGTCTTCCCATCACCGGCAAGAAATTTTGCAGTAGAATTACTCTCACAAGATGGCTATAGAAAATTGAATTGGAGCATGCCTATTTTACATAGCAGAGAAGAAACAGGATCATACACATTCCGTGCCTTTTTTTTTACTCTGTCTCCCCTGCAAAACAAAAACAGAAAGTAGCAGTAGTTCAGGTCAACGAATAAATGGATCCCACAAGTCCAATAAGTGAAAAGATGCCATTTTTGTCGTTCTCAGAGTAGAAACACACCAAGATGATATGTATTTATAAAAATATATATTTTATATAACTAACTTTCTCTTTTTGCACATGTATTATATTCATCTTTATGTCCTTGATCATGTACTATTTTTCACTATGACTCCCTGCTTGATTCTATGATAAGTTTTTACAGACCCATAGTACTCTGGAGTTTTCACATAATAAAAGTTGTTTCATACACAGAGAACAAGACTAAGGATGATCTTGTTTGTGTTAAAAGCACAAACAAATAAAAAGAACTAAAAACCCCCAAACCTCCCCTCCAAATATCCCTCTTCAAAGAGGAAAAAAACCCCTCAAACACCACAATCTGTATTTACAGTTTGCAACAAAGAGCTTTGCAATGTGTTAGCCAATAACAAAATATTGTTAACGTAGAGATAGGAAACCTGCAAAAGAACATGCAAGATTACTGTGTTATGATCACACTCCCCAGGATAGTTTTTTTGCTGTAAAGCCCCTGTGGCTGAAAAAAAAAAAGAACATTTCAGAAGTGTTGCCTATGATACAGAAGGGTATTGCGAACTAGAGGAAACACAGAGAAAGGATGCATTAAAACAGCTACAAATTGCAGAACAGCTGAAAAACAGTGCACAATGCAGGCATCTCTGACAACTGTGGTTTGGAATGGAGGCAGGGGAAGAGGGCTAATGTTGCTAGGAGGTCCTCATATCTCTTGAGAAAATATTATTCTACTGAGTCTAGTTAGGTCATAATATTTAATTACTTCTTTCACCATTTTGAGAGATTTATTTCCCTTCTCCCTGCCCAAAATCTTTTGTACTCACTATTTTCTCTATTGAGATGTTTCTACACCTCTTTGGCTTTCTCTTATCTCAGTTTCTCTCTCTCAAAACTTGGTTGCAGAAATAGAAATAAAAATTCCTATTCACAAACATCTCTTGAGAATACACCCTATACAGAATCATAGGTCCAGTCAGACTAAGTGATAATTCTGTGAAATCTGCCCATAGGCATTGTGTGAAGAAATGCGAGAGGATGTGTGAAACAGAGGATTTGCATGATCTCAGCTTAAACTCTTTACAACAATTCTCACTCTCACACAAAAATAAGCTGCTGTCATTATACAAAAAGCAGCTATAAAAGGGACCTGAGAACTAAGGGTTGGTCTTCTGGCACTTGGATCATAAAGGGGAAAAAAAAACCAAAACCAAAAAAAACCCCAAGCAACCAAAAAAGCCCTCCAAAACAAACAAAAAAACTCATACTAGGACAAAACAACTTGAATGCTTCAGATGCTGATCTTTTGATAATGTTTTAGATTCATTATCACCTTCTACAACTGTCACTTTTCTTGCAGTGACCACAATAAAGTGATCTTATTCAAGAAAAAGACAGCTAACCTACTGAGGGCTTTCTAAATAACTACCTTCCTCAAACCTAATAAAAATGATTAAGGCAGCCAGTGCGCAAGCATTGCTAACTGGGTATCCTCTCGTTCACTTGAAGCATCTCAACTACTGCGGCAGGGCTCTGCAAAGACAAAGGGGTCTCTGTAGACTGCCTCATAGGATCAGGACCTATAACCTGGTAAAGCTGCAGCCTCTAACTTTAAGACCCAAACAAGGAAGAATATTACCTTTTCTACTACTACTGTGTACACACACACGCACACAGGCACACACAGGCAAAAGCACGCTGGATCCAGAAAGTTATATGACAGTTGGGAATGGCAGCAAGATGAACAAACCCCAGAGGCAGAAGAAAAAATGCTAGGGATGGAAAGCACGGGAAGCTGGCTTACCCCAGTGATCTGTGATTGTTATCCACCCCATGATACAAAACACTAGTCTACAGATGTTCTGGCCAGTATCTTTGATTGCAAAAGGGGGAATCAAAGCTTCAAAGAAAAGCAAGTTTGAGAGAAGAATCAATATTAACTGAGAAAAAAATGCTTGAAGGGAAATGACAAGGTGAAAGAGGAAAAACATCTCAAAAAGAGTCAGTAGAAGAAGAATGGAAAGCAAGAATTTTTTTGGTCTATATTATCAGAGTAGCAGAGTTACGAACATGAAGTGTTTCCATCTCTACATGTACAATCTTACTCATGAAGAGTAAGAAATTGGAGGAATAGTTTGTCACCAAGAAGCAACATTGCTGTAAGAAGCAACAACAATGAAATCAATACCAACATGGCCTGGAAGTACACATGCTTCCTATATATTACATAATGATTAACAGTTTAAAACTCAGAAGCTGGTGTAACACACGGCCTGCTTCAAGAACTTCATATGCATTTTCTTCTCTTTTGCTTTTGAAATGGAATCAACTCACAGTAAGTGGGCAACCAAAATAAGACAAACTATTCTTTGGCCTCCCAAATCCTGAGATGTTTGTCATCACGCATGAACCAAAAAACAGTACCCTGAAGGCTTGCATAAACATACATGAATTTTAATAAAAATCACAAACTTAGAGAAAGGGGGACAAAGCAAAGAAGAGGAAGGTAAATACCCTACAATTTCATCCCTTTCCTTTGTTTAAATATTTCTGTTCTCCCTACTCAGAATTTCATCCTAAAAACAACATGAGAGAAATGGTGACTCAGCCTGTCCCTATACAAGGAACACTCAGATTAAGGAAGAGGCTTTTAAACATCAAACATAGTTCAGAGGTGCAGATAAAAACTGCAAGAGATATACAAAGGTGTCAAATCGCACCAGTATCTAACTCAGAGCATTGGTGCTAAGAGTCGACTATCAAGCAACAAACACTTGCCCTTAAGCATATGCCACGCTTCAGCCCAGAGAACAGATTTTCTCACTGGCATAGGGCAGGGCTCAAACCTAGTCTCAAGGGTTTCACGACAGCATAGCACATGGACAAAAACATATTTTACATGTGAGCACATACATATGCCTAAAGATGCCAAAAATGCCTTGAACAAGTAAAGGCAGGAATCTGAAAGATATAAGAGACAAGAACTTTCGCAAAGGTACATTAGATAGCTGCAGGCCTAATTTCAGTTCCTCCTATGTCTACCTCTTGCACCTGGTCCACTGATCACACCATACAGTGCACGCCTCCTTACATTAATTCTAGCCTCCTTGGTATTGCATATACTCTACATAATCTTGTTCACAATTTTGTCATGCTAGGCATTAGAATAAGACAAATCTCTCTTCTTCCATTATTCTGACTAGGAGGATGTTCTAAAATCTCACTGTCCCAGTTAGTAAAAGTCTCCTGAATTTCTATGCTGAGTTTATGACTCTCATCAACATTGCTCTTTGTCTTAAATAGCTCTTTCCCTCCTATTTCTGATGGATTTGTAGACCACAATTATCTATCTCCATAGCCTTCATTTTGCAATACTGGAAGAGCCAAGCTCTTTTGGACTCTTTATCTAAGACAAGTCCTCCATTCTCCCTGATTATCCTTGCAATCCTTCCTGAAAGACACCCTGAGTCATTTTTTTTTCTTTGAACATAAGTATCAGGGCTGCAGATGATTTCACAAGAGCCACATACAATGATATTACTACTTCCTCAGCTCAACTGGATGCGCTGTGATTGATGTGTGCTAGGATCACAGATTTTTCATAGACAAGCTGGCTGTAAATCACACTGGGGGTTATACTGTAGTGCGACACTGATAAGCCTCAAAGCACAAGCAGACATTTTTGTTTTATTGTGCTACTGACACATTTTTGTTTTAGCATGCTTCCTTTCATCCCATCCATAGGTGGCCTAATTATCCTCTGAATCAAGGGTAGTTTCATCATCAAGAAGTGCCATCACCGCACTCCTGTTTTTTATGCCAAGGTCACTCATGAAAATATTAAGCCCTTTGTCACAGCACTGATTTGCTTGAGGAATTCCAAATTATTTTGTTCCTTGTGTTACCTCTAAGACAATGCCAATGAAAAGTACTGAAGAGGGAACAGCATCAGGCTGGAGTGTAGATTATCAAACCTGGACAACGTTTTCCTAAGACAAGAGGATCTGGCACATACAGGGCACAACACTTGCCAACTAGGTTTTTCTTTCTCCTTAAAAATTATATTCACATGGCGAGGGGGAAGGGGGGAGGAAACACTGTTGTACTGGGAGAGGCACCACATCAAGCAGCAAAACATATGCCATGCTCTGATGTAGAGATCAAGTCCAGCAAGGCACTGACCTATTAGTAAGGAAAAACTGTTGCAAGAGCTAGGAAGAATCCCTTAAGACTAACAAAGTGGTCTAGAAATACTCCTGGCAAGGGACCAAACTTTTTGAATTTGAAATTCTATACCAGAGAAGACTGGAAGTATAGCTAGAATACAGGGAACATTCCAGCCAACATCCTTCCTCAAATGCAAACATAACAACTGACAGGAACGTGTTGAGAGAAGAATTTGCCATCAGCCAGAGCAATGAGTGACAGAGAGTACAAGGCAAGCATGATGATTTTCCTCTGCTAAAATTGCCTTCAGAAGTCATATAACTTGAAGAACATGAGGATTACACCAGTTTTAAGCTTAGAATCTTCTGCTAAAGGATTAGAAACCTGATCCTAGAGGGGAAAAATACCTCTGACTTTACTGTATGTCTCAGAGCATTGTATACAATTATACAACCTGCTTACTGGTTTTTCTGTGTAATTACAAAAAAAGTTATAGAAGTTTCTTCTCACAGTAAGGAAGTTCTTATCTGTGACAACAGTTTAATAGCTATAGGAATGGTTACAAATGAAAAATACTTTTAATCAAATTTATATAGTTTTGAGGCATATTACAGGTTGTAAAAAAGCATTTATACAAGAAGCTATAATTGACTGAAACCTTCACAAATATCACGATTTGGCAACATTATTCGCTAGTATATCCACCATTTTACTGGAAGTACGTATCAAAACCAGTAATTCCTTTCACACTGCTAACTACCAAAATACAGCCTCACAGTGGAATTTAAATTCAGGTTTTGCTGAAGCGCTTTTTATTTTCATAAAGTTACTAGACACATTTTTGGGGAACATGGGAATGATTAAGCTAAAAGTAAGATACATGTTCATATACTTAAAGGTGACAGACTCACCTGGAATTATTATGATGAATGTTGCAAGCCCTTGCCATTAGCACCACAATCATTGGTCGAAAGGCCTTTCCTTTCCCGTCAAAGTAATATTCACACATTTCCCTAAGTTCTGCTGTAGATACAAGTAATTCCTGTAAAAAGGAAAATAATATATCAGCATAAAAGTTACAAAGCCAATCTGTTAGTGTGAGCAAACAGCATGCATGTATAAGGTTCCTGCATGCATTCATTTCACTTAATACAAGTTGCAGTTGTTTTTAAGATTACTTTTCATGGTAACTGGAGATGCAAATGAATATTCCACCTATGTAAATCAAGAGAAAACAAAATTGAATTCTGGTTCCGTAAGATATAATGGTCTCTTGCCTTCTGTTTAGGTTTCAGACAGCTGTTTCTGTACATAAAGAATATTCCTTCAGTGACTGCCTTCCTAAGCTGTGGTTGCTTTTAAAGTCTGAATCTTTACAACATCTCAGAGTAGTCAAAAACCCTTACCTTTTTAATATCCTCATAGAGATTCTTCAAGTCCTTTCTACCAAGTTGAAAAGGGTCTTGATATTTTTCATCACTAATTGTCTTCCTACAGCTGCACATTTGTGATATACTTGTATGATGAAGCCTGACAACAGTGTTTTTTCAAAAGAATAACATTGTTAAAAGCAAGCTTTTCCTGAATCTTCAAATAGAAACATTTCAAAGCACTTCCTCCTCTTCGGTCACATAAAATTTAAACAAATGGCTAAAAATTAAACAGAAGGCATCAAAACATTTTTTCAGCCAGCTAATGAAGAACAAGGACAGCACAGCTATATATCAATGGCTGCACACTTGTAGGAGTTGGCAAAGTGCAGCATTTGGAAAGCAATTAAGAACCTTCCCAACATGCTTAATAGATTACTATTATTCTGAGAAATAAAAAAACCCTATATTGCTTTCAGTGTATTCCTTTGGCATACACTATTTATGGTATAGTATACATTTGCAGATGAAGTCTTCATCTTCCTGTAACACAGTGATTTTGTTGCTATCCTCCCTCTCCTATACCCTTCTGGGAAAATATTTCTGACTTGGATTTTAAAATTCTCCTTTACACAGCCAAGTGCTTTACATAGACCTATCAAAATTAAATCAATACTTTCAGGTAACATGATGATGCTATATCAAGTCAACAATAAAGGGTAAAAGCTTCACCTGTATGCCTCAGGATTCAGAGGGCTTAGAATTGATTTTCTGAGGTTCCCTGGAGTTGAAGTTTATGACTCTTATTATGTTTCCTGTCTTAAAGTGAACCTTTCAGGTCTTTTTGAAGAGTTCTTGCTTTTGCCCAGTGCTTTCCAGAATACAAGTATTTAAGGTCCAACTCCATGCCACAATAGCAAAAACGGAGTCTATACAGAAACATTCAACTATGTATTAAAGCAAATAATCTTATTTGCAGTCTAAGCTTACAACTCACAGCTTTAACAATGCAATTCACCCAGTAATTATGTCTTTACCCATTACACAGCAATATGGATTTCTAACTTACCGCCAAAGTATATTACATATTTTTGGAAATGACAAAATTGTACTTCTTTGGAGGAAGTGACACATCTGTGAAAAGAAAAATCAGGATTAATTTAAAATCAAAATCTTTAAACTGACAGAAAACATTTGATTACGAAAATAAATGCATGTCATTTAATACTGCTGCAGTTCCCCCTTTTAACAACCCAGTAGCAAAGGGAGCCTTATAATCTCCTTCCATATCACATGCGACATAACTGTCAATATGTACATTAGCTTCTGACTTAAACTGACTCTTCCATTCAGGAACGTTGAACTTTCTCCCCTCGCTGGAACAGCCCAGAAGGCATATCAGTTAACTCCCGAGAGCTGCACTAATAAAATCTTGCTTTTGTACATACAGAAGGTGCAGTTTCTTTTCAAACATTCCCTGTCTTGCAAATAAATCTAGATCGCACCAGTCAAGGCACAAAGAACAGGATAAGTGTTGTTTCTGTAAACTGCCACACCAATTAAAGAAGAACATGTCCTTATTTTCCCCTAAAGAGATTTTAATTCAGCTTGCTTCTTATTCTAATTCACACTCACACTTCTTCCCTGCCAGATGTCAAGAATTTAGCCTCCTAAGCCAGCAATCTCTCCAAAGATCTTTCCTCAGAGACGGAGACCAGGAGCCTGGGGGAAGACTCAGGCACAACCTGAGTACATGATTCCAGCAAAGATAAGCTGAGAAAGTAAACAACTCTTTCTGCTCTGCTCACAGCAACGCTGCCAGGAACTTGCCCAGCCCTGCTGCTCTGAGTGCACCCTGACTCAGGGGCTCAGTCAGTGTAGGGCTGACCCACCCAGAAATCATTACAATCGCATATTCACTGAACTGAGCAGCCCCTAAAACCTGCACAGAAGTGTCTTAAAAAAACCCTAAATTTGCTCCTCATTCCTCAAAGTCTCCTTGTACATGGTTTGAAATGCCTCTCTCCCCCCTTGCACACAGGGTGTAAAGCAAGAGCACAGGCTCCCGGGCATCCTTCTGTCATCCCCCCTTGAAGGGGGTAAAAGCGAAGGCAAGTAGACAAGCCCTGGAAGGCAGGAACCCTAGTTTACTGTAGATTTGCAACTCACTGCTATCTGACTTCAGAGTCCAAAAGGCGAAAGTGCCAGTTCCACGACTGCTTCCAAGTCCTTTCTCTCCTATAACTCCTACCATTTTCTGTTTGACAATGGCTGAGCTCTTCCTGTGTTTCCTTTGGTGAGGGCACAAACAGTCTCCCTCCTTTACGTTGCTGTTTCACATTGTAATACACTGGGTAATACGTGATGTTGGACGTATTATAGCCAGAACATTTCAACGCAAGTCAAAAGAGTAGCTTGGCCTTATGGGGAAGGCATAAGCGAATGAAATGAAAGGACCCCTCCAAAACTGTTACAACTTTGACTAAAACTTATGTGTGAATATATTCAAAATCTCTTACAAACAAAAGACTCGCTTTCTCCGTTCCCACCTAGGGAAGAGCCTGAGAGGTTCTTCACCATCACAGTAACCAGCCCAGCCCTGAAAAGCCGTGAGCCAAAGCTTAACCCTGCTGCCGTGCCAGGGAAGGGAGGAGAGGCCTCTCGCACGCGGCCTGGCCTCACCACCACCGCGAGCTCTGGCTCCGCTGCACCTTCCTGCTCGTGCCTGAACCATCGCGTCGGTTCAGCGGGGCGCCACAGCCATTCTAGGTCTAACGAATCCTTCCCGCTTCCGAGTTCAAAAGCGACGGAGATCAGCAGGCACCCTGCCTGCCCTGGATGAAAGGCGGGCGGGTGGCCTCGGCCACGGCCCGGCCGCCACTGCCCCCGGCGCCGCCGCACGGGCGCCAACGGCCGCCGCGCCGGGAGCCCGCGCGCTGCCGCCCCCCCCTCTGACGCCCTTCTGCCCCACGGCTACTAAAAAAAAAAAAAGTAATACTAATAAGCCTCTTAATAACAAACCGCGTTTTCCACCTAAAGGGAATTCACTGAAAAAAAAGTAAAGCGGCCGGAGGAAACGCGGGCTTGGCCTTCAGGCCGCAACGCGGAGCCGTTAACGGCTCAGCCCCGCGCGGCGAACCACGGCGGAGCGGCGGCTCCCCGCCACCGCCGGGCCCCGGGCCCCGCGGCTCCCTCCCGCCCGCCGCCGCCCCATTCATTGCCGGTGACCTCCAGGCGCCCGCGGCCGCGCCGCGCCGCCGCACTCACCGCCGCGCTGGGGGCCGGCGGCGGCCGGGAGCCGGGGCCCGGCAGGCGGAGGCGCGGCAGGGAGCCGAGCGGCGGCGCGCGGCGGGAGGAGGCGCCGCACCGCCACCGCCACCACCAGCGCAAGGCCATGGTGTCCCCGGCCCCGCCGCGCCGGCCCCGCCTCCCGGCCCCGCCGCGACCCGGACGCGGAAGCCCGGCGCCGCCGCCGCCGCCGCCTCTCGCAGGGGCCGGGAGGACATCCGGGCCGCCTCCCTCCCGGCTCCCAGCGAGACCGGCGGCAGAGCCCGGCAGCCCCCCGCCACCCCTCCTCGGGAGCCGGCCCTGCCTGGCGGCCGCCAGGGCCAAGGCCGGAGAGTCGCACGCAGCTGCGCCGCGGCCCGCTCTCCTGAGGGAAAGCTCTTGCGCGGAGCAGGGAGCGCCGGCGGTGCTGGCGCCGGCGGCGGCATGTGGGGGCCCCGCGTGCCCTGGGCGGTCGCCTGGTTCGCGTGGGCCGCTGGAGGCGGGCGCCCCGCCGCGGAGCCCGTGTGCGCCCCTCGGCGCCTTGGCCCCGCTCCGCGCTGCCTGAACGCCTCGGACCTCGGGCACGGTCGCTGCGAAGGCGAGAGGGGGGCCGCTCGCTTCGGCGCCTGGGGTCTGTCCTCGGAGAGCCTCCTGGGTGCGCGCTGCGCTCCGGCGCTGGTCGGGAGGGTCGTAGCCTCCACTGGAACAGGGACTGGATTTGCTGGAGACCTTGTTTAGAAAGAGGTGGACTGATTTGGGGTGATGAGGGAAGAAACAGTCAAATGATCCCTTACTGCTTTTAAAATTACAGCTAGATTGGCCGTAGGCAGCATTTTTTTGTTCTTTATGTTAGCGACGTCTCCTGATGGAGACATGCAGCAGTCCCAACTGTCTGCGAACGCAAAACGGGTAACGCAAGGCTGCGTAGCTGTCAGGCCTGCGGAACTGCCTGTGATAACGAAGCAAAGATAATTCATATGGTAGCGTTACTCAGATAACTTTCTCAGGTGGTAGAACTACTTGCAGGCATTGAGAAATAAGCGTCAGTGACACGTCCTGTGGCTGCTGTCTAAAACAGAATTTTTCTTTAGGGGTATTGAAAATCATTGCTAACAGTCTTAAGAAGTATAATTAACTTACTATTTTTACAGAAGAGTGACTATGAGGTACTGGGATTCATAAGATTATTGTAAGCAAAAATCCATAAAAATGTTAAAATACATATTATTAGTCCAGTGTTTTAAAACAGTATTTGTCCTCTTTTATCATGGATCAGGGTGCATGAAGTAAATCATTTGAGTACATAGGTTATGCTACAGCAAGAAACACATACTCTGACCCTTTCTTTTGCTGTATGCATTATTCAGAGAAGACTTCAAGCTGTTTTTTTTACATTACTTGGTGATGGTCACTGCATATGGAGTGTATCCCACCTACCCACAATTATCAGTGTACAGTGGCTTCACCTGCATTTGTTATATCATGGGGTTCTGCTGTGGGCATAGCTGAGTTTGACTTTTCTGTCTGAAGAAAATATCTTTTAGGGTTCCACATAATTGAATGCAATGTTAAACTGCCCTGAGACTGTTCTAATTAGGATTAATCCGAACTAATCCTAAATATGTTTTAGTGCTTAAAACTGGCATGAACAATCTATTTCTTTAACTGCAGGATTCAGTCCTTTTAAAAATCCTGAACAGAATAAAATCCTGAATGTATTTACGATAATCCTAAAATAAAATCCTAAATTTTATTTAGGCTTGCTTTTCATGCAAGCTTACTGCATGATGTGGTGGTAAAGGCTGGTGGGTTTTGTTGTTTCTGAAGTATTTTGACTGGCTTTAAGGAGAAACATATCTAGACTAATATGGCTAATTCTTATTTTTTAAAGATTTCATGCCTTTTTTGTTGTTGTTTACAGATGCTTTTCCAATTGATCCTATCCAGGAAAATTACGTCCATAACGTGAGAAACTGCATTTTTTCAATTGCCTATCCTGCACCTTTTAAATCTAGAGTTCTTCTTGTAGCTGTTTCAAAGGTTGGCTATTATTTTTTGTTCCTTTGTTTTTGATAGAGATTGTTAATACATCTTTTAATTGTTAATATATGTACTAAAATGTGTATATCATATACTATTTATTGTTAATGCATATTATCAATATATACTTTAAACATATAGAACATTTCAACATATGTTCATTCTTTGCACCTTCATTGTGACATGTCTCTTAGTAACAAAACCTGTATAGAAAACACATTCATTGCCACTGAAAATTTGATCATATTCAAGTACCATGTTTTGGGTTTTTTTTTCTCTCCAGGAAGTTATTGAAAATATTTTGGATCTTGATATATCTGTCAAAGAAAAAGTTGATTTTCTTCAGTTCATTAGTGGTGAGAAAGTGACACTTGGGTCTATTCCTTTGGCCCACAGATATGGAGGTCATCAGGTAACCCTAACACTTATTCTTCCAGGTGGAATCATATAGGACTTTCCATGTGAATTATACCTTGACAATCTATAAGTATATGAATGCTTATGAACACTTAGATTGCAAATTTGCCCTTCCATAAGGGGCTGCATGCAGATGGGAGAGAACTGCAGTATTCTTTCATGGTACCGTGTCTGCTTTCTCTGCTGCTGTTCATGCCAGAAGCAAATTATCTTTTAACTTGGGTTAGCTGCAGAGTCTGCTTAGCACCCCTGCAGCCCACCAGGCTCTAATTTGTGATAAATGTCAGCTCAGAGGAGTGAAGAAGGACAAAGCCTTACTGAAATCAGCAATACCATGGTTACTTATAATTAAATTTAATTGAAATGGATAAGATTGTTCATGGAATAAGAGTGGTAGAATTTGATGTGTAGGCTGTAGCTGTACTTAAGTAGCTAGAAGGTAGAGAAAAAAAATTGGAATTCCCTGCATTATGCTTTTTTTGTGCTTTTCTGATTCATTATTTCTGTGAGTGTGGAAGTACAGTTTTAGGGATCAAAACCTTAATGCCTACCTGAGCATATGTGTCATTACATTGTGTAGATAACAGTGAATCTACACATATTTATACTATGTGAGTTAGAGTATAACTGCTGTAAATGATGGTAAGAAGAAAATGACTTGATTTTCATTTTTGCCAGTTTGGTATCTGGGCAGGTCAGCTGGGTGATGGAAGAGCCCACTTGATTGGCGTATATACAAACAGGTGCAACATATTTTAAAATGTTTGATTTACTTCTATATACTATTTAGTTGATTCATGAATTCCCCAAGGTGTATGGTTGTAAATGATAATGGTATTTTTGCAGGCATGGTGAGAGGTGGGAGCTACAGTTAAAGGGTTCAGGAAAGACCCCATACTCCAGGTAAACTGCAGTTAATTCTTAAATACCAGTATTGGATGTTTTCTTTTTTAAATTTGTCTTGGTTTTACAATCTAGTCCTTATTCTTTGTCCTCCATAGGAATGGCGATGGAAGAGCAGTGCTTCGCTCTTCTGTGCGAGAATTTTTATGCAGTGAGGCTATGCACTATCTTGGAATTCCTACAAGCAGAGCTGCTAGGTATTTTTCTTTTCTTATTCACAGCATCCTTATTTACAGGTAATTTTGTGACTGAGTTTAACTGAGCATCAGTAAAGCCAGGACAGCTGATTTCTAGGAAAACAGATATTTCTTTTCATACATATGCAACAAAACATATCAAATATATAAATATACCCCTCCAGTTTTTTAGATTTTTAGATAACGCTTTCCAGTAATAATAAGTTTCAGCAATTAATTCATTCATTTGCATCTGTGGTACAATTTAAAATACTATTTTGTTTAAACATTATATTGTGTAATGTCTGTGTATTGTGGTGAACAGCTGTTCTTCACTTGTAAGACTGTCTTAACTGAATGACCTTAATTTGTAATCCTGTTGATTTTGTAAAGAAAATAAAAAGTGGAAATTAGTTTGAGTAATTACATTTCACGCTAACTCCCCTCTCCAGTTTCTGTGGCACTGCAATCAGTTTCTTCTTTTTAAAGAAAGTATTGTTCTCTCCTCTGTTTCTCACCGAAAGACTTGTGAAAACAGGAGAACTAGATTCCTGTTTTATAAGTAATACTAATACCTCTAGTGTACAGGGATAATGAATGAGTCTATTAATACATTTTACATGGTTAATGAATGAGTCTATTAATACATTTAAGTTAAGCATTTAGATGAGTTTCTGAAGAATCAGGCCAAGTGGGCAAATGTGGAAAGTGACTATTTCTGTGTTGTCATAGTCACATATTGGCAATTTTTACTCTTTCCGTTCAGTTGCTTATGGCTTTTGAGATTGGTAGGAAAAAGTTGTCAGCCAGATAAAAGAAATAGATATTAATACTGGAGGTAGTAACTAATGTAGGTAATTGTTCTCAAGTCCTTATTTATGCAAACATCCTTCTTCTAATTATTGCTTTTCCAGATTAAAAGGAAAGAGAATAAAAATTCATTTAAATTTTTCAAAAATGCATTTAGAACTAATTCTGCTTGAATCAAAGAAGGCTAATAAATGTACTTTTTTGGATCTTTTCTTAGAATTAAGGAAATTTGATTTTTTCAGCTGATTGTGTTTTAAATTTTGTTTTGTGTTCCAAGTGTGCTCACGTCTGTTCTCCAGAATATCAGACTTAAAAAAATAAATAAATGTCCTTCAGAAAAAGCCCTGTATTAAGCTGCTACATGGCTAAGTTTCTATGTTTGCAGAAGACAGAGTGTCTGTAAATCTCTCTAGCATTAATTTTTACACATTTTCTCTGTTGGAGTGCGGTGTTTGTAAATGACATTTTGGGTGGTCTGTTCACTGACTTCACCTTGGGACCTTTTGCTGTTAGCTATTGATGCAAAACTGTAAATCTGTGTGAATATCAGCAGGAAAGCATCTGGCAAGGTTATGTCCTGTCTTTGCTGTCATCTCAACAAATTGTTCAGTGCAAAAATAATACGAAATTACTCCTTAACTGTGCACAAATTCTACTGAGTACAGATTGTGCCTTAGTTCTGCTGGCAAATTGGTTAAATGTCTGGCTCTCTTGACTGTGCTGCACAAGCTTTCCAGACAGCTTGTAAGGCTTAATTTGGAAAAACCCCAGCTGATATCCATATTCTTCCCAATGGGGAGCTGTTGTACGGAGGCTGCTGAGATGCATTTACAGAGTTCTTGTCAAGTCTTGGCAAAAGCGTGTGTAAGAGCCTCATATCTTATCCCAGAACACCCAGCAGGTTGATTTGCTCTATTAAATTCACGTACTGTGCTCCCAATAGGATGCTACAGTTTAGGACTGTACTGCCAGATAAAGAACATTTCTTCATATGGTGCCATTTTAGTCACATACTGGGGCTTCCAGTTAGCAGTGTTATGCATTGAGTCAAAAAACTGAGCAGTATGCATAGTTTTCAAAGTGAAATGGCCCTTGATATTCATGCAGAACAGCATGCAGGGTGCTTGGGAAAGTGAAGTCTAGCCCTTGAGCTAGAGCTGGCGGTAGGGGGAGGTGTCATCCGTCCATCCTTCTCTGAGCACCCTTCCAGCTTCTCTGACATAACAGCAATGTCAGTGTGCCGTTTCCTGTGCTTGTGCATGCAGCCAGTCTGCTGCTGCCTTCTCTCCAGTAATGTTACCTGCCAACTGCAGGGGCCATTTGAAAACTCTTTCTAGTGTGAGAATATAGGTATCTTTATGTGGCTGCTCAGTGATCTGGCCAGCTCTTAAGAGATGCTGGTCCATCAGCTTGTATTAATAAGTAACCAAACGCTGTTGTCTCCATGGATTTTCTGTCAGTAATAAGAGAAATCCTAGTATTCTGCAGGAATTTTGTAGAGATCCTGCTAAGTGTTACATAACCAAAAAGAAACAACCCTTTTGGTAGATGTCTGTTCAAAATGGTAAAATTTAGTAGCATTATTCTTCTGACCACCTCTCTCCCCTAGTGCTCTGATGCACACGCTATTTTTGTTAGTATACTGGGTTTGTTCCTTGTTTTTGAAAATGTTTGTTTTTCTTGAATGATTAGGGTTTTCTTCTTCCATCTCATTTATGTCAGCACTTTTTGTACTTACTCTTACAGACATACTAATCATACATGATTATTCCCAAAAGAGTCTTTTCTGGAAATTTTTTTGTAATGTTGCTTGTATCAATACAGCTCCAGTAGTGGAAGTATCACAGAGAGTGAAAGTGTAGACAAACCATCCTGCAGCCTCTGGAATTTTATCTGATACACTTTAAATGTTTACAAAGCAATGCTTTTAATATTTCCATTCCTATATTTTTTTTTCCCCTCCTCCCTTTGGAACAAGTCACTGCCTGTTCTTTGCAGTTAACAGAGAACATTCAGTTTGGATGGCTACTAGATGCTTTCAGAAATAACAGTAGAATAATAATTTAGTTTGGAGCCCTCAGTTACTATGGCAGCTAACCTCACTGTATAAGAATTAAGATAAGTTATTCCTTATAATGTTTTTTCATATATTTATATGCATACACAAATACTACTAATACATACTAAAGTATGTAAAAACATAATCTGATGTGTTCTGAAAATTTAACAGTTAGGAGTTGTTTGAACTCTGTATGACTGTCTTCGGTCATATTTATGAATGCAGTATTAGGTTTGCCTCTTGTTCTTTTCTGTTTACCCCCAAGGAAAGTTTGATTCTGTCTTCTGTACAGTCTTCTGAAAAAGAGCTGCATGGCCCAACATGGGTAAAAATCAGAGATGATTTATGTTGGCTCTTTCTTTGCTGCTAGCATCTTTGATGGAATTCTGATATTAATGCAGTACTGGAATTTTGCTAGTGTTTGCTGGTATAGTGCATCCTATCAAACATATGAAGATTTGGAAGAGTAAAAAGTATCAATTGCTTTCCGGAAAATTAAACTTCTTCATTAAAATGTGTATATAGTAATGTTATGCATATACATCTGTATATGTTGAGCATTCATATAGAAATATGCATTTAACTATGGATATGTAAATTATGTGTCTATATAAATAACATAATTGCTTTTATGATGGGATTATTTTAATTTTCTGAAACTCTGTTTACATTTAAACATATGTGTTTATATTTAAGGTGCAATAGTGCTACATCTTGCCAAATCATGGTTTCGTATAGGATCCTTAGAAATCTTAGCTCATTCTGGGGAACTGGATTTACAAAGGTTCGAATTTTATCTTCCTAGTAACTGTATTAATTCTCATAACAGTCAAATATATTTATTAGAATGCATATATACAGTTGGAATTTAGACATAAATTATTTAGAAAGGAAGATTACATAATTTAAAAAGAAAACCTACTCTTTTTTTTTTTCTTAATAAGCATATGAATGATCTTACCTCATAAGGATAAAAAACCCTAGATATTTTTAAAGGCCTGTGTCTTACAAAATGAGAAAGTCTTTATAGCTACAATAGTGCTGGTAACTAACCGCTGTGTACTTTTGTTTAAGAGGAACTTGTAAAATATAGAATAAGCTCCTAAATTTCTCACTGTAGCCTGTGAAACTAAATTAACAGAAATACAACATACCTAAGCTACTGATTTATTTTGTATGATGTATGCTTTCCAATAACATGTAGAATTAGGAAAGTATATTGGATAATAATTTATTGTGCCGCTTAGCAGTATTAATTTAGTGATAGGAGAACTGTGTTATTCCCTTTCAAGCAATTGGCAGGACAGGTTTTTAGTTCTACTGTAAATACTTTGAAGTAGTAGGATGTATTGGCCATTCCTCCTCAGGGGCTGTGCACTGGTTGATTATCGCTTGCAATAGAAATTGTTGTGGGGTGCTTAAAAAGAAAAAAAGAGAAGTAGCAGCAGTTGTACATGGTTGTAACTGGCCATTCAAGATAACTTCCTGTGTGCGGGTACACTGTCTTTCTTTCCGTTTGTTTTGAAATCTCACAACAGATTTTTGTTTTAAAACTGAAAGACTAAGTTAAGGAACTGAATTTAAGATGCAGCTGTACTGCACATTTTTGGCTGAAATATTTGTGACTTCTTGGATTTAATGAGCATGTACAGATCACTTCTACTCATGCAGAGTAGATGACTCCTTCCTGCTTTTTTTGGAGGGGGGCCCCAGAAAGAGTGGCCGAGAGCAGTCAAGGCTATCGTGACTGCCTGCGCTTCCTCTTCAGAGAAGATTTCTCCTGAAAGAGAACTAGGAAAGATGGAGGAAGGGGAGAGTTATAGTGACAGGGTAGCTGGCAAAAGACTGCTCAAGTCAGGATGCCTCCAACAGGTGAATGCAGCCAGGGAAGTGCGCATGGGATGTGGCTATGGAGGACCCTCTTTTACCCCTCCTGGGAAACCTGCATGCTCGATCACCTCCCTGAAATGCCGGTACACCAATGCACGCAGCATGGGGAACAAACAGGAAGAACTAGAGATCTGTGTGCGGTCGCAGGGCCATGATCTCATTGCCATTACAGAGACATGGTGGGATAGCTCGCATGACTGGAGTGCTGTCACGGATGGCTACGTGCTTTTTAGGAAAGACAGGCCAGGAAAGTGAGGTGGTGGAGTTGCTCTTTATGTGAGAGAGCAACTGGAATGTATTGAGCTGTGCCTAGGGGTGGATGAAGAGCGAGTCGAGAGCTTATGGGTAAGGATTAAAGGGCAGGCTAGCATGGGTGACACTGTTGTGGGTGTTTACTACAGGCCACCTGATCAGGAAGAGGAAGTCGATGAGGCCTTCAACAGACAGCTGGAAGTAGCCTCACGATCCCAGGCCCTGGTTCTCATGGGGGACTTCAACCACCCTGATATCTGCTGGAAAGACAACACAGCTAGGCACAAACAGTCCTGGAGGTTCCTGCAGAGCATTGGTGACAACTTCTTGACACAGGTGGTGGAGGAGCCAACAAGGAGAGGTGTGCTGCTGGACCTCGTACTAACAAACAAAGAAGGACTGGTGGAAGATGTGAAGGTCGGGGACAGCCTGGCTGCAGTGACCATGAGATGGTGGAGTTCAGGATCCTGCGAGCAGGCAGCAGGGTACTAAGTAGGATTGCAACCCTGGACTTCAGGAGAGCAAACTTTGGCCTCTTCAGGGACCTACTTGGAGTAATCCCATGGGTTACGGCCCCAGAAGGAAGGGGTGTTCAAGAGAGCTGGTTAATATTCAAACATCACCTCCTCCAGGCTCAAGAGCAGTGCATCCCTATGAGTAGGAAGTCAAGCAAAGGAGGCAGGAGACCTGCACGGATGAGCAAGGAGCTCCTGGCAAAACTCAACCAGAAGAAGGAAGTATACAGAAAGTGGAAAGGGGGACAGGCCACTTGGGAGAATTATAGAAACATTGTCAGAGTATGCAGGGATGTGACAAGGAAGGCTAAGGCCCGTTTGGAATTAAATCTGGCGAGAGATGTCAAGGACAGCAAGAAGGGCTTCTTCCAATACATCAGTAGCAAAAGGAAGACTAGGGAAAATGTGGGCCCTTTGCTGAATGGGGTGGGTGCCCTGCTGACAAAGGATACAGAGAAGGCAGAGTTACTGAATGCCTTCTTTGCTTCAGTCTTTACTGCTCAGGCCAGCCCTCAGGAATCCCAGACCCTGGAGGCAAGAGAGAAAGTCTGGAGAAAGGAAGACTTTCCCTTGGTGGAGGAGGAGTGGGTTAGAGATCATGTAAGCAAATTTGACACCCACAAATCCATGGGCCCTGATGGGATGCACCCACGAGTGCTGAGGGAGCTGGCGGATGTCATTGCTAAGCCACTCTCCATCATCTTTGAAAGGTCATGGAGAACAGGAGAGGTGCCTGAGGACTGGAAGAAAGCCAGTGTCACCCCAGTCTTCAAAAAGGGCAAGAAGGAGGACCCAGGGAACTACAGGCCAATCAGCCTCACCTGCATCCCTGGAAAGGTGATGGAGCAGCTCATCCTGGAGGCCATCTCCAAGCATGTGGAGGACAAGAAAGTGATCAGGAGTAGTCAGCATGGCTTCACCAAGGGGAAATCATGCTTAACCAATCTGATAGCCTTCTATGATGGAATGACTGGCTGGGTAGATGAGGGGAGAGCAGTGGATGTTGTCTACCTTGACTTCAGCAAGGCTTTCGACACTGTCTCCCATAGCATCCTCATAGACAAGCTCAGGAAGTGTGGGTTAGATGAGTGGACAGTGAGGTGGATTGAGAACTGGCTGAATGGCAGAGCTCAGAGAGTTGTGATCAGTGGCACAGAGTCTAGTTGGAGGCCTGTAGCTAGCGGTGTCCCCCAGGGGTCAGTACTGGGTCCAGTCTTGTTCAACTTCTTCATCAGTGACCTGGATGAAGGGACAGAGTGCACCCTCAGCAAGTTTGCTGACGATACAAAACTGGGAGGAGTGGCTGATACACCAGAGGGCTGTGCTGCCATTCAGAGAGACCTGGACAGGCTGGAGAGGTGGGCAGAGAGGAACCTCATGAAGTTCAACAAAGGCAAGTGCAGGGTCCTGCACCTGGGGAGGCATAGCCCCATGCACCAGTACAGGTTGGGGGTTGACCTGCTGGAAAGCAGCTCTGCAGAGAATCACCTGGGAGTGCTGGTGGACACCAAGTTAAGCATGAGGCAGCAATGTGCCCTTGTGGCCAAGAAGGCCAATGGTATCCTGGGGTGCATGAGGAAGAGTGTTGCCAGCAGGTCGAGGGAGGTGATTCTCCCCCTCTACTCAGCCCTGGTGAGGCCACATCTGGAGTACTGCGTCCAGTTCTGGGCTCCCCAGTACAAGAGGGATGTGGCACTACTGGAGCGAGTCCAGCGAAGGGCTACAAAGATGATTAGGGGACTGGAGCATCTCTCTTATGAGGAAAGGCTGAGAGAGCTTGGCCTGTTTAGCTTGGAGAACAGAAGGCTGAGAGGAGATCTTATCAACGTGTACAAATATCTGAAGGGAGGGTGTCGAGAGGATGGGACCAGACTCTTTTCAGTGGTGCCGAGCGACAGGACGCGAGGCAACGGGCACAAACTGAAACACAGACACTTCCATCTGAACCTGAGGAAAAACTTTTTCACTGTGAGGGTGACAGAGCACTGGAAGAGGTTGCCCCGAGAGGTTGTGGAGTCTCCTTCTCTGGAGATATTCAAAACGCGCCTGGATGCAATCCTGTGCACTGTGCTCTAGGTGACCCTGCTTGAGCAGGGGGATTGGACTAGATGATCTCCAGAGGTCCCTTCCAACCTCAGCCATTCTGTGATTCTGTGATTCTGTGAAAGAGGATGTCCTGGAGCAACCAGCTAAAATTCAGCGGCGATAGGTTGGACACACCTTGAAAAGGTCAGGTTGCTGCGTACTCTGATAAAATTATCACAGTTCGAGGGGAATTTGGTGATTTGCTCCAACAATCCGATTAGAAAGTAAAATCTAGATATCTGTGTGCATAGCCTTGCTGCACTAGCAGAGATCCAACCCTACCACAGATCCAACCCTAGCCCGGCTCTCCTACCCAACTTGTAGGTGGTACTTGCAGCTTCCCCAGTCGGTGGCCCTGGCTGGCTCTGATTGCCTGAGGACCCTATAGGGGGCTTTTAAATGTACTGAATGTCAGAGGGACTACTTTAAAGATCTGTAAACGTGGGCATCTGACAGGCACTGCAGTGGTTATGCATGTATCCCAATTTCCCGAGCTTGTCATGTAGCAAGTTTATGTAGCACTGTTTTGGGAATGGCCACTTACTATGTCAAGTAACCCTACTTCCTAAAAATTCAGCCGTAAAATTTTCTGAGGGGAATTCTGATATAGAGTTATTCCTTGTAATGATATGCGTTTTTTGAACATTTAACTGTTTTTTGGTAAAAGATTGATGTTACAGCATGTGAAAACAGATCCTGTTGTACTCTGAAAATTTAACATGAGAGTTATTTTAAGTCTATGATTCTCCAGTTATAAATATAACTGGAGCATTAGGTTTTATCTCTAAGCATTTTAAAGGGCTTAATCCAAAACCCACTGCAGTAAATAGAGTTTTCTCATAACTGATTGCAGCAGGCTGTAGATCAGCATTTAGCTGTTGAAAAATAAGAATTTTGAATTTTCAGTTCTAAAAGTACCAATTTTATTTAAAGAATTCTGCATTTCTTATTACAGAAGATTGCTAGACTTTGTCATCCAGGAACATTTTCCATCAATAGCCATGAATGATTCAAATAGATATCTGGTAAGTCTTTGTTAAAAGTTATTTTATTTTCCACAAGCATGTGAATAAAAAAAAAAAAAAAAAAGCTTTTCAAAGTCTGCAATTTTAAAAAGTCTTAAAATTTGAAATAAGCTGTAAGTTTTTATTAGCAGAAGTTTGTAAATATTCTTCTGTAAAAAAAAATACTATTAGTTTCTCTCTGAAAATCCAATATTAATATTTTTTTTCACAGTTTTTCATTATGTAAACATTTATTGGTAGTCTTCCATTTTCAGGGGGTTTTTTTGTTTGTTTTTTTTTCCTCCTACTCAGATATTAAGTGAACAGTAGTCATGGAGTGATGAATTATGCTCTTCCTTATATTAATATAGTATATATATTGTCTTCATTCCATTTAAGAATTGTTAATTTCTCTTAGTGCATCTGTGTGTGTTTATATAGCTGTAGCCTTTGGTGGACGAGGTTAATTTGCAAATCAGATCTTTTAAGAATGTGAATAAAAAGTCCTGACAGACATAGATATAGGTTTAAAAATAGAATGTATGGAATATTTCTAAAGTTAATCAAATTTTTATGTTGTTTATTGTATTCTGTATTTTTGATTGAGAGGACTTGAAGTAAAACATGTATTTGATTTTAGGAATTTTTCTCTACAGTTGTATTAGAGACTGCAAATCTGATTGCACTGTGGGTGTCTGTGGGTTTTGCACATGGTAAGCTGCAGTAGATACTATTGTGGTATTGGCTTTACAGGAGTGTCTCTTTATAGTTGTGTACTTAAAGGTGGATTTTGTACTGTCACGTTTAATTCTCTTCAGTCTTTCTGATATCTTTGTCTATAGCAGTATCTGTTATCCATTAATATTATACAAGTTCGTCATTAACAGTTAAGAGAGCTTTCTGATTTTTCAAAGTATGACTGTATTTGACAGAAGCAAGGAAGAGAACAATGTGGGCTCCTCAGAATTGCTGTGATTGTCTGATGTACATAGACTGTGTATTGATGTCGTCTAAAAGTTTCATTACTCTGAATTTGATGCATCTGCATAAGAACCTGACCTTTTATAGTGTATAGGATAGAGTGCTGTTCACCTTTATTCCAGATTTATATTATGAAAAATAAAATAGCACTGTGTTCCTAAGACAGCACACAGTCAATTTGCAAAGAAAAAAACTGATCAGTTGTGCAAGATACTCTTTCAATACCATGTGGCACTGAAAGGAAAAGGAAACAGTGCCACCTAGATGTAGAAACCAGAAGCAAGATAATTGAGAAAACGGTTTCTAGTTTTCATGCTTAAAATGCCTGCCAGATCAAGGAAAAAAGACACAAGATTATTTTCCAGAATCTGATCTCTGAAAGGTAACTGCTCCAAGGTTTTCTAGGTTCATTGGATTGATTTCACAGCTAATTTTCTAGGCTACAGAATTCAGGTGGAATTTTTACTTGTGTTTTTCTTTGTTGTTGTTTAATTCTAGGTATATGCAATACAGAAAACTTCAGTTTATTATCCATAACAATAGATTATGGTCCATTTGGATTTATGGACTCCTATGATCCAAGTGAGTACAGTGCATGTTTTTAAATGGATTTTTTGACTTAAAATAGATTCCATATATTAGTTTATGTAATTTCTCTGTGCATGAAAACTGTTTGAATTATTATCAGAAAAATCCTGAGTATGTCTATTGTCTGTAGTGTTTTAGGAAAGAATAGTTACATTCTAGATCAGAGGCCAGTTTTATGATACACTATACAGGTTCCGTTTCACGTTCTAAAAAATTCAAAGATGAAATGTTGCTATTAAAGCCAATTCTGTGAATAATCTTTCCTATTGAACTTCATCAATTGAACAGATGCTACAACAGAGACCTAGAACACTGAAAATTGCATATGGCTTTAAGCAACCAAAAGCAGAAGTTGTATATGACTTAGAATACATCATGCTCCATCTTTACAGTCACAGCAGCTAGTTATATACAGCAGGAAGAGAAATCTTTCTTTGAAAGTATGAACTCAGTTCATCTGGGATTGATTGATTGTAGGTCCAGTATGTACATAAGTGCATGTTATTGGATTGTTGTTTGGAGGCTGCATCTGAGTAAGGTTCAGAACCAGCAGTGTTTATCTCACTAACTGTTTTCATGAGACTGCAGCCTCAAATTAAGCAAGTCTCATGAGAATAGATGTTATACAATTTATATCATATTGAAGAAGTCCAAACTGAGTCCTTAAAATTGAGCTTTCCTAGTTTTAGACCTTTCCCTGAAACCAGAACCAGAAGAAATGGCTTAGATTTGAACTGATCACCAGATCTGACAGGTATATCTGCCTTAATGCTCCATCTGGTATTAAAATCCTCAGAAAATTCAGGCAATGCTATATGCATTGATCAGCTTAGCTGCATCTGATCTGGGTAAGAGGTTCATGCTGCATCCATTCTGAGGTTGGTGCTGTAGAGTATCCAGAAGTAGAATGTAAGCATATTAGGCATTTATTATCTCCCAAATGTGGATTTGCATAGTAGAATATCTTACCCCTGATTTTTCAGAAGTGAATATATAAAGCTTGGTTATACAACTAAACAAATCTTGTTCAGGTGGCCTATTTTTTTTAAATGCATTACTTTTCCAAAGATGTACATAAATCCTGAATCTGAACATATGATTATTTGTTTAGTCTGTTATATGTAGTAAACAACACTGAATAAAGCATGGCTTTTAGTGTAAAAATTGTCTGTTTCTGTTTAAACATCTGAATTAATTTTGTGTCTTCAAGTAGGAAGATGCCACTTGCGACATCTGGAAACTTGCTCACGAAGGATGTATTCCTTAGATTTGCAAATATTGAGTTAATCTAGTCTAAATAAATATGCTTGTGTTCTGAGTTTAAATATTTAGTACCTTCAGGACTTTTATTAGTTTGCTGTTTAAACATAAAAATGAATGAACATCGCTATTTTAACATTGGTTATTTATTCTAATTACTCCATTGTAGAAAAGTAATTTTTTTGTTTGAAACAGATTTTGTTCCAAACACATCTGATGATGAAAGGAGGTATAAAATAGGAAACCAGGCAAATATTGGGCTGTTTAATCTGAACAAGCTGTTACAAGCTCTAAAACCTTTATTGGATCCCAGGCAAAAGCAGCTGTAAGTAATCCTTAAAATATCTTAACACTTAAAAGAACTAGTGAGATCGGAGAGACTCTAATCACCATCTGCTTAGGAAAGAGAAGGGTTAGCTTTTAAAATATAATTTCTAAATGGAAATTGATTCTGGATTAATTATTGGCCAGAATAAGGTAGAGGGAGGGGAGGACTTTTTTTCCATTAGTCATAAATCATAGCAAAATATGACTGGAAAGCAATTCAAGATGTTGTCTAGGCCATTCTCCTTTCCCTAAGGTAGGACCTTTACCTGTAGTTTCCTGTTACAAGTTTGTTTAGGTTGTTGTTAAAGATGCCTACTTATGCCTTCATACAACCTTCTTAAGTAATGAGGAAGTATTTTAATATCCTACTGCAAAGATTCCTAACATGAATCTTGTTTGTGCAGTTAAAGCTCATGACTTCTTACTCACTGTGAAAACTAAAGACAGATTGTGATTCTTTCTTTTTTGCAGCACCTGTTTATGTATTTGAAGTCTGCTAAAATGTTTCCCCTCAGTCTTCTTTTCACTACAAATCCCAGTTGGTTCAGAATATGGAAGTTGTTAGATATCAAACAGAAGTCGTTTTTCTCCTTTTGTGTACAGCAGGGTTGCTGTACGCAGCACAGTAGTATTGTAATTCTGTAGAATTTGACATTTCTTTTGTTTTTACAGAGCTTCACAGATTCTGGAGGAATATGGTAAACACTACTACATCCGGTATGTTGTTCTAGAACTTAAAATTTGTAGTCGTAATATTGTAAAATATGTTAGGTGACAATTTACTTACTATTGTTACTATTTTCAGTTTTGCAGAACTATTCAAAAGAAAACTGGGTCTTCTTGGGGAGAATGAGGATGATAACTATTAGATTGCTTTTCTCCTAAAAGTGAGTTTGTTTTGCTAATTTTGTTGGCCAACATCTGAACTGATATCTAATACGTTAAAAACACTGATAAAGTATGTTAATTTCACCAGCTCATGGAAGATACGAAGGCTGATTTTACAATGACATTTCGACAGCTCAGTGAAATTGCTGAAGACCAGTTAAAGGAACTCCATATTCCTGAGGTATTGATTAATACACACATCCCATTTTAGGAATACTCAATATCAAATCAGGTTGGACATAATGCTGATATAATGAAGGACCCCTGATATAATGGAGGACACCTGAAGCTGTGACTTGCCTGTGAAACGTGTGCAATTGTAGCATTATTAAGGGACAGGGAGACTAAGGGACCTGTATCTTGCTATCATCCTCTGTTAAGTCTGTGTCTGATAATGAAGGATATGTTAACCAAGACTGCTGAAGTCAACTTTTCAGCCTCTGGTATAGGTGCAATATGAGTAGTCATAAACATTCATGCACACATAGGAATGTCTTCACGTTTAACATGGGTCTCCTGGACACCCTTAGAAACTTGTTTGTAGTTAAAGATCTTTCTCCAGCCTGAATTGTCATCTGAGTGTACACAATATTTTTACAACTGAAATATTAGTAAGAGCTTTCTTCCCTGCAGCTTTTGGTTTGTTTAAGAATTCTTTCTGATATTATTTCAGAAGACACAAGCAAAGCTGGACAATGCTTATGAGAGCAATTTCAATCTTGGACCCACCAAATTTACCTAAAGTGGGTTTACAGGTTGGCTTAAACCTCTGTTCTCAAGCCCATCAGCTTGTCTCAGTATCTAATGATAAGTGAGATCCCACCTCGTAAACTCTTGCTAGAATCTCAGCCTGTCCTGGCCTCTGCCCTTCCCTGAGCACAAGATTGGTCCTAAATGTAGCCTAAAGCCTAGGAATGCATAGCATAGGTCCTGCTTCGTTTACTGTTCCATCCCATCTTGCTACTAACTCCCACCAAACTTATTCTTCAGGGCCAATTATTAAAATAAAAGAGATTTAAGCTTTCCAGCAGTGGAAAGAGATGAACTTCATAGCCTGCATATGGTGCAGCCTTCAGAAATGGAAATATGACTGGAATGTTTTGAACTGGAGTAAGATGCTTACCAAGTAATAATCACATAAAAATGTAGAATGGAAATTCTGAAAAGGAAGTTTGTAAGTACCAGATCTGGAAAGGAAAAATGGAGACCTTTTCACAGGAGCCAAAAAGATTTTCTTTCTTTAGACAGTACCTTTTCCATGTGGCAAGTATTAGTCACTTTGGGAAACTTTGTTGCCTTTCTCTAACTTCTGGCTTATTTCTGTTTGTCTTTGAATCTAATTTAAGCCAAGAGAGCAGGTGAGGTTTTTTAGGGAGCAGAATGACCTGGTGCATAAAGCATAGAGTGAAAGTGAGAAGTTATTGTTTCTTTTTCTAATTATGTCCCAGATAATTAAGTGATCTTGACCAAATTCTCTGCTTTTCAGTCCTTTCTTCTGTTAAATAAGGGGTTTTATCTGACTTTTTGTGTGAGCCTTAAGCCACTAATGGTTAACAAATTGAGATTTTCTAGTGGTAAGCAACAAAAATGCAAAGAACTGTAGCTGTGGAATTAATCATTTGTATGGAGAGGAGATGGGTGTGTTTGTAAGAGAGGGTATTTTTGTCATAGAATAAGAGGAATTTTTCCATTTCTTAGCAACCTGCATGTGCCAGGAAGAATGGAAGCCTCCCTCATGCACTGCGGAGTCACTCCCAGACTCCTGCGGTAGTGACATTCATGGCAATTGCATGTCCCCCTCTTTGAAGGCGCAGACTGGGAAGCTTTCTTGCTTTTCCCTAACTTCTGACTTATTTCTGTATGTCTTTGAATCTGATTTATAGATCATGGTGTAATTGTGACCTTGCTACCACTCTGAGGGTGGTCTGCAGCCTTAACTGGAAGTGGTTGGGGTTTTTTTTGTTTGTTTGTTTTCTTCAGACAATTAAGTAATTTAGCCCACAAGTTCTGAGTCCCAGAACTGATGTGGTAAAGCAGGTACAATTTTTTGCAGGTAAAAAAAAGATTTATTTTTTTAAAGAAATTTTTTATATAAAAGTTCTCCTGTTGTTCACTCATGCACTAACACTTTGTCGGTGGCAAATTAGGTTCACTTGCTGGTTTGTAGATCACTGAAATATTTTTCTTTCGATGCGGATCAGAATTGATCTAAGAATGCCAGAAGCCTTCAGAAGCACTGCGGGAATCCTTACATTCTAGTAGTGACTGGAAACCTTCTGGTGTTCCTGCTAAAGCAGCCTAACGCTGCACACCTTGGAAGAAATGCTTGATGTCCACGTTCACCTGCTGTTCACATGCTGGACCTTCAGCTCTTAGTCACTTCTTTAATTTTAACTCATTTTTATACTCAAATGTGTTTTTCATTATATTTTTCAACTCCCATTCCTTTAAAAAACACACAGAGATGTGATTGAACCTTAGTTTCATTCATGCTTTTAGTTTCCCTTGCTTCACTTCCCCTCCCCCGCCTTTTTTTTGTATGTCTGCTGTTTATCTCCTTTTATCTATGTTCATTTCTTTCCAATCTGTTCTTTCTGTGAAGTTCATGTTTTTGGTCTGTAAGCTTTGGCTACTTTATTTCAACCAAACAATATAACACAGTTATTAATGCAGTGTAGCCTGCCAGGGAAGCCTCGTTTGTGGTTGTTGTCCAGCACCGGAGGTGGTAACCCCAAGTTCTGGTTACTCTGTTTTCCTTTTCCAAGTTTTGACTCTTTTCCCTTCCTCCCCTCCTCCTGTCTCTATTAATCTCCACAGTCTTCTCCTATGCCTGTAGACTTTAAGTTACCCTCTTTCTCCACACCCTGTCTTTCTTTATCAATATCTTCCCCTTACCCCCCAATTTTGGAAAAAAAAAACAAAAAACAATCTTTACAAATAGATCCGATCCATGTACTAAACTCAGAAGAGAGTAGCACCTAAAAAATGGGTCAGTGGATAAACTAAAGAAAAACAGGAGTGAAGTCTTGGAGGTATTTAGGTAGGATTCACCATAACAGTCATGGATTAATATGGAGGCATCACACTAGCAAAAAGAAATAATTTGAATATAGAGGAAAAGATACTAGTAGAGTTTTGAGGGAGAAAATTTGTTGAGGTCATCGTATTGTTCCCCCCATCCTCTCTTCATTCATTTGTTCATTTTGTTTTTTGCTTAATGAGGATAACATTCTGTTTACCTGCCATTAGCTGTTTCTTTCTCTTTAGGAGTTCTGGGCTCTGCAGGATCTGGCTAAACACAAGTTATTTTCAGGATGGGTTGCTATGTACCTCTTGAGGTTAAATCGGTAAGTCTGATGCAGTTCCAGGTTTAAAAGTAACAGCAGGCAGGTAGGAGGCAAATTCAATCTACAGTGACTTGGGTCAGATTTTTCATAATCTTTTGTGGGTCCAGTAACCTGGCTTCAAATATGCTTTGATAAGTCTTTTTGTCTGTGTGGTTCTAGATTCTGCTAGCTTCCATAATAATTGCATAATTGTAATATATTGTCTGATTGTATTGTAGTTCTGTTTCGACACACAGGTATATAAAAATGACATGGGAGGAGTGGTCCGTATTTATTGTCCTTCAGCGATCATTCAATCAGATTTCTTCAGTTAATAGTTTTTGTTAAAAATATCAGTCCTTCGGATTCATTCCAGAAATCCAAAAGTCAGGCTGTGAAAATACATAGGAATGGATAGTGTTTCATTGCTGTTAATACTGATTTTTTTCAAATCTGTTTTGCATATATAATAGTATTGCCTTGGAATGGCAGGGAGTGGACGTTGAACAGTTGTGAAGGCACAGATTGTATTTGGAAGCCACTGGTGTTGTGCAGCTAGTGACTTTTATGTTAGAACTTCCTACCAATTATTTTGTCATAAATCAATAAAGAATACTTTCATTTCTCCTAGTCATGTATGCTATGCATGGCTAATAATAGTGAAAAGAAATATGTATTAGGTACTTGGGAACTGTAGACTGGTAATACAATTCTCAGGGAGGAAATCAATGCCAGAAGTAAAACTTAGAAGAAAGTGTGCAACATTTTTCAAGTATAATCATTCTTAAAGATTTACACCTGCCTCCCCTGAACACAACAGCAGAACACTTAATGATTTTAATAGAATATTTAAAAAAATAAATAAGCATAACACTCATTAGCTAAATCAATTTCAGATTTAAACAAAAAGGCCAAGTTGGATAAACTGAGCATGCTCCAAAATTCTTGCACAGCAAATTTTATTCATATTTAGTGTTATAGCCGTACTATAAATTTATGGATACATATATAGGGAAAGAGAGAGAGATTGAGAGATTGAGATTTTATATATATATATGTGTATATATATATATATATATATATATATATATAGCTATGTTATATATCATAGCTGTGTTGTAGATTTGGAATTTATAAAACCCACTGGAAGCATGAGTGTCACTTTTCTTGATGCATAACTATATATTTGCACTTGCAACTTAGAGTGGGGCACAAGAAGTTAGACCTACAGTGTGAAACAAAACCTCTTGAGAATATATTCGTTACGGGTAGTTGCAATCAGCTATTGTATCCTGGATGCACAATTTTTCTGAGGAAACCCAGAGGAAGTATGTCTATTCCAGTTCTGGAAAGATGGAAACTGAATATTTCATGGCTGATGTCTTGAAGAAGGATTAGCAGAAACATGAAAGAAAAAATCCAGTTAATGTTTGTTTAGTTCTTGTAGTTCAAACAGTGAAATTGCTTGCTTGCCTTCTGTTTACAGTAGACGGTTATTGTAGTGAAAGGGAAAAAGTGGAAAATGTGGCATGAGTAAGAAAAATAAAATGAACAACATTGACATTTACCTTTTTTCTTTTTTTGATTTGTTTTTCTTGTATAGTAACAAAGGTGATTCTGACACAAAGAGAAGAAAAAGAATGGCAAGTAAGTAAAACAAGTTAAGCATTTAGAACTTTTCAGAAAATCTGAAATGTTTTGATAAAAAATGTATTCCCAAAAACTCACAGTCCAGGCACCAAGTATTCATTTAAATAAATTATTGTGGCTGTGACAAGTTAGTGGTCTGAGGACAGATTCAGTTCTTCATCAGATGGACTAGCAAACTTGGTTGTTGGTGATACAAGAAAAATTGGGGGGGGTTCCCCCCCACACCTTTTTTTTTTTATTCTGAGGGATTTTTTTTTTTTTTGCCTTTTTTTTTTCTCCCTCTCTCTGAGTTGCTTGATTTCCAGGGAACTGTGCAAGATTCAGTTCTTGTTTTCTCTGTGGTGTGGAGAATAACTGAATAATTGTGTTTTGTGGGAGTCTTTTGCTTCTCCAAGCTAAATCCCATAACAATCCAAATAAATTCATATGCTTGGTGATGGCAACTAGCTATTTTACATAGGTTTCTTTAGAGTTAGTTATTTTTCCTTTTGAGAAGCACTGAAATGTACTGTTTTTCTGAAGAGGAGAAACGCTAGTCTCATTACACTGCTGCAAATCTTGTAATACTATAAATTCCCTATAGCTATCTCCAGTTTCACCCAATGTTGTTCTGATTAGGATCTAGCCATGTGCATCTGGCTAGGCCTGTATATACATATATACTTCCTACATAAGTCAAATGATCATGAAGTTCCTGGGCTACAGTAAGGCTCTCTTCCTCCTTAGTGAACCACCCTTTTCCCTTCTTAAAAAGCAGAAAAAAAACCTTAATTTCATTGTCTGCATTTATGAAGAAATATAGGTAACTTGCAGAAGTAACTAACTTGAAGATATGAGATTCATGTACATGTAAAAAAAAAAACCCTCATATCTTTGCAGTGCCATTTCACTTTAGATAGAACATATTCATAAGTGCATGTTATTATTTTAGTCATTTGAAGGGTAAGAGGTATTGTTCCAAATTTCAGTATCTATTTAAAGCCAAACACTCTGCACAGTGATCCAAAAATTGTGAAGTACAACTTACTCTTCTGTGTTATAATAAACTGCACTTCTTTCTGCTATGCAGCATTAAGCATTTTGCTGCTTGTTTCTTAAAAACGGAAAAATGGTGTTCACTTTTGAAGTGGTTGCTTTCGTCTACTTCTCTGAACAGTCCCAGTGAAACTAAGCTGAAATGAGAAGCGTCAATATCTGGGTTTGAAGTCTAGACATTTAGGATGCTTACTTGATCTGGATTTTATTCCTAAATATCAAGACTATTTTTTTCCCTTTAAAAATATCCGGCCCTTATCCCTTTCTGCTGTGAATACAGTCATAGGCATATCAGTTGACTGATGCCTAAGAGCGTGAGATAATGGAAACGCACCACGGCCACTAGTCCAAGTTGCCCTTCTCTTGATTTTGCTGTTTTTGAATGACAGAGCACATGTTGGTTCATGTTTGCGGTGGCTGAAATCACAGGTCGTGAAGACCAGAGGGTTTTTCCTATCAGTATCCATAAAGGGCGCTCTGAGCTACGTCACACCAAGTGAGCTATAGAGATTGGAGCGATCTCACTCAGCGGCCTGGTTATGTTCTACTCTGTATCAGCTCTCATTTTCCTATTTGTTTATCTGCTATCTTTTGTTTATTATTTTCTTTATTTTTGCTTACATTTTTCTTTTTCTTTTTTCTCTTACTTTTTCTTTCCCCTTTTTTGCAATTTCCATGTCAGGAGTTGCTGGGCCTTTGGTCTGATGCATGCTTTGGTGCTTGTGGACTTCATTTATTTTTTTTCCTTTTGATTCCCTTTAAGAACTTAAGAATTATTGACTTATGGGCACCTGGTTGTGTGTATCTTCTGATTTCTCAAGCTGAACTTCACCTCGGTGTCTTGAAACGTTGGATATGCTCTGGCTGCTATCCAAGCTGTAACTCTTCATTACAAAGTATGCAGCTCCCTTAAAAGGCCCCTAGGATTTGACTTTTCTTGAGAGATGCCCTTCCTCTTCTGCTTTATCTGCTTCTCCTGAGTGCGAGGAACATCTTTTCTTCAAATCTCCACCTCCTTCCCTGAGCCATCTGGAAATGTGACAGTTCGCAGAAAGATCCCATTAGGCTCCTGATCCTGGCACACTGGACTAGGATTTGTTGGAGTGTTCAAGTATGTCCAAATCCTTTCTACATCTTAGAAAGAATTCAGGTTTCTGATGGGTACCACCCTGTTTTTTTCTGCACCTGCAGAACTGGGCCTTACTCATGAAAGGAAGGTGTGGTTCTGAGTGATCAAATACCCTATTTACTTTAATTCTGCTGGTTATTCTAAGTACAGAATGGTAGAGGTACTGGATTTAGCTGTGTATCGCAACAAAAACAGTGGATCTGAAATTCTGAAAATTGTTCAGAGATTTTTTTTGTGGCTGTGCAATAAACTGTAGTAAACTTGTGAAAAGTTCGCCTGTAAATGACAATGAACAATTGAAAATCTCTGGACAAAAGGGAATGAAGCAAATGCAGGATCTGATCTAATTCTGCACCAGAGGTATTATAAGGTTCACTGTTATGCTGCTCTGCAGGGCGTTTTATTTACATCTCTAATGGAAATGGCTGTACTCTTTTGTTAGATATTGATTCGCCACTCTCTTCAAAAGCTTTGATTTAGGAGAAAGATGGAAGGAGTTTGCACTGAGTTACAGTAGTAAGATAGTAAAGACTACACAGGACACAAATTATCACCTTCATGCACCTTCATGTTTGCATCCTCATTTTCTAAGGCTCCATCCATTTTTAAGAACACTTCTTACAGTTTTACATGCATCTTTAGAAAGTTAATATGAAAGCAGCCAACAAGAAGAATGCAGTAAGGTTTGTTTTTGTTATTTATATTTTGGTAGGGTTAGGAAGTCTCAGCTGTGGCACTCTGAGGCACTTAACTGCTTTTTCAATGTTTCCAGCCACCCTGCTTTCCTCAGGTAAAATTTCATGCTAAAAACTATACAAACAGACTTCTGTTCTTCTATGATGTTTTTGAATCTGCTTTTAGAGAAGATTATAACATTTTGAGCTTTCATTCCAAATCGGAAAGGATCCCAGTCTGGGGATGATCTTTTGCAAAACAGCATCATGCTTTTCTAAATGCATCTCAGAGGATCCTCTGGTATAGGAGACGGGCAAGACGAGGAAAAGGTTTTGCTCCCAGGGAAACGCTTCTGCTGTGCTACTGATCTCAGCTTTGGTAGAAGTCCAAAGTTCAATGTGCAGAGATTCATGGTGTAGTTAAATTTCCCTCCATATATTTGGTCATTGCTCCATGTTCCTCAAGTGGAGCTAGCAGGAATTCCCAATAGGCTACTGATGTTAATATGCTACTGTTTGTTTTATTTTAAGTATGTGCTTCTACAACTGTCTCTTGTCAATACAACTTGCAGGACAAGCCTGGCTCAACTCGATCAACTGTGTCACCTCTTTTCTTGTTAAATACAAAACTGTCATGGCTCTGTAGATTTTTATATGGGCAGGTGAAGTCCCACTAAGTTCTTCTTTGCTGTCTTTACTGTTGACTGACCTTGAATATGTTGCCATTAACTTCTCATTATTCATCACCTTTCCCACATTATTGAGAAGTGTGGTAAATATCTTAAGTCCCAAAGTACGTTACATTGAAGCATCTGAAGTTGGTCACTTATTCAGTTATCTTTACTTTTTCTCTCATCCTTCAGTTTTTAGTTCTAGTAATGCTTTATCTTGTACTGCATAAACTTAGATTCTTAGGAGTTTATCCAAATCCCAATACAAGTCTATCATCTTATTTCTTTATTAAAAAAATTTGTAGGATAAATCATAAAACTCTCATAAGGGCACAATTTTCTTTACGAAATTTCTTTATTCTTTTCTTATTTATCTTATTCTTTTATAATTCTCATGTCAATTGTTTTAATTCCAGATATTTTTATCTCCACTGTGAAACTTGTCAGTTTGCAATTGTTAAGAATATTTTCCTGGGACGAATATTCTCCTGCTAATATGAATCATACAAAAAATGATAATTCACATTAAAACCATGAGTCATATATTAACTTATTCAGCTTTTCAGTATTCTTTTTATATTATCATACTTCACTGCTGAAGATCTATCTACTGAGTTAAATCAAATACTTGTCCAGAGCAAATCATTTTGCCAAGAGGGAAGACAAGATTTCTTTAGTGGTTAGGGAAAGATGTTGGTATGACTATGTAGAGATGGCCAGGGCTCCCAGCAGCGAGTTGTTGGCCTTTGTTTAATATATATAGATACATATAGAATGACACTGTCATGTTAAAAAGCAGAATGTCTGTATCTAGATTGATTGCATCTCAGTCTTAATTCTTAGGGAAGCCAGTACCTACGCATTGTGCTAGAAAGTCGTTAGATTACCTAGACAACTTTTATCATGCAGGGAGAGCATTCCCTTTGTCTGGCTTTGTGCTTGTTTAAGAAGTGACAGTGCCACCTGAGACGAGGTGCTTTTGGTTTCAGCCCACATTCTTATTTTATAAGAGCTTCACCTTCTTTGTTCTGGCAGGAACATTAGTGGCTGGAGTTCAGTACTTACAGCAGAAAGTGATTTTTGTCATTTACTTTTCTCAATAGTAAAAAGACCCATTGTGTAATGCTGCTGTATGTCAAATCCTGTGGCTTAGAACTGCTATAATTTGTTTTTCAATATAAAGAATATAATTGTATTGTGATACATAAAATAATTACACAACTGCTTGTTCACTGATTATATAACTTCAGTAAATTCTAGTTTGTTATGTGGATAAATGGTGCTTTTCAGAAGCAGTGAGTATTACAGAGAAGTCTGTTCACTGCACTAAGCACTCATTCTGTCCAGGGGATCATCAAAGGTTTATGAAGTCCTGCGATTGTCTGTCCACAAAACCTTAGCAAGAGCAAGTCATCGCTTTTCTCAAAGACATCAATTGCCTTGGTAGTCAGCTCCAGGATAAACAAATTACTTTTGCAAGCCGAAGAAGCACTATAAGGAGATACAAGAATAGAGTGAAGTGGGAAATGGGAATAGATTAAACTTAATCTCTTTATCTAAAATACTTTTTTTGATCCTTCCCCACCTCATTTATTATTTGTAAATAAATTAAGATCATAACAAATTGATTTGAGGAATTGAATAGAGCGAAATTTGGGATGGTGAGCAGATGATTTTGAGGCCTTAGGTTCTGATGAATGCTATGCTTTCTCCAGTATCCTCTTTCAAATATGCTTTAGGCATATTTATAAGAATATTTTATATAACTACAGATTTTTTTACAGATTTTACACAGCTATAGATTTTTTTAAATAAATATTTCATGTTAGTTCAAACCTTGTGTTTTATATAATATTTATTTCATACAAAACCTATTGGAACATGAACAGGAAGGAGAGGAACAGATGAAGTTTGTGTATGGCCATAAATCACAGACTTTTGGTTTCAAGGCCACAGGTGATAACGCCTCCAGTATCACTAATCTCTTCATAGAATAATCAGTTACTGACTTTGGGAAAATGTGCAAGAAACTAGGCCCTAGTAAACTATGCTTTTGAAAAGTCTGCTGAAGTTCATATCTGGAAATCCTTTTCCTATCAGTGTGATCTTCAATACCATTCTTCTAATTTTTCATATTAAACATAAGCAATGGTACTTTGGCACTGGTACTTGTGTGAGTTAAAAAATCCATATAAAAATGAATAGATTAATTCTTTTTACTTCTTATGCCATTTTTTCTTGAACTGCAAATTAAACCTTCCCACAGGTTTCAGTGACTTGTGTGCTGCTTTTTGCTTTTACTGAACTTGTGTAACTGAATTTAACATGATTTAACTATTGTTTTCAGCTGTTAATCCTAGGTATGTGCTTAGGAATTGGATAGCAGAATCAGCAATATGAAAAGCAAATTTGAATGATTTTTCAGAGGTAAAACTGGTTATTTCTTTCTTGATGCATTTATATTATTAAAAAATTTTTGTTGTAGTATGGATTCAAAGTGTGAACACTTTGAGCAACAGTGTACTATATAATGCCAATAACTGTTAATAGTATTAATGTGATTATGAATGCCATCAGTTATAATATGAATAGTATTGGTTATAAAACTGATAGTACTAGTAATAGTAAGCAATTAATGGAACAATTTCTAGAGCCAGGACAGTGCTTTGTATGATGTGGCAGAGATTTTTCTTATTTAGAGGAAAACATCTTGTACAAAAATTTACCCGTTTTAATTGCTTCCAGGTTCACCTCCTACAGCAGGTTTTACAACATCCCTTTCATAGACAACAGGCCGCAGAGAAAGCAGGCTACTCGCGACGTCCACCAGATTGGGCCAGGGATCTTAAAGTAAGCTGTTCATCCTGAGAGAAAGTTGAATGAGTAAGAAAAAAGGTCAAGGTCAGAGCTCAGGCCTTCAAATGGGATTAAGGAATCAAGCCACAGGAACTTCTCTCCTTTATTCTTTGTGGACTGGAATCTGCTACTCTCTAGACGAGGTCTTGACCAACTTTATAAAAATAAGGAAATGGACTGCTGTGTATGGTTGCATCAAAAATTTATATTGGCATTTATAATTCTTTAGCTGTGCATTAATTTGAGTCTCAGTAATACAGTGCTGCCAAACTATCACAACTTCTCAAAATTCATGTCTTACTGGTTGAATCTCAATAAGTTTTAATGGCTGATCAATTTAAAATCCATCTATGCAAGTTTTAATTATACAATATTTTGATGAATTTTCTCACTTGCTGTGACACACTCTCCAAATATATTTGTGTTCTGAAAATATAAATGTTCCAAAGTCTTTTGCAGAGTTGGAACAGGGAATGATCTTACACTTAGATCCTGCTATGTTTTCTCTCTTTGCCCTTGTTGTGTCCCGTTAAACTGCTGAAAAAGATTTAAAGGACATTGAATTAAATAGTGAGTGACTTTGTCTATCTCAGGAATGACTTGCCCAAGAATAACTCTTGGTGCTCTTTGCCAGAGTCAGGTGCCTCTCAGGCCTAGCTCGCTGCTCTTTGAAAGTTTCTCTTTTGATAGTATTGTGGAGATTGATGGTGCACAGATATGAGTCAGGAAACTTCCACTGGTTGGACATGGAAAAAGACTTTCCTGAAAGTATCTCATTATGTATATATTCAGGTCAATGTGCCTTTCATATCCAGCCAAATGATGCTGCAAGGGGCTAACAAAACTGTTATAGGGAAAATATTTAAAATTCAGCTTAAACTGTTACATAATAGTCCTTTGGATTGCAAAGGCGAGAGACTAGTCTTTGTTTTGTGAATCGGGTCCTGTTATTCATTCTTGTTTGACACTCCAGTTACACGTCACCAAAAAAGAGTATATAATTAAGCCAAACTGATAGGTAATCAGTCAGGTGCAATGTTATGCTAGAAAGTTTACAGCAAAAATCATTTATTTGAGGGCTCTGTTACTTCTTGACCTTACCTTGGCTCTTCTCAAATCCAAAATGGATTGTTCTAGAATCTCCAAATTTCTTGAGTGCCACTTGACTCTGAAATAGAGGCTATTCAATGGCATAATTAACGTTTCACAAATCTATTTCTAGAAATATAATTAGTAGGAAAAACAGTTCTGTATTATTAGAAATCTTTCAGTGACAAAAAAATATTTGAATGCCTTTGACTTTAATCAGCACAATTATTCAGGAACTCCTGATATACAGTTGTTCAAATATAAATAATAGTATCATAATGTGAGGCACAGTGTGTATGTATTTAACTACAGTTTCATGAAGATCCTGACCAAATTTTAAGCAACTTACACAAGTTCAGTCTGGGTTAAATCGCAGTTTTGATGATTGTATTCAAAACTGTGGCTGATGCTGCTCTACTCTAGAGGTGAGCTTTCTGCAGCAGGTATTTAATAGTCTCAAATGATATACGGACCAAGGCTATGAACTTTATAGGTAGAATACTGTCTTTAATGTGTCATTCATCAAAATATTTTTTCCAGTATAGGAAGCTCAGTAATTTGCTGGTAGCAAGAGAGCTCTGGAGGATGCAAGAAATGCAAGGTCACGTGGACTAGTTCTAATATACAATACAATTTTAGGATATATGGAAATGTATTTCTTACGTTTCCATTTCTGAAATTTCCGAAGTTTTAAGAATCCTTTGGTTCAGTGTTCTCTGTTGTTGCTTTGAGAAAGTATGTCGTTCTTAAATATTTCTCATTGTAAGGCAATAATTGTTAAATATTCATGACACTTTTTCCCCAGAATGTAAAACCAGCCGGGTTTCCAGTGCATTTGTACTGGCAGTGATGGCAACAATAACAGAATAGTTTCAGTATATATCTTTCAGTTCTTATGTATAATCTGAGGTTGTACATGTAGTTTCTATGGTATTCCTACTTGTTCAATTGCAAGGAAGATAACTTTTGCAAGAGCACTTGGAAATTAAATATAGATTTTTTTGTTTGTTTGTTTAAGCCAAAAGGACTAGTTTCTGTTCTGCTCAGAGCCAACCATTTTCTAAGCATGGTCCAAACATAAAAGTGAAGTCTATCTTTTCCCGGAATATCTAATCCTGAAACTAAGGTGCAGGAGGCTAGACATACTGCAAAATCCAGACATAGGTTGCTTTATCATTAGTAATCTAAACTTGTGTGTAAGCATTCTGGCTATAGTGGGTTAGATGGGATTTAAGTGAGAGGAGACGTTGACTTGATACACTAGTAACATGTAACCGTTCTACTTACAAAATTTAGCATGGATAAAGCAAAATGTGTTTATGTGGAGGAAATCAACACTGGACACAATGGATCAGCATCTCAACATGAAAGTTTGCAGCTGCTGCTTGTAGCTGTGTAGCCGTTGTAGCTTTGTGGTTGTAGCTGTTTATCATTTTTGACATGCAATAGTTACTGATAGAGGCAAGCTAGAAATATAAGTGAAGTGTTTTTTCCAACTCATTTTTACAAGAGCATTGTACGTTACTATAGTGATCCACATGCATTCACCACAGGATTAGACTGCTGTAGTGTATTTGTGTTATGTACCAGGAAAATGAAGGTGAAGCCAGAGAAGAGGCCAAATACTTATTAAGAAGGAGCCTCACTTTGTGGGCATGTAACATTCCCTGTGAAGGTAGTAAGTGCTCTTCTGCTGCCACTGGGATTAGTGCTCTGGCTGGCAACACCTCTACATAAAAGCAGTAAATCCTAAAATCCTTACATTGGCTCCTGCCTGCTCTTCTGGACCTGCCTCTTCCTTCATGGTACTGTATGTAAACACAACAGTGATGTAGGAGAAGGTTGGGAGTAAAAATACTGTAATGGGTAATCAACCAGGTGATTATTTGTACTCTCTAACTTTTTCTATATTGGAGAAACAGTTATGAGTGTCAGCAGTGGTGATCCCCTGCATCTAGATTTTTCATTGCCAATCTGCCTTTTTACTTCCCGAAACCTGATGGAAAACTGATCTCCTGAAGTAGGTCCTTCTTCCATGTCAGAGTGATGGAACAGCCCAACAGAAAAAGCTGCTGAGACTGCTTCTATTTGAGGTATGGAAAAAGGTTAAAAATAACGTGCTGTGATTTCAGATCTTTTCAGGCTAAAATTCTGTTCTTAATAATGTACATATTACCTAGCTCTACAGGAATAAGACAATTTCATATGGCAATAGGTTAGACAGAGGAGGAGGGAATAATTTCTATTTTTTACAAATGTTTTGATTTAAAGTTTCTGTTCTATAAAGCATAGTCTTGGAAAGGAAGGTTTTTTTGTTTGTTTGTTTTTTATATATTTTGCAGCATCATTTTTTCCCATTGAATAATGCCAGATAATTGTGTGTCATTAAGATGGTAGTTCTGTTCTGTTCTTTGAAAGGAGCTTTTGAACACTTACATTTCAGAAATTCAATGCAAGTATGTACCTACACAAGATTGATGATAGTTAAAACACTGAGATGATTAGAAATCTGATCTCTGGAGTTTTCTGTAGGCTTTGGTTCTTTTTATTTTGAAGAGAGCTCAACTTTTTTTTCTGTGCAACATCGCTAAGTATATGAGTTATGACTGACTACAAACGTTAAAAAAAATATATATATATATATAGTGCTGTGACAAAAGAGAAGGGAAGAAATAGGGCAGGAGGCGGGGCATTGTGAGAAGTGTAAATGCTAAGAAGGCTGTGTAAAACTCTATGAACTCAAAGAAACTAGCTTATTGTGCAACATTTTTCCAAAGACAAATTCTGCTTTATTTTGATGATGGTTATATATTTCATTAAAAAAAAAAAATCCATTTGATATAAAGATAGTTGGATAGCAGATAGCTGTGTCACTTGTGTGTGTCAGAGGTGCGCGCTTAACAGCTCTTCATAAAACGACACCCAGATCTTTAGCATTTAATGATTCTCTGTATTGTTTAAATCAATCAGGTATGAAAAAAATTGGAAGTCATTAATCTTTTTTTTAACCTACTTCTAGCTAATATTTTTTTCTTCTGCACTTAGAACTAAGGCTTGTACTTAATTGGCTAAGCTTATGAACCTTGCACTTGTTTCGAGAACATTTCTCAGTTTGGATATTTGGCGATGGTATCTTTTGAATGCTTTAGCCTGTCAGTTCAAAACTTCTAGGTAACATTTTTGTTATCAGTGAACAGAGCTCTCCTGATGAGAGCTTATTCCTCACTTTGAAAGTGAGGAAACTGGAAGACCAGTAGGAGTTGCATGGGCTCTGTCTGTATTGGTAAATAAGAGGGCCAGGGACTAGTCCCTTGCCCCAAGAACAGGTACCCTAACTGGTCATGTTCACACTAGGGGGGACCTCTGTAGGGAGAGTCAAACTGGTTTTAGTCTTGTCCATGTCTTGTCTTCTGGGAATGGTGCCTGTCCTGTACTTGAATTGTGTCTGGGACTGTGTTTAGGCACTCTTAGGCAGTATGGGTGAGCGCTAGGCGAGTGCTCAAGTCTGCAACCCTGCTCCTCTTTTATTTAGCAAGAGATGCAGGCATACAATCTCTGGCATCTTGCTAGCAATGCTAGATCCAGAAGCATTGGCTGCAGAGCAAAGAAATGGTTAACAGTAGTCATAACATACCCCCACCCCCATATTCCTGATGTGGGCTTTACCTCTTCTTCCAATACTTAATGTGTGGACAGACCAAAGAAAGGAAGGAGAAAGGAAGTGTCTGTCCAATAGATATACCTGAGTAACTCTGGAGATGGGCATGCTTACTGCAGAAAAAGTATGCAGCTTGTCTCAACTGAAAAGATACTAACTAGGGCTATTTCACATTAACACAAACTTTTTTTAGTGACTCATCTGGCGCTTCACTTGCTGAAGCATCCATGTTCTGAAGCAACTTCTGAGCATCCCCAAGTTCCTCCTGCATCCATCAGTGCTCTCTGGCTACTTTCAGCACCCTTTCTACTTCTAGTGCTTTGACCAGGTACTGTCTTCTCCTCCTGATGGTGATACAGAGTCATGTTTTGTCTTGCATAATTCCAGCTTGTGAGAAGTCCATGTCCCTCATTCTAAGTGTTCATGGTTTTTTATTATAATGAAGTCCTGGTCTTTGTCTCGCAGAGGAAGGTGCTTACGCAGCCACTGAGATATGCAAATATAGTAGGAACTAGCTGAACAAATGAGAGCGGGGCCAGCAGGCCCTCCTACCCATGCTCCAATAAAAAGATGCCTGGTTGGTGGGTAAGAGCACTTGGAAAACAACTGGCTGTTTGAGCCCACTTGAAGGGTCTGACTCTCACATGTAACTGCCAGAGCCAACATCAGTTAGTGCTGCACTTCTGGACTCCACTAACAACTTTTTCATTGATGTAGGTCAGCACAGAAACTGCTAAGCATTTGGACTTGACAGCCATGCCACACTGACTTAGTATACCTTCACGATCCTGGAGAGCCAGAAATGTCCCTGCCTTTTCCAGACTAGTCAAATAATTAGGGGCCTGAATCAAAGGCCCCCCCCGGGAGGTGATTGCTGGTAAATGGTATGTAATGTAATGGTGTGGGATGGGAAGAGGGTGATTGATACTCATTTAATTCTGCAATGTCAGCACACTGCAAGCTCTCTCTAGCTTTTCCTTTTGGCTTCTGGCCTTTTAATGCTCCTTGTATATTCTTTGAATGGTGGCCCCTACAGATAACACCCTGACTCCCTGCCATCTGTGCAGATACACATCTGTCTCTTAAGGCTGCTCACACATACAATCTTGTAAACTTCTGTAATTAAAATGCTTTTATATTTTTCTCAAATGCAACAACAGGGAGGTATATTAACCACAACTGCCTTCTGCCCACATGTGTTTACGGTAGCATTTATTGGTCTGCTTCAAGCAGCCATCTCTTTCACCTGAGATGACACTGCTGTGTGCTTTACCATGGAGTTTAAAGAAAAATCATTTCAGTAGTAGGAAAGAAATGTATGTAGTTCACAATATCATTAATGGTTTTTTTGTTTGTTTGTTTGTTTTTTTAAAGAGTAGTCCAGATTAGGTAGCCGCTTCACAAAGAAAGGCGCTTTATAAAGGGGTGGTTATTGCCTTCATATTTCTGCCAGGCTCTTTACGCAGGTATGCGGATATTAAAAAAGTAACCTTAAAGCAAAAATAGGACTAGAGATGACCCCAAACATTCCCAGGCCTTGGCACTGTCATCAGCTCGTTGTCATTCCCCTGCCTCCCACCACCACTTCTGCACTGGCCCTAGCAACCCCACTTTGACAAACAGCAGTGCAGCCTCTCCTCCTGGTCTGTGAGCTGCTTTTATTTCTTTATTTAAACAGCATACTTTGCTTTTTATGGCTATTTTTCAGAGTAATGGGCCTCTAAAACTCATGTTCCAAAGGACTTGAAGCATTTCAAAAAGGAAGACAGACTCACTGGGCTACATGCTGCACTGGTTAGGCTTTGTGATTTGTGATTATCTCCAGCAAACGTTGCCAAGATGCAGCAGTCCTCCTGTACAGACATGCTGTGGCAGTGCAGTGCCTGGGCTTTAGAAATGTCTGAAGTTTCCAAACATAAAGCACACCCCAACTAAAACTATTCTTCAGATTCCCCGTGAGAGGAGCTCTGATATTGGTCACAGGAACTGATACGGCCCAATAACAGATAGCTGGAATCTCACAAACTATCATCTTCCAAATTATGCTGGCTAGGCTAGAAGGGAAAATTAGTCCTAACCAAAATCAGAAAGTGAGTTGTTTGGCAATAATGTGAGACTTGCTAGGATGACTGGCATTTTTTCATGAAGCTTGGAGGCAGTGGATGCAGGTAGTTCTAAGCTTTGATATGCTCCTATGGCTAATACACTTTCATGGTGCCATGCTTGGAAAAAAGAGTATGTTATTTATGGAATCTTAGAAGATCATGTGCATGAGACAGGGATAAAGACTGGAGGAAATTAAAAACAATCTAGAAGATATAGGCAAAAAGTCTTTAAAATATTTGAAGTTCTGTGGTACCAATTTCTAGTAAAATGCATGTTCATTAACTGTGACACTTTGTGCAGATATAAAATAGAAGCTATTTTTATTTGAGAACTAATAATGGATGCTGCCTAAATGACAATGGAGAATTGAAATGGAGAACAAATGAAAAAAAAATATGTAGGAGGAGACACATTCTTATCAGGTACAAGATAATTATGAAGTCTTTGTGGAAACAGACTATTTCTAGGTACAGTTTGAAGACAAATGTTAACCAACAGGGAAAAAAAAAAAGCTCTGCTCACGAGGGGCAACATACAACACTTTGAGATAAAAATTTGTCTTGACCTAAAATTAACCAAATAAATGATATTTAAAGGGAGTAATTGTGAGTGCTGACAGTATGACTGGAGTTGTGTGTGGAAACAGTGGTGTATAACATTTGGGGTGATACTCTTTGGGAATGGCCCTTGTCCTGCCTTTCATCTCGGGGTAATCTAGCTGAGATTTTTCTTTTTAAGATAGGTCTCTCTTTGGGGGGGGGGGGGGGGAGTGTCTTTTGACCAAAAAATAAAATAACTTGGGCTTTTCTAATAAAAATAAAGATTCTTTGAGGGAAATCTTCCACTTCTCAGAATTCCGATGAGAAACAGTATTGTTTCCTTCAGCTCTAATTCTCTTACAAGGCAGCTACAGAAGGTGCATTTCACTTGCTGCCTGGCGAGTGCTGCTCCACCAACCCTAGCTATCTTGTTGTAGTGAAGCAAGAGCATACCCCCAATTTCTTACCTTGGCCTGGTGCTGGAGTGATGGTAATGGGGAGGGAAGGAGCAGGTTGTAGGGACAAGGTAGGGGCTGAGCACAGGAGGCTCTGGGGGAGAACTCCTCCTGGCAGGGCCTCATCCCACACCACCTTCCATGACACCAAACACCAAGAGCTATGCCTTAAAGTTCATCTGCCCTCAGCGTTCAGGAGCTGCTACCCCTTTTCTTCTCAAGAGCTTTCATCAGATCAGACATGAAATCTGCCTGTCTGCCTCCACCCCCCAGTGGAGGTGGCCCAGCTGGCCTTGGCTCTCCATCTTGTCCTGTGTTTTCTTGTCTTTTTGGAGGAAGTGGCACAGGTTTCTTTGTCAGAGGTGGTACCTTACTGGCAACAGGTGGAGGTGGAGGCAGAGGGGGTAAAGGCAAGTCTCCATTACCACTGCTGGACAATGGTGGTGGTGGAGGCACAAAATCAGGAGGAGGTTCACAGAACTCAGATGGTGGTGGTGGCAAATCAATCTTCAATGCAGGTGGTGGTGCTGGAAAGCTGTCTGGATCTGTTAGGAAGATGCCGCTGTCTCGTTTGACTTTGGAGGGCAGAACTGGTGAAGCAGCAACAGCAGATGACCGCCTTTCAGGTGGAGGAGGAGGTTGCAGTGAGCCTTTCTTATTCTGGTATTTCTGTGGCCTCATCACTGGCTGTGCCAGGCCAGATGCACTGACACCATTTGACTTATCCTTTATCAAACAGAAGGAATAAAAGGACAAGACAGTCAGTACATCTGTAAACTACTGTCACTGCCTGAGAACAGTGAAATGATGTGAAAGTATGTGAGAAGAGTGCAATGGACACACAGTGAAATGAGGTAGAGTACATTCTGCCAAAAGAGTGCAAACAGTATTTTGTTTTCTTTCTGTAGCTGCCAATAGGGCTTTGACAGTGGACATTCTCTGTTAAAAGTATCCATAGTGCTTCTCTGAGTGCTGCCCACATAAAATGAATGCTTTTACAATTTAAAAAAGTTGCAGTTAGTAAGATATATAAAAATACTTCCTTGATGTTCTACCCTGCTGCTCACTCCCTGAGGACATGAAGTTTTTTGTTTTTTTAAAGAAAAAAAGTCTCAGTGGTGTGTGTTTACATCCAAAAATACTGAGCAAGATTTGAGGACATAAAAAGCAGATGTAGTTTTGGCTCTCTTCCCAATGTATCTCTATCTCCCACTCTAGCTGTGACTGCTGGGTATCTGGATAAAGCTGAAATAATGAGGAAGTTACCAATCTCTGCCAAACTGGTTATTAGTCACAACAGTAGTGAGCTGGGGAGAAGGTGAAGCTATTTGGGATTTTACAGCATGTACGTCTAGATTCACTGTCCCCATCACTCTGCATTCAGCTGTGGGGTAGTGCACTGGGCTCCCTTCAGTGCAGGAGGGAGAGCACTGCAAACCAGTGGGGAACCAGTGGCTGAACCAGCCTGTGCCTATTCTATGCAGTGCACAGCAGGGGAAAGTGCTGCTCCTCTGGTAAACAGGTGAGCACCACTGGCAAGCCCCAGGGGAGTCTTCTGCCTGTTGTGTAAGGCACATGTGTGTACACACACACACACACCGCTGTTGGAACAACATATGACAAAAAAAGCCCTGAAGCCATTAAGTTCTAGCCACATTTGCAAAGTTAGTAGACATTTAAATCCTCTGATCACTTTCTCTAAGCAAAAAATGAATTAAAACATCCAGTAACATTTGGGTGGCTTATCTTTCAAGTTGTGTTTGCTAGTCAACACTCTGAAGATAAATAAAGCCCATTTGGCAATGTCTGAACATAATTTTCTCTCCATTTTTTTAGATGGCAGCTGGTAGCTGCTGACAATTACCATAAAATCATGCAATCTAACATGCACTTTCTGCTTTTACATCTGTTCTTGTGAATCTGGAGAAGTCTCCCCTCCTGAACATAAAAGCCTCGTACTACATTCAGTTCTAGTTATGCTAATTTATCAGTTTAAACCTAGCTAGCTTAGTGCTCTAGCTGTAACACAATGTACCCTGAAAGACTTCAATGTGATTTTTTGGTCCCAGGCTTGCAGAAACTGTGACTAAAGAAAGGCAACATGTTTGCTTCTGCTAGAGAAAAGCGCTCTGCAACCCTGTGGTCAGCAGTATTGACATATTGGAATTAACTATGTATAGCACACTTGCCTTCTCTTGCTGTCTCTCTCCTTGCCTAAAAAGAAGCAAGTAAATTAGACAAAATGAAGAGGGAACTGCTGCCTGAATTCTGAGAATATAATCTATTCAAGAGGAAGTGCAGTTCAGAACAGGGTAATAGAGTGTTTTAAAAGAAGAATTCAAAGATAGAAACAAGAAATGTAGGACATGTTATGGAAATGGCAAAAAAAATCCTAGGAATTTACAGTTTTACTTGTCCTGTCCTGCTCTTTATGCAGGATGGAGGGATACAACTGAATAACCAACTGCAAACAAATGCAGATTTTTTTCTGTAGGACATGTATGTGTTTTTGAAGTCCTCACACTGTACCTTCTGATATTTTTTACAGCTGGAGATGGAGTAAGTGGGCAAAATTTGGAGCTTAATTTAGGAGTGCATTTACATCCTAATGAAAGCATGTAGTGTTTGTCCTTCTACATACTTCCTCCTTTCTTACATGCCTATCTTCAGGCGTGCACAGTGTTTCCCACTGAAAATGTTGCTGCAGCCTTTGTGTTACCAGGCCAAGGCCTGTTTTCTGGTAGAGACAGGAAATGGCACCAAGGTTCTGGCAGCAAAGACTCTGAGACTGTCCCAGAAGGCGTTTCCCTATTTCTGCTACATGAACTCACAGATACTTGTTCTGAAGAATGAGTGATGGATGGCTGTGCCTTCACTTCCACCAGCAGGTCCTTGGCTTCTGCGCACATGCATATTACATTGTAGTGTGCAAAGCATGAGGAAGGAGGAGCTGCAAGGAGCCAGCCACTCCCCAGGGGCCAAATCCTTGTCACAGCAGTACACTGGCACTTGGAGGGGGAAGACGGGGGGTAAAGAACAACAAACTTGAAGAAATGGTTCATTAGTGAAATTTAACTGGTTCACCACTAGTAGCTGCTGACCTGTACCTCTGATGTATCCACTTTTTTCTGAGCCTCTGAAAACTCTGCACTGGCAGGAGGAACAATTTGGGGCATCTGTCCATTTGCCTGAACAGCATCTGTGACAAAAACAAAGGGAGGGAAAAAGAGGCTTACGGTTTTGTGATATTAACCAGAACAGCAGATAACAAACTAAGTAAAAGGCTATAAAAAAGATCTTTCCAACATCCACCAGAAAACCCACTCATTGCAGGTTTTATACATAATGCAGCAAAAAGCCACGATGATGTCTGTTTTCCACTTTGGGCTTATTTTGTGACTTTTCATATTCGGTACATTGCCTAAAGAAAACAAACATGATGCCTTACATTAAAACTAATAACTGTCTACATGCTGCCATGGTTGCAGCTGACAGTCCTACAGGAAAAACAAGTGGCAGAATTGCAAGGACTTATGACAAATCATCTGTGCATGTAAAAGTTATGGCAAAGATCTTTTTCTTTTGACCATTGTAAACTGGCGATTATAGAAGGGACAGGTAAGGCTGGCATAGGAAGAGAGAAGGGTAGCTGGCTCAGAAGGGGAGCTAAGCAGAAAAACTGGTATAGTTAAGGCAACTCTCTGGCCTTCCGTGTTATATGCCCATCTTTAGCGTCTTGAAGTTTGTGGAGTGCTGTAGTATTAATTAAATTCTCAGATTTTACTACATTTTTTCCCCTTTACTTTTGCTTAGAGACTAAAAGTGCAGTAGTTTCATATGCATAAGTCATGCAAGCTGAAGGTCAGAAGTACTACAGATGGGCTGAATCAGTTTCTTAGCAACTTTCCTGCCAATCTGGAATCACAGATGATTTGTGAAACCCACCGTATTCCCAGATTACTAAAGATCTGCTAGCTGGCTAAGTTAAAGCTCTGCAGAACTTTTGTCCACCCTTAAAGTGTTTGTAAGGGATATACATAAATACCATAGTACTGCCAGAGTAAGTGAATGTGAGACCAAAGAAAAAGTTTGCGGTTTTAACCAGAAAAAACATCCCCCACCCCTGTATAGTCTGGTAAGTATTAAATGAACTTTAGTTCATTTTAGTTCACTTTAGTCTAGGATTTTTGGAAGCTGTAACATGTCAAAGTAGCAGACAATCTTTGGTGCCTTGTACATATATTTGTAAACCTTAATGACTGGTTTAGTTCTGTTATAATTTACGGTTCTGAGATCCAGTAAAGATGAACTGATCAAAGTATTGCTTTGAGAGGTCTATCTTCATGCACAAAGTGTTCAGTTACAGTAACAAAAGTATCTTGAATGAATCTGTGACTGTAGAACATCAACCAATGCTGGTTTATGATAGCAATATTCATGAAAATAACAGTATTTTGTTATTCAGTGTAATATGGTGGGTAAAGAAAAAATAGAGCTGGTTCTGCAAATGTATCTGCATAGAGATGCTTGAAGAGATCACTCTGAGATACAAATCCATGGATCCGGTTCTACTCAAGTACTTTCTGGATGCTTGTGAGCACTCAGCCGTCTACAATATAAATCTAAGCACAAAGGTAATTAAAATTTTAACATGTACTTAAAAGATCTGAATACTTTTCTGATTAGCAAATAGGTTCTATGAGTGTGATAAGAAATACATTTTTATTGCTATACTTTCAAATCACACAATCAACAGAGAAGTAAGACCACACCCTGTAGTTCACTGAATTTACTGGTACTGCTTAGGCTTCAAGGGATGACAGGAGATAGTCTGAAGTCCTTGTTTTATGCCTACATGTAGTCCAGTATATTTAATCCAAAGTGCCATTTTGATCACTCATACTACAGCCTGTGGCTGTTAAAGGTCTGACATGGAACTTGAATAAGGAGTGAAAACCAATCTTTTGGCTGTAAGTGTTCAGCAGAGAGAGATGTGAATCTCTTGGTTTTGAGGTCATGCTCTCAAGTGGGGCAAATTATCATCCCTCTTCACTTCACCTACTCCCCATAGCAGTGTAGGAGTCTGGGCTTCATGCTGCTCAAAGACATTATCACCCTCAGTCCTGCTGAGATATAACTGGATGAGAGCAGGCAGAGGGAGATCCACACTACATACCATAAGGTACAGAGGTCTACCTGGATACCAGGAAGTTGGGACATAGCTAAATGATAATCTATTTCTTCTTCTGTTAATGAATGTGTATTTCATAAACTACGTAAGATTTGAAGGCAACATTTAATACAGCAGCTCCTGCCCCATACCTATATGTATGCTATACACAAAGACAGTCAGCTAAAGAACCCCCAGTCAATCCAGAATGTAAGTCCATGCACTCTTCTCTCTGGAGATTTAATTTAGATTTTATAGTATTCTTCCTGAGGCAGTTTCTGCAAATTTTTATGGTGAAATAACATTTGCTTTAAACAACAAAAAAAATTAGTACAAATGTAATGCAAAATGTAGCTGCCCAAGAGCCTTGTAGTGATACAGCACATCTGCAAAGAGCAGCATCCTTCATCTTTTGAACATCACAGTATTGTGCTGGCACACAACATACATTGCTATTGGAGTGTCCAAAGATATACATAGTGAGGCAGACATGACAACAACATATTTTGCCTGAGATTTGTTTGGCACTTGGGACATGTCAACACCATAGACTATATAGTTTGGGGTATATGCAGACACACAAATTTTGGTCACAGCACTGTGATCAGGGAGTACAGACTACATAGGATGTGAGAACAGAAGTTCCACCTGCCTCCCTGAGCATTACTTTTAGCAGTCAATGAAGTTATTAGAGTACAGCCGCCTCTAAGCTCAGACAGGACTGTAGTTTTCTATGGTAAATTTTAGCCGATGCTGAAATCAACCTATACAGACATTTGAAAACACAGGAAAACATGTTTTGTTCCATTCTCAAAACACAAGCTGACAACTGCTCAGTCAGGCACTCTATAGTATTACAGTTGGCCCCCCAGGTTTTATGTAGGGCAGTAATGCTAACTATAAGACAGCAAGAATCCCAATCACTTACGTTAATTAAAAAGCTAATGATTCTTCGCAGTCATTTCCACAGAGACAACATACATGTCTAAAATCTTTTCAGGCTCTTTAACCATTTAATGGGATCCATTAGTTAAGATTAACAGTATATTTTATGATCACATGCGATGTTCCTGGATTCTGGTCAGGAGTCAAAGTCATAAAGACATATATATACTTAATTAGGCTGTGATCCTGCCAGTATCCAGTATCTAGTGCAGCACCAGTGTGGAGTCCCACTGGTCAGCCACCTCTCTGCTGCCATCAACATCAGAAAACAAAATGCTGCATGACCCTGTCCCAGCCACCCTAACTAAAGTCACTCTGGGCCCAACACTCAACATGACTATCGGAGAGTCCACTGATCTTAAAACAGTCTGTTACTGGTCCCTCCTACCCCAGACATGCATTTTTTACCATGATTTGACTCCAAGCCATAGTGGAAAGCCCACTTTCTTCTCACATATACTGAGAAAGGGCAAAGTAAGGCTTTCAAGAGGATTTTGAGTTGTGAGTGTATATGAAAATAAATAAGGTTAGTGGTATGGGGAATTGTCAACACTGACTTTGAGTCTGACTCTTCTTACAGTGGTATGTACTTGGCCAGCATGTTCTCCCTAATAAATAAAGCATATCTTAAGTATGTGAACTAAAAACATTCATGCAAGTTACAGCTAGTATCATGCATTAGAGTATCTGTATGATGATAAAATAGGTAGCAGCACATGAATGAAGCTACTGGAAAAGTAAAGTTAGAGACTAACCCAATCTTTTCTTCCCCCTTCTCCTAACACCCACATTGTTACTGTACAAATGAGTCTGTGAGAGGCTTTGCAGACCCTTCCCCATGAGGGAGATAATGGCAAGGAAAACAGGAAAGAGAGTGGCTCACCCTAAAATAACGTCTTTCTGAAAAGATCATCCTCAGAATAGCCCACTCATCCCTTCTACCCACTGGAATAAAAGCTCTGACACTGCCAGAATGCAGATGGACGAATGGAAAACTTCAAGACATGGACCATCAGTCAGGATAATGTGGAGGGAGGATAACAGATTTGTACACAGCTGTCAACAGAAAAATTCCTATTAAATTGTGTAGAAATGTGTATTGATTTAAACTGGCCTTTGGTGAGTCGCCTTTGTGTCCTTGAAGTCATAATTTTAAAAGAAGTGCACAGAGCGAGCTTGATTATAGTTCAGAGCTACACTGGGCTCTCTAGAACAAGTCATTATTGTGCTGAATCCATGGGAAAATTTTTTGAACACAGACTATATGCACTGCTCATGATTGGGGGGGGGGGGCAGAGAAGAGGGCAGTAATTGTGATTTCAACTGCTCTGACAGCACTGGTACCTGTAGATAAGGATCCTGCAGAGACAGCTGGTTCCATCATCCCTTGATTTGTCCACCGAGAGGCCAAGCCAGCTCTCTTCACTGCACATTTGTAATTATCGTATAGTGTCTTGCCATACTGCAAAACAATACAACAAGGTGTTAAACTTGAAATAGGCCAAGCATTCATTTTGCTCTCAGACAACATTTCTGACCCCATTCCTTCCTGCCCAGCTTTGTTTAAAAAGTACCTGTTTCTAGAAGTGTTGCCCCGTCTCTGTATAGGACCAGGTGGAAAACATCTCCACACTAGCAAAAACAACATTAATCCCCATGGCCAAATGCAGTCCTACTGATATCACTCTCACATTTTATGTTCATTTCAGTATTTGTAAACATCTTGAAACTTGGCTTTAAAACCAACCATGCTCAATAAATATCCTTTTCCAGTGCTTTCCAAGTATTACATTTTCAGACTGGAGACTTGGGATGCTGAATCCTGGGCTCTAGAGCAAAAAGCTCTGGCAGTGTAAGACATGAACCAGAGCCTGTCCATCTTTAGCCACAGCATCTTACTATTACATCACATATCTGTGGTGTGAGTTTTATGAGTACGTTAATTTTGTAGCTACAAAATTTATTCTTACATGTTAATGGGGAAAACACATTGATAACTAGCGTACAGGAGCATTTAGTAAATCTGTGCTGAAGTCATGGCCTTCTGCTCTTCATTTCTATGCTAAAATTAGCATGAATATATATGTCCATTCTTGGCACAATCACATCTCCAGTTGGAGATTACCTGAGGGAGGCAGGACTTTACAATGTCACAGAAAACATATGTGGCCAGTGAGGCCACACAGAAATTTACTTTTAATCTCACCTTGGCAATTCTTATACCTGTTACCCACTGATGCAGAGTTGCTTGATCATCACAGCAAAGGTATTTGATATACTGTGACTCCTTCTGAATCTGAGGGTGCTGAAAGATATTAATTCATGCAATTAGACAAACACAGAGATCAGTTGCAATACAAAAGTATGAAGGCACCGCACAGTGACTTTGGTGAGAACACTGCCTACAGGCACCATGTTAACATAAAGATGATTTGAAAAGAAAAGTAAAACAGAGTATAAGAAAATATGAAAAAGATGGTGATTGTGAACTACATGTGAATTACCACTGGTAGCATTTGCTTGAAACAATTTCAATACTTTGTAATATGAATTCAAGAGTTATAGAAATCTAATAGTGATCTAGAGGTCAATGAAGTCTAGAAATGTCATGGTTCAAGGTCTAACACTTAATGTATAAACACTGGAAGGAAGTATGTTTCTCACTGGGGCTTGCCATCTGTAAGGCATCCAGACTGAAAGCTGAACATGATTAGTTTTCAAAGAGCATGTTAAATTTGGATAAGCATAAAATCTCAGCTGAAACAGATTCTCCCTTCTCAACTCACCGCCTTCCTTTGGGTCTAGTTCTAGCTTTATTCCTACAAGTTTTCATTCTGCTTTACTCTTGCTGTTGCTTGCCAACAATTCCGTAAAACTGTCACATGCTGTAGCTAGAGGATTATTCAAAATGCAACACTATCAGAAGTAACCATTTTCAGAAACCTACACATCTGTTAAACCTCTTTCTTTGGTTCTTTTTGATGCAGTCTAGGACCTCTCTCCATTACTGCTCAGCACAGTATGATATGTAGCGATATATTACTGCAATTCAAAAGTTACCAAAATGTTGGGCTGACTCCTTGCCTGCAAATTGAACATCCTCCCTAAGATTCAGAAGGAATTTGCTCCCTGCACTACAGCAGGGAAGGCTGTAAGATTTTAGTAGCATGGATTTTAGTAGCACGGATGGGATTTTACACGACCATCTCTTGAGACATAAGGAAAAAAATGAAACCAAAGCCAAAGGCTTCATTACCCCTCATTCAGGTATTCATTTTGATGAATATTTTTTTAAATTCTAGGTGCACAGTTAGTGAAACTTGGTTAATGCACAAAAGTGCATTTAAATATGCTCTGAGGATTCACTATAGCCAAATCACTCTCTTCTCTGCCTGAGCAGTAGAAAATTCAAAGCTTACTTCCACCTAACAGCAAGGACCCTTGTTTTCTATATATCATTAAGCTCAGCCGGGTTCTTCGTGGCCCGCACAGAGCAGTGTCTGCAGCCTGATGGCCTGGGCTGCCCTTCCTCCACGACGGCTCTGACGTAGCAGCCAGATGTCTCTTCACAGACACCTGCTCATGTCTGGGACTTCCCTGATGCTGACACCAAGCCCTGGCCACAGCTGGATGACACAGGGGCTTCAAAAGCAGTGCTGAATACAGAGGTCTTGCTCTTCAGCCATGTCCCTGCTCCTCCCTCAGTGCTGCGGACACCAGGCCTCCTCGCTTGTGCTGACCCAACTGTTTATGAGGCCACACAGTGAACTGAAAAAAGGAACTGAACTGGGTTAAAAATAACCCATTTTATCATGCTAGAGTTTTTGTGGGATTTTTTATTTTATTTAACTCAGCAGTATACAGCATGGCCTCACACACAGCATGGGGACAGGGTGCACTGTGGCATGGGGAGGGCATGAGCAGCTAGGGCTGGGAGAGAGGATGGGATTGCGCAAACCAGTATTGAAGCCAAAACCCTGCACCATCAAACTCAGGAGCAAGAGCAAACACGCTGGGAGACAGTTGTGATAAGGATATTACTGTAGTGGGGACTCACAGCAACGCAAGTGTCCCAAGCCAGTGCTGTGGGCAACTACATTAAAACTCCCTATATGTTTGAACCCAGCAGCTCACACAGGTCACTGGAACATTGTCACAGTTGAGTTCATGGTTTCTCTCCACTGCATAGCTGGCCACCTGCACTGCACTATGAACATGCGAGGTCCACATCAGTCCTCTGGATGGGCCATAGCTACCTTACTCTTTTAGCTTGCTTGTGGGCATTCCCAAGGAGAGAGCTAGGGACATCTCATGCTGGAGCCCGGGGTCACCACCTCATTGCCCCAAGGCATTCAAACTGCAGAGCAGACCCTGTGTCTGCCCCATGGGACCCATGCTTCAGGCAGCTGCTGTGCTGCTCAGCAGTATTCACTCCTGCACAGAGGCCAGGGCACACTGACAGACACTCCCAGTTTTCTTCCAGCATTTCTCTATTGTGTGACCAAACACAGTAAAAACCATTAGACAAGTCAGTCTTAACAGTGTCATTAAAAAAAACTATAAGAAGGCACTTATCTGTGTGGCCCAGTACATCTCAGGGACATGGGTTACCTTACCACCAACAGAGTCAAGAGAACCAGGAGATGCAAACAAAGACACTGCAGCCCTGGATAAATTCAACTCTTCATGCTCTTTTCAGTCAGCACCTAGCAATCTTGTTCTAATATGTTATGTCATACCGAACCCAGCAGATGGCATCAGAGGCTTTCAAAATGATAAAGCAAGGATTTTCTTCTCCCTTTTCACCACAACTAAAAACAGTCCAATGACCCCATATATCTCCCCTCATTTTCAAAAACCACACCTACCAACAGCTTTTTATTAAAACTATAAAAAAAGATATAATTTAATAGATAATTCATGCAAACATTTGGGAGAAAGTGAACACTGCATAAACACGGCAGAGGAGGAAACGGTGTACAGCAAGCCAGGTAGCCCTGTCAGACAGCCCTGCTCTGGGGATCTGCTGTGGGAGCTCAGAGGGGCTGCTGCAGGCCCCCCTGCTGGGGCACCCTACCAAAATCTCAGTTTCACAAGGACATCTGTACTGGGTCAGATCACAGATCCTTGAGCCTAGTATCCTGACTCTGACAGTGGCATAAATGGGGGAAGCGAAAGAACAGGACAAGCTTACATGATACTTCCTTCTCAGTACTCTCCCTGCTTGCAATTATTTTCAACTCAGGGGATTTTCTGAGCAGGATGTATTTTATTTGTATTTAGATTGTTCCATGGATTTCTCTTTGAGGTACTTCAGCTTTTTCTTGAGCCCAGATAAACTTCTGACATCCACAACATAACTTTTAGCAACAATTTTCACAAGTCTACTGCACAATCTATGGAGAACCACCTCCTTTTGCTCTGAACCTAGCTTCACTTGATGTTATCGTTTTGGAAGAGACACTGACCAACTGACCCCTAGCCCTACTTCTCCATGCCACTCACAAGCCAAGAAACCTGCATCACGTTCCTGACAAGTCATGTCTTTTCCAGCCTGCAGACTCCTGACCTATGCAGTCATTCTTCCGAGGTCCTCTCTGCTAGGACAATCTATCTTAACTACTGATATTTGCCAGCAAGGCCTACTCTAGATTACTTCAGTCAGTTCCTTGATTAAATTACTCCAATCAGCAACCATGATTAAATGCGGAGTCACAAGTATATTCTGTCAATTAGGATCCAAACTAGCAATATGCGGAACACCCTATTCTCATAAAGAACATTAAATGCCTCAAAACCTTGCTGGTAGTCTGTTTCTTAGCATCAGCTAAGAACCATAGTATCAGTCACTTTGTCAGAAAAAAGAGAGGTCTTGGCATTGGCTCTCTTTTTATGGTCAACTTTACCTATGACACATAAAACAACTTTGTACAGGACCCATAGCCCACTGAGCTAGGCTGGAAATAACCCCTCTACCTTTACTGGGCTTTGGATCAGGCCTGCTGCATGCTACAAGAGCAGAGGTTGCCTGCTGCACCTCTGTACAAAGCTGGGCCATGAGACTGAACATCAGAAGCAGCAAGATCAACACTGAAGGTTCATACCTGTAAGAGATTATTAGAAAGCAGCTCAAATGGACATATTTGGCTTCTTCTGGATTTTAGATACACGAAACATGCAACTTTGGATAGGAAAGTATAAAGTTTTAGCTAAAAATTGTCACACACACATCCCTCCAGCCACTTGCTCACTTGGGAAGTAGTGGGTAGTGAAACTGCTTTGTCTACACAAGTGGCAGAAGTCTCTGCTGTTGACCATGACCACTACAAGTTCAGATCTCTACCAAAAACTTCAGGTGACACACGAAAATCATTAGATAGTGCATAGAAATGCTGACTCAGGATGATCAGTTCAGAACGGAATTGGGACAGCCTTCAGTCCCAGGAAATAATGACCTGATGTGAAGATCCATGTAAATCAATTTCCTCATCTCATAGCTCCTGAGTCTCAGGACAGATGTGTGCCACAGCATACAGAGGGAAGGAGGTCTGGTCCCTATGGATACCCATTTTTGCTAAACTAGATGTATAGTGCCTGTAATAACCTCTTTGTGAAAGTAGCAGAGGTCGTAGCAATGTCAGTCATGATAGGATCATGTGAGAAAATACTGTATCTTTAGACAAAACACTAACCTGCCACATGTGGCATGTAATGCCACAGCTTACATGCCTCACGTGTAGAGAGAGAGAAATTATTCTGTTACGTGGTGCATACTGTGTCCAGAAAAGGTCATTACAATCATCTGACAGCAAAGTGAAAATATAGCCTCTGAAAAGGTTTATTCCTTTTGCCTCTGAAACATCTGGCACAACAATGAATTATAAAGGAGAACACTGAAAACGCAATCACCTCAGAAGTCAGAGTTTGAATGAAAAGTGGTAATATGCAAGTAGAAAGGGACTCCAGAATTTTTCTCACAGAAAAAGAATTTCCCATGGTATAATGCCTGGAAAACAATCATATAGGCATTGAAATGTAATGTAGTCTAACTGCAGTGTCCTTTTCCTTTGCAGATGTCAAAGTTCTTAATAATGATGAATGGGTAGCATCATTGGTACTTTATGGCTGGGGAAACAGACACAGGCAAAAATCTGGCTTGATTTTTGGAAGTGTTGGACACCAATTACTCATTAAGGCCTGAACACCTCAAACATCAGGCTGCAAAAGGCTGTGCTGTGTCCCACCCAGGAAAGCAGTGAAAGGGTCTGGAAAAGAATTGAGTGTTATCCTCTGACTTACTGTCTCCTTTACAAGTATCGACTGTCTACAGATAAAGAAAGCAGAAGCACTTGAATATAAAGAGCTTATTTTTTTGAGAGGTTTAAAAATATATATATTTGTGCTCTGATTACATTTTCAGATATAAAGTAAACTCTTTGCCTAAGGAAAACAAGATAGAACACATTGAAAACCTAAAGCGATGGGAACTGAAAGATGTGGTTTCTAAGGTTCATGCCAAAACAAATGACTAAAAGCAGACAGGTTGTGTGTGCATGAAATCAGAGATTATCCTAATAAAATGTTCTCTTACTTCACCTTCTTCCAACATGGAAGATGAAAAGTAAACTGAAGTTATTCAGGCATCTTGTTGGATTCCTTGCCCAAAAATAAATGAATCATTGCTCACTCCCTGAGGCAGAAACAATAGCCAGAAGCATAAAATAAGTGACTAGTTTTGGATCAAAAGCTTTGGCTTTAGGCCAAATTTTCCAAAAATGATGACTGTTTTTGGATACCTTACTCTCTGGTCACCAACTTATGCTATTTCGAGCTTGCTTCTCGGGAAAGCTGAGAACTCACAACTCCTATGATTGAAAGTAGAATTAATACTCAGCACCTTTGAAAAATCACTCCAAACTGCTTCAAATCCACTGCCTGCTGTTAAATGCAGTCAAATTCTGATGCTATCCCTCCTTGCATTAAGATGACCAGGCTTACCTGACCGTTTGAAGACGTGTGCATGAACTGTAAAGCTAAAACAGCAACTGCCTTACTATAAGGAATTATTCTTTGGACCCACATTCCCCTGAATGAGGCAATATTTTTGGTTCATTAAAAAAAAAAAAAAAGCTATTGTAAACGAAGAGGACAGCTTTACACAGCAAATAAAATGTTCAAATGCTATTATACTCCTTTTCTCACTGCCCAGTCTCTGTCCTTATTCTCCATATTGTTTATACATTAATCTTGCAAAACTGTGTGCACATACTAAGAGCATAATTCCAGATATCTGAAAGTGCTCTGCAATAAAGAATATTTCTACTTTTGCTTTTTTTTCAGATTATCTAACAATGAATTTTACTCTGAAATATTTATCTGAAGCATTTATGCTAATGCAATAGTTTCCAAATCTTTCACATAAAGAACTAGAAAATTTCCTGTTGTGTATCCTTGTTTCCTGTGCTAATCATTTGTTCTTCTTCCCACTATCTTCTGTCTTGAACACTGCTAATACTCACTTTCTACCTTCTTAGATGCCATTGTGTTGAATGCATTATGTACATGACTCAGTCCGCAAGGGAGCATATGGGGTGTGAGGAGGAGGAGGGAATGAGCAGTGGAGCAACTAAACACCAAATTATCTGCTGGAATAACTCCACTGTTGCAAACAGAAGCTATTCTTCTTGAAAATTTACTTCCAAAATTCTGTGGATCATTAGAAAATTTTAAAAAATTCGGTAGCTTCCAAATTACACCAGGAAAACTTAGCTGTATAGACCGCACAGGAAAATGTACCCATCTGTGGAAATAGAGGATGATTTGCCTTTGTTTCAGTTTATCCCCAAGAAACCAATTTTTTTCATCCTAGATTAATTCAGCATTATGCACCATTACCTCCAGATTACTCAAGCACAACCAGCACCAATAAACTATAATTAAATTCACTCTTTGTCACTGGCACATCAGACTGCCTAAACCAGCAAATTTGCATATAGATTACCTTGCTTTTTGTCTGCTTCGAGCATTTTTAAATGTGGCACAAGAAAACCAGCTCCTGGACTAGCACATGCACACACACACTCAACATACAAAATAAACTTTACATTTTACTGTGTTCACAATTTCTGCTCAGTGCAACAGAAACTGTCACTAGCAAGATGAACAGATGCCTTCCTTCAAGGCGGAATCTCTTGCTTTTGAGGGCTTTCAGCCTCAGAATATGAAATAAATCACAAAAGGTCCCATTCCTTTCCACAGTATTCCCCAAATAATGTAGTAGATGGTGAAAGGGAAGATCTACAGGGAATCTCTGAATAAAAATTTGCATTTGTAAATGCAAATGAGACTCTGAGGAACCAAACCACTCCAACTTGTGCACTTGCTGTGGTGAGCAAAATTATTTCTGTGGAGAGAGATCTCTGTTCCCTTTCCATTTCTCTTTCAAGAGTGACCATCTGTCTCCACGGGGTGGCAGGGAAAGCCGTGCTGCCACCGGCTCCCTTCTCCTCTCTGCCGGGCAACAGAGACACAGCCCTGACCTTAACAGATGCCGGTTTTAGTGAGGGTCTTCTTTCACACTCAGCTGCCCTTTCCTTTTCTCTTTTCTGCATGCGGAGGTCACGGGGTGGCTTCCTCAGGTCATGATATTACTGTTCCACTGTACCTCCACATCTCTACTAAGAAAAGATCCATTTTATCTGATGTCAAAGTGAAGGGTGGGATCTTTAAATTTTCATGTTACTTTTAGGCTGAGTGGAAAACAGGAAGAATTTGCATGTTCACAGGAGCAAATGCTCCAGAAGTGCTTATTTCATTCAGAGAATCTATTTTTAATACATTGAGGGGTTTTCATCTTGTTTTGTGTTTTTTAAGTGGGGGACTTTTTTGAGGGAGGGAGGCTTGTTTGCCACTGGCATAGATCAATCAATTTAAAAGAGTTATAGCTCAGCACAGACCAAGTGATTACTAGAAAAATAAAACAGTTCTTCAAGCTCTATATTTGCCCCAAAGCCTAAGGATTCCTGAAATCCAGCTCCACTGGAGCCTCTGCACTGGCCTGCACTCTCATCTTCGGGATCAGCCACATCAGCTCTGGTTTGCTGCACAGGGACAGCTAAAGGGGACCCTGCTCTGGACCATGCTGATGAGCCACCTGTGCTCTTTTCGGTTGGTCCCAGCTGGGCTTTCTCCTGCCTCTGAAAGGAAACTACTGAATGAGCTGAACAAAGTATCTTCTCCTTTGCTAGTAGACACTGAGATGCATTCTTAAGTTTGTGCTCAACTACCCTTTTCTCCATTATCTTCTCAGTGTCTTGATACTTAACAAACACGCAAAAAATCCTCCATTTTTGATCTGAGCTAAAGGATATACAATAGGGTGCTGGTGTGACGGGAAGAAATTATGGTTAACAAGCACTGACAGCTCATCATGATTCTCTAGCTGCAAGAGGAACATCCTCTTCAGGATGGATCTGCAGCCCAGAGCATTTGCATTTGAGCTAGTTTAAGCTAGCTGGTCTGGGTGCAGCTGCCAACATCACAGGATGCAAAATGCATCCCAGCTGCTGACTAAGTATCAAAGCAACCAGTCCATGATGCAAATCATCTTGTTGCTGTTACACTAGCAGTCTAACTATCAGTACCCAAGCCAGCACCAGCTAATTAGCCCAGATATGAAAACTGAAGTTGAAATTAAATGGCTAGATTCAGAAAGAAACAGGACAGAGGGAGCTGCCCATTCACTGGCTTTGCGCTTAGATACACGTTCTGTGTGTTAGCTGGGACAGGCAGTCATTCTACCAAAAACTATGTCGCCAGGGTTGTGGTTAACATTAGTTACAGGGTTCCTCTTTCCCAGAAATTCTTGACAGTCCCTTGCACATAGGCGCAAAAATGTCAGGAATGCTCTCATATAATCTCTCTTGAGAGCTCTTTCGTCCATAAAAACAGAGATGACCAAGGTTGGGGAGGAGATGAAATGAAACATGGTATTTTTTCTCCCCAGTATTATGAGACAGGAGGCAGGTACAAATGTTGTACCTTTGGAGGCAGATACAATTTTTATTGGTTTTAGCCCAGTTATTTGTTCAGAGGACTCATTATGCAAATGGGGACCGGCAGAAAAGAAGGGATGCTTCCTTCAAGCATGAGGTCATATTCATCTCCAACTAAGACCATCTCACTGGCCATTTGTTACCCTTTGAATGAACAAAAAACATTTCCCCTATTCTTGAAGTAAGGACGCCAATGAAACTTAACCAGCAGGGCCAGAAATAAATAGAGTATTTTTTCAGCTCAGTGCTCAAAGCTGGGAGAAAATGTCTGGTTCTAAATTCAGCAGGATTTTCTGCCTTGCACAGAAGCAAGATATTGCTGAAACTGCTAAGTTCTTGTATTTTTCCTTCATTGTAAAGCACAAGTTGGTCTCTTGTCTCTAAGCTGGGCAGTGACTTTCGTCAAGTTTGAGACACAGCAGAATAAGTAACTTGGCAAATGACTGCTAACTGCTTTGAGACAACAGATCCCAAGGAGCTTCTCAGGGCACTCGGAAAGATACAATTTCATAAAAAAACTGTAGTAGTATGCTATTATTCAAAAACTTTACAAGTGGTGGAATGGCTTACTGGAGCTAATATGGGCTGCAGACTAATCTATTTTTCAAAATGCAAAAATCTCCTTTGATTTAGTGCCATTCTCACTGAACAGCTTGCATGGACTCTGGTTGTTCCTCTTTCAATGACCTTCCCCAAATTGCCTTAAAGACGGACAACTTTCACAGAATTACATTATCACAGACTAATTGGGGTTGGAGGGCACCTGGACATCATCTGGTCCAAACCCCTGCTCAAGCAGGGTCAGCTAGGGCAGGTTGCCCAGGACCATATCCAGTCAAGTTCTGTATATCTCCAAGGATGGAGATTCCAGAACCTCTCTGGGCAATCTGTTCCAGTGTGCAACAACCCTCACAGTCAAAAAGTGTTTTCTTATGTTCAAGCGAAATTCCCTGTGTTTCAGTTTGTGCCCACTGCCTCTCCTTCTGTCACTGGATATCACTGACAAGAGTCTGGCTCCATCTTCTCTACACCTTCCCATCAGGTATTTATACACATTGATAAGATCCCTCTGAGCTTTTTCTTCTCCATGCTAAGTCATCCCAGCTCTCTCAGCCTTTCCTCATTTGAGAGATGCTCCAGTCCCTTAATCATCTTAGTGACCCTTTGCTGAACTCGCTCCAGTATGTCCATGTCTATCTTGTACTGCGGAGTCCAGGACTGGACACAACACTCCTGATGCAGCTTCATCAGTGTTGTGTAGAGAGGAAGGATCACCTCCCTTGATCTGCTGGCAACACTTTGTCTAATACAGCCCAGGAGACTGTTGGCTTTCTTTGCCATGAGGGCACACTGCTGGCCCAAGTTCAACTTATTGTTCACTAGGACCTCCAGGTCCTTCTCTGCAAAGCTGTTCTCAAGCTGGTTGGCTCCCAGCTTATACTGGTACATGGGGTTATTCCTTCCCAGGTGCAGGACTTTGCACTTTCCTTTGTTGAACTTCATGACATTCCTCTCTGCCGATTTCTCCAGCCTGTTGAGGTCCCTCTGAATGGCAGCACCACTCTCTAGGGTATCAGCCCCTCCTCACAGTCTTGTGTCATATACAAACCTGCTGAGGGTGCATTCAGCCCCACCATCCAGGTCATTAATGAAAAAGTTAAGCAGTATTGGCCCCAGTATCGAGCCCTAGGGGACACCACTAGTGACTGGTCTCCAGCTGCACTTCATGCCACTGATCACAACCCTCTGGGACCTGCAGTCCAGCCAGCTTTCAATTCACCTCACTGTCTACTTTTCTAGCCAGTACTTCACCACCTTGTCTATTAGGATGTTATGGGAGGCAGTGTCAAAAGCCTTACAAAAGTCAAAGTAAACAACATTCACTGCTCTCCTTTTACCCGAAACGCAATTGTTAAGCACAATTTCTCGAGGCTGACTACTCCTGGTCACCTTCCTGTCCTTCATGTGTCTGTTAATGCTTTCCAGGACTAGTTGCTCCAGCAACTTCCCAGGGGTCGAGGTGAGGCTGACAAACCTCTTGCAGCTGACATGAAGAAGTAACTGGAAGAGAACCTCAGCAGAGCTCACCATCCTCAGACATATGCAGGGGAGTGGAAGAGCTGTGATGACACAGCATGCAGCCTTGGCTGCGGAGAAGTTTCCATTTGGCCAAGACTGAGCTGGGCCTCCAAATTCCTTTAGAATCACTAGGTAATGAAGACAATTGTTTACCTGTTAAACCTATTGCCTTGTGCTCACTGCACCTGTCTGCAAAAGTACTATCATTTCATTTTGAGGACTTTATTCTGAAAATATGGCAGGATGAGAAATATCTCAAAGATGATGGTTTGTTTTCCTTGACATCTCAGAACAAGTGTCTCCCAGCAAGAGAGATATTTTCCTCTGGGATACTTCCATGTGAAAACGGACAGGAACAAAATGTGACTAAGAGTAATAAATTGCTCTTTGTCCTTCATCACACACTTTTGTGTCACCAAATATCCACTCAGAAACACCAACATTTAGCTTTGCTCCTTCCCTCAGCCCACAGAGCTCAAGAAATATTGCATCTTCAGCTCCAGCCTCCAAAGGTAAGAGAAGAAAGATAGGACCGAACTCATCTCAGCTGCATGCCTTCAGAAGAGTAAATATAAAACTCAAATTACTGCACAAAAATGATACGAAACATGCAACTCTCCATTGTCTCACTCTCAAAAAAACACCCCAAATGGGAGGCTTAGACTTCTGAAACAACAGAAGACTTGAACATATCTATGTTTGCTTACTATTCCTTACCAATCCCTTACCAATCCTTATCAACCACTGCAAGAGACAGCTGTTAAAAGAATAAGTTTCAGTCAAGTCTAAAACTGAGCCAGTCAGGAATCTACCAAATGCTGATTTGTGGGAATTAAAATGAAGCACAATCACTGTAACATAATCTATTCATCACAAAATAGTGTTCTTCAGATATAATGAGCTCATCAATATGATGTTTATTTTAGTATACCACAAACATTTCAGAAGCATCACAGCAAATATTTTTGCTAAGTATGTTTCAAACATTCATAAGCCTACTACACATAAAGTTTTCCTTAGTGGGCTTTTGATCTTGTTCTTAACACTTCTACAATTACAGTGGTAACATCAGACATCCAATAAAGCAAGTATTTTAGCCTAGTGGTGACTTTTTTCTGTGTAAGTTCTGATTAATAGCATACCAATTTTCATAAAAGATGGCAGAAAGTCCATAAAGTATTCCACCGATTATGAACAGTTAAACACATTGCTACATACACCTCAAAAACTGTGCTTCTGAACTATCTTACTTTCACCTGAATAGAATGTGAACAACTTTTAAAAACATTTAAAGTATTAAGATACTCCTTACTCATCTCAAAACTCATCTGTTTTGTATGGGATCTTGTACTAAGATCTAAAGGACACCTACAGTCTCAGAGATTTAGAAAAATCAACTTTCCCTTATTTTTTAAATTGACCTTCCTTTTCCTTCTTTTTTTCTTAAAAGTTTGTGTTTTTCAGAAAGAAAACTTACCTGTTGATTTCAGAAAGAGCACCCCTTTTTACAAATAAGGATAAAGCCTTTTTTGCAGAGACATTTGTGGAGAACTGCAGTAGTTAAACATCTCAGCTGTGTTAATTAGATACATCTGTTACAGAAAATTAGTCTGAGTCTATAAACCACTTCTGCTTGGCCTTGTGTAAATTAGGCTAGCAAACATTTTGAAACTGTACAAAAAGTGCTATAAATGTGCAGCTACAACCAGAAATGTGGTATTATAAGTGACCTCTTATGTGAATCTGTTTCCTGTGACTATTTTCTGAGCTGGCAAGATACTGTGTTCTCCAACATCTTGTTTGCACTGCAAAGCATTTAGATAGAGAAGCAGCAACAAGATTATCTTCTGTCTTGTACACAGTAATTCTACTGTATTCTAAAACCTGCATTAATGATAGATAATAATTAAGACCTAATTACTCCAATATAATGCCGTAGAAACATACAATACTGCAGGAAACAATAAACCTCCATTTCTACTACCTGGAGCTATGGGGAAACCATGGGTTTCTGTTCCTTTCCTGAGAGGAAGGCAGAATTCCCAGGCTATTTGCACTGTTATGAATGGGAGGGGCAGCACTGTGACACTTCAGCAGCAGGTACGTCATCACATGAGTGGGTGAACAAAGGCCTTTGCCCTCCTGCCACAAATAGGTTTGCTATAAAATATGCAATCTGAGATCTGTACTTCTGTGAGATTTTGCATCACAGTTGAACAAATTATTCAATAGCTGTGACCACACCATACATCATAGGACTACCAGTCCTTAAAATTAAGAAGATCCTTAAGGCATGTTGCTGATCAAGAACGAACTGAAGTAGAAAAGAGCCAGAATTTTGCAGAAGGCATTCTGTCCCATAAAGATCAGGGTCCTTGGAGTCTGAAATTAACATGTTTGCATATGAAAGAATTTGTATATGACATTTGCAGAACCTTTTCTTGCACATTACCTTTAACACAAAGCAGTGATCTGTAGGTGCCTTGTATTTCACTTTGTGTTGAGTACCATAATAAACATTCATATTCTCAAACTGAATGAAGCATGCCAGATCCCGGGACGTCTACAAATGAAAATCAAGCACACCATTGTTAGAAGGAATTAAATTTTGATGCGAGACTCATTGAATGACTGTTTTCGAAGTGCATAACACTGATGCTCTTTTACTTTTTTTTTTTTTTAATTGTCATGGAGTTGACTTAAGAAGAATTTTAAGCACGTGCACTCTTAATCTAACAATTGGAAGAGGGTCAGTATATATTGGGAATAATATGCAACACTGTAACATTTTGCTGTTGTTCTGATTTTGCTGTGCTTCAGTGCTTTGTGTGGAGATTTTGGCTTAAGACTAACAACTGAACAGAAGAAACATGGTAATAACCTTAGTAAAACGCATATAAACCTAATCATGCCCTTATGATTCGGCGGGGAGAAAGAAAGTTTTGGGTTCTAAATTGCTTTAGGAGCTTGCTTTTCCTTCATATTTGTAACAAATGTAAACTCTCATCAGGAAATAAGCACATATTTCATCTGTTCTGCTTTGAATTTTCTCAAATTTCCTGGCACTATTCCTGTTCTGTTTATCATAATATTTACTTGCTCATAGTATGTTGCTGAAGTAACAAGGTGTCTGTTGCTGGCACACTTTTCTGTGCAGAAGAATTCTGCATACAAAGCATACCTCTTGCTATCTTTTGGAGGGAAATGCAAAAATGATCTTGTCAATTGGTCATTTCTGGCTAAACCGAGAAATCCCGAAATTGTGGAAAAAAGGGAATAAACCCCATTCCCTCTCTGCCGCTAAGAACAGGCTTATATTTCAGCATGTGATGATTCTTCTGTGCTGTTTTCATTCTTATTGTTAGTTTTACTAAGATACACCCTTCAGCTGAGTTTATTTATGCTGATGCATTTATAAACTCTGTAGTTAACTGGGTTTGCCGGTAAGATTTTTGAGGAGAGGAAAATTTCCATATTCTATCTAGATAGGGCTTCCCTATCCAGGCTCCCCTGAAGTTCATGGGATTTTGTCACTGACTGATTTTCCGACACTGCAAGTTCCTAAGCATGCTCAAATCCATGCTATATAATGAGTTGTTCCTTTCCTTTAGGAACCTGTTTACAGCAATTAAAAACAATATGCATGCAGTTGTTATTTTCTTCTAAGTAAGGAACAAATTTTCATGCAAGGGACAATCAATGACACTTATTGCTACTACTTCTGCAATTTTAACATGACCAGACAAAACAACATAATTAACAGAAATGAATTTTTGAATTGTGTCTGCAATTTGGATTCAGCTGTTTTGTGGCCCTGTCCATTAATAGCACTTTTTTGAATGAGATGCAAGTAGACTAATGCTGAAGAAAGAAACTAAGATGAGAATGCTGACGGGTACCTCATTTGTTTAAAAAAAAAAAAAAAAAAAAAAGACACATTTGTAAAATTATCTGAAAGTGTCCCTGCATTTTCAAAGGTTTGCAATGTATTTTATAGCCAACACAAAGTGCCCAAGCTTTGTCAGACTTCTTTGTTTTTTAATAAAAAATGAAAACATGATCATATGATGAATTTCTAAACGGCTGCAGCAGCTGAAGATACTATTGCCCACCAGCTGCTTTTTTCTGTACCTCAATGAAAGATCACTCTACCCACAGCTGAACCACTGAACCACTCATGAGCATGTTTAGCACCACCTTGACATGAGATGAACTGGCATAATTAAGGGTTTTGACTGAAGAGCTCTACTGAATCCTGCTGCAGTGCTTTAAGATGTTAGCACCCTCCCAGCACCCTGCTCACCTACCAGAGATTACTGTCTCCCCAAAAGAGATCTATACCTGAGCCACAGCTGTTCCAGCACAGAGCCCAGTCACTAGCTTAAATCACCATTACACATAGATTTGGGCTAAGAGACTTTCTCTAGACTGGCTGACGCACGGACTCATGTGTCCTTTTGCTGAAGCTGCTACTGAAGCAAACAGTTGAGTGTGGTACCACCTTAAAGAGCTGTGACTCTCTCCTAAAGAATTTGAGTCAAGGTCCTAAATCCCTGCAACCAGCTGAGCTGGTAAGGCAGTGGGTTCGGAGCACTCTCACAGTTCCTTACAACGGCTCAGTTATAGGCAAGGCAGTACAGAGGCTGCAATGGCTGACAGGCAATAAAGTGTTAAACCAAAACAGCTGTTCCAAGGTGACTGCATAACTCCATCCTGACCCTACATTTGCAGCCCATCATCGGAAAAAGGAAAGCACTTTCCTCATCTCAACTGTGATGGAAAGTCACTGAAGGATGAAAAAAAGGTTGGAGAAATATCAGTATATGCTTGCCCAGCTTAGGCACTCTGCTGCTGGCCATTGGTGGTGGCAGGCTACAATGAAATGCCCTAGATGGCCTTTTCATTTGACCACTCGTATACTCTTTTCTCTCTTAAGTGTTTTCCAAATAGAGTTCTAATTTCTAATTAATAAAATGTTCTGTGTGTGCAAGATGATCTGAGGACTGAAAGACATTGTTATCAGGGTCAAGTAAAGTCACAATAAATTGCTGTGAAAGCAGCAAAGCAATCTAGATCTGTGTTTCACTGAGATTTGGTTATAAACACAGGTCCCTGGAGCAGTAGAACTGCATGCCTCTATCAGCCATCAATTGATTCTTTTTCTTCCTTTGTAATTCAGTCAGGGAATGGCAGAAGAGTTAAGTTTCACAGCACAAATCATAACAGTGGAGGTCCAACATTAGCACAAGAATTCCTATCTAGAGCAAATCTGAAGCATTAACAGAGCTATAAGCAGTAACGCTTCTCAAAATAATAAAAATAATACTCTAGTCCCAAAAGCAGTCATTCCACCTTGTCACAGCGGAAAAGAGCAGCCAGCTGCCCTCATATGCAACACACCCAGGACTGCTTTGTTTCTCCAGGGCTGGTAATTCAGACTCTTAAAATACTTTGCAATAGTAAATGTCAGTGCACTTAATTCTGTCAAGTGGATGCCTCTGTCTCACTTCTTTTTTACAAAGGGCAGTCTTAAAAAGCAGTAAAAGACACAATGCATTCTCTAGGTAAAGATCACTGCAGAAAAAAGATGTATGGCATTTCTGCATGGTGGTTACTAGCACAGAAAGCTTTTATCAAACAAAGTCAGATTCCTCTGTTTGTGACAAGAAATGAGCTTACTTGAAAATTTTTAAACATTCTTCCACAGGGACGCTGTATAAGTGAAGCATTATTTGCAGTATAACACCAACTGACGGGTGCTGTGTTGTTTTCCTTTTCCCCCATTGACTTCTGAAGGAGCGCTATTTCATTAATGCTTTTATCTATCCATAGAAATCAAAAGAAGGGAAACGTGACAGGATTCAGTGATAACCTTCTAATATTTGCACAAGTGGTGTGGCCAAAGTTAAAACAACAAAAAAACCCTCTTAGATGCACCAGACACTGCTCTTAAAATGTCACCTTGGGAGTTCTTCACTTTCACCTCCATGAATTGTTTTATTGCTAAAAGGCTTATTTGGCTTCCTGACCTTGGTTTTTCCTTTGGGTACGTAATAAATTCCAGAAGCCCGTAGAAGAAAATAACGCCTCTTCCAGGATTTTTTTCCATCTTCTTTTAAATAAAGGGCCCCTTCAAGCTCTGGCACAATGACAGATGTCCTGCAGAAGCTTTCCTATGCAACAAGAATAATATTACACAAAATAAATGGATTTAAGCAAAACCCTACTAATACATAGCAGAAAAAACGCTCCCTTTAAAAAAAAGACATTTCCTGTGACAGTGAATGTATGAATACGGGAAATGCAGTTATGAGGGAGCTGAATATCTTGGACAGGCAAATGAAAGTTTTCCAAACTAATGTGGTAACCTGGCTGTGCAAGTAACGTGCTCACATTGGAAAAGAAGGCTTGCAAAACCCTCTGTTCTCTGAAAGGTCAAGTAAAAACCTACAAAAGGTTTTAACTAGACAAAGATGTGCCCAGTGAGGGCCACAGAAGAGAATGCTTGGTACCGCTGCTGTTGGTTTTTCACTGCTGCTATATCTATAGGTTCTGTAGAGGAATACTTACTCTTTTAGAGATTGTCTTTAGAGAGCGCTTAGGGAATTAAAAATAGCTAGAGAAAAAAAGTCCCCCTCAATCTTTGCTTTCACTTTCAAATACATGCTAGCATTTACAACACTGTTTGAACAAATATACTCTTTCGCTTGAAGAACCTACTGCTGAGCATTTTTTAAATGCCAAAACAATTCATGTTCTCATTTAGAAGTTACCAAGACTTCTGCTGGTATAGATCTGGTGCCTTCATGATGAGATACTGTTGGAAATGGGAATCCCCAGGCACCTGAGAACAGCATCTTTTTCCTGAACTTTTATCAAAGCCAAAATGCTTTCCCAGGAGAACTGTGATAATCTTTTCTTTCCTATAACTCTGGATTTTTCTCTCAAAGCACACAACTGAATTAAAACTTTGACAGGGAAGGCAAGAGACTAAATAGACTTCCTGATAAAATGCAAAGGTTCTTTTTCTGTTTTAGTACAGCTGATAATTTGAAGTCATGAGAAGTACATCTGCTGCTCACTCAAAAGATAACAGCTCTGCTACTGATCAACCTTACTAGTAATATAAAGTCACAAGGGTTCTAAAAGCTGGCCTAATGGTGTTGCACAGTATTTCTTTCATTCAGATTCATACAACATTGTTTTTACTGGTTTCATGGCACTAATCTTCATAGAAACACTAAACAAAACCAGTTTCATAGAGCTGGGTCCTAACAACAAAATAATTCTTCATCACTTAATTCCTCTGATAAATATACACAGGGATAAAATCCACATTCTTAGTGGTGAGCAGCAGATGCAGAGGAAAAGTCACAAACTAAACCCTACACACAAAACCGCTATTACCAACCATCGCAGAGCTTCCTGTTGTTACACATTTGCCCACAAAGAGCTAAGCCCTGTTGTTACAGGGCAGACGCAGATGGAAGCAGGGTTTTGGAGATGGTTGCATCATCAACCTAGAAAGCTGGCTTACCTCCAGTAAAGCCTCTTTGTTTTTCTCATTCATTTCTTTGCTTTCGTTCTTCCCTTTGCTTGTCAGGTAGAAATTCTGATTAAGACACAAAAGAAATTGATGTTAATTATAGAGACAGCAGTACAAATAAGTAGATCACTACAAGCCCACTAAATAGTTATTCAGCCTTTCCATCCTGGGTGTCCAGCAAACAGATACAAAAGGCAGATGTTTAAGGATTCCTCTTGTTATAGACAACCTTAATCACAGGCTGCCTGCTCATGAGTTTTAATTCTTTACTTTGAATTTAATTCAAAAGTAATATAAAATTACTTCTGCCTATGTATATACAGCCTCCTCTAATTTTAAAAACACTGGCTTAGGCCTTGTTTTTATTTGGCTATTTTTCTGGAGCAATGAGTTTGATTTTATCATTCCAATTTGCACAGCTTCCTATATTATTACAGGAGGTGTTAGAGACCACAACATTATATTGCACACTGATGTTGACAGAGAAAATGCGATATCAAAACCAGAAAACATTTTTTTCTAGCAACTCATTTTTGGTAGTTTGCCCTCCTTCATATCTGGTGCTTTGGACATACTTCAGCTCTTAATTTTAACAGCAAGTGCTTATACTGAGAAGCCTTCACCCAAAGTTACTTCCCCCTACTTTTACAACTCACTCCCTGCGAAGTATTTTTATCCAATGAGATATTTGAAAACCAGGGAGAAATCTGCATACTAAATGACCACCATGATAGCTTGGCACATGCAGTCCAGATCCCTGTTTGAAACACAGGCCTGCATTTCGAAAGGGGCCCCCCACTTCTGGGACAGCAGCTCTCTAAAGCCGCAGCCCTCAGAGGACCCAGCACCTCCTGCCCCTGCAGGCAAGGAAGCAGAGAGCTGCACGCACACAGCTGCCTGCAATCATAAACTCACCCACTGTTAAGCAGCGGAAACAATTCTGCATATATCTGCAGTGCACGGGAATTGTACAGAACACTTGGAGGAAGGTACGGTTTCAGGCAGCGGCAAGGTTGGCTCAGGGGTACACTGGCCAGAACGTGTCCACTGGCTTAGCGCAACAGCAAGCACGACCGGGCAGTGCAGCCACTAGCTGCCCGCGAACGATAAGGCAGCCACACGGGGAGAAAGTGGGTGGGTCAAGGAGTTATGCCATGCGTTGAGAAGCATTTGGAGCTATGGTCTAGAGACCAGGATGATGCACACAAAGCCCTTGTGTTTGAACATCTTCTAAAGAAAAGGATGTGTAGAACAGGAGCTTAGATTTGGAAAATACCCGATGCGTGGGACAGTCCTACTGATTTCCCCGGAATTAGTCAAAAAGTTAAGCTTGCAGAACAAAGGGCATGAGACCAACAAAACCTGTTTTCTAGGTAATAGACAAAATTGTAAAGATTCACTAAATTTTGAAAGCTATCTACTTAAAAATTACTCCTTAATCTGTAATTTTGTAATTTGTCAGCAATTCTGTAGGAGGAAAACCAGAGTTTATTTGACATTTCATATCTCCCCACTATTTTTTCAGCGAGATACACGCCTCAAGATTATGAGAGGGTAGCAACATATTTACATGTAGTTTTGCGCTAGCACTCAAAGACTAAACTGCAACACATTACCAAAACTTTACCAAAAGACAAAGGAGAAACATGCAAATGAAGGAAGCAACATGCTGTTGCTACACCACGCGAAATAAACACACCAGTGGCGAGCCTGCCATGCCAGCATCCCATGTTTACAGCAAAAAGGCTTATCTGAAGTGAAACCTTGCTTCTCCACACAACCACATCTTCTTTTTCAAGCTGTGTTTTGAACAGCAGCCTGCCAGAGTGCAAAGCTGAGGGCAGATGGCTTTTGGAAGGCACCAGGAGAGGAAGGGGAAGAGGTGTGGATGATCTCAAAAGCAGTTCTTTAAAAACTGCTTTCTTAAAAGTTCACAGTAAGTCAGACGGGGATATCAGAAACACAGGCACCTGCAGTTCAGCCTATACTTATGCCACAACTATGGTATGGACATAAGAAAAGGAACTGGAGCTTCCACCAGAATAGCCACTCTTACTAGGAAACAGACCAAAATTCTTACATAGGATTTACAGCAGCACAAACAGTCCGGGCACATTTTTACTCCGCTCATCTGGCTTGGTCAGACATCAATGAACTGATAATAAGAAAACAAAGCTTCTCTGATTACAACTGATCACATTCAAGCATCTGGCATTTATTTAGCAAAAGCACAGACCACCCTGTGCCTACACAGTCAATAGTAAAGAAACAAAGTCTGTAAAGACATCCATGCCAGATCACTAACAGAGTAGCTTTTTCGTTAGGGAAACAGGGCTCTGTCACCCAAACCAACAGTACACAGATGTACAATTTCATCTTTCACTTGTCAACACGCATTTCATTTCTTATTGACTATCTCCTTTATGTCTCTGCCTTCTTGATATTCAGAAGTACATGGTGCTTATTATTTGCCAGTGGCTGAGGACCTGGGGAGCAGATTGTACACTGAACTTGTTTTCTCACTGTGTGGTCTCCTATTTTTGATCGGAAGCATTCATCATATAGGAGGCAACCACACGTGTCCACAAGAGGTCATTCCAAGTCCAGTAGTCAAAGGTCATGATAAAAGGCAAGCTCTTTCCTGTCTGAAGACACCACTGGGAAAAGCATGTTTGATTTGGGATGTCAGGTTGTTACTGCGACAAGATTTGGCTACAGGCAGCTCTCTGCATAAGTCCACAAATGCGAGAATTGACTGTTTTTTTACTTCCAAAAGAAGGTGTCTCGCTCTTGACAGACAGCTGAGCTTACTTAATAGGATGGATTCATCCTCTTGGGATGATAACCCAAGAATATAAACATAAAGAGTTGTTTAAACTAACCAAAGTACGCTGGCACACTTTGTCTTTGGGTTCGCTCTGCTTGGGTTATTTGCTGCAGAGATGAACAGTCGCGCATTTTTGCTGAATTTGTCCCTGTGCCTACAGGGACCCCGGACCAGCTGAAGCCAACAGGAAGCCAGTTGCTCTCCCATGTCCTTCTGCCTGACCCAGACTAATGCAGAGCTACAGCGGCAGTTTTGATGTGTACTGCTAGCCAGGTACAACGTCCCTGAGAGACATTATACCAGCATTTCCCCCGTGCTCCTGATGACCCACCTATGGTTTTACCTTACAGGGAATCCCATATGCACAAAGGGAACTCCTGCAAAGATTTTATAGCCAGCTTCAGTTAGTTAACTCTGTGCTTTGCACTGTAATCTGCAAAATTCCACAAGTTTATGCACACAACCTTTCTACTTAGCCACTTCCCTTTTGTGGAGAGGCAGACAAAAAATTCAGGCCAGATCTCTCTCCACTGTATAACACTCAAACAACAGCAGAAGACAAAAATGGTTTTGAATAGTTTCCAAAAAATATCTCTGGTGTCACACGTAAGCAAACCAAACTTGGATCATGGCAGAGACAGTAGCCCTAACTATTGCACTGCCAAGCCTTCCAAGCCGTGCTCCATATCTCTGTATTTGTAAAAAGATTTTGTTAAATGAAATAACACCTCTCTTCTGCCTTTCATCTTTTCACACACTGCCCCATCTAAGCTGAAATGCAGCAGCTACTTGTCAGCACACAGCAACAAAGAGGTGTTCAGGGCAGTGATCTCCCTCTGCCTCCCCTGCAGCCTGGGTTGTATTTTTGCTTTCAATCTATTGAAACTGTTTTTCCAGAAGACTCACAAGGTCCACGAGAGCGCAGACCAGACAGCGTGCAGCAAATGAGGCAGCTGCTCCATATTGATGGCTATCTTCTTTGTAAAATGAGCTGTCTGTTTTCCCTCACCCAAGCTGCACGGGGAATGAGGCAAAGCAGGCTGTCCCACTGACTCGTATGCTGCATGCGGCCCTTTTAGACTGTGTCCTGAATGCAGCAAGGCTCGTGCAGGAAAAATGATACGGAACGCGGTCGTACCTGCAACTCATAATATGCTGTGTGTCCAAAAAAATATTAGGAGATACCTACCTATAATCGCTCCGAAGATCACAATGTAAATAAGGATATGAAGCTAAAGGCAAAGCTCTTTTAAGGTCCAAAAACTGATTTTCAACTCTGTTCACTTGATTTTATAATGTTTGAAGAAAACTACTGCACCTAACTTTTCATGCCTTAAGGATGGTGATCTTTGAATATTTTAAGAAGGGGGAACCCAGGCCAAATGAAAGGCATACTTAAGAAAGGATGCAGCTACAAACAAAGCACTTAATAGGCTGATTAAAAGTTGCCTGTAAAACAGTTAAACTGTGTAAAGACTGTTCCTGTATTACCATCCCAAGGCAGAAAAAGAAAAATATTTATCCAAGTAATAGCTTCAAGTTGAAACTATACCCTGGTCTGAAATATACTAACAGAAAAAGAAATTAGGATCACTAAATATTCGGAGCACAGTGAAAAACACTTCTCCTCTCTCTTTTCAATTTATTTGTGCATTTGCCAGCACACTGAACATCATTTTCAGTGCCACACTTCTGTTCCCTTCAGAGGGTAACACTGGAGAGAAAAACATCTGATTTACAGAGTCATTAACGGCTGGCAGAGGTGGTTAAAAATAAAAATATCACCTGCTGGATACCAACCAGATTTCACTGTCTTCAAAATACATATTTGAGCACGAAACTCGTTATAACTGGCCTGTCAAGAAAGACATTAGGAATTCTTATTCCATATCCTTCCCATGCTGTTCAGTACTCTTGCTTTTAGGAAGAAACTGAATTCAGTGTATGGGTTCTCCATCGGAGGATACAGCTCTTGCTTTCAGTTTACTAGTGGGGGAGCAGAAGCATAAAGTACTCACTGTATCCAGATTTTTACTAATTTTTGTAAATACTGTACAAAAAACTACATAAAAATGTAGAGAATATGCATGTGGTGTCACTTGCACTGTTTGAATTCCTCTTGTCTGCTTCTACCAGCAATAGAGAAACACAGAAAATCAAAATTCATGTAAGTGAAAATCAAATATGCAGTGATTTAAAAGCATGACTAACATTTAGAGTCAGGAGTTCAGACTCAGCTGTCCCTTACAAATAACCTTGCTTAAATGAAACAAAAGCGTTTCCTACATTCTTCATTTTATTATAGTCTCCTTTTAGCTGAGAATTATTCTCTGAGCTCTTTGAAAAGAGGTGTTGAAACCTGACAACCTTTCCTTTCAAAGGTCAGCACGGCATCCCTGGACCACATGACAGTGTGTCACCTTTCCTGTGTTATAAAGGTTTTCTTTATTTACATGTGTACTGATATGTATTTTTGTTTCACTCTTTAGTCATGGACTCGTGACCTTCCGTCTCTATAGATGAGTCACTGACGCCATTCATGGAACAGTCTTTTACTGTGAATTCCCTGCAGGGTAAATTACATTACAGTGAAGAGAGGGTGAAAGTGTGCCTGTCTTTGTGAAGAAGGGGAGACCTGAGGGTTTTGCAAATGCTTTTTTCCAAAATGCATTCCAAACGCTTTCAAAGATTGTTTTAAGAAACAAAGCTGCAGAGAAATATTAGAGAGGACCTGCATGACAAGAATGACAATCTTCTGTAAACAGCCACTAGTATTATCTGAGCAATATGTTGCAAGCACAGACATAGAGGATAACTCCTGTATTTTAAAACCTCAGTTCCTCTTTAGAAAATGAAATGTTTAAATAATTGTTGTTTAATCAATATCAGGTATATGTCTAGTTCATAGAAAGAAATAATGAATATTAGCACAGGTCACAGATCTCCTCCAGAGGTCCGCCTGTGGTGATGGTGGTCCTGTGCTTTAAAAAGGCACCTTTATAATTGGTGGGGGGGGGGGGGTTAAGCACTAATTAAATCACTAATTTGTCTAAGAATAAATTGTGGGTGCCTGACCACCCTTGGAACCTGCCCGACTCTTTCTTCTAGAAAAAAAATCACAAGTTACAAAACTGAGACTTCCATCTCCGCAGAAAACCTCTGACAGAACAAGCACTAAATAAGAACATGAGTAACGCCAGTGCTGCTGCATTACAATTGGCTGCGTCAAAAAAAGCACGCTGTAATTTCTGTACTCCCAGAATGAGTTCATGAAGCAACATCGACATAATCTGAGCTAGGAGGAGGCCAAAGGTACTGACAATACAGTACCAGAGCACTGGATTTCAGTTTCCCATTGGTTGCATGACAATTTCCATAAGCAGTTAGCTATGTAATCACAAGCTCTCCCACCCACCCACTCAGCATTGGACTTGGTTTACCTTTTCAGGGACTCACTGCAGATCATATATTCTCTTTTACCATGTTTTGTAATCCAGCATGAGCTCTGTCTGCACAATACTGATTATTTTCCGCCAAAAGGAAAAAGTGCTTGTATGACTGTACTATTCTGTATGCCTCACAGTGTTTGAATTTACTGAGGCTGACAGGTGGTTAGACTTTATTACTGCCAAAATATTTCAACAGTATGATAGTCACAACTGATGCAGTTTCCCTAGGCTGTTCATTTTAGGGCTTATCACAGAAGTGCTGAAGCTCAAGGACTGCAGACATGTCCAGAGCAAGCTCAGTATGACCTGAGCAGCAGGACAGAGTTAGGATCTTATTTGAGTTTTGTTTCGGGTCATGTTTATTTCTAATGGTCGTTGCAATCAAAACATCTAGCATCTTCACCAAAGATCTGCTCTCTGCGAGGTGCTTCCTGACCTTGCCCTGAGCCACAGCAAATGACATTACTGGTGTACAAGTCAAACATACAGCCTAACCTCGGCTGCTACATATGTTTAATGTGCCCTAGAAAGTATGACATCCTGAGTTATCACATATGTTTTACTTCCAAACCTGCCTTTTGCTGTTTAATGTTAAAAAAGTCAACATTAATCCATGTACACTGCAAGGTTAAGTTTTCTTTCCCTTTCTGTGGTTACTTGTTATGTGAATGAAGGAAACTTCCTCTCTGCAGGTTTTATTTGAAACACTGGCTCAATTTAAAAAAAAACTTCCCAATTGAGCAGCTGAGTGAGCTTTGCTGCCAAATTATATATTTAGCTCATTTTTTTCTGCAGTGAAGGATTGCTTATTTTTATCTTGCTGCTCTCAGGATCAAACCAGATGCTCAGTAAGTTAATAGACACCTGACAAGGCAAAAAAAAAAAGTTCAGCAACAGAGAATCCAGCACCTGTATGTACCAAAGTCTCTGTAAACATGGTTTCCACTGCACATCACAAGGAAGAGATGATTTGTATATATATATCTATGCTATATAATTTGGTGCAGTCAGTGTGCAGATCCTCATTTTATAGAGTTAATGTGCACAGTTTACTGTTCACCCAGTCTTCTTCCCAATCTTCCAGGTAAACTCTCTCTTTAGTACCCAGCATTCTTTTTATGTAGCTTCAAGTACAACTGGCAAAAATTAGACCTTCAAGGAAATGCTGATGCTCATCAGTGGAAATGGTGATGGAAACTATAGTACTGTACTGTATAGTATATACAACTGTCCCATCTCACTCCAATTCTGAGAGCTGTGCCTAAGCAAAAGCTTGTACCAGTGGAGAACTACATGCCTCATTTTTTACCACTGCAGATATGGCTTTAAAGTATTAAAAAAAAGGAACAGAAAGAACTAATTTTCATATCCTTCAAATTTTTCTTTTTTTTTTTTTTTTGCTGAAAGTACACGTTTTGCTTTCTCTAATTTAGAACTGACAGAGCAAATCAGTAGTGTAATACACAACATATGGACTAAATAACATCATTGCAGACTGTTTTCCAAATATCTTGTTACCTTACCTGGGGATTTTTAAATAAAGCATATTTTTCACTTTTTTCCAAAAATAGAATTTTATTCTCAGTATCTCGAGTCCAGTCTGACAGTACTTCAACAACATTTTCATGGTCTTCAAAAAACCTTTCTGGAAAGACAAAAAAGGTAATGTAAGACACTCAAACTCTCTCTCCCCTCTCCCAAGGCTGCAGATGGAAATTCCTGTGCTTCTATGGGTTTGCAGTAGGGCTGGGGGATAGATTTTCACTTTGGCTACCAAATTGGAAAAATATTTTGAAAATTAATTTTATTAATTTTTTTTACTTATTGAAACAAAAGAAAATTTACTTTTTGTCAGCAGGAAGAATGCTATGCACTCAGAATAAAATCTTTTGTTTCAGGCAACTGCATTTAAAACCAGAAAGACCAAAACTAAGGGAAGAGGAAGACAAACTGATAAACTGATGTGAAGATCTACTCTTTCACTCAGCATATCAGCAGTTAAAAACCTCACCAGAGATGTGGGAGACCTAGTGTCGATTCTATCCCTTATTTTGCTGATTGGAAACCAAATCCTCCACCCAGGAAAGCCAACAGGTTATGCTGACATTAGGGAACTCCTGACCTCTCCTTCTGGAGTTTTGCTTTTATGAAGTAATTTAACAGTCACATAAATCCCCTTTGGAAGAAAAAGGATGTCAACATGATTTCACAAGTAATTTTGGAAGGACCCAAACAGCATTTTTCTACAAATTCAGTATCTTGGAGGAAAAATAAATAAATAAAATCACCCAGCTCTAATTTTCAGTACGATTTTGGCAGTTTCCTATGAACAGCTGTACTCCCCTTTCAGTTTTCTCTGCTGACCACATTTTTCAACAGCCTAGATTGGCTTAGCGTAAGAGAATATAATGCAGCACATATTTTGTGGGCTTTCTATAATACTGCTTGTTATTTTCGACAAGAGTTCAGTGTGACCCATCAAAACTAACTTTTGGGAATTAAACAACTGCCGACTTTCATAAGCTACAGACTAACGTCAAGGCCAGTTCATACGTACATTGTAGTTTCTTAATAACACAAGCTTTGTTGTCTTGCTAATACTTTTGTGTTAATAATACTTTTCTTTTAGCAGTTGGTATTTCTTCAATAAACTGGAAATACAAAGCACGACATAAAGCCCAAGTAATGACTTGAAGGGTAAAGAGTATCTTATATTCCAGTATAATGATAAAATAATTCTCAAGCTGTAAGAGCAAACCTACTCATCTACAGTAATTACACTGGGGGACAGAAAGAATACAATGACTTAATTTACATTAACTTTGAAGCAATAAATTCACTCTTAGCATCCAAATCGTTAACTTAATTCCATCACAGTGCAGAGTTAAGCAGTCAAACAAGATCTGGGATTCTGAGGACAGAGCGACTGGCAAACAATTACCCTTAAAAACTTTAGGAAATTCAGATAACGCACTGGAAATATACAAAAACTAGGTAAAAGCTTCATTTCAGCAATATCCCTTAATCTCTTTTGCTTTAGATGGAGAAAGATTTTACAGGAGGAAAATTCTACTTTGCAAACTTTTAGGTGCTATAGAATATATCTAGTGCACACATTGTCCTACACGTCAATGCCAAACCATGGATCAAAGAAAGGCAAACGTGGGAGTAAGTGGGGAGAGAGGCAAAATTTTATTCTCTCCTCTTGTGCTCTTTAGTTAGGACTAATTTCTGCCACATCATTTTTGTCTGATTTCCAGTCCCAGGCTTTTATTGTATAAAAGGTATGATCTTACCATCACTAGGTGGGTCTTTTTTATAGCTGATAGTTTACTCTCCATAAGAAAATATATGTTGGTATGTACCACCCAGTGTTATATCACTATCCCACTACTGAAAGCATTCATGATATTTTTTAACATGCAATTAATCTAAAAGTGTAGTTTATTTTGTTTGAAACAATTGTCTCTCAGAATATCAGTATACAGGAGATATTCTGTCACGGCTCTTCTGACATAAAGCTAGCTTGGACCTTCTGGAATATCAGGTCACTAGCCTGGAATATTTGCTTCTTGGATTTGCTTCTTACAGTGAATGTAATTTTCTTCTCTTAAATTCTAGCATGGAAACCAGGTAGAAAGGGAAAGACTAGGAAAGCCTGTCTACTAAGCATGCTGATAGTAATAGAGCTATCTAGAACTGCCAAGAAGTATACTAAGAGGAATAAAGAATAGCTACATTGTTATAATTCTGAACAAAATGAACTGTGTTTTGCTGCCTACTGGAAGCAGAAGAAAGTATGCACCACTCCATCCAAATTGAAATCTTCTGCAAACAAAAGGGCTCCATTCCCAGCTCATCTGGACCGGGTGACAGGCATCTGCATCAGGAGATTTTTTCTTTCTTCCTGGACTAACTGCTGATTTATTTCCTTTTCTATGCTTCTTCTATCCTGCCTTTTAAAATAGGTTTTATTCAGTATGAGAGTAATTCTTTACTATATTAGTACAGTGCAAAGTACCCAACATTAGCTGAGATTAAAGAAACACTTCTTTTTTTTACTTTTTAAAAATTGTTACTTCTTAAAAAAAGTCTAAACATTAATCTCAATGTTTGTATCATATGATCTTTCTGATACCCTTCAGTTTTAGTTGTATGACAGGGAATTCAAAATTTCTATCCAGATTATGAAGAAACACAAGTAAATTTTTGTTCAATGGTTACAGGCATTCAGAAAAAAATCTGTTTGCATGCTGTAATCCTAACACTCAGAAATGTTTGTCTAAGTCACGCCAGACCAGAAGGAGCAACTTTCTGAGATATGAAAACACTCAAAAATTATTCAAAGTGAGATTCATGAAATTTCCAGGGACTACTGACATTTCCAATCTTAGTAAAGATTAGCATGTACAAAAGAACCTGGCAATACTGCTTCATATATCATCTTAATGGAGTAGAGAGAACTCATTGGCAGTTACTGTCTCTGCCATTCTTACAAGCAGATGAATATCTTCTTGTTCATGCGTTTTCCAAACTGTTTTTACATTTCTTTGGTTTAGTGTAGTAGGTTCATTATTCCTGGGACTCTTTTAGAGTGTGATACTGATGTTTAACTTTGTGTGTTTTTACATCTCTTCTGGGAGTCTGTAAACTGAGAATGCAAAAGATTGTTTGACAATTTCCGGTTTCTTTGGGTCAAACATAATTTCCAATTTCTCTAGGTCAAATGCTACCCCGGAAGAAAGTTGCAGCAATTTTCCTTTTCCTTTTGATGTGAATGTATTTTCAGCCTCGCCAATAAAAAGATTCTGAAATAACTTGCAATGAGAGAATGTTCCTTTCTTAATTAGGCCTCGAAACCTTTTTGAAACAAAACTCATCATGGTGCACCAAACAATGCGCAGGTTTTGCACAGCTGCTTCCTAGGGATCTGGAGGCCACATTAGTTACTTCCTAAGTCATAAGGTACCACAAGCAGAGCTGCAGCCCTGTCGAAGATAAATATCCTGATCACAACTGCAATTAAGAGAATGACTGTAGCAAGTGAAACGCATTAGAAGTGGCTGAAATGCTTCTCAGAGGGTCTTGTTTAATTACGTTTGTTGGGCCAGTACATAAAAGCCTGCTGACAGCACCTCAGCGCTGCACTCGCTCTTCAAAGAGCAGAGTTGAGTACTCGTGTGCTTGGGTCCGTCAGGGTTTTGACAGACAGAGCAGAGTCCATGTAGTCCCTCTGTGCTGTGTAAAATTGAATAATGGGAAGAGCGGCAAGCAGGGAGCCTTCTGCAGGCAGCAGCACTGAGGGCTGGAGGGCTCCGTCCCGTGGCGAGAATGGCCCGAGCGCATTCCTGCAGCAACCCGCAGCTCCCCCCCGGGATGTTTAACACCAACATTGCTTTGACATCAGGTGATATTCACATCCCCCTCGTTCAGATAAAGTCTTTCAACAGCAAAGCCACAAACACAAACGGATACAAGGGCAGGAGAAGTGTTAGTAATTAACTTTTCAAGATTACCCATACCATAGGATGCACGGCATCTGTCTGCTATATGTTCTGAAAGGACCCTGTCACTACGCCACTTACCAATTTGCAGCTCTGGGTACATTTCGTACAGACACCAGTCCACGTTGCAGTCGCAATGGGTTTTCTCAAAGAGATTGTCTAAAACATCCCGGGTCACCTGACGCTCATCCACCATCAGTGACTTGGTGCTGTTATCGTACATGTGCACCTTGACAACCAGCTGAGGAAAGAGTCACAGAAGAGTCAGTTAATTTCAGAAGCAAGTAAAAGGCTAGGCTGAATCTGCTAACACAGATAAGAAAGATTAAGGCAGAAGGTTATTACTGTTTCAAAGGCACCCTGTCCCACAGTGAGCTGAGGGAATATTACAGCTTGGAAGCTTTCACATTATGCTGCCACCAAAATAAAGATCTTTTCTTGAAAAAGGAAATTGAACTTTGTCCTGTGCAGAACTTCAGGAAAGGTGAAATTGCAATGGAGAGAAAGTAGAAGTTCATCTCTTCTCTAAATCTACTAGATATACAATTAATGAAAATGCTTGGTAGGGTAACCAAGTACAATAGGACAGTCCGTCTTTAAACAAGGATAGAAATGCAGAAAGGCATAATTTAGTTTTAAATGAGGAAAAAATTGAGGTATTTAAATTCCTCCACTTGTACTGAAAACAGAAGAACAATCGTCTACAGGAGCTATACACAGAGCATGAAACTAAACTGGTGAATTGGGAGGGCTTCTTCATGTCATCTTATTTAAATATCCCCTTATTTTAAAACAGTTGTATAAGAGGCTTAGGTGCAACAGAGAGAACCTCTGTTAAAGCTGAGGTAGAAGCAGAAAGTGAGGATCCTCAAGAGAAAAACTACACTGCCTCTGAAAAGGAAAAGCAAATAAAACAAAACCAGTGTACTTGCTCTGATTCCAACCCTTGAATACATTCCTCTCTAAAATAAGCAGCTCAGCTGTAGCACATATTATAGAGAAGAAGAAATGTTGTACATGTATAATCTAAAACATGTCTGGGGAAAAAACGAGATTTTTGTTCAGTTAGAGTGTTTTGACTGCTCAGAAACACGCAGGCAGCTTCCATCCTTTTGTAAAACTGAGAAGAACAACTTTCTTTGAAGTTATTTTGTCTTTAAATTTTCCTGAAATTCAAGAATGACATAGTAATTTCATTATAGATGTCACTTAGCCACAAAGACTCAGTCTTACTTCTACTTGTTGGTTTCAAATATTTAGTATGCAAAAAAACCTGAAAAGTCTTCAAAATAAATGTGTTTCCACCCAAAGGATAATTGTTAACATTGCAAGGAAGGAAAGGTGGCCAATGGACAGTCATAAGTTTATGAGAGCTCATTCCAAAGATAACCTTGGGGAAATCTTCCCAACATGTTCCCTCAGCAGTAGTATGTGTGCATGGGTGGAAGGTGTTCTATGGGAGCCATCTCAAGTCTGGACATCCTCAAATTTATTGGAAGCTTTGAATCCTTCTTGGAAGCCCTGCATCTCGGGCACTTTCCATCTCCTATTTGAGCACAACTGAAATGTCACAACTGTTTTTCCTTCGCACTCATTTTTCAGAATTACTGAACATCTGCAGCTGCTGTTGAGTTCAGCTGGAGTCCTAGGGTATCCCTATGCCACGCATTACAGTGATGGGTAGAGATTTGAAAATTTGCTTATGATGACAGGGCATATTTACGTAACACACTGCAGCAGTGCAGACACTGGCTGGAAGCTTCTATTTTCATAATTTGTTGGTCTAAAGCCAGCTCTAGTATCTTTGTAGACTGCTGCACTGCCATGAAAGAATTTAGCAATAACATTTCCATTTATTTAATTAGGGTTAGCTGTATCCACATCCACTGCAAAAATGAAGTTTAATACCTTTGGAATCAGCATAGTGCAAAGTAAGCAACATTTTTAGGTACATTCACATCCTCTAAAGCAATATATCAGTACTGTGGGCTTTGCCTCAACACTGGAAAAAAACAGGTAGAGCCTTCCAAGTTCTCTTACAATTAAAGCCCTCTTAGAACTAAGGTAGTATTCTCTGGGAGACTTCTGTACAGTCAGACTTCTGTAGTCGCAGATGACAAGACAGCTCCATAGGATATCTTTTGATGTTTCAAGTTAAAGGCAAAATACGAAAAAGCCTAATGATCTTAGTAAGAACTTTAGTATTGAGAATAATGACAACAGAGACTCAGTCAGAAGCTATTATGGTAGCATTTCACTATTTTAAGTCCCACCTTTTTAACTTTGGCTTCTTTCAGTTTCTCCAATGCAAGTTTAATCTTGTCAGCTTTAGCCTGTGCCTCTTGTTCTTCCTGAAAAGACACAAGATGTTCATTATACTTTTTATTAAATAAGGCCAGCAGTTTTATGTTTACTAGAAAAGAGTTGTTTCTTGTTATTTATATCCAGAACATTGGGCTTGTCATGGGAAATTTCATTGTTACAGGGAATCCCTGGCTTTCCCTGAGTTAATGCCCTCCAACCTAAAGGTTTGATTTAGAAGTCCAGTGTTTCCTTTTGTTGCCCAGTCATACAGCTCTTCCATAATCAGTTCTTCATATGCTGCAGGAATGCTTGAAAACTGGGCTTTTCTGTGTTTCCATATGGGTCACAGCTGATACATAAGAAAAGATGCGGGAAGATCTAACCTAAATGAAACAGCACTGTGGATGCAGCTGCTTTAAAGAAAACTCACCCTCTCTCAATAGGATTTAGAGAACTAGAGCTTTTAGGCTCTTACTGAAAACTTGATTTGCAATAATGCCACTCAATTTGAGACTTTCTGTTAAATAAGTTCATTGACTTGAATTCCTTTACTTGCTACACACAAGCTCTTACTGCATGTATACTTCCGGAGAGGAGTGGCCCCTTCAGCTAGGTGAAGTCATGATCTTTCATTCTGGTAACGGACCCACTCACATTAATGCAGCCACTGTGAGACTCCTATCGATTTCAGTATGACCAGGCTCTTCGTTTACAAAGTGGCTGCATCAATATCATGCCCCTTGCTTAATATCAATGAGGTTTGCGATCTAAGAGTAATCTGGACCTTCAGAGAGTTTTAGGTATGTGTACCAGATGCCAGTGCCTAGTGCCGCCTTTGTGACCGGTATAAAGATTGTGACCATTTCTTTTTGCCATCTATCTTCCAATAGTCACCCCAGGTGACCTGCAGAGTTGGAAAAGTACATTTTGGACAGCAAGTAACTGCAGTTTCTGGTGCTACCCTGGACTGTTAATGATACTAGTGGGTTCTGTTTCTTTCCAGCATTAAATCCCTGCTCCTCCTAATGAAGGCTGCCTTTAGTTTGCTTTCTCTCTCTTCACTGATTTGTACTGTCCCTGTTGATCTTTTCCAGTTCCACACTTCCCTTCTCTTTACAGGGGTGGGATTTTGTGCTGTGGTACTCACAGGCACATCCAGCTTCTGTTAGAGAATATTGAACTGAAGCTGTCTAGAATTAATTGCTTAGCATAACTTGCTTAGCATTAGTAGCTAAATTTGCTGAAGCCTTAGGCCTCAGGCTGTGAACTTGCTGTGAACTTTTACTTAGATAAGTAAAAGGGGGCCCCAGAGCCGGTTCAAGCTGGAGGGATAAAGAAGTTACACGGACAGCAGGAGTAGCCAACCTTGAAGATAAGCAGCGGCCTGCCTAGAGACAATAAAGGGGCCCAAGGAAGAAGGGGAAGAACCGAGACCTAACTATTACTATTGGTCCAAACTATCGCTTAAGGGGTGGGGAATTTAGATTGTAAGGGTATAATTGCCCAGGGATTTCTTTGTTCGGGGTCCCTCTTTGGAGGCACCCAGCTCGAGCTGTAATTACCACACGTATGTCATTAAATTTTATTTTTCTTCAATCTGACTTCGAACTTCTGCCTCAGCAGGAACCTAGGGTCGGACCCTGTTATGGAGGCCGGCGAGCCTGATTTTTCCATAACACTTCCAATCAGTAACTGCGGGAGGCAGTTCCTGTCCTGCTTCTACACAAAATTTTTCTGTGTTACTTTCATCCTCCATTTTCTCTCCTAAAGTCACCATTTTATTTACCCTGGGACTATGAGAAGGCCAGGACCAGGATGGCTGTAGCTCATGGGAGATGCAAGTGCAAGAAACATCTAGGCCTAACTGAGCATTGCCACCACTTCCTTCTTACAGATGCCTTATAGATATATCACAGAATCATAGCAAAAAAAGATTTAATAAGGTTATCTTGTTCAGCCCCTGCCCAGAGGCAGGTTCAGTCATGACTAAACTACTCCTGACAGACATCCTTCTTACAGCACTAAACATCTTTCCATTTTGTCACAGCTTCCCTTGGATACTAGCATCCCGTAGGAGGTCAGAAATACAAGGTGAGGTGTGCAGCCTCAAAAAGATGGCTTCAACTGTGATTGCTGTTGTCAGATTCTCCACTAAGAATGTCAGACAATCGGTTCACAAATGTCTTTTTTTCTCCACAAGGCAAAGAAATTTGCATTGCAGCAGCACTGCAGCTCACAGATGATTAACTCTGAGCACCCAAAAATAGCATCTGCAATTGAACAGCCTGTAAGTCTTCCACAGTAAGGCTGAATGTTCTACAGAAGAAGAGCATACAGCCTCTGAGAGCAGGCTCTTCTTACCATTTCAAAACATTTCTCTGCAAGAGGCAGGAAAAATTTCTTTACCAAAGGTTGGACCCTGCCCAACTTTACCAAAGTGGTTGGGTGTGGTGCAAGCAGGCTTTCTGCTGAAAAGCCCAGGCAGGTGGAGCTCAGACTTCACCTGCACGTGACCTGTGTTGAACAGAGTTCACACATTTTACAAATCCATGCAAAAGATTTCTCACCTGACAGCTTTCCTGCTTTCATAACCTTTGCCTTTCTCAATATAGAAAAAGAAACTGGTACAAAGTAAATAAACCATCAGGTGAAAAATATTAGCACTGTTAAACAAATGCTTTTGACAGGCTAAAAGATTTGTTTTCCCACTGCAACTTCATCACCACATTTTCTGGATCTTCATATAGACACACATAAATCTTATCTAGATAATGCCACAGAAAATGTACAGGACATATTTAGCTTAAGGACAGTTTTAAAAAGAAATGACAGAGTTGATGGAAACTTATTAGACTACTTTAAAAGAAATGCTTCTTATTTTTAATTTTGGAACATTTAAAGGTTAAGGAAGAGAGTTTTGGTATTACAGGTGTAAATGAAATAATTAACACTATGTTTATTTGACTACAGACAGCCACAAGTGTTAAACAAAATGTCAGCCATGATTTGCTCAAAAATTACTTATCAAGAAACCTGGCTAACAGGAATGTGGATTTTGACAAAACAAAAAATATTCCATTTACAGCTGCACTTCATTCTTCTGAGCAGGAGTGTCATGACAAAGCAAATACTCACTAACCAAGAGAGTAAATACTAATTTGAAATTAGTTCTTTCTGTATTTCATTTTAAATGGTTATTACCTGTTATTCAACATTGCAACTTATATAATAACTGTATAGGCAACTTTGTGTATGCCATACAATGGGGAGGCCATCAATATTTGAATATCACCAGTATCAGAGAATGAGGTGAGGGCTGTGGGAGAAAGCAGAACTTATTGAGGAAATCAGTTTCAGCAGACAGGTTCCTTGGGAATGCCCCTGCCTCCTCTTCTCATCCTTCTCTGTCCTCTCCCTGTATCCATTTCCTACAGTGCTAGTTTCTGGGAAGAGACCAGAAGACACTACCAGAGATTTAACTCAGCACTAGGAACACTTTAATTGAGGGAAGCAGAGGTGGTTTCCAGATACGTTATTCCATATAGAATTCCAGCTGTGTTTAGTAAGTATATCCTCTCTTCGCTCAGAAATCTTGTTTGACCCTCAGGTACTGCACAATGCCAGTTAACAGAGAATTAGCCACAGGAGATCTACCTGAGGCCTGAAACTATGAAAGTACAAGACTCAATGAAAAGGACTGTTCAGCACTGTTGATTGCAGTGGGCTTCAGCTCACAGAATCATAGATGTGTTGGTTGGAAGGGAGCTCTGGAGATCTGTAGTCCAACTCCCTGACCAAAGCAGGACTACCACCAACACTTTGCCTGGCCAAGCCTGGAAAACCTCCAAAGACAGAGAATATGTGACCTCTCTGGCTTATCTGTTCCAGTGCTGCACCACCCACCAAAGTAAAAAAGGTTTTCCTAGTGTCCTGTCTGAAGCTATAAAACAACAACATACAGCTGTTGCCCCGTGTTGTCATCTACCACTACCAAGAAGAGTTTGGCTCCATCAGCTCTGTGGTTACTCTTAAGTATTTCTAGGTTGTCATTAGATCCCCCTTAGCCTCCCCTGTCAAAACAAACAAGCTCCGCTCCCTCAGCCTTTCTTCGTTGGCTGTGTGCTCCAGGCCCCTTTCCAACTCCTTAGCTCTCTGCTGGACACTCTCCAGTATCTCCACTGCCAAAACTGATGCAGTATTCCAGGTATGGCCTCACCAGTGCCAAGCAGAGAGGAATAATCGCTCCCCTCAATTTGTTGGCCAAGCTCCTCCTAACATAGCCCAGTTTACCCTGCCCAGATGACCTTGCACTGTTGGCTCACATTTAATGTGGCATCCACCAGAACCCCAGCTCCATTTCAGCACAGCTGCTACTCTGTACAGTCCAGGAGGCAACTGGCTAATTCATGGGTTTTTTTCCCACCCTGGGTGCAGGACTTTGCACCTTGCTGAGTTTCTGAGGATTTTGCTGGCCCAGTCCTCGTGTCTCAAGGTGCTTCTGCACTGAAACTCAGCCATTCATCATGTGAGCCAGTTCCTTAAAAAGCATCCTCAGGACATCTGCAGATGATCTTTCTGTCATCATTCAGATCACTGATGGAAATGTTAAATATGAGCCCCAGTATCGATCCCACTTACTACCAACCACCAGCCAGACACTGAGCCATTGATCACTATCCCTGGAGGCTGGCAGTTTGGTGAATCTTCAGCCCATCTAACAGGCCACTCTTCCAGCCCATACTTCCTCAACTTCCAAAGCAGACTATTTAGAAACTTGATATTTCCTTAAAGGTCACCTTCCCAAATCAATACAGGAACATGCTTGCAGGCCATGGAACAGAACTTTTCTTGACAGTGCCTCTTCTGTATCAGTTATACCAGTTAAACAAAAGACTTCATTTCCGAAGTGGTCTAGCTGCTGTTCTTACAAATATTGATATTCCTTTAAGACAGGAACCTAATTGTTATCTTTGAGATACAGAGAAAAGGCAAAGTTCCTCCCTCATGTTTACAACCTTCACTCTTCAAACAGAGCACTGAAAGCTTTCATATCCCAAATGAAGCTTTATCCAGTGAGTTGCCTTTTAGTATAATCAGAAAGGTCCTCTTCCTACTGAATTTCTTTTTGCTAAATGTCTGCTGTATGAGGCTAAACACAGAGGTAGCAATGATGTTGAGGTTATTCATATTCAGTTTATGTGGACTTTTAAATTGCAATGAATTGCTCAGGATTTTAAGCAGAACTGACCAGTACAGTTCAAGATGAGCCAATAGAGCACTTTTTCACCTTCTAATCTTTCCATTACCTAAATGTAAATGACGCCTCTCCATCACAGTTACTCTGCATAAGAAAAAAACATCCGAAAGAGACGCTTCTAGATTTTTCATTTCAAATTCATGTTTTTTGTGCTGCATCATTCTTTTAATGCACACATTCTCCCCACAGGACTGTGACAGGGCAGAATTCTTGTGTTATCTCCCTCTCCACAACCTCATGCTGAAGAAATGAATCTTAGATGATTCTACAAGAAATAACATGCTTGATTTTGGTAGTTAAAACAGATTTGCAAGAGAAAAATGTGGAGGAGGTTGTGACAACTCTGATAAACAACTGGCTTACCTGTACATGAAAATTTACAAACTGTAGCTACTGATAACTTTGGCATCTCCTAAATAAAGAGTGTCCCATATTGCAGATGGTCTTCATTACCTTCCTTCAATGGCAAGACCAAGAAGAGCACAGTGACTTTAGCGTTGGGATTAGAAGAGAGGTACTTTTTGTACTCAGCCTTGCACCCAGTGTTCTAGCAAACACTAAGTTTTGCATAATTGAACAACTTTTCCTATTGCAAGAAATCATTTAGGCCAGAGGTAGATCTGGTAAATAGTTCTTGAACCTGCTCACCAATAGCAATAGACTAGCAGTAGACGGCAATGAACCAAGTGATGTCTACACAGAACAGTGGGATCTTTGGCCGTGCTTTGCACTGATGCCAAAGCCAAGCTCTCTGTGAGAAAGTATTAACTGATCAATGATTCTTAAAAAAGTTTTCCATCGTAGTAAATATTTTGCAAGGATTTATGCCCATCTTGTGCTATCAACATGTCAGTTAGAAAGGAATGAGCAATAACTCTTATAGCTGAGCCCACAATAATAGACAACTCTCACTCAGCAATACATGACTGTTTCATCACTGCCAAACTCCCCCAAGATGTTCACACAAGGATGTCCACTGTTGTTAAGCCAAATACCACTTATGAAATTATAGGAACTATTGAATGCTTAGAAGAACGTTCCACCCAAGGCTTACCTGAGTGAGTGGCTCAGAAGGAGGTGGTGGTGGTGGTGGTGGTGGAAGCTCTAAATTAGGGTCTGGAGGTGGAGGGGGCAAGTCATCCCCAAACCGTCCCGTAATGGTAACATAGGTGCTTGATATACAAGAAGTGGCAGTATCCAAGCCTGTTGAAGGCTGAGTGATCGTACTTTGCTGATTGCCAGAAGTAGTCTTCTGTGCTTGTAAAGTTCTCTGTTCAGCTTCATTTATGTCTGCTACAAGATCAGCCATTAAAGCATCTAAGTCTTTGTCCTCTAGGGCACTTAGGGATTCTGTAAAGAAAACCACCAAACATATTGGAGTGAATGCAATGCAAAACCATATGTTTCCAGTTCAGTGAAGATTAAACTGTAGGAGATGTGGTTACTTTAAGACATAAGGAAAGAAAAAATTTTAAATGGATTCAAAAAAACAGACGTGTTTTGCAAATAGCCATTAATCTGGTCATACTCAAATCCCCCAAATTAATCTCTTTGAAGGTCTAATTCAAGAAAGAATCACAAATTGGGGAACCTCCAAGCAGGATTTAGGAAAGAGATGGAGAGCCCTTTCCCCGAACTGGATATTCAAAAATTTAGAAATAGCCCAACAAAGGATAGATCATTCCTCAGGCTAAGTGAATACATCACTGGACTGTCTTATTTTCCTTTGTTTACCTGTTTGTGAACAGTATATTTTCATGAGCTTTTCTTTTCAGTGGGAAAGCTGGCTTATGACCCCCTCTTTTTGCATATCTCATTCCACTTTGCTGGTAGAAGCACCAGGTAGCTGAATGGTGAACTGATTCTGAGACAGACACAGGCTAAAATGAATTCAGAGAAATGCAAACAACCAGCTTCCAAGCAAAAGGGGGAAAAAAAGCACAAAAAGGTGGCTTTTTTTTTAAAACTCAGATCAATTTGCTGAGCTTGTTCATCTCACAGCCTCAACAAGCAGCTGTATGTGCAAAAGTGACAGTGCAAAGCAGGATGAAAATGAGCAATGTAAAGCGGAAGCAGTTGAAGCCACTACTTCCATTGGGAAAAAACGGTCATGCAGCTCTGACCTCATGCTGAGGTCAACTTTTTATTACGTTAAATGTTTACACACAACGGGTTGCATTTTAGAAAATAATTTTGGAGACTTCTTGGCTTTGGTTTTCTTTATCCTGAGAGATCCTAACAGGTCTGACTTTCATAGAGGACTTGGCAATGTCCCTTTAAAGAAAATCAGGCCCTTTTGAAGTTTGAGACAAATGAATTGAGTGAAAACTGAGACAAAAAAAATGCACCCCTCCCCCAGCAAAACAGCAATTTTTTTTTTAAATCAGGGTGGCTGTTTTGAGTTTTGCTTCTCATTTGTTGCTGTGAGATATTTTAAATATGTGCAAAAAGTACAAAGAATCCATTTGGCTACTTACCGTTTAAATCTTTAAAACCAACTGTAAAGCTAAATTCCTTGTTGGCCACTTTGGGGGATGGAGATGGTAAAGTCTCCACTCCTAAACTCTGTTAAAGTAAAAGAGAAAGAAAGAGGTCTGATGACATTTCTATTACAGGCATGAGTACCTGTCAATCACTTACCCTGAACGCATCTAATGAAGTTAATTCTTCTTCAAGGAACAGAACACCACACACTAGTTTCTGAGGTTACACCTAGACTGGTAAACTAAATAGAGCTGGGATAAGGGTCCAAGCCCTGTCTCACAATCATGCCAACTGCTTAATGGCTCTCGTGCTTGGCCTCATGCGTTGGCCCATGCCAGCCGCAACTCTGCCAGGCAACATCGGGGCATGGTTTGGCACAGCAGAAGTTGTGGCTGTTTCCAACAGAGACAGTAGATAAAACCAAACTGGTTATCGGGTTTTGGTGAGGTTTTTTTTGGAAGGGGGGTTTAAAAGAGTTTAGCTGTGGATGCGTACACGTGAGCTATGCAGTGCTACTTGGTCCAGCCTGCTTTATTTACTAATATACATGTAACATAGCTGCTATTTTCTCCTGTTGTTTGAAAAAACATGCTGTTGTTTGCAATGTAAATCACAAATCTGCATAGTTAAATAGAGAATTCCCAGCTTGTAGCTTGTTGTTTAGGAAGCAAGCGGGGAACCACTGGTTCATAAAGTTAGGAAAAGTTTATACAGTGAAGATAAGAAAAATAATTCTCCTTCTATTCCCCTCCGAGGAAGGTGATAGCTCTAATACCCGAACGCTACAGAACTGCAGAAACAAGACTGGAAGGCATTTCAAGGGGCTATATAGAATATCCACCTGTCAGGTCAGCAGGTCAGCTATACCTGGGTCCTACCTGACAAACCTACAGCTAACCTCGATGACAGACAAGAAGAGAGAGGAGGGAGCGGGATGAGGGGGAGAGAGAGAGAGACGAGTGAGCGACAAGCGAGACGAACGAGACGAGCGACGAGAGAGAGCGAGTACGAGCGCGAGAGAGCGAGACGAGCGCAAGAGACG